>NC_132924.1:27239169-27864169 GCF_047675955.1 Chlorocebus sabaeus | reverse complement strand
ATCAGATGGCAGTGCAACTCCATACATGACACCAGGGAGTATAGCAAGAAGGAGTGGGTGGTTTACTACAGGATACAGATTCCTGTGTTTGATCTAAAAAATAAAAAGGCAGTAAATACAAAATGTTTTTAAACATGAGGAGCTTTAAACTTCAATGGGCTTTGGTTCTTGGGCTTGTTAGAACAGTTTGGTCTTTGAATCACTGAGTGAGCGCTCAGGGAGAGCCGAACGCTTGGAAGCAGAAGCACATGCATTTCAAAGCCAGTGCTGGCTCTGAGCACTGAGGGTATCCTGGTGCAGTGCAGCCTCCAGAAAATGGAGCCAGCAGTTCACTTGCATCCAAAAGTCTGATGCTCACATTGGAAAAGTTCTCTCGGGTCGTCTCATGCTAAGCAGCCCTCTTCAACTCTGGGTCCTTGAACTCTGCTAATCCTACCCATTTTAGCCTCTGTCTGAGGGCTGCTGATAGGGAGACTCTACCCTCTCCCTCTTAAACACTGCTGCCTGAGCAGATTTCATGGGGACAGCTGGAGCTGACTCCTTCCAGATGGCTTTTTGCCACCACTGCTACTCTTGTCATGGGCTCCCACTCCTTCTTGTCAACACTACTCCTCTAAGTGCAGAGTGAACCCTGGTGTGATATGGTAAGAGGGAGAACTTTCATAATTTGCAAGAGAAAACATTCTCACTCTTGTTCAAAAGCAGACATTGTGGGGTGAGGAGAGGGAGAACAATAAGAAGGGCTGGTCCACTCTGCTCAGGAGTTTTCAGCAGCACAAAGACACCCAACTACCCACGGCCCATCTACATAAACCCTCATCACCTGCGGGTCTTCACAGTGTCATTCTTTAACAACACAGAAAATGGGCAGAAGAGAACATGGAATTGCTAAAGTTTTCATTTTGTCATATGAAAATTAAAAAAAAATTGTCTACTCTTTGCATCATTTCACATAAAAATGGGCATTGTAATACCAAAAACATTAATTAATTGTCTTACATTTTCTCATTTACTCGCTGTCTGGTGAAAATGTTGGCACAACAAATGTTGACAATATTGCTAGGCTAGACAGAAATAATGATGACGTCTCTTTATTGAGTGCTTACTGGGTACTAGGCGCTGTCTAAGCACTTACACATGTTATCTCATTTTTCCCTTTTAAAGGTCTTTAATGGCTCCCTTTGGTCTCTTTCAGTGATGGCAAATTCTCATTTCCGTCAACTTGGATCCTTTGATAGTGCCCTGCCTGTGGCACTGTGTTAGTAAGGATCATGAGGATGAACAGAGGCTCGGCTGGAAAGAGTTGGAAAGATTGATTAACAATGCCTGACAGGAGGTTGGGGAGAGAGGGGACAAGGTGCAGGGAGGGAAGGGGATGCAGGGGAGAGTAGGAAGTGTGGATATTTGCCACCCCACAGTCCTCTAAAAAAAAAGTTTAAGATTGCTGAGACTTGGTGGCTCATGCCTGTATTTCCAGCACTTTGGGAAGCTGAGTCGGGCTGATCACGAGGTCAGGAGATCGAGACCATCTTGGCCAACATGGTGGAACTCCGTCTCTACTAAAAATGCAAAAAAATTAGCCGGGCGTGGTGGCACGTGCCTATAGTCCTAGCTACTCAGGAGGCTGAGGCAGGAGAATTGCTTGAACTCGGGAGGTGGAATTTGTGGTGAGTAGCGATTGTACCACTGCACTCCAGCCTGGGTGACAGAGCGAGACTCTATCACACACACACACACAAAAAAAAAAAAGTGTTCAAGATCCTTAGTAGGTAAATCAGGCCCTTTATTATCTGGCTTTTCTTGCCCTTCCAGATTTGCCTCCAGCCCCTGTCTTTAAATATGGTGCCAGCACTTCTCCAACTGTAAGGTGCCTAGAAATCTTCAGGGGATCTTCTTAACATGCACATTCTTATTCATAGGTCTGAGATGGGGTCCGAGATTCTGTATTTCTATCAAGCTCCCAGATGCTGTTGGTCCAAGGACCACACTTTCAGTAGCCAGGCTCTATGCCACGTCAAAGCCCTTACCATTCATTCCCTGAACCTGCTGTGTGCTTTCACCCATCAGTTAACAAGGGTTAGTTATCATTGATAATTTACTAGGTGCCAGGTCCTGTGCTAAACGTTTTACATAACTCATCTTATTTGCTCCTGACAGCACATCCCTTAGATAGGTAATTTTATTACCATTTCATTTCACAAATGAAAAAAAAAAAAAAACCAGATTCAGAGGTTAAGTAACTTTTTCAAGATTAGACAGCCAACAGGGGACTAGAATCCAGGCCTGCTGAACCACAAAGCACACACTCTAGCTTCTTGCTATTCAGCCTATGGATTGGCAGCATCGATATCACCTGGGAAGTTGTTGGAAATGCCTAGTATCAGGCCTTACCCAGACTCACTGAATCAGGATTTGCATTTTATCATGAGCCCACATTATTCATGTGCACATCAAAATCTAAGAAGTGCCATTGTAAACATCCATGACTCATGTTTTCTCATTCCATTCTTTCAAAATAAGAAGTCTAGAATCACAATTCACAAAATCAGACTATTTTGATAAGGATTTAAAAATATGTATACTCTGAAGTTTTGACACTGCATATTTAACCCAAAGGGCTCTTTTACTGAGTAGTTTGAGAAAATTTTGTCTTTTCAGAAATTATCAACACAAAATAAAACTGACAATGGCCACAATCTACAAGTGGTAAAACTTGTTATAAATGAAAATCATCTAAAAGACCATATCAAGTTGGTCATATTGGATACTGCAAAAATTGGCTCAGGAGAAAAAAATAGACTTGAAATAACCAACATGAAATAAAACTGTCCACAACTAAAATTTTACATGGCAAGATACAGATGAATAAACAAAAAAACTGATAGAAGAATCAAGTCTTCTTAACCAAAACTAAATAAGTAAAATTGGAGCAAAAACATTGAACTTGTTAGAAATAGTGGCCTCAAGAGGAAAACTCACATAGGAAGAGATTATTATGCTAAAATTATTTCTAGGCAATAACAAAGCCCTGATTCATGATTCAATATTAAATTCCATGAGTGCCGGAATCTGTATCTGTCTTATTTGTTCCTATATCCCAGTATCTAGAACAGTGCCCAGCACAAAAAAGTAGCTCAGTTGAAAATGTATAATTTGGCTCTGTGTCCCCACCCAAATCTCACCTTGAATTATAATCTCCATAATCCCTAAGTGTCCAAGGATGGGACGAGGTGGTGGTAATTGAGTCATGGGGGCGGTTTCCCTCATACTGTTCTCATGATAATGAGTGAGTCTCATGAGATCTGATGGCTTTATAAGTATCTGGCATTTCCTCTGCTGGCTCTTATTCTCTCTCCTGATGCCCTGTGAAGAGGTGCCTTCTGCCATGATTGTAAGTTTCCTGAGGCCTCCCCAGTCATGTGGAACTGTGAGTCAATTAAACCCTTTTTCTTTAAAAATAATAAAAAAGTGTTGCACAAAATCTTAAATCGTACAAGGAAAATAATCTGATAAAACTTCAGAACAAAAATGAAAATGGAAAAACTATTTTAAAAAGTTTAAATGTGTGGTATATAATTTAAAAGAAGTAAAATGATTTAATAGCATTTGATTCAGAAAATACATTTCATCCAAGAAAGATTTTATGAGAAAATGATTTGTCAATGTTGGCAAAATTTGGATGAAAAATACATAAACATGAGTCAAAATGGGCTAGAAGGGTGGGATCAGACTACCACCTGGTCAAATGGTGGAGTCAAAGTTACGGAGCAAAGTAGCTGCATGAAAACCATCTGTATTCCTTCCTTCTGGCAGCAAATCTTAATTATTCTTCCATGCCTAACTGAAATTTAACATCTTACATTGAGCCTTTTCTAATCCAAAGCAGAACATTTTGACCCCAATGTTTGCACTCGTTATATTTTTACCCAAGGACGTGTTGACTTTACCATAGCAACTTTCAGAATTCACAAAAGTCGAGAGAAGATTTTGAGGGTGATAGGGTACTTTCATAAAAGAACAACCTTCCAGGATCTGAGAGGAATCACGATTTTGTGATAGTTTAATAAAATAAAAACTGTTATTCAATTCATACTATATATTACTAAAGATTCAGTGTTGTATGATTAACTGCCTAAAAAGTCACTTCTTGTTTGTAAGATTAAAAACTACAAAAATTCACCAAAAATGAATAACTTAAGTAAGAAATACTCAAAATAAAATAAAATAGTTCATAGTTAAACTATACATGGTAACACTGGTTTTGACTAAAATTGATGGAAGAATAAAAACAAACATCTTTTAAAATGTAAATCTGAATAATTGACCTCAGGAAATTGAACTTGATGGAAATAAATAATCACAGAATAAAATCTGTAGTAGACAATGGCTTTAATTTGCAATGCTTAATACAGAGAAAAAAATCTTTATTGATTAATCAAAAATTGATCATGCAATTTAAGCTCAAAGAATTGACTTTGATGAAGACAATATTGGTAACATAAATAATAAGAAAAAGTTTGGAATTTAAAAAATTGCCTTGTGTAGAAATTGATCCGAAAACTCAATAAAAGTTCATCAGTATTGTTTCATTTATTCAACAAATAGTTATTAAGCATCAGTTATGCACAAGGCTGTAGCGATTAAACAGTGAATAAGATAAGGGCTTTACATTCTCAAAGGAGAATGTAAATTCCTGCCTAAAATGTTGGTATTCTTTTACATGAAATTAAAATATCCGTTGCATGAAAATGATGTGTTGTCCTTCACTGTTAATTCTTTTAGGAAGAAATTTAGAACTATGTATTAAAAGACTGAAAAGGTCCATAAATTTTGATTCAGTACTTATGTTTTTAAATATGTTCCACAAATACATTAACTAAATGTAAAAGATTATATCCTAAAATGTTGATTGGGCATGGTGGCAGGTGCCTGTAATCCCAGCCACTTGGGAGGCTGAGGCAGGAGAATTACTTGAACCCGGGAAGCGGAGATTGCAGTGAGTCGATATCACGCCACTGTACTCGCCTGGGTGACAGAGTGAGCATCCATCAAAAAAAAAAAAAAATAATAATAGTTGCTTATAAGAGAGAGAAATTAGCACATACCCTAAATATGGAGTATTTGGAGGAATATTAAGGAAACTATGCCACATTGCCTTGATGGTTGATGGTTATTTTCCAGAGCAGCAGCTCCACATTTATATCTGATCATTTATGTTTGTGTGGAAATGAAAATAATATCCTCAGGCTCCTTAACAATTTTGCAAGCTGGCCTGTTGTGGGTGACTGTGTGATGTCGCTGAGTGACAAAGCCTTGGAAACGCAAAGTCTGCTGCTGTGTCACCTCCAGGATACCAAACACCCAGGGCTTGAGAGGGCTGAAGTGGAGGCCGTGTCACAGGATCAGAATGTGATCTCCGTGACTGCTTAGCCTGCTGAGACCCAGAGGCTCAGAGGCTGGAGGATGGAGGGATGTGACAAAGAAATGTGGAACATGCTCCATAACCTCAATTAAAAACCCAGCATTCCTTCTTTCTTGTATTCATTTATTCATTCACTCAACAAAGATTTATGGAGTGGCTGATGTGCCCCAGACATTGCTTTTGATGCTGGAGATTCGGTTGTAAGCAAGAGAGATGAAAATTCCTGCCCTTGTGGAGCCTGCATTCTGGTAGAGGCAGACAGTAATGAAACAAAATAAATAAATAAATAATACAGAATGTTAGATGTTGAGAAGGAGGATGGAAAAAAATGCAGCAGAGACAGGGAGCATGGGGGCATGGGTCTGTAATTCTAGACTGGGCAGTCAGAGAAGGACCCAGTCAAGAGATAATGTTGAACTTTGAGGAGATGTGAGGGAGGAAAGAGAGCCAGCCATGCAGGCTCCTGGGAGAGGGTGCACCTGGCATGGGGAAGAACTCCCTCTGATGTTTTCTAGCCTTGGACTTCATCTCTGCCTTGGTCTGTCTATGGTGGTAATAACCTAACCTGAAAAGCTGACTCTAGGTTAATGGATTATTGGAAATTTGCAGAAGGGACCCCAAGGGAACAGAAGTATCTTAACACTTGTTAGAAATTATTTTAAGTCTGTGGCTTTCCAACCTGTCCAGGAGCTTCTGAGGCCTCACAGACCCTCTCTCTGCCATTAGAGTTTATACTAATGTTTCCAAACTGTAGTCTTCAGGGGCTTATCCTGGGAGACAGTTGCTCAGCAAAAAAAGTCTTGTTCGTAAATAAACTGGGGAAATACAGTGTGCTGTCTTCCCAATGTGAAGATTACCTTTGAGAATCCCTGCAATAAAGAAGCCTGTTGAATTTTCTTTAACCCTGAGTGTCCCTAACTTATTCTCATGCCATGGCTATTACGATCCTATGTAACAGATGTTCATCGGGAGACACTGACTCATACAGTAGTGTTCCATGCTGGTTATAGACTGTCTGGTTCATTGTCCCTTCACTCGTCCTTGACGTCAGTTTTGTTGTATTGTCAGGCAGGGCTCGGGGATAAAATTCTCTGGTATAACCACTGGGTCCTGGACACAGAGGAGAAATACACAAAATCTTTATGGACCAAATGTAGATGGTTGCAAATGTGGTCCTACAGAAAAGGTCACTCAGGGCTTCTTGAAAGTGAGTAGAAAAATATCTGGGTAAGAGAAGGCCTTCTCTCCAGTGTAGACAAATGCAGAGACACAATTTCATTGCACAAGTAAACATGAATTTGGGGCCAGGAGGTGGGGTGAGACTGTGAGGAATTTAGGGGGTAGACCAATTCTGCACAAAAAATATCTCAAAGTATTCTCTTTGCTGTCCATCTGCTGTGCTCACATCCACCTCTCCTCACTGTCTCTGCCCCTTTCTTATTCTGTCTGTGGCTGCCCAGTGAGGGCTGGGCTCTGGTTATTCTTTTCTTCCTCAACTTTTCTGCCATCCTTTAGTCTTGTTGCCTCCTGTTTTCTTCTTTCCTTCCGGCTGGACTTGTGCTTCCCATTCCTTATTTTCTGTCTCCTTTCAAACCTCCTTCTATTCCCTTCCCCCACAAATGGTTTCATGCCCCATGTATGACCCACCCACTCTGCTGCCCGCTTCACAGGGTCTGTCTTTTGTTCCTCCTTCCATTTGGCCTTTTTATTCTGGGCCCTTGCCCCAGAGGCAGACCGACCTTTATTTCTTTGGTGTGTGTTTTTGCATCACCCCTGTGACATCTATGTTTGTAAGGCAACTTCAGCTTGGCTTACATTTTCAATCATGCATAGGATTTACATGATAACAAAATCTCCTGTCTGGGAATGTGAGACAGATTCCTGTAGTCATTGCATTCATCACTCCCAGGGATTTATTCAATCATGCCCTCACTGAGTAATGTTTATGTGTGAGGTACTAAGGACAAGGAGATAGAAGACATAATTCTGCTTGGAAGGAGCTCATGGTCTAGTGAGAGACACAGTGACCAAAGTAGATAATCTCAATAGAATGTGGCAAGTGTTGCGCCAGAGGCCAGGAAGGGATGCTGTTCCAGGAGGGTCTCTGAGCCAGCCTGGGAGGGTCGGGGATGGCTTCTCAGTCTCAATGGTAATTAGGACAGTGCAAATTTGAGCTTTCAACTGAAAACTGAATTTGGAAAACTTTTACTTTTACTCTGAGCTTGAAAGTTTCTCAATACTTAAAGAGTTTTCTGATAGGATCAGTGGCATTATTTATAAATGGAATTTTACAATACTGTAAATGAAAAATGTTAACATTGGGAAGATTTGCATAACTCAGTGTAATATTTTCCAACGTATTATGTTATAAAATCATGCATGGATAAAATAATACACCCAAAATGCAAGATAGGCAATGGATTTAATATAATGGAGTATAAAATGTTCAATTACCTGGTTTCAAATTCTTTTCTGCAACTCACCTTTATGAAAACTAATGTGTAGAGTTTTGGAGTTACAGTGAAATACAAATATCCAAAATTATTTGAAAAAATTGGAACATATTCCTCCTTTTCCAGCTATATAACTATGTGAAGCTGGATTTTCTTTCCATACCTCAACCAAAACAACATATTGCAAAGGAATGAATACAGAAGCAGACAGGAGAATCCTGCTGTCTTTATTGAGTCGGATATTAAAGAAATTTCAAAATATATAAAACAATGCCTCTATTTTCTCATTTTTTTCTCTTTTGGAAAATATAGCTATTTTTCATAAAATGTATTATTTACTTTAACATGTAATTATTACTTTACAGTTAAGTAATTAATATTTAAAATTTTTCTCAGTTTCAGTTTCTAATGTGGAAAATATTGATAGCTATACTCCACATAAACTAAGCTCTTTGGAGTCCTTAGTAAATTTTTGTTTGTTTGTTTTTGAGACGGAGTCTCACTCTCACCCAGGCTGGAGTGTAATGGCATGGTCTCGACTCACTGCAATCTCCGCCTCCCGGGTTCAAGCGATTCTCCTGCCTCAGCCTCCTGAGTAACTGGGACTACAGAGGCCTGCCACCACACTCAGCTAATTTTTGTATTTTTAGTAGAGGTGGGGTTTCACTGTAATGGCCAGGCTGTTCTCGAACTCCTGATCTCGTGATCTGCCCGCCTCGGCCTCCCAAAGTGCTGGGATTATAGGCGTGAGCCACTGCACCCGGCCTAGTATTTTTTAATAATGTAAAGAGGCCCTGGAATCAAAAAATGTGAGAACCACTGGTCTAGACAGTCCTCTCTTAGATTCTATGACTTGGTCAAACTACTGCTCTGATCTTTGTGGGTGCAATGCATGAAGCCAGTGCAGAACACTCTATTCTGTTTCCTTCTCTAAACTTGGAGAAAATAAATTTTGATTTTTGCAAATAAAAGTCTTTTTTAGTAAGTATCGATGATCACTTTCATGTACTTACCCTTCCCCACATGAGAACTCTGCTTCTGCCAATTGTCAAATACAGAATTTCTGGACTGCCTTGAGGTTACTCTCCCATCCTAATTGACTTTACTTCTCTATCTTTGAGAAAGTCTCGTGTATCCCCATGTTGTTTTCTTGCCAACCAAAAGCTGTTCAGGTATTTACTGAGTGCGTCCTCTGTATCTGGCATTTTTCTAGGGAGTGGGGATACAGTGATAATGAGGAAGATGCTCTCCTCACTCTTGTGGAGTTTGTAGTCTAGCAGGAGAATATCATGGACGATGTTTAATCGAACCCTTACTCTATGTCAGGTTCTGAGCATTTTACATGTGGCATCTTCATTTCATTATTAAAGTTGTCCTAAATTAATACAAATATCCCCATTTTCCTTTTTTTTTTTTTTTTTTTTTTTTTGAGATGGAGTCTAGCTCTGTCGCCCAGGCTGGATCGCAGTGATGTGATCTCAGCTCACTGCAACCTCTACCTCCTGGGTTCAAGCAATTCTGCCTCAGCCTCCTGAGTAGCTGGGATTACAGGCACATGCCACCATGCCTGGCTCTGGATAATTTTTGTATTTTTAGTAGAGATGGGGTTTCTCCAAGTTGGTCAGGCTGGTCTCGAACTCCTGACCTCAGGCAATCCACTCGCCTTGGCCTCCCAAAGTGCTGGGATTACAGGCGTGGGCCACCAGGCCCAACCCTATCCCCATTTTCTATAGAAGGAAACTGAGACCCAGAGAAATTAGGAAGTGTGTCCATACTCACTACAGTGAATACCCTTGGCACCCCTGTCAAGTGCCCATGTGGTCATGATCACCAGTGCTCTGCACCCATTCCCCAGTTCCACGTGCCTTGCTGCCAAGTGTTTATGGTTGGAAAATTCTTCAAAGGCTTGCCTGTGGGCTGCCATGGTCGCCTCACCTGTACCCAAGCATCCAGGAGTTGATTACTGAACTTCCATCCACTAGCTGATGACCAAATGGTGAACAGAAGATCAGCTTCTTTGCCTCTGGATGAATTCTGGGGTGCAATTTACACTTCTGAGCTCCCTGAGAATCAGGTTGGGACTGGCCTTCAACCGAAATCACACGTCTTTACTTCTCCTTCTGTAGTGGGTTTCTCAAACATTTACCACTTTCCCTGTGGAGTTCTTTGATGATGAATCACTTGAATCTTTGCCTTGGGGTCTGCTTCTTAGAGACTCTGAAGACTGTCATCCACCTAAGTGACAGAAGTCAGGATTTGAACCCAAGGTGGCCTGACTTGAGCACAGGTGCTTTTAGCTAGCACACTGGACTGTGTGCTCTCAGATTACTGGTGTGGGCCTGTTAACAGGTTAGTTCATCCAGTTGCAGAGTCTACAAAACTATGCTTCTTATTTTACCACACATTAAAGCATCTCTTTCTACCATGTGTATGGCAGATGCACCTGACAGCAACAACTTAAGCAAGCCCAGAGAATGACCGTATGATCTAGGAAGATTTTTGTTTCAGTTTCAAGCTAAGGAATATGGGAGTGGCCAACCTGGAGATTCACTCCTTCTTTATGAGGAATATCTGAAATCCTGGCCCATTCCTTGAAAAAAAGGTCATGTAGGGAGAGGAAGGCCCTTAGTTTTGGGTTAAATGGAGATTGCTAGGTGGAGGTTGCTAAGCCAAAATGCTGTATACACTGCATACTTTTTACAAATGATAGTAGGTCTTCTTGCCTAGTCCACTGTCCCTGGACCACCTGAGAGGTAAGTCTTCAATAAAGCCTGTATTCTGTTCGTTGGCTCTAGGTCTTTTCTTTGGCCTCTCAGACACAGTGCCATCCCTACAGAAGCCAATAGGGGTCCAGCAGACACCTTGAGAATGTATGTTCTTCACCCCTTTGGAAAAAATCCTTTGCAGAGGGGAAAGTAACACTCCGCTAGGTCTTCATGCTTATTTAAATCCTATCAAATTAATATAACTGTGTGTTATAGGCACATGCCAGCTTCCCTCCACCTCTCACACCAAATAAAAACAAATGCAATATTGATAAACTTTTCTTTCCCATGGCCCATGGTGGGTATAGATGGAGAAATAGTAGGTTGACAATAACATTCCATGGATTCCTTCCACTGAATCAGCAGTAGCAGCTAGAATTTCATAAGCTGTCACCACTTCAAGAGAGGAGAAGCAGTAGCCTGGTGTGCGTGTGTTCGTCACACCCACACTGTGCCGAGCTCTGACTTCTGGGCAGTGTTGAATGCATAGGCTGTTACTCCCCAAACCCCTCACCACTCCTGGATTTAACCTGAGCCAGGGTGAGTCTAACCACCCGTCAATTGCCTTTATAGAAAACACTTTGGGTTCTGACTATTGGTTGCCCCTTTGTTTTTTTGAGGTCCTTGAGTCTGTCTTGTGCTGAACTTCATGGAAGGCACAGGAAATGTATCCCTAAAGCAGCCTCAGCATCAAAGACGTTTCTGTGAAAACACCCCTCTCCACTACCACAAAACTGTTTATTTTTTCAATTAACAAAGGATAAGGTGGTCCACTGGGGAATTTTGGCTTGGAGCCCCAGAATTTAAATATGTATGCAAAGTAGGGGGTTAAAAAGACCTTAGATTAATCCAGTTTTTACAACACCTGGGGCTGTGGTGGGGATGGGGGCAGTTAATTTAAGCACTAACTTTTGAAGGAGCAATTCTCTCCCACTTTGGCTGCCTGGTCTCAGGCCACAGGGGTAGGCTTTAAGTATTTCACCTAACTACACTCAGGGGACAAGCATAGGACCCTCGTTGGCATGCCTTGGTATCTATTCACATTCTTCTGTTTTGCTTTGTCTCTATCCCTGGACAAATGGCACCTTATTATCTAACTTGAGCCTTCGCATTCAGCCTTCAAGACCCAGTCCATGTTTTGAATTAAGGAAGAATGAGCCTCAGCATGAGCCCTGGGGACTCTGGGTTAGGTGATCCAAGCCCCCCTTGGGTTAGACGGAATGCAGTACTTTTCTTCTTTTCCCTGCTAGTGGGTCTATTGAGTTTCAAAAGAGATCAAGCACATATTTAGAAATTCTCTAAATTCTGTAGCTCTGCTATGCAAAATTTTCTATCGAAGAAATTCTCAAAAAGAAAGGGAAGGGGGGTCTCATCAGGATCTACTAAGGTTGCTCAAGAGGGTACAGTAAGAGGCCACATGCTGAAAACATTGCTTTTTGTTTCCTTCCTTACCTTATTTCCTCCAGTCTGAAAGTACAGATGTTTGAAACTCGTCCAGGAGTGGAGATTACCAATGACCAGCCTGATCCTGGGAGAGGCTGGACTTCTACTACCTTTGGCAGAGAGCCCCAATATGATTTTTAAAGTTTACTCTCAAACCAGTGGAACTGGGAAATATTGACAACACTTAGCCGTTTGTTGACTTGAATATGTGAAGTCTTGCAGAGGAGCTATTTCTTTTCATTGTGGCATCAATATAATTTATAGTGGATGGCATTCTGTCCCTGATTTTGTCTCCTTCCCTCCCTTCCTCCACCCTATTTACATTCACTTGAAAGAAAAGTCTTTTGAAAAGCAGGTGAGTCATGATCTGAGCATCTATGAACAAACTGTGACTCTTCTTAGGACACAGGACACCTCTTTCCTGGGCATTGCGCATTCATATTTATGTAATAAAACTTAAAAATATGCAGGATGCAAAAGCCTTCTGGCTGAAAGTTGTTTAGAGTTTGCACAACCCATATAATATCAACCACCTCCAGAAGAGGATTTCTATCTCAGCTCGTAGAATCCACTAACACGTGGGCCAACCTTGGGCAAAATTGAGAAGCTGGAAAACTTGGTTTGCTTCCCTCAGCCCCTCCACTTCTCAGCGAGTGTCTTGATGTCTTCTCCTCTCCCTGCATCTCTTGCTGTGCCCTCAAACCTACCCATCCTCGTGTTAGGTAAGGCTGGGTTTAGTTTAACATGTTAATGTCCCTCTGCATTTAAATCCTATATTTAATTATAAAAGGAAAGGGTCTGTCCTTTTAAAGGCATTGTGGGGGACCTAAGCGGGGATGTAGGCCACAGAAAAGAAACTTCTCAAGGAACTTTGACCAAGAGAAACACCATCTGAAAATGCCTAAGCTAACAAAACTGAGTTTAGGACATCTGCGTTTGGCCCATTCTCATTAACCACCACGTCCCTGGAGACTGGTTTTCCTCCTAATATGGTGAAATATGCCAAAAGCAAGTAAATTCTCCTGTGGGATTTAAAGGATTTAACTGAATCACATGGAAAGTTACCAGATTCTCTGAGTGATTTATGTGGTAGAAGCATGGTTCTATTTGGATGAACTTTTTGCTGTCTCACAGAAAAAAGAAAGTAAAATATTCAATATATACTCACCAAGTGGTTCCAAGAGCCTTGCCTTGAAAAAAAGAAAAAAGACATAGCCTTTTTCAAAAGTTAGTTTAGAAGTATTAAAAAATCATATTTTTATAGTAACAGTTATCACATTGCCAATATTTTTCCATCAGCACTGTAAATAAAGTAACATTTTTCTTGTGAGTACACCATTTAATTGCTCATAAGTAAGAAAAGGGTGTGTAAGTGTGGTCTTAATGGAAGTGTTAACACACTGGTTAGAAATGTGAAGTCCCTTAAAGTTATACAAAAAACCTTAAACACATGAGATAAATTTTAGAAGCTGTTAACCACATGGAGATGCTGGGTTCCAGACACATGCTCTCGGTCCCTCAAAAATCTATAGCATCTCTTCAAAATTGAAGTTCAGTTCCACTTAGAAAGGCATTATTTCCATTCTCAGCCCTATTTTAAAATGAAACAGGAGAAGTGTATATTCTACACTTCTGTTCACATCGCAGTGACCCTAAAAAAGTCCACAGAAAGTACACTTCCCAATCAAATGTTTAGTTACCATTGACTGGGAAGACCCCAGTGAGAGCATGACATTTTTCAATGATTGCAGCAAAATATATTGCTAGGGAATCCAGAAAAAATACACAACTAAAGTCTTGCTTTTCAAAAGCATCTTCAACCAGAGAGGCAAGAATTATTAAAGAATGTTTCATTATAATAAAGAAAAGAATGACCTGTTTCTAAAAAGAATGGAATTATGGGGATCCAAATGGAATTCAAGAAATCCTGGTTGCATCCTGGACTCCAGTATTTTAGATGCATTTGGGAATGCTGTGGGATCACTCTGAATTTGCCTTTTCTCTATATTCTACCCAACAAGTTTATATTCAGCAGTATCCCTCACTGTGAAAATTACCAGTGGTTCAAGGAGGAAATTTGGGGGTTTATATAAAGTAAGTGATGAATCTTCTTGGCTTAGAAATGTGGTTCTTAAAATATTAGGCTTATAGATCATTTTGAGAAACTTATTAAAGTCAAGTAAAAGAAAACATACATACCACATACACATTGCATTTTGCATTCAGTTCCAGGTCTAGAATAATAATAAGCTTCAGGTCTAGAATGTCATTATAGGAAGATTTCCATTTAGGTCTGCTTTAAAAATATCCATAATAGGTCGGAGGAAAGAAATAGGATTCTGACCTTGGGCAGCAATATAATTCCTTTTACTAGTGACCAATTAATCCAACTCTTCAGAGTAACATTTAATCTTTCTTTTAAGTGGTTTCTAAAAAGGAACAACAGAAATGGCACTACTAAGAACTTTACAGAACTGGAAGTAGTATCAAAGTGGCTCAAAACCAAATAAATATAATGTAAGATACACCAAATTCAAGTTTTAAAGCTATTCAAGCCAGGGAAGCAAAGGAGAAAATGCTGATTATTTGGGGGAGAAACGGTAGAAGGGAGGGGGTAGAAAGGGAAGACCAGATGTTCAGTTTTCAACATCAATGTTTCTGAAGCCAAGAATATATTGCTGACCCAGGCATGATAAAATGTGCAGGGATTTCCAGCAATCCACAGTCAGCTGACCTGCTAAGGAGAAAAACAACAATTTTAAAATAATAAAGTTAGGCTGTAAATATAATTTTCTTATCTGGGGTTCTGGTTATTTATACCTCAAAGTGAATAGCTGCATAAAGATCTTATTGTTTCTCACTGGAACAAGCTTGAAGCCCAGGGAATGCCTTGACTTCATGAGATTATGAAAAAAAAATGTTGTATTTTTATGTGACAGGTTGACATGGATTTTATTCAATAGACAATCTGACATTTATCAAGATGCTTTCAATTACACCAAAAGAAATAAAAGTCTTCATCTTATTGCTGTTTATGTGGCAGCATTATTCTTCTACATTGAGTTGATGGAAATGAATTGTTTTGCTTTTCATTTTAGCCATTTTACAAGTTTGCTATCGTTGTTGCTGTTTTTAGAATAAAATGATTTTACCAATAACATTGAGTGGCTATACCTCTTCTTAATAATGGGAAATTTTATAAATTTGGCTGCTTAATAACATGATTTAGAAGTTTGCACTCTGCTCACTTTTAATTTGACCTTACAATTACCAAGATGAATAAAAATGACTTTTATAAGGACATGAATCCAACTGAAACTTCACAAGATTGGAATTATTTAATTTTTGAAAGTTGTGTTCCATCCAAAAGCCTTCTGTGGTTTGTGTACCCCAAGAATAATTTTCTATCCAAGTCATATTTGAATAAAGTAAAGGATAACAATATGTCCTATGTTTCCAAGAAACCTAATCTTGTGCAGGGGTGAGAGTCCATCATTTTGTCTTCTGCCACCCTTTACACAATGCAGGCTCATAGGAGATTTGTTTGAGAGTTCATCTACACAAAGATGATTTTATTGCATTAGCCAAGTCACCCAGCAAAAATTGTCAATTTTATGTCAGGTTTTAAAGATTACATCCTGAATAAGTATATTTTCTTTCTTGTCAAAATATGCAGTTTATGGTTTCCAATATGAAAGAGAGAGTAGGTTATTTTCAGTATAAGTAATCCTGTTGTTCTTTTTTCCTCCTGTACTCAAGACAAACAAAAATTTGAGGGCTATTTTCTTAGAAAAAAATGACCTCAATGTCAACTGTCTTCTCCAGCTATAATTTTGGCAACCTCAGTAACTACCTGGTGACTTTGTGTTGTCCCTTATTGTGGATTTAAACATTTTGTAATCAGAAAATACTCAACTTTTCAAGTCTTGGGACTATTTTTTTTTTTTTTAGTTTAACCTGTTCTGCCTCTCTATAAGCCATATATGGAAATAAGACGTGTAAAACTGGTAAGATAAATGTAAAGATCAGAGATCATAGGAAACTCTACTGAGAAATAAAATTATTTTTAATAGAAATTTTTAAAAATATAGTTTGGTGTCTTGGGCAAAGAGAGTAGCATTACTTGTTATTTTGTCTGTAATTTACTTTAAAATATTTCAACATAAACTTCAAGGTGATAAATACTTGCATTAATTTGCTTCTGTACCTAAAATAGAGGGTGGTTGGTTAACATTTGAAAGACTCTAATCAAGAGTCCATGGGAAGTTATTATAAGGTGTGGTAGGCAGTCTCCCAGTGTTTCCACCCTTGTGCAGTATTCCTCTCCCCTTGAGTATGGGCTGGACCAAGCAATTTGATTGAACAAATAGAATATAGCAAAAGTGTGGAGATGTTCTGAGAGATCAGGTTATAAAAGACTGTAACTTCCATCTTACTAGCACTCTGTCTCTCGCCTTCCTTGGAAGCTGATCCTTCTGCGTTGAGCCGTGAGATGACTATGAACCCAGCTGACGCCTTGATTGCAGCTTGTGAAATACCCCAAAGCAGAGGACCCTGATAAATTGTGTTTGGATTTCTGGCCCACAGAAACTGAGATTACAAAAGTTGTTTTAAGCCATTAGGGTTAGGGGTAATTTTTTATGCGACAACAATAGATAACTAATACACAAGAGCTACAGGGATCACGTTTTCATCTATACTAGTTGATCTAACAGTAGGTGAATTATATGGTATGTGAATTATACCTCAATAAAACTGTTTAAAGATTTATATCAGGACTTTTGTTAAATAGCATAAATAATATTAGAAATGCATACATTTGTGAAATGAGTGGTGTATAAAATATGTGAGTTAACTAGAAATAATGGACAGCAGAGTACCTCTGTTTTTGCATGAGAGGCATAGGAATGTGGAAAGCCCAGAGACTTGTACTCTCCCAAGTGGTACCCTAGGCCCAAGACTCTCATTCAGTTTTAGATTTGACCATAACATCGAGGGATTATGTGACTTGATTGGACTCAGGTTAGCTAAGATCTACTGTTAGAGCACAGTGGCCTTTGCCCTAAGTAAAACCCTCAAGCAAGCTACTTCTCAGGGAGTTCGAAGAATGCAGTGATGCCTCCCTGAACTTACATGAGCAGATTCTGTGATATTTTTGTGCCTATATGTTAATAATTGCTTGTTCATGAGGCAGAATTTGGTCAGAGACTTGATTTCATTGTAACATATGATCTACTGTTGAGGGTATGAGAGACTTGCAGCTCTCAATAGAGGCTAAAGAAATCAACGAAAAAGAAGTGGACAATTGTGAATGACCAAGCTGACTCAAGCCATTCTGCAACAGAACTGATGAGACAAGAAGTCGATGCATAAGACAACTGACTGCATCCCTTGCAAGGTAAGTGTGTCCCTTAGCGTTTGTCTTTGTTGTGGCAAAATAATTAAACTGACCCCTCAGCCCAGCCACCAGTTAATTTAAGCAATGTTAGAGGCACAACAGTACCAGTCATTCTCTCAAAGACCTTTTATGGTATCTTATTTCCCAAGAACTAAGTCCAAGTCCTTTGTCTTGAATACAAAGGTCTTACAACTTTTGTTTTCTACTCTCCATCATACACTAAATTGAACAACTTTGGGAAATTGAACAGTTGTTGTATTTTCTTGCTTCCTTATTTTTGCTCATTTAATTCCATCCATCTGAATGATCTTCCCATCCATTAGCTTTGGACAAATAGTGTTTAATGTATTTCAGGCCCTTGAGTACAAAGATAAACAAGGCACAGTCTTGTCCCATAAGAATCTTATTTAGTGTGTGAGTGTCTGAGTTGGCCATATCAACAAGCAATTCCAATAAAATTTGGTGAGTGATTTGATAAATTTCTATGGGTAGATTAACTATGGTCACCAATTCTTTGTGGCTTCTCTTACATAGTAAAGGATTCTCTCTCACCTCCTTGGGCCTGGGCTGTCCCTGTGTCTTGCTTTGACCTACAGAATTCAGTGGAAGTGACACTGTTGTCATTTCTGAGCCTTGGCCTCTAGAGGTCTTGCCAGCTTCTGCCCTCCCTCTTGGATCCCAGCTGCCATATCAGGACACCCAGTGAAGTGGACTGGATAATGAGAGGAGAGAATGGAAGTGGCTCAGCTGATGACAGCACAGTATTAATCATGTTTTGTATTTTCTGTATTGTTATGATGTTTGGACATCTTGCAGGTCTTTCAGACCTGGGGAGATACTGCCCCTTGCAGAGCTAGCTAACTTCTGGGGGTGCTGGCCTTTCATGTAGAGGCTGCTCGGCCCAGTGCTGTCCCCCAACACCCTTCACCTAACTCCCACACACCAAGCCAATATCTCCCCCGTCCTAAATCAACCCAGGGCCAGGTATCAGACAAACAGGGACAGTCTTCATGTTTCAAAGCCCCCCAGAATTATTCAAATAAGATGATTCCAAGCTTTGACTCTGTTTTGCCTTGTCTTTTTGCAAAAATCTCAATAAAATCTCAGGTCTAGGCTTCCCCCTTACTCTTATTTCTGCCTCTAAATCAAAACCTAGTTCTTCGCCACGTGGCCCTGCGTGATTTGATGTGACCCCTTCTCTGGGGAAATGTAAGTAGCAAAAATCTTCTCTCAAGGTCCTTAACCTCTCCATGTTGTCACTCAGTCTCTTCTGTAAATTAAAACCCTGTGGGTACAAATTTTAGAACCAGCACCAATTGGTTGGGGGCGCTATCCAGCCTCAGTCAAACCTTCAGATAATCATAGCCATGGGAATGATCTCAGGTGAAACTAGCAGAACTTCCCAGCTGAATCCAGCCCAAATTGTAAAGTCATGAGAAAGTGAATGTTTGTGGTATAGGTAAGAAATTCAATGGAAAACTAAGCATTGTCTACAGCACACCCTTCCAAGTTACCAGATTCTAATTCCATAGGAGCTATTTCACAACTCTGTGAAATTGTAAACAACTGATCTCAATCGCAAATAATTCTTGTCTATACACATTTAAATGAATTCTGCCCAGTGGAGGAACAGCACTCTCTTTTCCTGCAAAAGTCAGTTTTGTCCCATTTTTGCTTTCATTTCAGCATTCCTTTGCTCCATATAAATTTATGCTTCGTTGACTTCTTTGAATTAGTTACACCATCTCTCTGTTTCCTTCATTTTATTTAACATGTGCTCATCCTATACCTACATGAGATTATGGTTTTGCCTTATTTTGAAAATTATCCTTTAACATAGCTATCTTAAACCATTAAGTTTCGTAGTGTAGCAACAGAAGCATGAAGGCAATAATGGAGAGCAGAATCAATTGCTTACCTCCCATTGGCTTATACTTCTTTGCTATTTATATTACTAATGGAAAAATGTCACTTCTTTGTGGCATAGACAATCAACATGTATAAAGAAAAATATTGGAAGCACAGCCTGGAATGCTGACTAAAAGGAAGCTGTGGAGTGATGAGGTTAAAGGCATGAGTTTTCCTCATTCAATATGCTTGGGTTCAAACCCAGACTCCACCATATACCAGCTGTGTAAACTTGGGCACATTTGTTGATATCTGTAAGTCTCAATTTCTTCATGAACCAAAATCATACACACTGCATAGTAAGCACTAAATAAGACCGTGTAGCAGACACCTTTGATTGCCCACCTGACATCCACTTCCTGATTTCTGAACAGAGCCCCAGGTTCATCTAGGTGTCCACATTGTCTCCAGCTCCACAGAGGTGTTCTGAGCAATGTAAACCAAGAAGCCTGTGGTCCTTCCCTGGCATCTGCAGTTGTTTAGGAGAGGGCACATGATTGAATTGACTCAACCATTCAAACAGGAATCGTTTGCATCCCATGTTGGGAGAAAGTGTTCTTTTCTTGTTTTTGTCCGGTTGGGTAGAATCAGGACACATATAAATGTTGATTGCTGCAGGCAGCCATCTTATAACCTAGAGGCAAAACAGCCTTGAGACAGAGGCTCTGTTGAGAGTCAGAAGAGCAGAAGGACCAAAGCTGTGAGCCCAGAGCCTGGCCTATGGTCAGTGTTTGGTCCACGTAATCTAAGCAGCAGCCTGGGTTCTGTTGATTTGGAGAGGAACCTTCCTTTGGATTTGTACCAAAAGGATTCTGGCATGTTGGCCAGTAAGAATTGGAAGGGCTACTCTATTTCCCGTAGATTGTGTAAGAAAAGAGGAGTTTTATCATGTGACCAGCCCTAAATGATTGTTCCCCTTAAAACCAAAACTCAAATACAATTGAGACATTGGACTTTGTATTCCATGCCTGTAGCCATAATTCATTTTCTGTCAAAATACAGGGTTTTTTTTTCCCTGCCAAACCATTGAAATCACAGTTTTCAAAAGTTTGGCAAGGAGCATTTTCCCATCAGAGATAGCATATTTTTATGGTGATTTTTGCACATTACATTATAAAACAATAATAGCCAAAGTCTTGCTTCTGGTAATTGAGTACTCTGAGTATCTGCTAGCACCACCACAAACTGACACTTCTATTTCAAGCCCTCTTTTGAGGATGTGATAACAAAGTGGAAAAATTTTGCTACTGTCTGTAATTTGGCAGATTAGATTTGAGCTTCCAAGGATTCTTCTCAATACAGTTTTGCCAAAATTCAGACATACACGCACACACACACACAGAGAGAGAGCTTGTTTTTTTTTTTTTTTAAGAAAATAAAACAAACAAAAAACTGCATGAAGAAGAAAGAAGCACACCCTTCTGCAAAGTGCTGAAATCTCGCTTTCTTCTAGTCTCTCATAAGCAATAACCTGGTTTTAAGATATGAGACAACTCAGGGAGTTCATCCAAAGTGATGCCCTCCCCCCACCTTTTTTGATGGAGTTTTGAAATATAGAGACTAATTGGCAAATATTTAAAGTTGAGGAAAATGGCAAAATTTGTATGCTTTTGAAATAGAGTCATAGGATTCATCATTGTGTGATCTTTATGATGATTTGTTTTATCTCCTAATGAGAAGAGAACCCATGCTTATTTGGCTTGCCCATTCAGGCGCGTCTTTGCATGTTCCAGTAGTATCCAGGTGAATCTCCATGGTCCAATGTCAGCTTGGCTTCTGCACTAGCATCTAGTCCCTCTATGATCATCAGTGTCTGAGAAGTCTGAGTCCCAGTTAAGGTTAACTGTAAAATCCTGTCTGTTGGTACAATTCATTAAAAGACAATTTACCTATAATAGCTACTTAATGTGTCTGCAGTATATTTTCACCATAGACAAAATCAATAGAGATGATCAATAAAAAGAATTATCACAAATTTCCTGACAGCTCCATGGTGGCAACAGCTGGGAAGCCACGGCAAAGGGGCGGGTCTGTTGGTCGGGCTGCACTGGGTGAGAGTTTGTCTCTCAGCCCTCGGAAGACAGTCTAGACTGGTTATCTCGTAGTGCCAGCCTTGTGGCTCCCCAAGAGAGCTGCCCACAGTTCCTTTTCTGGTTTATCCACAAGACCCATTACCTTGATCTCCTCCTACTTCCTCCCCTGGCTCTCAGCCCTTCCCTGAGTAGAGACGGGATGGGGTGAGGCTTTGAGTCTGGTCTGTTTTGATTTTCATTCTTGTTAACCCCAACCAGGAAACTCTCCACAACAAGGGCAGCCAGCTGCCCATTCACGCACAGTGAGGTTGCCCTGTAGAGTTATAGTAGAACAAACATATGCTTTCATTCCTGAGTTCCCCATATTGTTTATTTACTTGTGTTTACCTACGTTATCCATGCACAAAATATTTGAGCCATCTTCCTATAGTGACAACACATACTACACATTACAAATGGAATAAGAAGTCAAGGTCCTGGACCAGGACACTTGGGACTGTTTAGTGGCTACAACAGAGTTGCACAAAAGGAGATAATGATTGCAGACACAGTCTCCCGAAGCCTTTGCATGCTGAATCTACCTACCATGAGACTACTCTCTCAGGACTTATGGTTATGTGAGTGAATGAATGCTTATATTATGTTTAAATATTGGAAATTAGGTTTATTGCAGCCAATCATGTCTTACTGGTACAGATACTCCCACTGGTACAGATTATCTCTGTTGCACGGGTGAAGGCAATTGAGGTTTGACAAGTTGACTCAGCTAATGAGTGGCAGTATCTGGGCTTTTTCCTCCTGTCTGACCCAGAGTAATTTTTAACTTTCCCTGGGGTCCTGATAAAAAATGCAGATTCCTCTACTTTACTCCCAAAGATTCCATTTAGGAACTGAGGTGGAGTCCCAGGAATCTCCATTCTAAGGAAGCAACACAGATCGTTCTGATGCAAGGGCTTCTTGAACCCCATTTGAAGACTCACTGCTCCATGTCATCCAACCCCTCAGTCAAGCTCATTTCTTTCCAAAGTCTATTCTTTCTCCCACCATTTTGGGCTGACATCACCATAGCATCCACACATCTACTCCTATCCCTCATCCCAGTGCTGGAGTAAATGCAGACACAGGTCTGCCTCACTATAAAAACTGAAGGTCCTGGTTCTCTGGGATCTGAGGTTAAAAAATATGAACAATCAGGAAGGGTTGGAGGGTGGGGGCACTGTCTCCTCTTCCCTCCTCTTGGGAAGTATTTGTCAAAATGGACATCCTGGGTGGTCACAGATTGACCCAATCAGCTTTACTTATTCAACCAACCAGCCCGCTCATTACTTGGGTGTCAACTTCCTGGAAAACAGTGAAGTGAAATGTTCATGAATCTTTGTTTGTGGGAAGGGGGAGGGGAGGAATGGGGAAAATCGCGCACACATTCATTTTTATTTCAAAAGAAACCCACATGGTTTGTTGTCATTCAGCTCTTTGGCTTTGCCTGAGAGACACAGAATCCAAATGTAATATGGTAGGAAGCTGTGAAACCAAAGTTTTGAATTTTTCTCAAGAATTTCATTTTTAATAATAAAAAATCACCAAGCCCATGTGTCCCATAAAAATAAATGAACGTTTTCACTCATGAACCAATAAAGCAGATGAAAGTTGGAAGCCACATAATACTTTCTCTGTAGCTCATCCAGGCCATGCAAGGCCTTGGAGAAGAATTCATTTTATGTTTTGCAGATGGGGGAAACTGAGGAAGCACCAGGTCCATGTGCCTGGGGAAGTATCCTGCCAGCTGCTTTAATTTGGAAGAGCAGCTCTTTGGAGCGTTGGAGAAAAGCCCAGACCCTGTAGTATGGCATGCATCCAGCTGCATTTCCGGCTGGGACCTTCTTGCCCCCCCGCCAGAACCTGTGGTTCTTCAGAGGGTCATGTTGCTTCCAGCCTTGTCCCTGCTGCCCTTTCTTATGGAAATATTCTCCTGCTGTTTTCCAGATAGCACATACCCACTTATCCCTCACTCATCACCAGAAGCTGTGGGTCCTCCCACATGGCTGCAGTCTCTGGCCCTGCCACAGCACTTTAACACCCACTGACATTTACGGCCACCCCGCCATCCCCCCACCAAACACACATGGAGTCTGTTGAAGGATCCTGCTTAATTTATCTTTAGGTTCCCAGGACCGGTCACATGGTCAGGCACATAATACATGCTTATTAAGTGCTTGTTGAAGGGATAGGTGAATAAACCCATGCAGGCATGGGGTAATGTAAGGAAAAAGATGACACCTTCAACCTCTTGTTCTCTGAAAGAAGCTGGAGGAAGAAACAGGAGGGAGGAAGCCCATTCAAGTTTCTGGCCAGCCTTTTCCCAGGGGCTGCATCTCCTCACTTGGTTTCAGGAATGTAAACACTGGAAGTATAGTTCAGATTCCTTTCACTGGTAAATAACTTCTTCCACTAAAAAAAAGGAAAATGGAAAACTGACAGTCATTGGAGGGGAGTGATTCTTGCTGCGCTGCCAGGGAACATGTTTGTGACTGTGATGAGTATTTGGGCAAAGACCCTACGCAGAGGGCTGGGATCACTTAAGGCCTACCCTATTTAGGGGGAGAATTTTTGAAAGCTTTTTTTTTTTTTTCCTTGCGGGAAAGACTTATACCCCAGCAGCTGCTGTCATGCTACTGCCAGTTTAGTCCTGAGTAAGAAACCCCCAGGCTCTGACACAATTACCTCTCTTGCTCCTTCTCCACAAAGGCTGGAAATTGAGTCCCAGTCCCACAGTAAGGGGGACATTCCTTCTAGCACGCAAGTGTCAGCTTCCCCACCAGGGGGCTGGAGCCAGCCCAGGGCTGACATATTTACGCAGGCCTCGAGGCAAGGCAGCCCACTGTGACAGGGAGCTGCCCCCTGCCTACCCTAAGCTGTCCTGCTGACTTTCTTCTCGAGGATCAGGTAGGCCACACTATCATCAAGCAACCTCCCCTCAAAAGAGACTGAGATAGTTGAATTTCCACTGTGGGAGACTGGGAAATTGGGAATGGTTATTGATGGGAGAGGTTTATAAGATGGAGCTGGGGAGAAAGTTCTGAATCTTTAGCAGAATGAGCTTTGCTCATTTCAGGGAAGCCCGTGATGTATGAAGGGGAAGTAGGGGGTGGAACAGAACAAGGAAGGGAATTAGCCTTCACAAGAGCCTGCTGTGGTAGTGCTGCTTTATATGTATAATCTCACTTAATCTACCCCAATTCCCAAAAGACTCGCATTACTATCTGTGGTACACATATGACAAAACTGAGGCTAAGAGGGGCCAAGAAACAGCCTCAGGTGCCACAGTTATTAGGTTGGTGCAAAGGTAATTGCTGTTTTTGCCCTTAAAAGTAATGACAAAATCGCAATTACTTTTGCATCAGCCTAGTAGGCGTGGGGGCCAGGGTGTCAGTGTGATCCTGGTCAATGTGACCAAGACTGTGAACAAAGTATAAGGAGTAGGAAGATAGTTTAAAAATCAAATAAAATAGAATGGTGCTAGAATAGTTTCAAATCAGGTCAGCTTATGTTTCCTAAGTGGCTTTTCTCTGCCGAGCATCATCCCATTTAATCCTAATAACACTACCATAGGAAATTTCGATGGAAAACTGAGATTCAAAGTTTATGTGTCCACAGTCACTTTATGTGTACACAGTTAGAGGGCTCAGCATTCGTGGAGTCAAGACTTCAACTTGGCGGCAGGAATTCTAACCACTGTAGTAAGGCAGGGAGGAACACATGTCTGCTGTGACATACAGGAACAAGAGAAAAGGAGAATGGGACTGCAGATTCTGATGAACCCTTAGGAAAATAATGCCCCCTCAAAGACGCCAAGTGAGGTGGGGCAGAATCCACAGGGTTTCAGAAAATAAGTGAGGGGAAGAGAGGAGGAGAGGAAAAGGAGCCTGGATGCCTGCCACAGTTCCTAACACCTTCCCACTCTCCTCCCAGATCCCAGGGTAAGTGCAAGCTTCCCAAATCCCAGGATATTTTAAGCTCTGCTGTGGCGGTTTTAAACGTGAACACACATTATTTGACACTTCTCTCAGTGAGAGGGAATTTTATGTCCGTCCCTGCCCCTTGAGTCGAAGTAGACTTGTGACTTGTTTGTTTATAACTAAGAAAATGCAGCAGAAGTGACAGCAAGGTTCCTCAGGCTCGGTCAGAAAAGTCAATGCAGCTGCCACCTTCAGAGGCCTGAGCTTCTGTGTGAGAAATCTGACTACCACAGGGCTGCCATGCCTTGAGGAAGCCCAAGTCACATGGAGAGGTCATGCATTGGCTAACAGTCCCAAGTGAGTGTCAGGCCTCTCTGAGCCCAAGCCAAGCCATTGCATCCCCTGTGACTTGCACGTATAAGCCCAGATGGCCTAAAGTAACTGAAGAATCACAATAGAAGAGAAAATGCCCTGCCCCTGTCTTAACTGATGACATTCCACCACAAAAGAAGTGAAAATGGCCGGTCCTTGCCTTAAGTGATGACATTACCTTGTGAAATTCCCTTTCAAAAAGCTCAAAAAGCTCCCCCACTGAGCACCTTGTGACCCCCACTCCTGCCCACCAGAGAACAACCCCCCTTTGACTGTAATTTTCCTTTACCTACCCAAATCCTATAAAACGGCCCCACCCTTGTCTCCCTTCGCTGACTCTCTTTTCGGACTCAACCCGCCTGCACCCAGGTGATTAAAAAGCTTTATTGCTCACACAAAGCCTGTTTGGTGGTCTCTTCACACGGAGGCGCATGACAGTGAGGTCCCAACAAATAGCAACCATAAACCACTAGACATGAGTGAAGGATTTTCCAGATGATTCCAGTCCCCAGCTGTCAGGCCACATCACCACCCTCAGCCCTGTCTTTGTATCTTCTCAATCCAGGCCCCAGACATCATGGAGCAGAGACAAGCTATACTACTGTGTCCTATCAGGATTCCCAGCACACAGAACCCACGAACATAACAAATTGGTAGTTCGAGGCCACTAAGGTTTGGGGTGGCAGCAATCGTCACCAGAACATCATCTCACTCCATTTATTTTTTGAGGGGAGCTATATTCCCTCCCTTGTCCTCCAAGGTGGGAAAGACAAACTTTTATTTTTCAATAAACTGTGGTGGATACACATGGTGACAGTCCTCCACAGTCTACGTGGGCTGATTGCAGTGGCATTCTTTCATGAGGACGCTTTCAGCCTGGCTAAAATGAGCCAGCTGCTTTACAACTGTCCCTCCTATCTGGGTTCCCAGGTCCCACTCTCAGCCTCCTGCCCATCCTTCACTTCCATCTGACGGCTCCTCACCCCTCCCTTGCCTTTCCCACTGGGATGGCAGATGCCTTTCTTAAGTATTCAGCCCCCAGGGCGAAAGCTTCCAGTCAACTCTAGAGCCATTTAAGTAGTTCATGGTGGTTCACGCCTCCATTCAACACAACCCCTGGAAGCAGCTACTGGCTCCTGCAGTCTGGCCTTTTGTGAAAGTGGCTGAGTATGAAACCACTGCAGTGAGTATCTATCTGGCTCAGGTTCTATCCTACTGGCGCAATTCCATGGTTGTTAAAATTCTTCAAAGAGCTAGGTGAGCTCATTTCTCCTAAATTAGTGCCTGGTAGGAAATCTTTCATTTTCCCAGCACAAAGTTCATTATGGTGCCCCAGTGCTCACTCATTATTAGCATCCCTTTTAGCTACTAAACAGAGAAGAAAGTTTAGAGTCCAAATCAGGCTTTTCTTGCTCTCTTTTATCTTCTTTTTTCTGAGTTGACCCTGAAACCTAGCATCTTCCCTGCATGATGTGCCAGTAAGATTCTGGATCTACACAGATTAACATCTCTTGACTAATAGTGCCCTCACCATGTTACATAAACTGCCTGAGCCCCAGTTTCCTTATCTGAAATATGCAGATGATAATTCTTTTTTTTTTTTTTTTTTTTTTTTGAGACAGAGTCTCACTCTGTTGGCCAGGCTGGAGTGCAGTGGCGCGATCTTGGCTCACTGCAACCTCTGCCTCCCAGGTTCAAGCGATTCTCCTGCCTCAGCCTCCTGAGTAGCTGGGATTACAGGCGTGTGCCACCATGCCCGGCTAATTTTTGTATTTTTAGTAGAGATGGGGTTTCACCATGTTGGTCAGGTTGGTCTCGAACTCCTGACCTCAGGTAATCTGCCCACCTTGGCCCCCCAAAGTTCTGGGATTACAGGTGTGAGCCACAGTGCCCAGCTTGCAGATGATAATTCTTACCCAGGGTTACTGTGAAGATGGACTGAGATGACACTGATAGCCAAGCCTGCCAGAGGTTAGGCTAGTTGAAGGACATGGTCAAAGACCTTATTATTTTTGTTGTGGTTGCTATTGTTTGTGGTTATCTTTCAGCAAATTTGATTGGCTTTACCTTCCAAATAAACCCCAAATCTAGCCATTTCTTACCACCTCCCCTGCCAATCACCTGCTACTCTCCTGTCTCGTCTCCTAATTTCATCCTAGCTGCCTTGTATTTTTGCACACAGGAGCCAGAATCATCTTGTTAAATCCTGCCATGTCATCAATCCCAGACTCCAAACCCTTCAATCACTTCCCTTCTAACAGTTTTTATAAACTCTCGTTACAAAACTTGGCCTACAAGTTTTTAACTGTGGCCTACGAGTCTGTGCAAGATGGGACTCTTAGTAGATGCACACCTTCATCTTTTTCTCCTCTTTCTTCTTCTCTCTCCCTTTTTGCTATTCCTCAAATAGCACACACCTGCCTCAGAACCTTTACACTTTCTATTTCTCAGCCAGAGAATGTACAACTTGTGCCTTTACTTCCCTCCGGGCTTGGCTCAAATGCCGTCCCCTCACTGAGTTCTTCCCTGACTATCCTATTTAAAATAGTTTCCACTGCCTCTATTCTGCTTTATTTTTCTGCAGTTGGTCACTTTTTTAATTTATAAGGCTTAATTTATTGTGTATTTCTCCCAACTAGAATATAAGCCCCATTAGAGCGAGGATTGTTATCTCTTTTGTTCGTTGTTGTGCTTCCAGTACCTAAAACAGTACCTGGCACATGATAGAGCCTCAAGTACAAGGTGGAATTGACCACAGAACATAGAAATAACTCACTTAGCTGTTTGCTAATATTTTATCTTTTTTTTTTCTTTCTCTTTTTCTCTTTTGGGAGACAGTGTCTCACTTCTGTTGCCCAGACTAGAGTGCAGTGGCACGATCACAGCTCATTGCAACCTTGACTTCCCAGGCTAGGTGATTCTCCTGCCTCAGCCTCCTGACTAGCTGGGACTACAGGCGTGTACAACTACACCTGGCTAATTTTTTGTATTTCTAATAGAGACAAGGTTTAGTCATGTAGCCCAGGCTGATCTCAAACTCCTAATCTCAAGCAATCTGCCCGCCTTGGCCTCCTGAAGTGCTGGGATTACAGGCATGAGCCAGGGCATCTGGCCCTGCTAATATTTTATCTTAATGCAAATAACTCCTGTACAATCACTGCATCAGCAACAGTTTTGTTTGATAACATTGCCACTGCGCTGCCTTTTCTAGTTTGAGAACATGCTAGTAATAAATGCTGTGAGTAAAAATTCAGCTGAAGTCAAAGGATGCAGGAATGATAAGGCCTGGGTCTTCTACTTGTTGGTTTAGAAGGCCCCCAAGAACCAAGGAGAGACTCTCATTTTCAGGACTGGCTATATAATTTGCAGGGCCTGGTGCAAAAATAAAACGTGGGAATGGCCCCTTGTTCAAAGTTATTAAGAATATCAACACAGCTGTGGCAAAGCAGTAAACCAAGATGAGGGCCCTGTGACTGCACAGATCACACCACCAAAACACTGGTCCTGCTCATTTTCTACAACTGTCTACACACACACACACACACACACACACACACACATTTGCATCCAATAAAAACAAATCTTAGCAGATCTGCTTGTTTAATGAACTTTATCCACATTATCTCTTCAAATTGCCAGGAGGCTGGAAAAATTAAGGGTATTCACTGTGCCCAAAGTCCACTGGTATTCAGGCTTCAAATTTTTTTTTTCTTTTTTTTCATTTTTGTCTTTAACGGGGTTGTGAGACAACTGCAGTTTTAGTGCAGGAAGATTAAAAGTTATCCGAATTATTGTCCCTACCCCTTGGGACAATACATCACAATCTTACTGTGCAGACAGTGCTAAGTGCTGAGGACAGAAGTGTTCAAGGAGAGGAGCAGGGAAGCAGGAGTTGCTGCTTCATTTCTGGTCCACTGACTGTTAACCCGTGTCTCACCATCAGCATCAGTGGCAATCTTTGGCTTACTGGTTTGCAAATACAGACGAGCCAAAGAGAGACAGCAGGAGCCTGAGGCATGGCCCAGGGTGGAGGCAGAGCCTGGGGACCAGAAGCCATCAGGTAATTTAGTTAATGATGGTGATACCTGCTAGACCACGCTAAGGAATTACTGGGGAAGTCAGCTCCCTTCCTTGGAATTTATTTTCTTCATTTTTCAAAGAAAGACCATACTGTTCAGAAGTTATTTTTGAATATTAACCAGACTTCAAACATTCTCTTGCATTTTGATTTTTTTGGAGTTAGGCATTATAAAAAACATAAGCCACTGGTCCCCTTTATTTACATTTTCCTGAAAAACAAAGAGAAGCCTTTTGCATATTTTCATAACAGGTCTGTCTCAACATCTTAAATTAAAAAATGACCTGTTCTTTGGCTCTGAATATGGTTTAGATGATTAAGTCTGCTTCTAGGCTCTCCCATGAATATTTTTAAAAATGTAATTGCAAAAATCACAGTTGAGTGTAAGAAATATGTAACAGAAACACATTATTTAAACCCTAAGGTTTCCAGATTTTCAGAAAATTCCAAAGATGAGATGATTTGGCTACCAAGGTTTTAAAAGTATTAAACGAAAATGTTGAAACATTAGTTCAACACTTCAATGCCAATTTATCACGAAGTAAACGGATTTGAGCCTTTGGAGATCTTTCTTACAAGACTTCAAAGTCTTTTTGTAAAGATAACTAAAATAAATCTCATACACTATTTAAAAAATTCTATCTACACTTAAATCTTAAGGTGAGTTGCCTTTGTAGGTCATAAGTAACCTATTTGTATGAGAAGACATATGACCATTTATATTTACAAGAGTAAACTTTTCTTTGCTTTCATTTTTGTCTTTGATATGGGCTGTTAACAACATTTCAAGGCAGCTTGGTTTGTAGTGATTGCTTAAATGTGTTCATTAAATTGTGGGCGTCAGTTTAATAAGAAGAAAAATGTCATAGGGTACTAGAGCCTCGTATTGACATAAGAATTCTGCACTCAGCTAAACACGTTTGGTTTCTCTGGTTCTACACCGGATTCTCACAAAAGTAGAACCAACTTTCATTTTGATCATTCTGATTGTACCATTGTCTGAGGAAGAAGAAAACTTGCTCCAGGAGTGGGAAACTGGGGCAGGAATTGCCTTGTTCTGTACAATCTTAACAAAATTGCTGCATTTTTTAGGGAAGGCTAGCTGAGCACAGGAATTCCGTTCCCTGAAGAAAAGTCCACAAGAGAAGCTGAGTTATCTGTGATTAAGGGATCAGGCTAAGTTGGGTTAGCTTAATGGCCCCCTAGCCTGGTTCATCTATCTCTGCCAGGCGAGCTATCCCTGCAGCCCAGAGCACAGGACCAGCTTCTGTCCTGGCTTAGGCTGCGATTCTCCTTTTTTAAGATTCTAGGATCTATCAAGACCCTCTTCTTCTTCTGATCTTCACATTCTTTCTTTAAATGTATTAACGCTCTCTCCTCACGTCTCCATCTCTCAGTCTCCTTGAGGGGATTTTATGTCTGCCTAGATTTTGTATGGCTCCTGTAGAGTTGAAGGCTCAGAGGGTCACCTGGTCACCCTGCTTCCAAGTTCAGAAGAGGGTTGCAGGCAGAGGGTCCCACTTCTGTACCTGAGACATGCCTGACAGAGGTTTTAAAGACTTCATTCTTGAATTGTGTTAAATTCAGGTCTAGACCCCAAGATAATCATTGTTTTCATAATAAAACCTATTGGGGCAAATCATTGGAAACTGCCAATATTCAACTTTCTTTTCTTTTTTTTTCTTACAAATATAGTAGATTCATATGGCTCTACCCAATACGGCAAAATGTTTTGAGACATCAATGTAGAAATGTTGAAAGACTTTTGTTTAATCTTTTTATTGCATGTCTCATGTCCCCTAACGCTTTTCCCTGTACCCCGCATACCTGTACTAAGACTTAGCATGCTCACACATAAACAGGCACACACATGACTTATTCTTCTGGGACCTTATAGAGGTAAGAAGTCAGATGATAAAGAGGTGACACATTTGCATGAATGAAGGTTCAGGAAGTTCTACTCACAACACTCTTGTCCTTTGTTCAGGATATCCACCCCTGACTCAGCTCCACACCCCCACTTCCAAGCTCTGCCAGAAATCATGTTATTAGCTTCAAAGCAATGAAGACAACGTCATCCAACAGGCTTGGTGGCAGGCTGCCTGCGTATGGAACAAGCCCCAACTTTGAGTCACAGAGATCTGGCTTCTGCATTTGATTTGATTATTTCTTGGTGGGTGATCTTGGGCAAGTTACTTTGCCGCAGTGTATTTCAGTTTTCTTATATGTGAGATAGGGATAATAACATCTACTTTATAGAGTTGAGGGGGCCAAATGAGATAATGTATGTAAGGTGCCGGAAATGTTGCCTTAGACGTACATAATAGGTGTTCCAAACTAATGTGAGAGCAAGAAAATGGAATTTCCTACTTTCTGGACATTCTAGCCTCCATACCTACCCATATCACACGTGGCTCAGAAATCAAAGAGCTGCTTAACTTGGAGAGACACGTGGCCTGGGACAGTGGGTGCCTTAGTGGTAAGCAGTTAGATGAGTGAGTCATGACTGGCAGCTGCTTTGGGAAAGGAAACTTGCAGCCTAAGAGGCACAGAAGTAGTGTTGTGGCATTAGTGACATTTGGACTGTTCCTCAAGATAGTTAGGATTTAGACATCCCCTAGAGGCCAGCACAGTCCCACTAAATTTTCTGCCATGATGGAAATGTGCAAAAATCTGTACTATCCAAAACGTGGCTACTGAGCACTTAAAATGTGGCTAGTGTGGTGGAGGAGAGAATTTAAAATTTAATTTTAATGCATACAGTCGTGTGTGGCTGTTGGTTACAGTACTGACCATCTCAAAACTAGGCAGAGGAAACTGCAAAAGTGAATCATAAGAGCAGAAAGTCCTGGGGCAGACATGGGGCAGCTGCAGGTGATATAGCTTGGCTGAAGCATAGGCTGTGGGAAGGCAATGGGAGAGAGATGTGAGGCCAGTTCTATCACCTTAAAGAGTTTAAATTTTTTTAGGCAAAAGTTTAAACTTTTCTAGGCAGTGGGAGCTAGAGAGGGTTTGTGAGCAAGGGAGTTACACCATATGGCCCTACTTCAGTGTGGTTAATCTAACAGGAGGTAGGGGAGTGGAGTCTCTCTGATGAGACCAGATAGAGGCTGGAAAGGGAAACCCTTAAGACTTTTACTACAAAAACCAAAGTGGAGCTCTCACAGCGTGCTGGGCATCCTGCAAACAGCTCTAGCTGGTTTATTGTTGGTTAAGTTGCATGCCCTCAAGTAAGCATAAAAATAAAAATCGGAATCAAGATTTTTGTTTTTCAATGGGCAAAGCCCATTAAAAATGCATTTGCCTTCACTATACCACCGTTTTAGGTCTCCTGGGAGGAAGAAAGGAAAGCCGGCTTCCTCTGGCGGTGTAATGAGATAGATGACAGAGCTGACACCTAGATTAGGCCTTGATGTTAATAGGGCTGGATGTGGCTTTTCTCATGACTTGATAGGACTCTTTTTTCTTTCCATATGCATTTCTGAATGAGACCCCCTACTTTGTTTCCAGACCCAAAGCCTTCTACCTTCCTACTGCCTTGAGGAAAGGCCAAATGATGCCATTGCAGAGCCCAGTAGCTTGATGATTTGTGGACCAGTAGAGTTATTGTCTGCATTTGAGGAACTCTCCAGAAAGGTAGAGATATATTTTCTCCTTGAGGTCTCTTCAATTTGCAGGCAATTACATGATGGCTTCCTCCCCCCACCCCCTTTTATAATCTTGTCTTGAGGGGCACTTCAAGAATCAGGCTGCCTGGGTTGGAACCCTGGCTTACTGTTTGAGTTTGTGCAAGTTACTGACATTACTACCTGCCTCATGGTCTGGTTTTAAAGACAGTGAGTTAAGGTACCCAAAGTGGTTAGAACTGTGCAAGACATTTACTGCATACAGGTTTATAATTATTATTGCTAGGCAGGAATTATTTGTATACATGCCCTGACCTACCAGTTTGCAGTGGGGTACAGGTAGGGGTAGTCTAAGAGGGGAAGAAGCAGCAACTATGAAAAGATCATTTACAATATTTGAGTGTGAATCTAAAGGAATTGATAGCCTGGTACTGCGGCTCAAGCCTGTAATGCCAGTGCTTTGGGAGGTCGAGGTGGGAGGATTACTGGAGCCCAGGAGTTCCAGGCTGCAGTGAGCTATGATTGCACCACTGCACTCCAGTTTGGGTGGCAGCTGGGAGAGAAGCCACAGAAATGCTAAAAAATGCAGAGGAATTAAGCTGGAAGGGAAGGGTAGAGGATATCTTTCCAGGAACTGGAAAGCACAGTTTTTATACGCGTGGGAGCAAAACTTGCACGTTCAGGCAGATGACCCCGGCTTAACCACCGTCAGGGCGCATCTTGAGTTGCTGCAACCAGGGCTGTGCGTCTCTGGCGGTCCCAGTGCTGCCACCTACAGGGTCTGCGAGGCAGAGCGCGCCGCCCTCGTGTCTCCCGGGAGTCTGGGTGCTGGGCAGGAAGAGCAGGACCAATAGGCTCCTCACCAGCCATGCCTTTAGCTCCTTTCTCTCACAGGCTTTGAATGCATCTGCCCCTAGACACAACAGTTCTGGGACACATTTCTAAACATTATTTCTTTTTCTTTTTTGGGGGGGGGAGGTTTTTTATTATTATACTTTAACTTCTAGGGTACACTTGCACAACGTGCAGGTTACACATGTATACATGTGCCATGTTGGTGTGCTGCTTCCGTTAACTCGTCATTTACATTCAGTATATCTCCTAATGCTATCCCTCCCCCATCTCCCCACCCCATGACAGGCCCTGGTGTGTGATGTTCCCCTTCTTGTGTCCAAGTGTTCTCATTGTTCAGTTCCCACCTATAAGTGAGAACATGCGGTGTTTGGTTTTCTGTCCCTGCGATAGTTTGCTCACAATGATGGTTTCTAGCTTCATCCGTGTCCCTACAAAGGACATGAACTCATCCTTTTGTATGGTTGCATAGTATTCCATGATGTATATGTGCCACATTTTCTTAATCCAGTCTATCATGGATGGGCATTTGGGTTGGTTCCAAGTCTTTGCTATTGTGAATAGTGCTGCAATAAACATACGTGTGCATGTGTCCTTATAGCAGCAAGATTTATAATCCTTTGGATATATGCCCGGTAATGGGATGGCTGGGTCAAATGGTATTTCTAGTTCTAGATTCTTGAGGAATCGCCACACTGTCTTCCACAACGGTTGAACTAGTCTAAACTTTATTTCTAAAACCGGGGAATAAAGAAAGAAGACAAAGTTCTACACCCAGAAGAGAAAGTGCACATTGACATGTCACCACGTGCTGGGTGATGAGTTAGTGGTTTGGCATACACGTTATTGCATTTAGTCCACAAAATAGATATCATTGATATTGTCATCCACGCTACAAGGGAGGTTAAAGAATCCAATACACAATTGTTTAGGGCCTGGGTCACTCAAATTCTGAGGTCTGTATATGTCAGAACACACTACCTGACTTAAATTATTGTTGTATCCTTCCTAAGTATAAAAGCACACATAATTGAGTTGACCAAACACGATCTTTGCACATGGTAAATGCCTCTTACCTTGACCTCTTGCTTTAAAAGCTGAGACATTTCTGATGAAGATGTTTTAGCAGAAATAGTCACTTACATAAGTGAGTCAGCTTCTTCTATGCCAGGGCCTAAATATTTGTCCATTAGCACATTATTTTTTATTTATTCAAGCCAACTTGAATGAATTAGTGTTGGAGATAAAAATACCAAACAAAGTGCCCTTTCTGGCCTTTACTAACTCAAACTGTCTATTAATTAATTGACATCTGGGCACACTTGTACTACAAATTGACCATCCTGTGGGAGTAGCAGTGCTTGTCAAGCTTTAAAGTATACACCAATAACCCAAGAATCTTGTTAAAATGCAGATTTGGATTCAACCAGTCTGGAATAGGGTCTGAGATTCTTCAATCTCCCCAGTGATGTAGATGTTCCTGTTTCAGGAAACATATTTTGAGTTTCAAGGAGCTAGAAGATCTTGAAGTTCTTTTGAATCATCAAAATAAATTTTAATTGATTTGCATGTTAATTATGAAAGCAATTACATTATAATTTATTATATTTTATTGTTTTCTAATGCTTTGAAAGTCAGTAAACTATATATTCCACCTGCATATGTTCATTGCAACACTATTCATGATAGCAAAGACATGGAATCAACCTAAATGCCCATTAATGATAGACTAGATAAAGAAAATGTAGTACATATACACCATGGAATACTATGCAGCCATAAACAAGAATGAGATCATGTCCTTTGCAGGGACCTGGATGGAGCTGGAGGCCATTATCCTTAGCAAAGTAACAGAGGAACAAAAAAGTAAATACCACATGTTCTCCCTTGTAAGTGGGAGCTAAATGATGAGAATACATGGACGCATAGATGGGAACAACACACAATGGGGCCTATCGGAGGTTGGAGGGTGAGAGGAGGGAGAGGATAAGGAAAAATAACTAATGAGTAGTAGGCTTAATACCTGGGTGATGACATAATCTGTACAACAAAACCCCATGACATAAGTTTACCTATGTAACAAACTTGCACATGTACCCCTGAACTTAAAATAAAAGTTAAAATAAAACAACCTTTTTTTAACCCATTAGGACATTGAAGTTACCAGAACATTCTATTCTTTCACCTAGGCTGAATTACCAAGTGTTGTCTTTAAAAACTCTGTGGCCTGAAGGAATTTTGCCTTCAATCATAGAGTAATTTAGGTACCATGAGAATTACTTTCCAAACTATAAGGGAAAGTAATGACTATACTAACAAGTTGTCAAAATTAAACTTCCAATTTTTCAGGTTTTTCAAGCCCATTCTTTTGCCCCTGAGGGAATTAACTGTACAGAAGAATAGAGGTGGAGACCCTGTGGCCCACTTTAAAACCAAGACGGCAATCCCATATCACCTAGATCTTGGGGGTTCATTAATGCTTACACGTATCAGTCTCCAGATGTTCACAGGCAAAAAGTGACATATTCACAAATGATACAGAGCAAACACTTATTATGATGCCCAAAGAACAAAAGCTATTGGTAGCAGTGAAGAATAAAGTGACCCACAAATAGGCTGCTATTTACTTGTTTGTTTTGTCTGGAGCGCATTTAATTGCATCTGTTCTCACTACAATAGCTAATGCCCAGCCATCATTTCCATCGTAAACCTCACTGGGGATGAGAAATGCAATAGACCGAGATCCTTCTCATGAAATTGATTTTTTTTTTCCTCCATCAGTTAAAATATTCAGCAAAGGTGTTGGGTTCTCCCCGACTGCTTTCCATTTACACAAATTATATATATATAATTATATATATAATTATATACATATATATATATATACACACACACACACACACACACACATTTAAATGGTTAAGGGCCATTTTATAAACATAAACGGCTGCCTTATATGTTTTAGAGAATATAATGTCTCAAATTAGAGAAGTGGAAGCTGTGGGACTTTAATGCGAACAAAATGAATGTATGGCAAATTTAATGGGAATAAAGTACCTGCATGCATGCAGTGGTTTTCAATAAATGTGTATGTATTGAATTGAATGGACTTAGGATTGATTGCTAGGTTTGCCTAGCAAAGACTGACATGGACTGTGAAGATAAGGGCAGGCTCCAGCATGGAGAAAGAGGTTGCTGACATCCATGCCCTGTGATCTCAGGGATCCAGCAAGGCCAGCCTTTCCTGCTGTCTTTCTTCCTCTGCAGTTCTCGTTCTAGTGCCCATATGTCTACATATAGCTTTAGTCCTTTAGGTGGAGGCATTGCTTGTAACAGGTGCTATAGTACCTAGATGTTGGCTGTATTGATTTTTGCAATATTATTATTGTCAATAATATTTATGCTGACCAACATTTACTCAGGGTCACCCATGTGGCAGACTTCAGGCAGGCAGGAAAAGGTACTTTCTCCTCAACTCAAGTTTTAAAAATCCAGGGGAAGAGCTGAGGTCACATTCCAAATCCTGGAACAATAAATGTGGTTAGAGAGATGAGAGGCTGGGATTGGCCCAGCATGAAACTTATGACTTCTGTGTTTGCTGGAAGTGGGGAGTATAATGGGGAGTATAATGATTTTGGGAATGGGGAGTATAATGATTGGCAGAGATCTCACTAAAACCACATATTTTGAGGAATATTTCCTAAAGAAGGTGTATGCTTTTCTGGAAAAAAATTCATATACACCACAGCTTTGGACAAATTCTTAATTTATTTGAACTTCAGTAGGATCGTTTGTAAATGGAGAAGTTGGATTAGATACTTTTTGAGGGTTCTTTAATATCTAAAAGTCTCTAGTTTTGTTACCTTCTAAAATATAACGTTATATAAAATAGTTTCATATTCATCCCTGACAAGCAAGCAGAGGTGATACTATTTCATCCTATTGGGTGGGAAAATTGAGGCTCATAAAGTTAATTAACTGGCCTCAAATCATTAGAACGCCAAGTGGCAAAATTAGGACTAGATATTAAGTCAACGGATTTGTTCCAAAGAATTATCTTTGAATGCTTTCCACATTAGTGAAATTAGTTTCATTCATTCCATAATGACCACAAACTAATTCAACTAGTGGTTAGCTGCTATAAAGTAAGCTAAGGTTGATGAGATAGTTTTGATAAATTAAATCTTGGGCATTTGAATGTATTATTTGGCTGCCTCCTGAGATATTCTGAAGTTGTTCATTAATGTGATGTCTTTCTAACGGGAGATAACTATAAAGCATGGCTCAGGGAAGGAAAAGCTACTCAGAATTCAAGCTGAAGGCAACCGCTTTTAGGAAAACATTGAGGTAAAACATGGGAGGAACTGATTATGATCTTCCAGCTCCCAGACACTTGATATTATACCACAAAGCTGACAGCGGTCAAATAAGTCACTGTTGTTTGTTTTAGGATTTCTCTAAATAAATATTTAAAATACACAATCAATGAAATCTAGAAAGTCAATGGAACATGTTTTATTTTTAATAAGACCTACTTTAATTGTACATTCTCTCAGCTACAAATATCTATTAAGGAAACTAAGAAATCGCTTAGAGGTCCTAATGGCTCTCTTTTTTATGCTACATTATGTAAGTTTAGCATCAAAAATATTAAGTCCAAAAGAGACAACAATCTTTAATTAAGAATTACGAAAATGTAATTCAAAAGTCTTAATACACGTGCCTTTGGTCTGCTAATTAGTGAATTTATTCTTAATGAAATAAATATGAGTCTTAGAAAGATGTTCACTGAAGCATCTTTTATAGTAGTAAAAAGTTGGAAATGACCTAGGTAGGAGATTATTTAAGATGATCATAGTACCTTCATCACATAGAATATGATACAGTTGTTAAAAATGATACTGTCAAAGACAAAAACATTCACAATAGCTTAACCAATAAAAGCAGGAGCTCAGGAATTAGCCCACCTGGATTCTAATTCCAGCTCAACCAATTCCCCATTGTGTGAACTTGGACAATTTCTTAGCTTTTGTGTTTAATTTTGCTTGTATGTTCAATGGGACTGACAATAGTACCTACCTCATAGAATTGCTGGGTGAGATGAGGTGATGTGTGTTAACTGTTTAGCCAAAAGCCAGATAATAAGGTTATAAAACAGGAGAATGTTTTGTTTTTGCTAATCTGTATTTCCAACTTTTTGGCCAAATGATTGAATGTTAATTTGGTAGCAAATAAGAAAATATAAAAGTTTTTTATTTAAACACATTTTAAAAAATTTAATTATGGTAAGATATATGTAACAGTAACATTTAGCATCTTAACTGGTTTTTGTTGTTGTTGTTGTTGTTGTTTTGATTTTTGAGATGGAGTTTCGCTCTTGTTCCCAGGCTAGAGTGCAATGGTGTGATCTCAGCTCACTGCAACCTCCGCCTCCCAGGTTCAAGCGATTCTCCTGCCTCAGCCTCCCAACTAGCTGGGATTACAGGCATGCATCACCATGCCCGGCTGATTTTTGCATTTTTTTTAGTAGAGACAGGGTTTCTCCATGTTGGTCAGGCTGGTCTCGAACTCCCGATCTCAGGTGATCCGCCCGCCTCAGCCTCCCAAAGTGCTGGGATTACAGGTGTGAGCCACTGCACCCGGCCCATCTTAACTGTTTTTAAGTGTGCAATTAGTACTGTTAAATACTTTCACACGATTGTGAAACCAATCTCCAGAACTCTTTTCATCTGGCAAAATGAAAACTCTGCCCATTAAACAACTCCCCATTCCTCCCTCCCTGCAGTTCCTGGCAACGACCTTTCTTCTTTTTGTCTCTGAATTTGCTACTGTAGGTGCCTCATATAAGTGGAATCACGCAGTATTTGTCTTTTTGTGATTGGCTTATTTCACTTAGCATAATGTCCTTAAGTTTCATCCATGTTGTAGTATGTGTTGGGATTTCCTTCCTTTTTAAGGCTGAATAATATTTCATAGCATATCCTCACCACTTGTTGTTACTCATTCATCCCTTGAGGGGGACACTTGGGTTGCTGCCACATTTTGGCTACCACGAATAATGCTGCTGCGAACATGGTTGTACAGATATCTAAAAGTTGTTTTTTTAAAAAAATAAAGAACATTGGAAGTTCCCCTAAATTTCATAAGATAGATGTAAATTACATAAAATACTTATATCTTGTAAGATCTTTTTCTTGACTCTGAAAGTGCCTGAAACATTAATAAATACAAAAATATATTAATTAATTAACACACATAGCTATTTACTGAGGACTTATTTCTTGTCTTTGGTATGTGCTAAATGCTTCAGATAATTTCAGGTTTAGCTGCCAAGTAAACCTGAGCATACACACACACACACACACACACCCACGCACACGCACACACACACACACACAAGCAAGCATTAAAATAATGTAGGTGTTACTTTTCCACTCACATTCAGGAAAGCCAGATGCATCAGCCCAGGCTCCCATTGCACTCCATGGTTTCAGAGTCTAATCTCATTTCTTGCTTTGCCATTTCCCAGAGACATTTTCCCCAAGGTATACACAGGGGAAAGAGTTTGCTGGAGCCTTACTTACATTATCATGTCTGTATTCCAGCCATCAGATTAGAGGAAGAGAAGAAAGAGCATGTCCTTCCTTTAGTGACACTTCTCCATTTCTATCCTATTGGCCAGAAGTTAGTCATGGGATCACTACTACTTGTATGAAAGACTAAGAAAAATGATCTTTATTGCTGAGAGCCATATGCACTGCACAAACTGGGGGGCTCTATCTTGAGAAAAAAGGAAAGACTAGATGTTGGGAGACAGCCGGGAGCCTCTGCCAGAGCGGCCATACATGTTAAATATCGACCTGGTAGTATATATCCCTACGTAAGTAAAGTTGAACTGTTTCTGAGTCTATAGATAATCTTGAATAGTAATTCTGCAGTAACGTTGATTGTTCTCTCCTCTGTTGATGTTTACTCCAATGAGATCAACTTAAAGTCTTGAAGCAACAGAGCTTAAAGTAGAAGAGCTAGTGAAACCTAGAACAATAGGAGGGAGGCATTAGCTTAATATTCTGGTACCCTGGGTTGGTCTTGAGATCTCCTTGGCCATCCTTCACTTCGGATAGATGGGGCTGCAGCTCTGGTGCCAATGAACCTGGTGATTAGGTAAGCTTGTTTTGGGGAGTGACTTCTGGATGGAATGTGGAGAAGAGAACTCTTTTTCAAAGATCATTATCTATGAATTGGCAACATTGGTGCCTCTCTGACCATGAAACCAAATTTATATCTGATTTTTATAGCTTCCACTATCAAAATGACTTATGTATTCAGCAAGCCCCTGAAGATGAATCAGTACCTATAAATATTTTGGATGTTTTGATGGAAATTGTTAAAATCTTTGTTTTAACTATGTAACTTCATTTTATTTTAGTTGTATAACTAAAGAATTTGTGACACTCCAAACCAGTTAGTTTGGCTCATGGACATTTAAATGAAAGAGTACTGTGTGAAACAGCAAACATTACCCCATTACTCACTGCATACCATTGTCCTTGAGGCAGGGATTGGGATGGGGTCAGGGCCAGGGAAAGAGTGAAGGGGGCTTTTAAAGGGGGCTTTATTTATTACAATACTAATTTTTAAAAAACATAGTAATTTTGTTACATCCATGCAACTGTGTTTAAAAATGTCAGTTTCCTATCATTCTCATCAAAATGCCCTGCTTTAGAAATAGATAAACTCTGTAATGAGAACAATTATATGAAAAGAATCTTAAGGCTACAAAGAATGAAGAAAAATGATTAAGAAAAGATCAGGCTAATGATTTAGTAATTTAATTTTAATAATTATTATTTATATAAATTATACAATATCATGAGAATGATGCTTTTATCATTGTCCCTACTCCCTCCTATCTCCTCCAAAAAATGTCGTTTCTGAGACTCTTATTTTTCGGAATGGCATTAAAGCCCCAGGCAGAATCTAGAGGACTCACCAGCCTCAGTGGTGCCCACCTCTCTCTAAAACTAAGCAAACCTGTAGCAAAGCCTAGAAGAGAAGTGCAGTTCTTCAACATTTTAGCCAAGTGACTTCAGAATAAACTCAGTTTAACCAGTGAGCTAAGCTGTGGTCAGCTTTTTATGGTGTTACGACTTGTATTCTTGGTACCAGTTTAGTTCAATAAATATTTGAGTACTTATTTCACCAACTCTGTAATTTTAATTTGCATCATATCTAAAATATTCAGTGGCCCTTTCCTATAATTCTTATGGCTCATAATCCAAGAAGGCAAAACATTTATAATGGTAAACATCATGATCAAGGAGCCAGAAGAACCCTGTTTAAATGGATTATGCCATTAACTAGTTGTGTGACCCTGGGCAAGTCATTTACCCCTTAGCTTTTAGATTTCTCACTTTTAAAGTGAAAGGGCAGGGAATTGGTTTATATGAGGTCTAAGATCTCCAGTGCTTTAAATAGTTAAAAGTGGCATTTCTACTTTCAACCCAAGAAGAATCATATAGCCATAGCTAAAGAGGTTGAGAAATAATGATTCATATGTAGAATCCACTCCATCACCTTCAAACACGCGAAGGTGGAAATGGTGCTCTCTAGTATTCTGCTGACCGCATGTTCAGATTGCTGAATACACCTGCAGAAAAAAATTTCCATTCTAAAGAAATGCAGTCTGGTTGTTTCAAAGAAAAATTAGGCACTTACTGTATGGTAGATTTCCTGTTGGTCACCTGGGAGTGAATCCTTCAAGAACCACCTGTACATTTCTCCTTATCTCCAAGCCTCCCAACAGCTCCAGCTCAGTGGGCAGATGGGGCAAACAGAATTCCTGTTCCCCGTAAACCCTGAGTCTCTCTGCTGTTACTCCTTGCTGTGCCCAGGCTGCCCTTCCGTCACTAGAGCCTGCCCCTTCATTCAAAGCTCAGTTTCATATGCCACTTCCTCCAGGAAGCTTAAGGTCCTCTTTGAAATTTTCATGGCATATTATCTTCCCTTCTTACCTTCACTTCTACCTTTTACTGTATTCATTATAAACATAGTTTATCCTCTTACTAGCCTGTAAGATCCTTGGTAGCATAATCCTTTATCTTTATCAAGTCTAAATGCCTTTTTTAAGGTGTAACTTTCTCAACTTTATGAAATACCTTGCACCCTGCCCTAGTGGTAGGTATCACGATCTCTTTACCCTGTTTCCTTTTGGAAGGGTCTATTTGTTTCTATTTTTAGGAAGCTGGGTTGATACAATTTCTCTAGAAGCATCTTTCAGACTTGAATCCACGTGACTAAGTTGTACGTTCAGTTGAATTTTTCAGTGAGAATTTAGCATCATAGTTTTGAGAGGAGATGAAGACAGTTGCTCTTACCACAGGCCTGGCCCCTTTTAATCTGATTGGGTTTCACAGTTTATTTTCCAGACAAAGAGATAAGACAGAGTTTTGTCTAATTGAGACTGGGACAGGCCCAGAGTTAAGGCCCCATTGGTCTTTGGGCCCCATCACTTCTTTCCCCTTGAAAGATGTCAGTCATAAGCAGACCCAAACACACATTTTTTTCCCCCTCATTTTGATTTCAGCCAAGGCCATTTTTGGGATTTGGATGGTACCACATTTATTTAGTTAAACTGTGAAGGCAGATCTGCGTGCTTTTCAGTACAGGCGTTCTTTTTTCTTTTTGACCCGGAATATCTCCGTTTTGTGTAGACAGAGACCAGTTGTCAGCTGATAGACTATCACTTGAAGGGGTGGTGGCAGCAGTAGATGCTCTGGAAAACATCTTGATAAGGCCTTGGAGAGAAGGCTGCTCTTTCGGAAACAGGGCCCATTTGCCAAGAAGGCAGCAAGGGAAATCGCTGGTGGCAGAGGCTTATAACAAACAGGAAGAAGAGACAGGTTTGCCAAAGGCTTCTGTGCATTTTTCCCCTTTGCAAACTTTCAGGCAGATGAAAATGTTTTTAAGGTGGTTTTTGGGTTTGCACCTACAGGGAGAGTTCCAGTGCATTCCAAAGCACCATGCTGCACATTATGGAAATGCCACACACAGCTAGATTCTGTCATAAAGAAATTTGTCGTGCAAATTCTGAGGATGTTTGGCTGGTATCAGGGAGGGAAGGCATATCAAAGTAACTCAGGCACACTCTTCAAATGTCTTGCAATTTCATAGCATGCATTTATCCAAATTTATGGCTAAGGCAACAAAAAGTCTCCCAGCTTCCTTATTCTTCAGCTTTCCATAATTAAATTATGACAAACAACTTTATCTGAAAGCCTCATCCAGGGACAATCTTTTTAGATAGAGGAGATAGTGGTTTCAGCTGATTGTACTTATCTGCAGCAATAAAGGTTTTTATTTATTTGATTTTTAATTTTAATTTTATTTATTTTTTAATGAGTCCCTGGGAAGTAAGGCTGGATTTAGAGGTTTTTCTCTTTTTGCATATTATCTTTATGATTAGTAAATACATAAACACACTGGTTTCCGAGAAGCTGCCTGGCCATGGCTTTATTTGGGTGGGGGCAGTGAGGGAAGGAATCACACATCACCCTTCTTCTCTTTTAATTTAAATTTTACACTAAGAATCTATGTTGAGAGGGAAATGGAGCATGCTAAGCTAACGACAGCTTTCCTTTCTCTTATTTTTCCCACGTCAGAGCAACGTGCTCGGATCAGCTCCTCGGTGTGTCGCGATGTTGGCAATGCTGCACCAATTATGTCAAGTCTCCACTCGAAAAAACGAATAAAATAAACAGTCAACGAGGCAGGGAAGGGTTAAGGTGAAGCTAGATTAAACTTGTCAGCAAACAGACTCATTTATTTTCAAAGCTATAGTTTCCACAATGGAAACAATCCACTTTGCCTGGAGACCCTTAGGTCCGTTCCGCGGGGACCCGGTTTCAACTCTTGGACAGAGGAAGTAGGTGGTCCACCGTGAGCTCAAGGACAGCTAACTGATCGTCAGATCCCAACACTTGCCAAGCGTCCCTCACTCCCACCTCGCGCTTTCGTACTTTGGTTACAAAAATTATCTCTGCGATTGCATCCCTTTTGAGTAGAGGGTGCCAATGCGTGGGCAGGAGGCGGCGATTCAGCAGGGGGATCACAGGAGCTGACTCCCCGGCACCCAGTGCTGCAGGGGCGAGAGGGCGCAGCCGGGCTGAGGGAGCGACCGAGCGCCGAACTGCAGAGGCCGCCGCGCTGAGGCCCCAGCCAGAGATTAGTGGCGGGGCGGGGGTCCCTCCCTCTTTTCGGGTGAATGAATGATTAGTCAAACACCACCTCCCCTCCCGGTCCGCCCGAGATTGGAAGGGAGGAGTCTCGGAGCGATTGCTCTTTTTAATAAGTGCGAAAGGCGTTTGCCTCGGTACGTTTTTAAATCGACCTTGTGTGTCGTTTCAACTTCGGTCATCCTTAGTGTCAGGACGCGCGGACAGATAAGCACAGAACACAGATCTCTAAGGCCACTTGCCCCTCTGTCCGCTCAGCCCCCTGAGTTCGCTGTCGCGTCCCCGCCAGAAGGAAGCAAAAGCAGGGCGTGAAAAGTTGCGGTGGCCCTATTGCCCCGGGTGTGTCGCTCCTATCCGGGAGCCAGCAGGGTGGTGGGGCGCTCCTGCGTCCCGTTTGCTGCTCCCTCTAAGGATTGGGGCACCCGGGCCTGAGCTCTAGTGTTGCGGCATCCCCCGGGTTCCCCCAGGAAAAGGAGGAGGCGCCGCGCTCGCCGTGCGGTGGAGACGCGCCTTCCCGGCTCTGGTCCGCGCCCCGCGGCCGTAGCTTCCCTGGAGGGGCTGGGGAACTGTACGCTGGGCCGAGAGGGTTCCCGCTGCCGCTATAGCGCAGTCCCTCCTGCGCCCGGGCGCCCCCAGCGGGTTCCGGGAGGCTCCCGGTGAGCCCCTGTCTCTCGCGGTGGAGCGAGCGCGCTCCGGACCGGCGGAGAGCCGGCGGGGCTGGCAGGAGGTGGGGAGTGCGGGAGTGGAGGACGCTGCGGCAGCGACAGCGACAGCCCCCGGAGCAGTAGCTGCAGCCCGGGCGGCGGCTGAGCGGCAGTGCGCAGTCGGCAGCACCGCGGCTCCTCTCGGTCTATCTCCGTCTGCCGCAACACCCCCTCCTCCCGGCCCCCTCTCCGGCGCGGAGGGGCTGACTGCTAAGCCACTGCAAGCAACTCCCTCAAAAAAAAAAAAAAAAAAAAAAAAGAAAAAGAAAAAAAGAAAGAAGAAGAAGAAGAAAATAGCCGCATCGGAGGAGCCTGGCCGCAGGACCCCTCCTCCCCCGGCGCCCCCCACCCCTCGCCTCTACCCCCGCCCTCCCTCACACCCCCCCGCCCCCCAGCTCCCGGGCGCCCGCCTCCCTCCTTCGCGGACTGTCTCCCGACTCGCCGGCTGAGAGCCCTTTTTGACTGCGAGCTGCGGCAGCTGAGCAGAGGCGGCGGCGCGGGACCTGCAGTCGCCCGGGATTCCCTCCAGGTGACGATGCTCTGGTTCTCCGGCGTCGGGGCTCTGGCTGAGCGTTACGGCCGGCGCTCGCCTGGGATTACCTGCTGCGTCTTGCTGCTGCTCAATTGCTCGGGGGTCCCCATGTCTCTGGCTTCCTCCTTCTTGACAGGTAGGGGAGGGGGCGGGAGGGACCGACCCTCCGGGACGCCGGTTTGGTACCTGGGAGAGGTGGCGCTGGTTTGCCCCGGGGATGGGAGGGTGGAGAGCGCGCACCTTGGCGCTTGCCCTGCGCTGGTCGATGGGGATGAAGCGAAGCCCCGGGAGGGCTGGGAAGGCTGGGAGTAGGTGAAGAGGTTGCGGGCTGAGAGGCTGTTCCCTTCAATGTAGTAATAATAGACATTCTTCTATTTGAATTTGAGAAATTATTTTATTTTTAATATTTTCCTCAACTTTTATTTTAATCTTTATCTCTCTCTGTAGAACTCAGGAAAAAAAATTTGTGCAGTTTTCTGCACATCTTCCTTTCTCATCTTTGGGGTTCCAATACATCCACTGTGCTAGGAGTGCTTTTTTAAAGCACTGGCTCTCAAGACCTTGAATTTAAAGAAACTATCATTTAAAAAGGGCACTAATAGCCGGATATAATAATTATATGTTTTCAGGCAGGTGAAGACCTCAGCTGCTATTCTGAAGGACATACTTTACTGACACCTGGTGCAGAAAAGAAAATATCGAGTCAATTTCTAAGAGAAGGGAAAAGAGGATTGCGTTTCAAACAGTGATTTAAACCTAAGACAATGCCAGACAGATCCATAGAAAGGCCTGTTCCTTGACACAGTTCTGAGTTTTGGTCAATTGAAAATCTGCCCCAATTTGAGTTTTTTTTCCTTTTTTTCTTTTTTTGCATATGGGGCTGTGTGCTTAGTTGAAATGTCTTCATAAAGGAGGAGTGTTATTAAAAATCCAGTGAAATACTTGGAATTGTGCTTAAACCATCTGAGAACAGATAATTTCTCTTTACATCATAGTCTTTTTAAAACCTGTTTAAATAAAAATATTGAAAATAGAGTTTGGGGGGAGGAGTTTTGCTTTGGTGAATTTAATAATTTTAACTACATTAGGAATTCTGAGGTTTGGGTAGAGGTTTCAAAAAAGATTGGTGTAAAAATTTTAAATGTTGAAATCATGCTACTAAGCTGACTTTAAATGAAACTTTTTCCCCCTGAATTTCAGGTTCTGTTGCAAAATGTGAAAATGAAGGTGAAATCCTCCAGATTCCATTTATCACCGACAACCCTTGCATAATGTGTGTCTGCTTGGTAAGTGTGGAGATCAGGTAATATGAACTCAGTTGCTCTCTCTGATAAGGTGAATCCATTAAATGTGATAATATAACCAGATCTTACAAATTGTCTTTAGTCATTACAAAATTGCACATAACTGTACCTACTTTGTGAGTTGAATCCAGTTAATTTCTGAGTTTTATGGACTTTGGCAATTTCCATTTCATCTAGCTGGAAATTCTTATCTTTGACATTATCCTTATAGAAGTAAATTTCAGATAGGCTTTGTATGACGTCTCAGTGAAAATTGCAGTTTGTAATGTCTGTTTCCAGTAATGATTACTACAACCAAATCCTTGGTACAACAAAACTTTCTGCATTGGTTCTGTCATCTAAGCTCAGCGGGAAAATGATGAGATAAGATTTAAGTATGAAGGTCAGGAATAAGGTATGCAACAAAGGGAAAGAGAGGTGACAGTCACAAAAAATGAACATGAGGAAAAGATGTAATTCTGGATTTCTTTCTTGGGTTTCTTTGCCTGTTATACCCTAAACTCTCAAATACTGTCTTTATTTCTTATTTGGAAGCATGAGTCAGAAAGGACAATTCCGTCCTTAATAGAGAATGACACTTGGCTGTCAGCTGCTTAGTTAACACTATCAGTGGTTAGTAGACTCAAAAAATAATTTGTTTCCATTTATTTTAGTTTAGTAGTCAATGATAAGTCTAATAAGTAACCACTTGGGGGAGATTAAGCAATGTGAATAAGAATTTCTGAGATGAAATACCGACCTACAACATAAACATTTTTGCTTAAGAGTGTTTTACATGCCAATCACTTTTGGCAAAATTTGGTTAGAAACTACACATTATAAAACCCTGTTGGAGATACATTAAGGCAATCAAATGCGAAGCCCAAAAATGATAGAGGACTACTTGTTACTAGATCAGCGTGCTGTGTGGAACTGGAGAAGGAATTCATTTTGGTTTAGGCAAAAGCCAAGCCATCTGAGTTTATACTACCTAAACTGTTTCATGACAAGAGTTGAGGTCAACGTTTTGAAATGATAAATGGGTGAAGGTAAATGGCTGTATCAAATGATTATCAGGTTTGGAAGACTAAGGAAATCAGCAGAAACAAGTAAAAATGCACTGTGTTTGCTGACACAATAAATATTGCTGTCTAATAAAACAGAGCTGAGAGAGGGTGTATTATGATTGCATATTTATGGGTTGCCGTGTCCATTGATGATCTTTTACTAAATAATTTGTTGAAAAGAAGCTTTGAGTTTAAATTTTGACTCAGTTGTAGATTTACAAATGCAGTGTGTATGTATGTGTGTTTAATCTTCCTTTTTTAATTTTTCTTATCTGTATAATGTGAGCGAATTATTTTATCTTAATCTATTAAGATTTCAGAGGAAATTACCCTGACCAAGTAATATTTAAATGTGCTGAGAGCTTCGCATATAAAATACTGTTTTTCTCTTCAGCGATATTACTACTTATAAAGTTTACGTATGTAGTTTGAGTTTTGTAAACTGTTCCCAAATAACATTATGAGAAATTCTCGCCACAGCATTCCCCCCTTTTCAGTACTCCTACCCCTGCTAAAAATAGTGCCTTTCTCTGAAAGTGGAGACTTAGTGATAAGAAGATAGATGTTAGAGTCCTGCAGTTTTGAAGGTAAAGAGTAAATCTGAAGAGATGCATCAGTTGGAATTCAAGTGGGAATGATATTTATTCCAGAAAAGTATCAACTAAATTCAGAAGGGCAGTAGCTTCATTTATGTCTTTAACATTTAAGTAACAGTTGTAGGTATCTGCCTTGGGTGAGCGCTGTCAGAAACTCTTTCTAAATATGTAATATTAGGACTTTGGCTATCAGCTTCACCCATTACAGAGCTCTTTCATTGGCTGAAAGGCTCAGTGATATGTTATCACAACCTTTGCAGGGGTTTAGAATTATGGGGTCCAAGTTGTCATAATCATTGCTGCTTCCTAAACATTTGTAATGACTTGGTAAAATTGAGTAATAATACATGGATGACCACTTATCTCTTTGTATAACACTCTTGTACATTTCCATGAACCCACTGCAGTTCATGGATTTCAAAGCACTCCAGACAGCCAGGAAGCTACTTGGCATTTTTGTACCTAGGCTGGAAGGTAGACCTATTTAGCAAATTGATAATGTTAGTAATGGTAAACATTTATGTTTACTATTTTTATTTTATTTTATTTTTACTTGTAGGGCCTCATCTAAGCCTGCATTATTTCATTTTATCTTCACAAAAATCCACTGAGGGCTTTTACCTTTATTTTACAGATGAGAAAACTGAGGTGTAGCGGGCTAAGTAACTTGTGAAGGTTGCATTTGAGTAAATAGTGGAGCTGAAACTATCTTAGTTTTGTTTGCCTCTGGAGCACATGCCTATAACCATAAGAAACAGCCTATTTGTTGAGTTAAAGACGTGGGAAAGTAAGGAGAAAATAGAAAGAACGTCCAAATTATTTTACCTTTTGGCGTTCCTTGGGTTATTTTGTTTTTTCTTTTGAGTCTTTCAAGAGTTCAGTTAGTTGACATTTGTTAATCGCATTATATGAAAGGAAAATCTCGTTATGATTTCAGTTGACCTGCAGGGAGCGTTAGTGGTGAGCTGGTTTTATGTATGTACATTAAGAGGGTATGTAATAGTCTCAACTGTACTTTGGATAAAGAAAATAGTCATATTTAGTTTGTGTTGGTCCAGCCTTTTGGCAGAAAGGTACCTAAGGCTGAGTGTAAGCTCATATCTTATTTCATAACATGTACTAAAAAAAAAAAAAAAAGAAAGAAAGAAAAAGCTAACGTCAACGTATGCTTAAAAAAGATGTAAAATGTTACAGTTGGGAGGAAATAGGTGGCACAAAGTCCCGTATATAATTACAGAGTAAAAGCTTAAAAAACTCCACAAAAATCAACTTGGCCTGATTTAAACTTTTAAGCTGTGAAATGTTTCAGAGGTTGGAGTGAGCTCATTTCTGTGGAGTTTTTGAGGATGACAGTGGGCACAGTGGCCACCGTAAGCAGAGCTGAATAATTTTATTCTCATTTATCATCCTCTGCGTAGACCCGAGCATCTTGCCAGAACCAGTCCCAGTCCAAGAATAACTGGTTTGTTAGCTGGTGATGGAATCTCATTTTAAAGTGTGTGGCCCAAAAAGCTTCAGTTCATCTATTTAAGGGGGTAGGTGAGAAGTTGGATCATGGTCCTAAAATCTAGGGAACTGGGTAAGCAGTTTAGATTAAACTGCATGTGCTTTATTGTTTAGTCAGAAAGCAAAGCATAACTTTACAAAATGGTCTTTTATGGGGCCGAGGAAGGGAGGCCAACACTTATTACTGTTTTTGTATGATATTTTCCCCACTTTCTTGCTAGAATTATTTTTCCCATAATGTCTAGGAAAACATGTTGGTGCCTGCCCTGGAGTACAGCTGAGAGGGGAGCCAGCCACACCCAGATAAATGAAGCTGAAGCCATTCTCTGATCTTTGGGACGTCCCCAGGTCCACCAAGCACACATGAGAAGTGATGCTTGATCTTCTCAGCCTTTTCCACCTAACTGTAGAATAGGAGGACATGGCGGGAGCCAGTGAGTTGGGCCCAGAACTAGAAACCTGAGAAAACTTTGGAGGCTGGGACTCAGAAAACCCGAAGTCAGAGCTTAGTTTGGCATACATTTTGTTCAGCAAAAAACATTATTCTGAGGTTGAAATTTCCTCTTTTAAATCCAGAGGTGCAATGTAGAAACGGACCCTTTGCTCATAAAAAGCAACGTGAAATTCAATGTTACAAGAATCAGGGCCCCACCTGTCTTGGAGCCAACCAAATAGTGAAGACAGAGAGACCTTGTCTGCTGTCTTCTACTTTTTTAATCACAAAAATCTAATATCGCTCAACAAGGAGCTCCCAGCATGTTAGATTCTCTCGGGTGCCTTATCTCCATAAAATCCTCATGTTCTTCATTGTTCAGATTAGCTGGCTGGAGAATAGATATCTATTATCTAAACAAGTGTTAAGCACATGTTTGAGGATGAGGGAGATAACATTGCATGAGAATTCAATTCATGTGTGTGTGCATGTATGAAACAGAGAGAGAGAAGCCATAAAGTAGACCAGATGTGTTCAGAGAGGTACTGCACTCAGTATATGCACAAATACATAGATTGCCATACTTTTTCCAAGTTGTTTCAGGTCATTTCTAGACTTTGGATGCTCAGTAAGGAAGCAATCAGATTTATTTATTTTTACTCTGTTTAGAAGGTGATGTGACCAATTACCTTTCAACAGAACAATTTTTGGGAAAGGTAACAGTTAATGTATAGGATTGTGTTGGCAAATTCACAAAGACTAGTTCTGAGAGTCATTCTTGTTCATGCTTTATTCAGGCTCAAAGAAGTAGAGCAAATCTCGTGAGATCACACAGTTACTAAGAGACAGAACTGGGATGTGAAGTCAGTTCCTTACTTGCTAAACTAGAGTTTCCTTCTGCTGGAAAAGTTGACTACTTAAAAACTTCTACAGATACCTTCAAGAGCTTCAGAGGGTCTTTTCAACCAGCACAGAGCTAATGTAGGCTCTCTATGGAGGCAGTTATAGTGGTTTCGATCTTGCAACCCAAACCGTCTAGAATTTGGAGAGCCCTTCCAAGGAAGACATGGGCTTTGGCTGGCATCATAACATTTTGGCAAAGAACTTTGGCCCAGACATCAGAGAGTCTTGGGTTCAAATCAAACTGGTGGTGAAGTTGAGACAACTACCTCACCTTTCCAAACCTCAGTTTCTTCATCTGGAGAGTGGGATGGATGTCAACATCTAGTTCACAGAGTTGCTGTGTGAATTAAGTGAGATGTAGCACGTAAAGTTTGGCCTGGGGCTTGGTATAGAGTAAACCCTCTGGAATGATTTTTTATTGCTGTTATTGATGATGGCATTATTTTTAAAAATTCTTATTTCCTCACATGGAATAGGATGCAAAGTTTCAAAAGAAAATGATAGAAGGGACGACGGACGAGACGTAGGGATAATGATGGCAAACCCACCCATTGTTGTGCATGAACAAGGTTTGTCAGAAATGTTTAGTGAGTTTTTCTGTCCCTCCAGGCTTGGACTGGGCTGATCTAGGCTGCTTCCTTATTGGTCCAGTGATCTTTGGGCCCTGGTGTAAGTTTTCCCCTCACTTTCCATTAAACACACACACACACACACACACACACACACACACAAAAGAAAAAAGAAAAAAAGAAAAGAAAAGCTTTCTGTGGAAGAGGGGCCTGCTTTCTTGCAGAGTATTTACATCTCTATGCCTGTGGGGTCACCTTCACTTGTACTTTTATTGGCAGAGGGATTGGGTTGGGACTCGGGAGCGCTGTAATTCTGGAAAAACTGCCTAGTGGCCTGGCATCATGGGGATTTTCCTGGCCCGCCTTGTGGAAGTCTCTCGACCCCTTTCCAGACCTGAGTGTGTCTTTGTTGCCTACTTACTCACTGCTACCCTTCCCCATCCCATTTCAAACACTGTTTATTTTGTTTTGAGGCACTGGACTTGACTGTGGGTAACAACAGTAAATTGTGTTTTAAGTGTAGGAAATAATGTTGAGGAAAGAGAGCCCTTCCCCAGACTAGAATGCAAATAGGGGGAGGGCAGTAGAATAGGAGATAATGGGAAAAGTCAGGCAAGGCAAAATGATGGAAAAATAAAACCAGTTAATACGCATTTGTTGAGTAAATAAAGGATATCAGTTTTTCACACCCTCTTCTATGGCCCTTCTGTATAAATGATGATATATTGAGTCCTTTGTGCTATAAAAGAATATGAGTAACAAACACCACCTTTCATGGCACTGGGAGGTCAAGTGTGCTTGTTGAACTTAGTTAAGATCAGCAAATGAGCTGGGTGTATATTTTAAGACCTGTTGATTCCCAGTTCTAATTTTATAAAACACCACTCAAGGCACTAGGGATCGCAGGTTATAAATTCAATAATATTATTCTTTCTTCCTTCTTTCCACACTTCATCCCCTCTTCCATTTTATTTTATTATTTTTAGTCCTTTCTGTGTTTGAAGCATTGTGCTGGCTGGGGACCTTTGAGGAGACAAAGACCAACAGGACAAATTCTTGCCCACAGCCTAATGGGGGAGACGAACACATGCATAAATAAGAAACTTTATAGGAGTGACAGCAAAGCACTGTAATAGACTCAAACCCATGTACTAAGGAGGCTGCCAATGAATTCTGACTAGGATATCTGTGACCATGATTGTGGGGGGAGAGGTGATCCAGGCAAAGCCTTGTTGGAGGAAAGACACAAAGAGAGTGTGCTTGGGACTGTGGAAATGGCAGAGTCTGCTGTGCCCAAAGCTATGATGGAGCTGGAGTTAGAAAGCTCCATGAGAACCAGCATGGGGAGCACCTTGAATGTAATAATAAGGATATCAGTGTGAAGGGGCTGGAGTCTGAACAAGACTGCAGGGATATGGTGTGGTCAGGTGAGCACAAGCAGCCTGGGCAGTGGGAATGGAAAGAAGGTGTTGGGATAAACCAATGTTGCTCAGTCTTTGAATCTTTGACTATATTCCAGTTCTAGAGTATTTACATGAATACCAAAGGTATGGAAAACAAAAAAAAAATATGTCGATAGAAAAACTCCAAACCATGCCCAGCAAGACACAGTTGGTAAAATTCAGCAGCAATTACAGTGGAGTGATTGGTAGCACAGCCACTTTGCTTGTCACTTGGTGCCTCTAGAGTAGGGTGCTGCTACTTGAATAGAGTAGTTGTCTTCCCAGAACTCACTCTCGAAATTCTAGTTGGGGCACCAGCTCTCTCCTCTTACAGTGACACCCTGCCTTACACTGTTGCATGGTTCATTTGGTAAATTATTCAGTCTGGTAGGTGTGTTTATGATAGTATGTATGCTCACTTTTAGCACAATTTTTTGTTGTTGTTCTTTTTTTGAGACAGAGTCTCGCTCAGTCGCCTAGGCTGGAGTGCAGTGGCGCGATCTCGGCTCACTGCAAGCTCCTCCTCCTAAGTTCATGCCATTCTCCTGCCTCAGCCTCCCAGTAGCTGGGACTACAGGCGCCCGCCACCCACCTGGCTAATTTTTTTGTATTTTTCGTAGAGATGGGATTTCACCGTGTTAGCCAGGATGGTCTCGATCTCCTGACCCTGTGATCCGCCCGCCTCGATCTCCCAAAGTGCTGGGATTACAGGCGTGAGCCACCGCGCCCGGCCTTTAGCACAATTTTTATACATTAATCAGGATTGGGTGGCTCACCTTTAAAAAGTGCACCAACGTGCCATGACATTGAGAACCGCTAGTCTTGCAGAGGTGTTTTGGAGCCCACATTTATAGTACTTGGCGAGAAAATAGATGGCAGAGGTGAAAGATGGGAAAAATTGAAGGGAATTTTGGGAAATCTAGCCAATGTCATAGACACTGTAGGAGGAGAAGGGGTCCTGTGGGTGGGTGGGTAGTAATCAGTTTAGATGTAATGTGTTGGGCTTGATAGACCTTCAAGGTAGAAAAGCCATGTAGGCTCTTAAAAGATCGTGAGTTCAGTATAGAGAAATCAGGACTAGAAGTTAACAATTTGTTACCTGTCTGCATAGAAATAAACTTCAAAACTTTGGGAATAAATTATTTGCCTTGAGGAGGGGTCTAAATTGAGATTTTAAAAAAATGGGCCTACAATATTAACTATAAGAAGGGTTTTGTCTAACAGAAGGATAGAAAAGGAGAAACCTATGAAAGAGATGGAAAACTTTTATAGAGGTAAGAGGAGAACCAGGAAGGCACAGGCCAAGGCAGAAGACGTTTGAAGAAGACAAAGACTATTGGCATTAAACATTGCAAAGAACTGGAAGATTCTAGGAGAATATCAAAGAAGGAACTTTCTCATCTTCTTGGACTATTTGAAACAATGAACAATGGTCCCTTCCCCCCAGACCCTGCATATTTGCACATGGAATTGAATTGATCATAGATGAGATTCAGTGCAACCCCAGTTGGCAGGAATCCAAAACTAAGATTGCTGTAGGGATTTTGAAAATTTAATGCAAAAATCACAAATTTGCCAAACTTTGACTTTAAAAGATCTTAACAAAAGTGAATAAATACCACATGAAATTTTAAAAGGTACCCAAACAAAACTAATTTCACGGATAACAGTAATACACTTTTTGCAAACGTCATTGGAATGTTTCTATAGTTAAATGTAAAATGGACCAGGCCACATTGAGGGATTTTTTTATTAGGAATAAAAGCAACAATATAAAAGAGTCTGACTAATATAAAAACTTACTATTATAAACTTTTAAGTTTGCTCTATTAAACTGTTAATGATGCTTTAAAAATATTATGATATAATTTAATGTCTTAAATTCTAGGTCTTCAGGTAAGATATTTTCTTTTCTCATGAAATGGTTAAAGCCCATTTTGTCAGTGAAGTACAGCTGTGGTGTGGGGGCCGTTGTGTCTCAATGTATGGGTTTGAGTCTCACCTGGGTTGCCTGGTAGCTGTGCACCACTGAGCAGACACCTTACCCTCTCTGAGCCTTCATTGTGAAGTCTGGGACAAGTCCCAGTGGTATGTACCCTTCAGCAGACTTAAGTGGTTGGCTGTGGGCATTAACTGGGGTGACTGGAATGGGTTAAAGGCCAAGATGCGTGTGAAAGCTGTTTGTAAACAGAGTAAATGAAACTGTTATTAAGGGCCAGAACTTGAATAGAAGAAAGTGAAGTATATGCCATAAACCACTTTTCAGCACCTAATTCAGTGAATATACTCTTTGGGAATGATAGCTTAGTGGTTCTCATTTCTACCCTTTAATAGTTGTATGGCTTTACGTAAATTGCCTGACATTTCTATATCTCAACCTCTCTATCTTCATCATGAGGCTCTTATCAGAATTGTAAGTTACAACACGAAAAATTCTCAAAACATGGTCTGGGCCATGGTCAACACTTTAGAAATGATAGCTGCTTCCAGCATTGAAGTGTCATGGAATGACTGCCTTTGCCATACTTTAAATTAAATGGACTGTATTTATGGCAATTTATTGTCAACACCTATGAAATGTGTTTATTCTGAATTTTTCTCAGGGTACACAATGGAAGGTCAGAAGAGGCTACTGCTGCTTTTATGTTAAAAATGGAAAACCTTGTTAGTGTTTGGGGCTTAGGAAGATGGGTTGCTCCTCTATTTTTTCTTTTCAAAGATTCACCTGCTTAACTCGCACCAGTTTACAAACAACAAATCACAGTGTTGTTTTCTCAGTGAGGCCCAGTTGTCCTCTGCAGTCCTTGCCATTAAATCAGGAAGTGGCAGGTAGGAGGCAAAAATGTTAAACTAGTGACCAGCGGGCCTGCTGAGCCTGAAGCTTCTCAGTCCTCTCCGTTTTAAAGAGTGTGATGTGGCCAGCTTCCTACTTTCCAGCCAACCACAGGCACTAGTGCATACCTGTGGGATCGGGCCTCCTTCTAGAAAGGGCAAGCCCAGATGAACTGGTGTGACTGGATTTGGACATGTGGGCCCTGCAAATTCATACAGCCTTCTGTGCTTGGGACTAGAAGTCCTGCCAACTCCTCTAAGAGCCTGCTGCTGCTTCTCGGTAATAGCATGTTCTGCCTTGTAGTGTAGTGAGTTGGGCGAATTGACTTCTTAAGGGATGGTGTCTTAAAGTGTAAGAACCTCGTCACGGTCGTCTCCGTCAGCTCCATAGCTTCAGCAAGAGGTCCACAACCTTGGGACTTGAGTGGGAGTTTGACTGGAGTTTCCTGTTTATAGTTGGGGTTGTTAACACTTGGGATAGCTGCCCCCAGAATGGAACTCCAAGTTCCAAAACATGATTCTCCTAGAAAGTTTATCACAGAAGGTCAACCTCCTCTATAAAAGACATCCTAAATAATCATTACATAAACACTGTCTTTTTTTTGAAGGGAATGTAATCATATTTGAAAATATAAGATCATATTGATATTTACATCTGCTTTTATTTGTGATAAAAGGAACATTCCCTTTTATAGAAATAGATCGTTGTCAAAAGCAGAAATGTCCCTGACAAGGCAGGAGGTATAGACAAGGGAGGTTCTGGGACGATCTGGCTTCCACTTTCAAAAAGTCACAATGAAAAATGTCTCCCGATCCCTGGAGCTGGCATTCTCCAGTCATTTCCAGCCCCTTTCAGTGAGGCTAACTCTGAAATCTTGACACAAGCCTTCATGTTTATATTAGGTTTTGGATGTTAGCTCCCTTGGCTTCTGGGAGCTGACTCTGTTGAAAATTATGTTTTTCTTTTAAGGACAAAGGCCTTATTGTATGTACATGTCGTGTAGTGTAATGAGCTTTCTTTCTTTCTTTTTTTTTAATGTTAGGTAATGGGTGGTACTAACCTACGTCTGCCAAATGAGCAGTTCAGGGATCTGTAAACTGACGGGCAATTTTAAGGTTTCACGCAGGTAACTCAGCAAGAGAAAATGAGAGGGCGGGATGGGTGGCATCTTCACTGACCGCAGCATGTCCCCCAAATGCCCTGCTTCAATGGAATAGACGTAACAGGACTCTCAGTGAGGATCTGCAGATAAGTGATGGTACCCAGAGTCACTTCAAAGAGAAGGATGGAATACTAATAATGAAGATAATGATCATCCCGTTTTAACTTACAAAAACACGCCTTTCCAAAACAACTCTTGTATTCTTGGTCACATATATAGTATTTGACCAGAGAGTTTTTCATGGTTGCTAATGCTGTTGGCATAGGCCAAGCACTTTAGTTTTAGACGCTGTGTGATCAGCTGGCCACTCTGGTGGCACTGCTGGCCTCTTTGACTGTGGGTGACCTCAGGAAGGTTATTTCTAGTAGGGACAGCTTGGCCCATGGAAAGGAGGTATGAAAACCCGAAGCTGCTCTTCCATTTCTTTGGGCCTCTGTAAGAGACATTTTTAGCATCTTTTATTTTATTTATTTATTTATTTATTTATTTATTTATTTATTTATTTATTTTTGTAGAGACAGGGTCTCACTATCACCAGGGCTGGTCTCAAACTCCCGGCCTCAAGCAATCCTCCTGCCTTGGCCTCCCAAAGTGCTGGGATTACATGAGTGAGCCACCACACCTGGCCAGCATCTTGATCTTAATTTCTTCCCCCTTTCTCCTTTTAAAAACCTATTTTCTGAGGTTCCTCTTTGAGGCATGTCTATGGACTGCAGCAATAACATTAATGTACGACATTTTCATTCTTCGCCATGTTGACTCCTCCAGGTCTTATTAAAAGATACTGGGGGATTCAGTTTCCATTATTTTCTAATTGAACAGAGCCATTTGTGCCAAGATACTAAAATTGCTCCCACTTTTCTCAGAGGGCAGAGGCTGCTCTCCATCAGTGGCCTGTGGGGTTTGCAGCTTCTGCCTCCAGTAAAGCCTGCCTCATTCTGTTTCTTTACCGCCCAGAAATTCATGAATTCCAGAGACACCCACAGCCTGCTGGGTCTCTCCAGCTTTGTGGATTTATGGTGTAAAAGCAGTAGCATCAAGACATTCACATGACCGTGTTTTTTTTGGTCTCGGGAGAACACTATTTTCCTGAATGAGAGAACATGAAAGATGAAGCAGATATTCTCCTGCTTGGGAGCCACTATGCCAAAACAGTTAAGGTCTTGCCATGGGCTTGTGTTTATGCCCCTTGAGGGGAATGGGGCCCATTAGGCTTGAGTTGTGGTAATTTCCTGTTTTCAAGCACATGTGAAACAATGATTCTGATGCCCAGTGGGACCTACCAGAGGTCAGCTAGCTGCAGCTCCATTAGCACATAGATGAGGACCAGGATGAAATTCCTTGTCTCTTAGAGGTGACTCAGATCAGAAGTTGTGGAAGAGCTGGCTGGCAGGGAAGGGGGCAGGAATCTACCCTTTTTGTGCATCTCATTAGTCTGGGGTGGCTTCTGTTGGAGGAACCAGCCCTTTTCTCTCCCTGCTGGGATGTACTGGAAATGCATGTACCAGATGGCGTTGCTTCCTTTTCATCCATGGGTGCATGTGTGTGTAGGGGAATTGTTAAAAACTATGAATTTTTTTTCTGTTTCATGTAAACCATATACTGACCAAGGGCAAAAAAAAATTTTCTTAAATTACTTTGCATGCTAAAGGGTCATGTTATAGAAATCTGGAGTCCCCAGATTTTGGAGTTATGAAATTTTTGATAGTTGTCTGATGTTGACCTATAGGAGCAGCAGTTTTATGTGGTTCAACCTAATGTATGCTTTGAGGACGTTTAGACTTTTGCAAGAGAGATATTTATCCTCCAGGTTATTGCAAGGGATACATTATCCTCCAGGTTATTGCAAGGTACCTGAATGAAGGGATATTTAAATTCAGTGAATTTGCACTGGGTTCATAAACTAAAGCCAAAATGTGGCGGCATAGTAAAACGCCTCTCAATCTGTGAACCTCCAACTCTGAATTAATGGGCTCTTCTGTATATTCTCAAGACCCCTCTGAGGGTGGTGGGACAGTGGGGGAGGGAGGGGAGAAGCAGCGCCCAGCTTAGGTGGGGAGCACATGGTAGGGGCTCTGCAGGAAATGTGGGAATGGCATTGCAGGACTGGAGTAGGCAAATGATTGATTAATGGTCATTAAACTCAGCACACATTTATTGAGCATTTATGTTAATAATATCCTGAGGCACTGCAAGAGAGGAGCAAGGCTTCTTACAGGAACAGAAGGGGATTAAATTATGGTTGAGATAGTTTTGAAGTTAGATGTCTTTTATTGCTTTAAAGTTCTTTGAAAATTGATTAACTTACGCAAGCCAGAGATATTAACTCTTGTTTGAAATATTCGATTAGCCAGAGCAACCTGTTAGTCCTTGACCATGCTAGATTTTATAGGGTTATGTATCTGTGTACACACACACACAAACACACACACACACACATATATATATGTATGTGTGTGTGTATTTATATAACATTTGGATAATGGTTTTAGTTTGGAAACTACTCTGTCATTAGAATCTTAGATGAAAGTGTGAATTAATGTGTGATGAAACTGATACTTGTGTATATGTGCTGGGAGCCCATAGAATGAAGCCTGAACACTAGTGACAAGGGGCATGCAATTCTGTTGCCCGATGTGTTCCCTTCCCTGGGCCTCTGCCCCTTCCTCCCTCACACACTTCAATTTGGCTACTTGTCTTCTCTCACACAGTTGTAGGTCATTAACAAGTCAGTGGTTAGAATTTTGCCTTCAGCTTCTTCTGTTCTCCTACCAGGGGCCCAGCAGTGGTGGCTCTCAGATTTTAATGTGTGTAAGAACCACCAGGGAATTCGCTAAAAAATGCAGATTTCCTGTGTCCTGGTCCAGAGATCCTGATGGAGTAGGTCTGGCTGGCTCCTGTGCAGACCAGGGAAGCTCCATTTTTTTGTTTGTTTGAGATGGAGTCTTGCTCTATGACCCAGGCTGGAGTGCAGTGGTGTGGTCTCAGCTCACTGCAACCTCCATCTCCCGGGTTCAAGTGATACTCCTGCCTCAGCCTCCTGAGAAGCTGGGATTACAGATGCGTGCCACCATGCCTGGCTAATTTTTGTATTTTTAGTAGAGACGGGGTTTCACCATATTGGTCAGGCTGGTCTCAAACTCCAGACCTTGTGATCTGTCCGCCTCGGCCTCCCGAAGTGCTGGCATTACAGGCGTGAGCCACTGCGCCTGGCCAGAAAGCTCCATTTTTAATAAACCCTTCCCGTGACTTTTATGCAAGGGCCAATTTTTGAAGCACTCTTTCCACCTGACATGTAATGGAAAGAGAAGGGTATATGAATATAAACATAAACATATATGTTTATATTTAAATCTTGGTTAGGTACAGTTGAAATTCTGTTATTGGTATAAAACTTGATAATAGATCAACTATCATTTACATAATGTTGCTTTCGTGGAACTTTTACACAATTTTCTTGCACATTAGCTGTCTTTATTGAAGTGTTCTTTTCCTATTCATGTCATCTTTATCAAACCTCCTTTAGTCACCCAATCAGAATGAACTCACTTGTTCCTTGAAGACTTTATATTGGTCACTTTTTATTATAACCCTTACTCCTCTCTCCTCTAAATTTTTATTAATTAGTTACATGACTTTCTCTTCTACTGGACTTGAAGCTTCTTCAGGGTAGGAATAGCATCTAATTCTTCTCATGATCAAAACATCTAGAACAGCGCCTTGCAGACTTTAAGTCTTAATAGATATTTTGTGAACAAACACTGTTCATAAGCTGGGGACAGTCCAAAGTTCATTTTCCTCAAAGACACCCTGTGAGGTAGGGCTGGCATTCTTAAGAAACCAGTTTCACAGTTGAGCTCATTAAGGCTCAGAAAAGGAAAAGCAAGGCGAAAGTCCCACTGCAATCAGCGAGAGTTGGAACTGCAATTCAAGTACCAGATTCCTGTCCCATCCGGGGCAGACTCCACAGAGCTCTCTTTCAGAGAATGTCACCTAACCACAAGGGTTGAGAGAATACCCCCCGGGGTCAGTGAGAGAGACCCAGCAAATAGCTTCCCTGGGGATTATGTTTTAACAGTCCTTGCAGTCCAGTTAGGTAAGGTCCTGCCTGGCGCCTTTGGGTGGGAGAGGCTGACCCGCTGGGCTGCTGCCAGTCTCTTCATGGGATAGATTCCCGCAGGGATACACTCTGTTTCCTGTGGTCTTTCTGGGATGGGTAGCAGCTGCAGGACGAAGCTGACATGACGTTATGTTTGTTGCTTCTTCAGCATGAGCCAACTAGATGGAGCAATCTGACACAAAACCCAGGGTTTTATGACTGACCTAGTGGGATCCAGCCGCATCTGGAGGAACCAGCCGCAAACAACGCAGAGTTGAGGGCCAGGTGAAGCGGGATCCAGCTCCCCACTTCACCCCAAACCCTTCGACTCCTCAAAACCTCTGCAAGAAGCTGTTTCCTTCAGCTGGCAACTTAGAGCCAGCAGGTTTCTTCCTTGCGCAGAATAAAGCCATTCTGGGAAATCTTAGTTTTCTTCTCTCCCTTTTGCTGACCTGTTTGTGCCCACACCTTTCTTTCCCTGCTGAGGGAGAGTGTAAAGTAAAGTTGACTAGGCTCTGATTCCCATCACCTTCATGGAATTCTGGTCATGTTGCTGGACAATTTCCCATACTTTAATTGGGAATCCTTTAAACCTTTTTTTTTTTTTTTTTTAAATTAGCCTGGCATTCCATTGTTCCAGGGATTCATCTCCATCCTTATTATTTTTTACCACATTATTTTCTTTCTTTGTCATTAGTGCAGAAATTCCATGATGTCACCATTCCCCAAGTTTCGTGTCTAGTTTTTCTCAGTCTCAGCTTTTAATTCTTGAGTTCAGCCCGATACTGAAATGTACAAAAGGCATTACAGTGGGCTGGCTGTTCCTCCTCCACGCAGCATGGCTCAGACATTTGTAGGGACGAGCTTGTCCAACTCACCTTATTTTGTTGTTGTTCTGTTTTGTTTTGTGTTAGGCTTTTAGAATCCCGAGGTCGTGGTTTTTAGTTTCGGTCTCTAGTGATAAGCAGAAAAGAGGGATGAGGAAGGGGCTTTACTGGCCCAACCAGAAACAGAAACTAAGAACCCATGACTGTATTCTCTCCCTTGGACACCTCTCAGTGTGCCACGTGGAACTGCCTGTCTAGGCAAAACTGGATGATCTGGTGGACAGCTGGTGGAGACCCATCTGTGATCTTGATCAAAGGCTCAAGAAAAGGATTGCTGGGGTGAGCTAACAGGCTAGCTTGGAGCAGCGTCAAGTGTTCAGGTGGGGGTTAGTAAATATTTTTTTTTACTAATGATGATGTGCTGATATAATTTAGCCTGGTGAAGATGATGCCCAGGGGAAACTTTAACAGCCTTCTAATATGTGGGAAGGAAATATTATGTTGAAAGTACAGAGAGGAGTACTAATCCCAAAATTGCAACACATTGCTAGCTTGTTTCTCCACTGACCTCTGTCTCATACTCGCTTCCAGAGTGAGTCCCAAGATGGTTGTGGGGTCTTGGCTTCTCTACTTCTTGGCCAGTGCCTGCCTGTATGTGTAGACTCTTCCCTAGATCCTTGGATCCTAGTTACCCTGCTGTAGATGAGTATCACGGTCCTAGCATTGAGCCACGTTTTTTGGCATGAGACATTAAGAGAGGCCTCTGACTGTGGCCTCTGTTCACTCCCAGGCTTTGGCTTCAGGACTCCGTATAACAGAGAAGAAAAACTTAAGTTGAGATATTTTCCCTCTCCCTTTCTTTCTATTACTCCCAAGTGTTTAATGTCCCTGCCCCCCTCCCCCCACCTGTCACACACACCCATCTGTAATACTCACCCAACCTTTGGTCACTAAGCTCTAGTGGGTTTGTGCCCTCTTGAGTGGGAACATTGGTCCTAGACCTTTTCCCTGGAATTCTTAGCTCTTCTAGCCAACCAGAATTTTCCTAAACTTAAACCAAATCAGTTTTCCTCTGAGACGCAGGTTGGCAGATGTGATAATTAGTAGTAGTGGGAGTAAGGAGTGGGCAGCAGTGGTCTAGGCAGCCTCTCTTGTGAGCCTCAAATAGTGGGTAGCAACCCTCCCATCCTGGGGTATCTTGGTTGCTAAAACACCTGGCACAGTGGCAGGTGCTGATAGAAGGTGACCTCTGGTGGTCACTGAATTAATATAATGATCACAGCCAGGGTAACTTACAGTTGTCCATGCACACATTTATGTGTCTTTGTGGGTAAGGACTCATATATATGGTGCTCTCTTAGCGTTTGTGTGATGGACTTATAAGAATTCTGTTTTATTGGCTTATTTTTCTTTTTGGTGGATCTTCCTTATCTTTTCAAACTTTAAATATTGGAGGGTCCCAGGATTCAGCCAAGACATTTTCTCTATTTATATTCATACTCTAAGCAATTTTATACGGATCCATGGCCCAAAACCACCAGTATGCTGATAGTTTCCACATTTATGTTCCCACACCCCACCTCCAGTCGAGCTGCATCTGTCCACATGTCTACCTGGTGTCTCCACGTGGATGTTGAGTAGGCATCTCAAATTGAAAATGGCCTGAATGAGATCTCCTTTGTCACCACTCCTTAAACTTAGTTTGCTCCAGCCAGTGACATCAGCTGCATAGATCCATTTTTTTAGGCCATCCATCAACCATGGGGTCGTGGATTCCTCTTTCTCTTGCATCCCAGGTTCAATTCATTAGCAGCTCTTGTCAGTATCGTCTTGAAAATATGTTGGATTATTTCTAACTACCTGTTACTGCTCTTGACTTCGGACAATATGTTATCAAGCAGTGACCATTTGAAAGTATACAAATTATTTGACTTACTTGAGCAAAATCTTCCCGTGGCTTCTCCTCTCACCTGGAATCCAGTTTGAAGAATAACCATGGCCTACACAGACCTGCACAGTGCGGCTCCAGACGCTCTCTTGGCCTCAGCTCACAAAGCACCCTCCCCTCTCACTGTGCTCCAGCTGTGCACTGGGCTCCTCCTCACTCCTACAGGATACCCAACCCCCTCTCTACTGAGGTTTTGTTCTTTCCTGTGCCTGGAGCACACATATCCAATATATTTATGTATTCTCCTTCCTTCACCGAGGTATAGGAGTAAATGTCTTCTTATTAGAGGGTCTTTTCCTTTTCCTTTTTCTTTTTTTTTTTTTTTATGAGACGGAGTCTTGCTCTGTCACCCAGGCTGGAGTGCAATGGCACAATCTTGACTCACTGCAACCTCTGCCTCCCAGGCTCAAGTGATTCTCCTGCCTCAGCCTCCCGAGTAGCTGGGATTACAGACACGCGCCACCAGCTAATTTTTGTATTTTCAGTAGAGACGGGGTTTCACCATGTTGCCCAGGCTGGTCTTGAACTCCTAACCTCAGGTGATCCACCTGCCTCTGTCTCCCAAAGTGCTGGGATTACAGGGGTGAGCCACTGCACCCGGCCTAAAGGGTCTTTTTCTGATCACTGTCCCCAACAGCCTCACACCTTGTCATTCTGTTCTCTTGTCCCGCTTCATTTTCTCAGAGCCCTCCCCAGTGCCCATGAGATCCTGCTGCTGGAACGTCAGCTCTGTGAGGACACGGCCCTCCCATATTCATTTGTACCCTCCATACCTGGGACAATGCTGGGCTCATTCAGAGCGTATTTGTTGGGCGAATTCATCTGTGCCACTGAGTTTAATTTTTTGATTTGGCAATTGGAAGATCTAACTATTTCTCTTCCCCAAAATAAATGATGAACTTTTCTTTCTACTCCGAACTTTGCTTCTTCTGTCATGATGACTTGCCCTTTTCGTAGCTTACATTATTGTGGGTATCATGTTTGATGGTGTGAAAACTAAACAAATCCACTGAAAGATGAAAAGTTGTCTCCAATGAGCACTAATGCTATCATAACAAACTGTGCAATGAGCAATATCATTCTAGAATAAAATTCTTTCCTATAGAAAACCGTTTTTGAAAAATAGATATTACCACTCATGGTGGACTTGGCAGCGTGGTAATTATTGGTTTTAGAATGTAAGTTAAATTCCAGTATGTTATGTTTTATATTTTACCTAGAACATAGATGAAAGACTAGCACAGTTTCATAGAGCAAGAAAATCATGGCACAAGATAAGCACCCCTTATTTTCCTGTGATATATGTGAAACAAACTGTTCTACTCAAAAATACCAAGTGAGGTTGCTACACTTCACTTGGAGTGCGCTGGAATGTCATCATAGAAGAAGATTCATTTGTGAATTGTCAGTTCCAAAATGCTGACAGATGTAGGTCAAATTCTGTCTCAGTGAGATAATTGTATAACATAACTTTGTAAAGGCTCATTTCAGTGGGCCACGTAGTGTCTAAAGAACCAAGAGACTTTGGACGATTTTTAGGAGTTTGTGGCAGTGGAATTTGGTCAAAACTGACTGTTCCCGCCTCACTTCTGAGCTTCTCTGAGCTGGTAACCGGCACTTCTTGCCCCTTGTGTTGCAACATGGGAGGTGCCTGTGCTGTGTTTATGCTTGAGTCTCTCTCCCTCTTGGATTGTAAGCTCTTCTAGGGCAGAAGATGTGTCTGATTCATATTTTCTGTTCCCATCCAAACCTGGCATAGTGCCTGGCCTGCCGCAGGGGCTCAAAAATATTAGTTAAACAGATTTGTGGATTTTTGGTCAGATAGATCTGAAATCTGCAGTGATTAACCTGCAGAAAAATCCAAGTTTATAGCCCCAATGCCACATGTTTCTAATAGCCGTTTGTTTTTCTGCAGATACTTTTGCCTTATTTTAGATATGTGAAAGCTTCTGGAAGCCGTTTTGCGATGGAACACTTGTTAAAATTAATGATTAAGGATTCTAATTATGGTTGATATTTTCCTTTTAAAAATGGGCACATGCTGTGAATCCCTTCAGCAACGTTTATGTTGATAATGTTTTGTGTGTAATTGACCACCCTCGTTTCTTTATAACACCTTAATCTCAGAAAGGGATTATTTGCAAATCTGACTTTCTTTGATGGTTTAATGAGTTTGCAAATGGACACTAGTGGATTAAAATTACATTCTAAACCAAGGAAATAAATCTGTGGCTTCTCCAGTTTTCTTCTGACATCTGCATGTGACCCTTGGGAAAGCTTTGGTGAAGAGAACACAGTGCTAATGGCCTTCGTGAATGAGTCAGACAAACCTTAGCTCACAGAATTGCCTTCATATGGGGGATGCTGTCCGAGGCTGACATATTCAGTTCTGCGAACTTCTAGCCAGCTAGAGAGCTCCTATTCCCTTGCTTCCCTACCTGACGTTACTTGGGCTAACTGGACAACCTCTGTAGTTGGTACCAATGTAGATACAGCCTGGGAGCAGAGATCTTTCCAGCAACTGAGGTGTCACCCTGCTCTTACTGTTACGCAGAAGGAGGACTACAGGATCCAGCTCTAAAGCTGATTGGCTTTTCATCCCTGGGGTACCTTTGAAAGGCTCTGTGATTGCCGGTGGTCGGGGTCAATTGTGCAGATGTCTTTAAGAGTGTCTCACTGGTGACCAGAAAGTTACTTTGTCAAAATGACAGATGGGCTGTGAGTGGCTCCTCCGCCCTGCCTATTCCCATGGATGTCAGCTCCATTTACTTGTCAACATCAGGTATTTTTGCAACTCCCAACAGCGCGCGGGCTTTCACGGGGCAATCCATGAAAAATCTGTTTCGTTGACTCTGTGGCTTATTGTTGACCCACAGGAATGAGGGACACCTGAGGACCTGGTGGGTTCACTGTAGGTACGTGATCCAGGAAGGAGACATGTGCTGACTTGTGACAAGAGTGACAACCTTCCAGGGCTGGCCTCACAAAGAAGTGGTTTTGCCACCACCAATTGCCAAGGGAATCTAAGACATTTGGTTTCTGTGTTTTGTACGTGCTCACTCTTCTACCCTTGATGGAGTCATTTCTGTGCACATTTAATTTTTTTTTGTTTGGTTTTTTGAGACAGAGTCTTACTCTGTCTTCCAGGCTGGAGTGTAGTGGCGCAATCTCGGCTCACTGCAAGCTCCGCCTCCCAGATTCACGCCATTCTCCTGCCTCAGCCTCCCGAGTAGCTGGGACTACAGGCACCCGCCACCACGCCCGGCTAATTTTTTGTATTTTTGGTAGAGATGGGGTTTCACTGTGTTAGCCAGGATGATCTCGAACTCCTGACCTCGTGATCTGCTTGCCTTGGCCTCCCAAAGTGCTGGGATTACAGGCGTGAGCCACCACGCCTGGCCTTCTGTGCATATTTAAAAGGCCCATTGAGTCATCTGTCTTTTGATACCAGACAATCCAACTTCCTATATTGCAGTAAGTCAAAAAAGGGGGCTGTCAAAATAATATCTCCAGCTCTCACCTTCTTTAATGGCAGGTCTCACGCTTTCCTATGGAGTTACCTAATTTTATTACCACTTTTAAACTCTTTATTCCCACTCCCCACTCTCTCCAAAACCCCCACCAACCTGGCCAGAAGATTCTGCACTGTCCCTCTGGGACTGGAAAGCCCCACTAATGCCTTCTGAGCCCCGGATCCTACAGGTAGTTGGAGTTGGACCCCGAAAATGTAGTTCGTCATCTTCTACCTACTTCAAAAGAACTCACCAGAAAGGTATAAAAGTATTCATAGAATTTCATCGCCCCTTTCTTTTCTGTTTTCCTTTTGGGCAGAGGAAGAAGCAGATTTATTATTCGTCATGTGCTGAAGGGCGCCCAGCAGTGTAAAATAACCAGAGGTGTTGAGGAGGCAGCCGGGCCTCCTGCGCGTAAAGCCACACTGCTTTGCAGGGCTTCCTTCTCCCTCACCCCCAGCCTGCAAATTCTTCCCAGGAGTCTTTTGGAAGTGTTCTCTGCAGCACCGACCCCATCCCACATCCCAGCTGTTGGAGTCCCTTCTGTTAGGAAGAGAGAAGGGTTGACTGAGGCATTTGGGCCAAATAAAGGCAGGATGCCACCATGATCCCTCTCGGTTCACACACCTGGCAGAGTGACATGCAACCTCCCTGTTGGTTTTTTGGTTTGCTCTTGGGAACTGAGCATGGTGGCAGAGCTGCGTCTGTGGCAGGGCCCGTGAGGCTCGATCCCTGGCTCTGTGTGTTCCCTCCATTCCTGTTACACGAATGTGCTGTTGCCAGCAGACCCTTTGCTTATACGACGTGCAGTCTAATAAAAAGCAGGCAGTGCTGCTCTCTTTTGGGCTACTATTTTTATTTGGTGGTTGTTTTTTTGTGTTCTGCCATCCCTAATGTTTTGGTTCTATTTCAAAATATGATTAAACAGAATGAGGAGCCGTTTGACATTGCCCTGTTTTAAATCAGACTTCTACTTGAGCAGCCGGGACACTCTAATGGACTGTGTTTCTTTGTTCTGTGAGTTTCTTGAAAAAGCCAAAAAAAAAAAAAAAAAAAAAAAAAAAAGCCAGACCTAAACCCTTACACAGAATAGGACCCAAAACAATCCCTCCAACAAACTAAAACCCATTAAAAAAAAATGGAAATGTTAGGTAACATAAATATCAGAAGGGCCTCCTTATTAATCCCCCATTGCCTCTGCTGGCACGTGTCATATTTTCAAGGTATGGGATCAGGAGAACACTGTCATTTAGTGATGTATTAGGGCCATATATCATCAGAACATCATCTTTGTAGGGGATATGGGTACTAAAAGACACGATTCTGGCCAGACAGAACCGCAGGGGGTCTTACTTCTTTCCTCCACCCCCCTGCCTTTTCCTTTAATCTCCCTCTGTTTTGTGTTGCAGAGAAGTGAATTTCTTCATGGGATATGACTTGTTGCAAAATAATCGGGGGGCCCCAGTGGGCTTCATAAAGTCTTTTTAAATGGTCGGGCTTCAAGGGCAGCTTTGTTCGGAGTTTGCACTGTGAGCTAGGCTGGAGGAGGCGGTGTTTGCCAGGGCCTGGGTCTCTGGGGTAAAGACTCGTTGAGCCTAGACGGGAGGGAAAAAGAATAACACTCCCAGATGGAGCGCAATGAATTGCGTGATGTTCTTGCAAGACAGTTTAACATTAAGTCTCCAAAATTACGGCCGTGAGATGCTGCAAGTCTCCCAGGAGAGTACACCCTTCTGCTCAAATCAAAGAAGAAATGAGAGGACTGGGCAGGTTCGGGTCCAGGTTTTGGTCAGCCTTGCAAATGACCAGGCACTCAGAGACTGGGACTTGTTTTGAGTTTTTAAGTCAGAGACTTAATCTGTCTTTCCTAAAAGGCACTATTTTTACTTGTGTGTTCAAAATGCAACCGTAAAGCACCAAGGTTTATAAAGGTCTGAGAATGGGGTGCTTAACAAAGGCAAACATTTAAATTCTTAGCTGCAAGGGGAAGGTGGCTCACTTAGCCTCTAAATGAAGCTGTATAGCATAGTGATGAAATCATAGGATTTGATATCAGAGTCCTGGGTTTGAATCTCTGCCCTGGCCAGCTATGTAAACCTGGGTGAGCCGTTTAACCTCTCTGTGCCTCAGTTTACTTACCTGTAAGATGGGGTGGGAGGTAAATCAGTACCTTCTTCAGGCTTGTTTGCAAGGGTTAAATGACAAAATACACAAAACATATTCAGCATGGAGGGGCATATAATAGATTTTCTATAAATGTCAGGTGTTATTCTTCTTAATAGTTCAGTAACGTGCCTGGAAAACAGTATGTTACTTCATTGTTTGGTTAGAGATGGATCAGCTTTGTTTGTGGCCCTGACTATGGAAGGGATTTGCAAAAGCAGTGGAGGTTGGGGTTGCAGAAAGGTCTGGAAATGCCACTTTATGTTAAAGGCGTGAGGTACATTGTGCAAAGGCTACAGTTGACACCTCTCATCTCTTGGACTAAACTCAGTTGGGAAGGAGGTCTTGGGGGAAACCACTTATTTCATCTGGGGAGTTTGGGTCCTTTTCCCTTTCAGCTTCATGTTCTTCATCTTAGAAATGGATTTCTTCATGTTGTCTTTCTATTTTTTTCCCAAGTTCTGTTGAGTTGAGAGACATGACCCAGAGCCTTGGACTTGTACACTTACGGTTTGTGGCTGACCAAACTGCCTTTTATTTTTTCTTCCAGATATTTCTATGTAAGAGTTATAAGGAAGTCAATTTTACTATCAGTAATGAAGAATGAACAAGCAAAAGCTTAATTAAAGTAATAAATTATCAATCAATTTTAATACTGCCATTGGCAACCACTGGGCTATCTCAGGGCCCCCCTACCCATGCTCCATTATTATTTTCCAAGAGACTGAGAACAGGTTTTGTCCAAAGGGGACAGGCTGGAGCAGGTACAAGCTTGCATTCTCTCCTCTGTGAGTTCATGCTCACTTGCTCAGGATTTCCCCTGACCGAATGTTCTAGAGAGGTCATCACTTCATTTTACCATTTCCAATGATCAGAACTGCTGATAAACAGTGAAATCTCACTGGGTGCAGTGGCTCACAGCTATAATTCCAGCACTTTGGGAGGCTGAGGTGGAGGATTACTTGGACCCAGGAGTTTGAGACCAGACTGGGAAACAGTGAGGCCTTGTCTCTACAAATAAAAATAAATTAGCCAGGAGTGGTGGTGCATTCCTGTAGTCCCAGCTACTTCTGGAGGCTGAGATGGGAGATCGTTTGACTTTGGGAGGTTGAGGCTGCAGTGAGCCATGATTGTGCCACTGCATTCCAACCTGGGTGATGGAGCAAGACCCTGTCTCAAAGAAAAGCAATGAAATCTGGCCCCTTTCGGTCTTTGATTGCTGCCAACACACCTTTTTTTTTCCAGCTTTTGTTTCCATCTCTTCATTCTAGAACCTTGAAGGTTTAAAGTCTGGTCTGCTTGCCCAAGTCCTGGGTAATCCCTTCCTTCCATGACACCTCTCATAGGTTACCTCGTACCAGGTGGCCTGTCCAGAAAATCTGCAGACTAGCTTAACTTACATACTAGTCTATTTCTAAAATCTCAACAGCCTATTGGAGCTAATCTAATTTGGATATGACACTCCTGTACATTTTAGTGCTGTGTGCCTTACAAACTAACCTTCTCAGCTGGTCCCATAAGCCAGGCTGGGAACTGGGTTCTGTTCCTGGGTTCACTGCTAGCTGCCTCTTTGAGGGATCTGAGACAGCCTCATTGTGTGCCATTTCTCCATCTGCAAATCTTAATAAACCTGTGAGGATTAATGAAATAATGTCTACAGAGATCTTTAGAAGAAAGTGCTATGTAAACCTGAAGTATTATTATTCTGTTTATGAGAAGTGGTATAATATTGCCTGGGAGAAATCGTGACCTGTGTTCAAAAGTGCTAAAAATTTCCCTTTGGCTCTTTGGGATCTGGAATTGGGTTACAATGGGGATACTTCAAGGGAAGTTGACCTCTTTGACTTCATACATAGAGAGACTAGAAATTCCAATGAGAATATACACACTGATGTGGGATCAGCTCCCCCTGCTCCCTCCTCCTTGGGACACTTGAAACAAGACATCCATATTCCTAACAACAAATTCCTATTTGAGCCATCTTGAGACTCTCCCCATGGAACACCATTGTGTAAGTTCTCTGATAATAAAAATTTGAGTAAGCATCAAAGTGTCCTATTTGTGCTCAGCAACGATGACGGCTTTTGAATCAAGGTGAAGTTCTCTTTCGTGCTTCTCACTGTGCCAGAAGTTACACCGTAGTGTTTGTGTGATCTGCTGATGTCTGTTGTCTTATTTTCCCCAAGAGCTTGTAGGTTTCTGGAGACTAGGAACCTTGCTACATGATTTCTGTCTCTCTCTCGCAGCACTGAGTATAGTGATACGTGTGCCAAGGCTTTGTTTTTCAGCTTTGGAGCCTCCACTGCTAAGCAACTTTTCCTCTCAGAGTTGCCAGGGTGGGGCAGCTATCCCAAGAAATTGGCTATTTGGGATGAATGTGGGTCTATCCCCAGGGATATTTGCATTTTGGTGGAGAATTCTTGAAGGTAGCAAAATCTGTAAGCTCCTCCCCAAAACAGACTACCGGGATGGAATAACGGGACTCTGCCGCTTTATTCCCTGCAGTCACACTAACTGGCCCATGTGCTTCATTGACATATTGAGTATTGTTCACTCGGGCAGAAAAAAATACCACAACCTCACAGCCTTCTTGGTTTCCTGAAAAAGGATCTGTCACTTTGAATTTGCTAGTTTGCCAAATGACAGCTGTTTGCTTCCCAGGCAGGCTTTGCTGTCATCAGAGACAGGGATAGAGGGAAAATAATGCCATCATCTAGGGAAAGGGTCTTGTGTGGATCTGCCACCTTCACAGCATGGCTGACCAAATGGACGATCAGCAGGCAGGCACGAGGTCTTTTCATTTTCACTCTTATTTCGAGAGATTTGTGATGGTGTTTCATAGTCTAAAAATAAAGGATCTTCCCACAGACACTTCTCCCTCCACTACCCTCATCATACTAGCTGCTGTGTTTTCCTCTTCAGATTTTATTTTTTATTATAAATGAAAGGTCAAGGAATACTTTTTGTATTCCATAATAGGATTGGTTCTGGAAGAATCTTTGAAAAGAAAAATACGTTCAAGACATTGGGGCTTGGAATAGAACAGAAGCATCTCAAAAGCATGTTTTTCTGGTCGAGGAAAGCACACAGGAACGTTTCACAGCGGTGCTCTGCTATCTTCTCTCTACACCTCGGCCCTATGCTCATGGGAAAGTTCATGTCCCTCCCCACCAGACACTGGGAAATACTCCCAAGGCGGCGCTGGCGGTCTCAGGACTGCAATTCCTGAGACCGGGCACTCTGTGCTGCCATCTCGTGGCAGATCTCAGACACAGCAAGCTGACTGCCGGAATCCTGTTTGAACTTGGCTTGCGGCGGGAGCTGTGGTTTGGCTCACATCCTTATAGAGCTTTGTTGCCAGTCATGTTGATTTTTAAAAAATGTTTTACTCCCTATGCCCCCCTTTTAGTTTTTCATGTTGGCACTTCATTTAATGTGCCTCCAGAGGCTACGTTTTGGGTTTTGATGTATTTGATCAATGTTAGAGAATCGGTTAACTATCTTCCTTAAAGGAGGCAGTAATGCAGACAGACGCTTTTGACAACAGGTAGACCGCTGGCTGGCAACCTTAGAAAGAGGGACTCACGGGAGACTGAGAATGAAAGATGCGGTGGGGTTTATTGCTCTTATTCATTGGTTAGGGTTTTTTTTTTTTTTTTTTTTTTAAGAGTATTCTGACCTTTTCCTTGAGTGTATTTTTGCCACCATTTCTCTTGTTTAGATTTGGAGAGACTCAAACCCAAGCTGGGATTTGGGGAAAAGTGTTTGAGGATGCCAGTCTGGCTTTCAGAGGCATGATAGTCTCATCCCTGTTGCTATCCAAATTGGAACAACTTTCTTTGTTACCAGCAAACAGCTGGTGTCTGCAGACCTTCCCGTGGTTGGCCATGACACAGGCCCCTGGAGTTGCTCTGCTCTAGTTAAGAGAGTTCCTGTCTGGAGCCACCAGGAAGGCACCAATCTCCCCTGCAGCCTGAGGGCAGGAACATTATTTTGTTCTCTTCTGCATCCTGAATGCCTGGGAAGTAGCAAAGTGTGGCATTTAAATGACAGACCTCTATTTGTATTCCAGATCTGTCTCTTGGGTGACCCTGAGCAAATTTCCTAACCTTGATCCCTCCTCTGTAAGATGGCCATCATGAGGAATTTTTGGTGAAAACAATGTACGTAAGATTCTTAACACAGAGCCTGAACACGCAGAGAACGAGTTCAGTAAGTGTGAGCCTGTATCAGAAAATGTTTCTTGAATGAAGATGTGAACGGAATGAGCCCTGACCTCGAGTCACAGTGGTGACACGTAGTGCATGTGGGGATGAGGCAGCCCAGGGGTGAGGGAGTCCTGAAGGCATGGCTTTGCGTGTGTCACTTCTCACCAGTCACTGGCTCGAGGACAAGTGTGTTTGTCTCTTGGCAAAATTGGGAAAGCGAACGGAGTGGTCTTAATTAACCTGTGTTTGAATTTACTCTGTAGCTGCTGGACTCAATTAAGGAAATGGAGGAATCAGGCTCTCACCAGCAATTCCCTGAGCTCTTAAATTTTCTTCTTGGAAGGCCTGGGATTCGAAAGACATACTCCACATTCACACCAATCAGACACCAGGGCAGTGATCAGATATGGCAGTTTCGTACCAATGTGACCGTTGATAGAATATTTAAAAACTCCCAGTGGAATAAGAGGGGGAAAAACCCACTAAATCTACAGCTAAGGTTTAGGCTTGTTCTATGTGTGTGTACCAAAAAAAAAAAAAAAAAAAAAGCCAGATGTGAATCTACAAACCATCTGGTTGGAATAACTTTTGCGCTGGACTGTAATTACAAGCTATTTATTATGAATCTTGGGATCCTGTTATGGATTTTGACTGGCTCCCAGGTTTCTAAGTCAGCAAAGAGTTCCTATATTTAAGTGAGTGTGTGCCTTCCTATTTATCAGATCCCAGATTGTGTCTTCACTTTGACTGCCCTGAGAGCTTTGAACTCTCTGTATCTGAAGATTCTTCCCTTTAGAAAGGAGATGCGCTTGGGAGTGGCCCTTGGCTAAGGCTGCAGCCAGGTTTGCTGAATGCATAAAGCCATAAAGTCCTGGTAGCAGAAGCTCTGTTAATGAAGTTTCTTTCACAATTTTCCTGGGGTAGGAGAGTCGGGATAAAATATAGCTTGCAAGAACTACGCTTTTCAAAACGAAGTCTCTGTCGACAATGCCAAGCAGCATACATACCTGGTGGTTATCCTTGATGACTTTGGTAGGAGTTGGGGGAGATTATTAATTTTTTTAAAAAACGTCTCTTTAATTTGAAGGGTGACCATAGCATTGTATGACCTTTGTAGTTTAAGAAAAAATTATAAAAATCAATCTAAGGGCCGTGCCTTATAGTTTAGCCTTGATGCCACCATTGTCATGGAGAAGAGGGGGTGAGGGAAGGAGTTCTGGGGAGCGTGGGGCCAGCACGCTTGGCTTCAGATTGTAGGTCTGCTGTTCACAAAGGGACTGTGGACAGCTCCTTATCCCAGCTCAGCCCCGGCAGCCACAGAAATACTCTCCCCTGACAGCAGTGTTCTCAGCCCTAGCTGAACATTGGAATTACCTGGGAGCTTGAACAAATACCCATGCCTGGTCCTTAGATGAACCAGATCTGAGCTGCAGGGGTGGGAAACCACAGCAGTCTTTGTTAATCCCACAGGGGGTTCTAATGTGCAGCTAAGGATGAGGGTCACTGTCTCACAGGATTTTAGGAGTAAATGAGGTCAGTCCCTTGAAGGCATGTACCATATAACAGATCCCAAAAAAGGAAAGAGAGAAAGAGAGAGAGAGAGACTGGATGACTCAGGTCACCCTCCCATCATAAGGACAACCAGTAAATGAAAAAACAAAACAGCAGCAGCAGCCCCTGCAGGTGTGGGGTGCAGGTGGCTGTGGATTGATGTCCTTTCTCTGGGTGTTGGACAAGTCCTGGGACAGTTTCAGGAATATTTACCACATTCATCCCAGCGTTCCTTACCTGAAATGAGCATCGTTTTCTATGTGTGCCATTCAGTGGACAAGTTTGAGCAACGCCGGTTGTGGCTCATTATTTCTATGCCTCAGTTCCCCTTGCAAAAGCCACGAGGGCAGAGAAATAACAGGACTGATGTGGAAACAGCTGCGGGCAAGGCAAGGCCCAACCCTCCCCCGTAGAACTCACTCTCAGGCAGTTGGGACTGTGAGTCGGAGGGAGTGGGGTTCTGACACTCACAGACGTTCTCATCTTTGAAAGGAGAGGGGATGGCAACCTGGATTCATTTTAGAATTAAACCCTGGGAGCCTCTTACGCTCTGGAACTCCCAGAAAATTTCAGGGCAGCATAGAAGGTGACATGTTTTATTTTGGAACTGCCTTGGGGTTGGACTGTGGTGCATGAGCTTTGCTTGGGTTCCCAGACTCCAACACAGACACACACACACACACACACACACGCACGCAAACACACACGTACACACACACAAGCTCGCAGGCACTTATACATAAGCACATGCACACACACACTCCTGCAGGCTCACATGTGTCTCCTTGGTTCTGAGCAAGAAATGGTGAGATCTTCTTAGTCTCGTGACATGGAGGCGTACTGGGTACACTTGAGAATCTTCTCAAATTTGTTGTCAGGGCTGAGTTTGGATTTCTTCTTTATTAATACATATTCGAAGAGAGTTCTAGGTTCATTTCAAGGTGAGCAGAGCCGGCCAGTTGCTTCTCTTCAACCTGCCCCCAAATGAGGCACTGGTAGTGCTTGCTGTCATCCAGGGAAGGGCATAGGTGTACATACATTTATGTCTTCATCTCGAGTTCCATCCCTCCCACTGGAAAGCTGGGTAATCTTGGAAAAGTCAGCTGCCTTCTCTGAACAGCAGTTTTCTTGTTTGCAAAATGGGGATAATGATACTGACCTCACAGAATTTTAGTGAGAATGAAAGCCACAGCACCTAGCATGTAGTCGCCACTTGGTAAATCTCACATTTTGTTGAATTTTTTGAGACAGTATTTTTGGTTCAGGTGCATACAATCCATATATAAACAGGCATATCCATCACGTTTGTATCTTCTTTAAGACATTTTAACAGCTAACCTTTCAGGAAAAAACCAAAGATGCAAATGTTCACCACACGTTCATTAGCATAAGTGCTAATATAACGCAGCTGTCCCACAGCTATAAAGCACTGACGTCCGTGTCTCTGCTTGGCATGGAGAATATTATTTTTTCTTTTACCACGCCGATCCAATACTCGACTTTGTCATTATTTGAGTTGGAACTTTAGATTGCTGCATTTTAATGCACTCTACTATTAAGGATTGTTGGACGGCCATGTGAAAATATTTTTGTTCTCACGATGCAGTCCTGGCCCAGGTAGCCCAACAGGCAAAATATGGTTTACACAAATATTATCGTTTCTGCAGTGTGTACTAAAAAGAAACCTTAGAATCTGAAGGAGCGGGAGAGAACTTCTCCCTTGGCAATTGGTTATCTAGGTGAAGCTGGCTTTTTAAAGAAGGCACTTTTCATCTCCTCTCATCTGACTCTGATCTCCAAAGTCCTGTGTTCCTGGATGGGTGTTTCTGTTTCAGAGACAGCAAAATCCTATTTGCTCTCACAGTGTTTTCTTGCCAAGTGAAGGCAATGTAAGAGGGAGGCTGGGAAAACCTCAGTGGTGTGTTAGGATTTGGGGATTCTGTTTGATGTTTATTTCAAATGTCTCGTGTCTCTTTTTGCCTAGAACAAGGAAGTGACATGTAAGAGAGAGAAGTGCCCCGTGCTGTCCCGAGACTGTGCCCTGGCCGTCAAGCAGAGGGGAGCCTGTTGTGAACAGTGCAAAGGTGATTGATGTCTTGGCCGTCTTCTCTCCTGGCTGCTGCTTCAGACATTTTTATTTCTCTTTCTCTCACCTTTCTTTTCACTCAGCTCTTGGCTGGGGTGCACATGAGTGGGGAGGAGAAGTAGGGTGTGTGTGCGTGTGTGTGTGTTTGTGTGTATGTGTGTGTCTGGGACTGGGAGGAAGGGGACTGTCCTGGAGGAGGGATGAAAGTATGTGAGCATCTGCATATTTGGTTTATTTTCTAAGGCAGGTTGTTAAAATGTTTTAGTGAAGAGGCAACCACCATGCCCCTGCATATTTGTACACACGCACATGAGCATATTTTGTCAACAAGTTTCAACACTCAGTTTTTCCAGGCTCCACACTCACCCTGCCCACCTCTCCTGGAAAAGTCTTTATGCCTGTATTTTATCATTTTGGTCCTCATTAAAATTTCCCTTTCCTTCCAAATTAGATCTAAGTCTCTCCGCCTGTCTTGGAAGCATCTCTAACGTGTCTCCTTAATCCAGCCTCATTTTCCATCGCCCTCCAGCCCCATGCTCCGTCAGGAATGTGCTGTTCCTGGTCTCACCTCTCTCTTGGCCTTAGTGCGGGTCCTTTTTCCCAACCTGTCCGGGTGCTGCCTGTGCTCAAGTTGCCCAGCCCTTATCTGCCATGATCCCCTTTAGATTTCCATGGCGTCCAGAAGCCCACATGGATACCGCAGTGGTGTGATTTTCCCTCTCTGCGGTTTCATGTAGATCGTCAGCTCCCTGGGGATTTCACACCGTCTATACGTCAACAGGGCTTCACAGTGTGGGGCCACGCACGAGGCAGCTTTAGCCCAGTGTTCAGGTGTGGGCTCTGGAGTCACCCTGCCGAGTCCAAATCCAAGTGTACTGGCTGGCAGAGTGTTTCCCAAATTTCACATCTGCGTGGAAGCTCAGAATGTGACCTTGTTTGGAACTAGGCCCTTTGCAGGTATGGTTAATTAAGATGAAGTCATACTGAATTTGGGTGGCCCCAAATCCAATGTGACACACAAAGAGTGGCAGAAGCTGGCGTGATGCTGCCACCAGCCTAGGATCACCCAGGGCCGCCAGGATCTAGCAATGGCAAGGAGTGATTCTTCCCAAGTGCCTTCGGAGGGAGCATGCCCTGCCGACACCTTGATCTTAGACTTATAGTCTCCAGAACTGTGAGACAATCAATGCCTATTGTCTTAAGCCTCGGGAAACTCATCCACCACATTTCCATGTGAGCAGGGGGAGACATGGATCGTCTCTTGATCTCATCACCTCATTTGTTAATTGAGGACAGCAGGTTGGGCATGGTGACTCATACCTGTAATCTCAGCACTTTGGGAGGCTGAGGCGGGCAGATTACTTTAGGTCAGGAGTTCAAGACCAGCCTGGCCCACATGATGAAACCCCATCACTACTAAAAATATAAAAGCCAGGTGTGGTGGTGGGTGCCTGTAATCCCAGCTACTGGGGAGGCTGAAGCAGGAGAATCACTTGAATGCAGGAGGCAGAGGTTGCAGTGAGCCAAGATTGCGCCACTGCACCCTAGTCTGGGTGACAAAGCAAGACTCCATCTCAAAAAACAGAAACAAAAAAACAAAGAATGAGGACAATTGTGTTGGAGGGACTAACATGGAAAGATGCATTCACCGTACTGCATGTCAACATCTCTCAGGTAATGGAAGTATAACTGGTGCCCTTCGCATGCTTGACAGGCTTTCGGTTTGCTTCTCCACGATTGGTCGTGCAGAAGGGAGCTTTCTCATGCTGTAGTGTGTAGCCTTCTTTCCTTCTTGACCTGCTAGTTCCTTTATCACCACCCTTTCCTCGTCATATCTTAATATTTCAAAGGAAAGAGATACCCATGACAAACACATTTCCTGAACATTCTTTTTGAGCTTGAGATGATAAGCCTCTTCTAACCAAACTGGACCCAAGGATAGGCCAGCGAGTGCAGTGTCCTGAGTTCTCTTTCTGATGGAAATTCCAAGGCATTTGGGGGGGGGGGGTGTCAAGAATCCTGCCCTGCCCTAAGGTGGACCTTCATGAGAGGGACTTCTGAATAGGTGATAGGGTTTGGCTTTGTGTCCCCACCCAAATCTCTTCTTGAATTGTAATCCCCGTAATCCCCATATGTCAAGAGAAGAGACCAGGTGGAGGTAATTGAATCACGGGGGTGGTTTTCCCCTATGCTGTTCTCATGCTGTTCACAAGACCTGATGGTTTTATAAGGGGCTTTTCCCCCTTTGCTTGGCACTTCTCCTTCCTGCCACCTTGTGAAGAAGGTACCTTGCTTCCCCTTCACCTTTTGCCATGATTGTAAGTTTCCTGAGGCCTCTCCAGCCATGCTGAGCTATGAGTCAATTAAACCTCTTTCCTTTAAAAATTATCCAGTCTTGGGCAGTTCTATGTAGCAGTGTGAAAATGAACTAATACAGTGAGTCTGACTTTTCAGGGGCCTTAAGGTGGATGTTAATATGCACCCTTTGTTTTCTCTCTTTCTACCTCATAATACAGTGCTTGTCTCAAGGGTTTTAAGGGACACAGTCCTGTTCACTCTTAAATACTGGAGACTCCCAGTATTTTGCTGAGGTTTTTTTTGTTTTGTTTTGTTTTGTTTTTTGGAATTGCAACTTATGCTCATAGGAGAAGCCTCAAAAAATAGTCTAAACTGTGGAAAAGCGGGAAAAAAAAAATAATCTCACCATCCAGAAATAACAATTGTTATCATTTATTTATTTCCGTATTTTCCCATGTAAAAGTGTTTACAGGGTTGATATTTTACTACTTATATTGGATTATTTATATTTTTTCCTACTTAAACATTAGGGCATAACATCTCTGTTATTTGGACGTATTATCCTTAATGGATGCATAAGATTCTGTTGTAAGAGTGCACCAAAGTTCATTTGGTCATTTCTGACCATATCTTTGGGCAGTTAGGTTGTACTTTGGGTTTTAGCTTTGAATGTGAATAAAGGCAAGAAGCTAAAACCAAAGAGCCTTGTGTAGTAAAGGAATAAGGACTGGAGGGAGACCCTTGGGAGGACATTCCCAAGGCCCCTCAGATCTGAGTGTTAACCCAACCTGGGTTTGGCCTCCCAAGGAATCCCAGTAAACTTCTCCGTAACTCTTTTGCATTCTGCATTCATATAGGGGAAAACAACAACAAATCAGTGGGTAGCAGAAATTCTGAGACAGCAGTAGCAGCTGCATTTCTGATAAGTCCTCTAACAAGAGCCTGCATGCTCATGCTGAAGCTTTTGACTGTTCTTGCTCAATGAGAGTGGTTTAGCGAGGAATCATGGTAGTGCAGAAGTTTGCTGATAATACTTTATAACTAAATCATGTCTAGGCATGATTGCCTCAGGGTCAATGAATTTATATATTATATATTTGTATATAATTTAATATATCGTATATAATATAATTTATATATAATATAATTTGTATTATATATTTATAATATATTATATATAATATACTTTATATATAATATATGTTTGTATATAATATAATTTATATATTACATATTTGAATATAATTTATATATTATATAATTTATATTATATTTATATATTATATAATTTATATTATATATTTATATATAATATAATTATGTATGTTAGAAATAAAAATAATAATTTTAATATAAATAATTATATGTATGTTATATATATGTAACGTAATACGCAATGGAGTCTCCTTAGCAAAGAAATGGAGACTTGTTTATCAGATCATTTAATACAGTGGTTCCCAACCTTTTTGGCGTAGGCACCTGTTTCATGGAAGACCATTTTTCCATGGACCGGGGTGGGGGGGGATGGTTTGGGGTGATTCAAATGCATTACATTTATTTCACACTTTATTTCTATTATTATTACATTGTCATGTGTAATATAATTATCTAACTCGCCATAATGTGGAATCACTGAGGGCCCTGAGCTTGTTTTCCTGTAAGTAGATGGTCCTATCTAGGGGTGATGGGAGACAGTGACAGATCATCAGACTTTAGATTCTCATAGAGTGCACACTTAGATGACTCGCATGTGCAGTTCGCAGTAGGGGCTGTACTTCATGAGAATCTAATGCTGCAGCTGATCTGACAGGAGGCGTAGCTCAGGCGGTAATGTGAGTGATGGGGAGCAGCTGTAAATACAGATGAAGCTTCGTTCATTTGCCCTCTTCTCACCTCCTGCTGTGTGGCTCAGTTCCTTACAAGCTACAGACCAGTAGGAGTTCGTGGCCCAGGGTTGGGCACCCTTGATTTAACACATTGTAACGGGAGTGCTGATAGACTGAATTCTCCGTATTTTGAACGGTATCTGCATTCAGAGGTACTACCTTTTGCAGTTTTTAAAGCTGCTCACCAGGCTGTGTGGTCAGGCCTCTTGAGGAGGTGCACACAGCTTGTACCTAACATAGTGCAGTGGGTGCCAGGCAGAATGGGTGCAGGGCGTGGCTCTATCGGCAAGCATATGGGAAGGTGAAACCTAGTATTGTTAGTGGATGACCAATAGTGAAAGCTTACTAGATGCTGCAAGTTACCCTTGAATGTTGTTTCCTGTTTGTTCTTCCTTTTACTTGAGGGAATGTGTATAAACAGTGTTTCTCAAAATGTAATGGATCACAGAAGCAGCAGTTAGAATGCAGATTCCTGGGGCTTGCCAGGTCAGCAAGATGATCATCCTCTTTATCAAAACAGCAGCAGGTAGTACTCCTGGTGGTACTTACTTAGAGGCAGGCACTGAATCCTCACAAGGTCAGCCCCATTTTATAGATGGAAAAATGGTGACACTGAGAGCCTTAGTGACTTTCCCAATGTCACAGAGCTAGTAAGTGACAGAGATGGGAGACAGACCCAGGTGATCTCACCATTAGGCTTGCAGGACTGCTGTATCAGCAGCACCCAGCCTGGGCCCCTGACTGTAGTATTTTTAAGTTTCCACTGAGACCCTTATGCAGACAGGCTTGAGGACCACAGCTACCGGACAAACAATGGAAAAAAAGAGAGAGGGTCGGCCTTCCTAATGGAGAAATGAGAACCACATCCCACAGCTTTTAGAGGCTGATAGTCATTACCTGTCCTGGTCAACATTCTTGAGAAAAATCAAGCTTAAGACCACGTAGGCATGAAAAATCTCTTTACCTTTTGTAGTGGGAGACCATGTTTTCTCTTTGACCCTTTGCTCTTTTCCTATTTTGAAAATCACTAGAATGATTAAAAAAGAAATAAAAGAAAACAGCAGATAATGACCGAGAAAACATCACTCTGATGTTGAAGTGTTGGGGAATGCTTATCGGAAGTCTTTCCCAGTTCTTTGATTGTGTAAGTAAATGGGAGTGGGGGGACTTGAACCCCAAGAACTGGCTCACGTCCTCCCATGATTTGTTGGAACTTTCTTTTCTTTTTCCCTTCTGACTTCTCTCTCATTCTCCTTTCCTTCCTCGGCAAAATTATGTTTAGTTTTAAATTTAATTAAACACTACATTAATATATTATTGTACTAAAAAAGTTAAACAAGAAAGGAGAAAGAAGTTCTTTTTGAGCCTGTGAAACCCACTCTGCTCAGAAATAACAACTGTTATCAATTTATTGTGTGTTTTCCAGACCTTTTTCAGTTTACTACGTGTATATGTAATTTTGTCTGTGTACTCTTAGTTTTACATAAATGGAAAGAAATGGTCTTTTGCAGTTTGCTTTGGCCAGAAAAAACAAAAAAACCCAAACAAAAGAACAAAAAACCCGAAAATCAACAGCAATGTGACTTAGGAATTTTCCCAGGCCAGTTCATGCTTTTTCAATTCTTGTATGGATTTCATAGTATAGATACAGAGTAATTCATCTAACAACTCCCTATTGATAGCCATTTAGATTTTGAGTTTTTGCAAAGCTGCAGGGAACCAGCTTGTCATTCCTGTCAGGCCCATGTGTGTCTGTTCCTCAAGGACAGAGACCTAGAAATCACAGGGTTGCGAGAAAAGGTGTACATGTGTCAAACTATGATGGACATTTTTACTAAACGGCTCCAAAAAAGACAAGGCTATTCTCTTTCCCTCTTCCCTGAGAGTTTTTAAGCCCTTTCTCCATAAAAGATGATAGACTTTAGGAGGGAAAGCTGGCGTCACACGTGGCAAAATTGAGACCTGTTTGGATATCCTTACCTTCCCTGATTTCCATTCCATCTAGCGAATTCCCCCACTTCAGACCGCACATTCACACTCCTGACCCAGTTCTCTCCTGCTCTGGATTTCCCCATATTACTGGGGATATGTTCCTCTCCCTTTTGGTGGTTTGGTGAGAAGTGCTATCAAGCTCTGTTTAAAGAGCCTAACTGAGTGTTATCAATTGCTGTTGTGTTTTCTACAATAAAGTGTAGAAAGCACTGACAGTTGTCAACAAGTTAACACTTAAGTGGTAGTGTTATCACAGAATTTGGTCCAGTATTGCAGAACTTCAGTGATAGAATGGACTAAATTTAGAATATAGGCCAGATGAAAAATGTGGGGAATGTTTACCGGCCTCTTATTTTGAAGAATGATTTTTTTCTTCTATTTTTATTTATTTTTAAAGTAATTATTATTATTATTTTTGAGACAGGTCTCTCTCTGTCACCTAGGCTGGAGTGCAGTAGTGTGATCTTGGCTCACTGCAACCTCCATCTCCTAGGTCCAAGTGATTCTCATGCCTCAGTCTCTCAAGTAACTGGGATTACAGGTGTGTGCTACAATGCTCGGCAATTTTTTTGGTATTTTTAGTAGAGATGAGGTTTCACTGTGTTGGCCAGGCTCATTTCCAACTCCTGGCCTCAGGTCATCCTCCTGCATTGGCCTCCCAAAGTGCTGGGATTACAGGTATGAGCCACAGTGCCCAACCTAAGAATGATTTTCTCAATGGGAAATATTATTGTTATCATTTTTGTCATCCTAATCATAAAACATATTCTGCATTAGAAACCTTTGAAATAGCTCAGAAATTATTTTTTTTTGTTAGTTTTGAAACTTCTAATACAGGGAAAGTATGAGAGAAGAAGGCATGTTATCTCACTTTTTTCTTGGTTAGTCTCAAGAAATCTGGTTTATTTAAAATTCCTCAAATTACTCTATAGTTAAGTTTCTATTTATAGTTTATTCTATGTGTACTTATCTGTGTGAGCTACTTCTGTAATTAATGTGCATAGTTATTTATAATTATGTGGAATGTCATTTTATTCCTTTAAATAATTACAGAAGTTTATATATATTGTAAGTTGGTCTTTACTGCTATACCTATTCTTGATGGGTCTTCACAGGTAGTTCCTATTCTTTAAGGCCAGGATGCCGATCAGAATACAGCTCCTCAGAGATGACATTGTTCCTGCAGGAAAACATAATTTTATATGTTGATCACCTTCTAGTGTGATGGAAAGTGTTACTGTTTTTTTTCTTTTTTTTTTTTTTTTGAGACAGAGTCTCGCTCTGTCGCCCAGGCTGGAGTGCAGTGGCACGATCTCGGCTCACTGCAAGCTCTGCCTCCTGGGTTCACGCCATTCTGCCTCAGCCTCCTGCGTAGCTGGACTACAGGCGCCAGCCAACACGCCCCAGCTTATTTTTTGTATTTTTAGTAGAGACGGGGTTTCACCGCATTAGCCAGGATGGTCTTGATCTCCTGACTTTGTGATCTGCCTGCCTCGGCCTCCCAAAGTGTTGGGATTACAGGCGTGAGCCACTGCACCCGGCCTTTTTTTTTTCTTTGAGACAGAGTCCCACTCTGTCACCTAGGTTGGAGTGCAGAGGTGCAATCTTGGCTTACTGCAACCTTCGACTCCTGGGTTCAAGTGATTCTCTTGGCCTCAGCCTCCCAAACAGCCAGGATTATAGGTGCCCGCCACCAAGCAGGCTAATTTTTTTTGTATTTTTAGTAGAGACAGGGTTTCGCCATGTTGGCCAGGCTGGTCTTGAACTCCTGATCTCAGGTGATCTACCCACCTCGGCTTCCCAAAGTGCTGGGAGCCACCGTGCCCGACCAGTGTTACTGCTTTTGTCTACCAAGAGCTCTCATCCTGAGGCTCGTGAAAACTGTGGCAGCCATCTGCCTGTCCATGTAGTATTGTTGAAGCACTGCAGATTGTGAGGTGTAATTATCTGGTTGATTTTAAGACCTTTACCTCCATCTGTTATCTTCATGGAAGTACCAGAAGGACTTTTGTTCCCCATTGCTGAATACCAAGTTAGTTGGTTTATGCTTACTACTAAGTCATCACAACAGTGAGATGATTTCTATCTTATTTTATAGGAAAATGAGGGCCTGGAGAAGTTCAGTCATTCATTTGCCAAGGCATTAGTGACCCAGGATCAAGCAGAGGGTGACCATATCCTCAAGGAGCTTGCTTCATTAAGGGAACACAGAGAAGTACCATCTGGTTGGAAAGTTCTCTAGGGAAAGCATGCCTGAGTGCAGAGGGAAGGCGTTTTAGTCCATTTCCACATTGCTATAAGGAAATACCCAAGACTGGGTATCTTATAAGAAAAGAGGTTTAGTTGACAACATGGCTAAGGAGGCCTCAGGAAACTTACAATCATGGCAGAAAGCACCTCTTCACAGGGCAGTAGGAGAGAGAATGAGAGCCAGCAGGGGAAATGCCAGACACTTATAAAACCATCAGAACTCATGAGAACGTACTATCATGAGAACAGCACGGTGAAAACCGCCCCCATGATTCAATTACGTCCCACTGGGTCCCTCCCATGACATGTGAGGATTATGGGCATTACAATTCAAGATAAGATTTGGATAGGAACATAGCCAAACCATATCAGAAGGGAAGGAGGATAGCTAGCAGACACGGAATCAGGGATGTGCCTGGGAAGGCTTTCCAGAAAAGCAATGTGTTTATATGAACAAGTGAAAGGTAATCACATTCAAAAAGGGCTGCTCTGCAGAAGGCTCCCGGGTGAAGGTTCTGGCACACACAAAGGCATGACATAGGTCTTAGTCATTGCCTGCCACTCAAAATCACCTGGGGAACTTGTTAAGGTACCAGTTTCTAGGCTTCCTTGAATTAAACAAATCTGATTTAAAACAAATCTGTAATAAGTTTTTGTTTGTTTGTTGATTGTTTGAGGAGGAGTAGAGGGGTCACACAAAAAGATATCAGAATCCTATCTTGACTTTTACTTATTTTCCTCCAGAAAAAAATGCTGATTTTGAAAAGGCAATGGTAGGAGAGAACATCTGCTTAAGGACAGAAATGTGAAAAGTCATAGTTCAAATGCACACTTAGAAAGGTTTTGTGTGTGCATGCATTTGTGTTCCTGTTTTCTTTAATTGCATTGCTCATATATTCCATTCATTCATTAATTTAACAATTATTTATGAATCCACAGGCCAGGTATTTATAGAATAGTGCTGCTTACCAAATTGTCCTTAGCTTTTGTGAAGCCAGAATATTCTTTAAAACAAAAAAGTAAGTAAATTATAACTAATTTCTCTCAGGTGAGTATTTCAGTGTGCTTTTGAGATTATTTTTATGCTAATAATAGTTATGCATTTTTATCCAAATAGCCTAACAACTGGGCAGAAGATTAATCTAATTTGAAAAAACTCGATATTGTTTGATGAAAACAAATGAGATCATCGGGAGTCAAACAGATGGTTTTGGCAGCTTTTCTGTATTTACTTGGACTGAAAATCACCCTTTAATGTGGGGTTCTTTCATGAACAATAATGTGCTTATTATCTGAATATATGTTTGTTGTTAGTAGATCATAAATGAATAAGGTGTGTTTCAGACATTTATAGGTCAAATTGCATCTTCTTTCTTCATATAGAGCTTGAAATATTAATTGTCCACAAGAGTTTGATGAAGGATTGAAAAAAAAGTCTTTCGTTTGTCAAGGGGGATTTATTTTCCATAACCTTTTCTTGTCTTTGATTTTTCGTGTTTTGTCTTGTTTTTCTATGGGTTATGATCCCACAGGTTGCATTTTTTAATAGTTTAACTTTTATATTTGATTTTAAAAATCCTATGATGTCTCATGAAAAGAAAAAGGCAAAATATAAATATTTGCACATTGATTTCCAAAATGAGGTCAACTGCCCTAGGTTCTGATAAATAAGAATTAAAGAGCAAAACATGCATTGTGAAATTTAAGAGAATTGAGCTCATTTCTATAGACCAATACTGACCAATGTAAAGGGGGACTATGAATAATGGTAATAGATTAAGCATTATTAATTGTAGATTGCCTTTTATATAGTACAAGGTCATGAATAAGGGACCTCTTCTCAGTGCTGCTTCAAGAATGACCTGGAAGATGATCATGCCTTTCAGAATATTACTATGTGGTTGTTTTGGAGGGAACCAGCTACTAACCATATATAGAAATAAACATTTAAAAAAACTCTTATATGAAAATAATCACACTTTCTGTGTTGACAGAGTGAGTTGTTTTATTGTTGAAATGTTTTAAGATGGAAACATTGAGTTAGCCATGTGCCAATCTGGTTGCTTACTTTTAACCAAACTTATTTTGGCAGTCATAACCATGCATTGTCTGCTGCCCAAACAAAAGAGTAGTTCTTTCCTCAACCTCTGCTTTCCTTTCTTTTGGACATGGCCAAATTCTCTGGTAGTTATTATATCTAATCAACCTGGATACTCTTTGCCCCAGGTTTTGCCTCCCAAATAAGAAATGAGTTGCCTTTCCCTGAAAGGTCTGTCAGTTATGTAAACTATACTGTGAAAGAGGTTTAGAGAATACTTTGGAAGAGAAGACAATGCTCCAATCTTAGGCTTTCATAGACAGAGTTGTATTCAGCCCTGAGGTGGTGGTGATTACTCTTCTGATTTAGCAGATGGGAAAACTTACATGATGACAGAGATTGTACAATTGCTCAGAGGCAGAGGGGGTCTTCTGACTCCCACTGTCCCATTCTTCTTGCTTGGCATATAATATGGTTTGGCTCTGTGTCCCCTCCCAAATCTTATGTTGAATTATGATCTTCAGTGTTGGAGGAGGCACCTGGTGGGAGATGACTGGATCATGAAGGTGGGTTTCCCACTTACTGTTCTCATGATAGTGAGTGAGTTCTTACGAGATCTGGTTGTTTCAAAGTGTGTGGCACTTCTTCCTTTGCTCTGTCTCCTACTGGCCATGTGAAGATGGTGCCTGCTTCCCCTTTGCCTTCCGCCATGATTGTAAGTTTCCTAAGACCTTCCCAGCCATGCCTTCTGTACAGCCAGAGGAACTGTAAGCAAATTAAAACTCTTTTCTTTATAAACTACCCAGTCGTAGGTATTTCTTTATAATAATGTGGGAATGGACTAATAAAGTATCATACTGCCTGTGAGATAAGCAGGAAAGAGGAGAGATGAGTTGTGATGGCTCTAGAGATAAATGAGAGAGAGAAAGAGAGAGAGAAAGAGAGAGAGAGAGAGAGAGAGAGAGAGAGAGACAGCGAGAGAGAGAGAGAAAGAAATAAACTTGGCAGTTCTTGACCTCGGCACAGCCCCTTTCTCCCTCCAAGACTGATTATAGTCTGGGTGGACCAACAATTTCAAAGAAAGTATGTGGGCAGAGAGGCTTTTGGAGGTGACTGACAACATGTAGCTTAGGAACCAGTGGCTTTTCTTACTAATTGTCCTTTATCTGGGAACCCTCAACTTAATTATTTTTTCCCTCACTAGTACTCATGACTGCTTATTACTGCAGCAGTGTTCCAGTGAGACAATTGAGATGAGCTTTGCTCTTGTGTGTGTATGTGTGTGCTTGGCTGCATACAATATCTTAAATAGGTCATGCAATTACACACTTAAAAACACCCAAAAATATCTATAGTAAAAGTAAGTTTCCCTCCCACTCTTGACCCCAGCGACTTTATCCTGGAGACAGTCTTTGTACCAGGTTCTTGGGGATCCTTCCAGAGCCAGCCTCTGCATACTCTCTCTCTGCATGCATGTTTCATTTCTCTCTCTCTCTGTGTGTGTGTGTGTGTGTGTGTGTTTCATTTCTAACAAAATAGAAGTCTCTAGCTTTAGTCTTAGCTAATTTAATGCTGAGACTCTAAACTGTCACTTAAAACATCTTTGGAGATTGCATTCCCTCCCCACTATTGAGTTACTCACTTCCAGTGTCACATTTTTTCCATGATATTGCACTTAAGAGAATTTCTCACGTGCTTCTTGATGAAAGTTGTTAGATTCTGGAATGCCTGCATAGATAAATTAACCTATGAAGTTTAAATAATTTTATCCACCTGGCCCCAGAAATTTGAGTGGAGGTTGTTAATATGTTTTTCAGGACAAGAAAGAAACAAGACAAAAAAACAAGAGGGATTTCTTTCCCCTGCTCTTTTTCTCTAACCAAAAAAAGATGTATAAAATGTTACAATTCATAGATTGGTTACCCATAATATAAACCAGGTTATTTTGGCTTTTCAATAAAAATGACCCTATTTGTTTAAAAGGACCTTGTTAACATTAAAATCATACTTCACAAAAAGCTGTTTTTGTTGTTAAAATTAGTAAGGAAACTTGAAACAGAAATCAGCTTTCCTTGTCAAATTTGTCTCAACCCTTTTATTCTTGGGCTTTGTCTTTTAGATTTTGTAGACTTTTGGAAGGCAGTTTAAGGGGCGAGTTTGTGGTTGCCTTTAAGTTAGAAGATTAGATTTCTAAGGCTTGCTGTGGACTTCTGGCGCATCCGTTTTCACTTTCTAAAGTGGGCCAAGTTGTGAATGTTCCTGGCCCTGGTGGAGTAGGGTGGTAGTTCTGGTCTCCCTGATGTCTCATATGCAAAGTGCCTGACAGCCATATCAGAATGGGGGTAGTCTCAGCGGCTCCCAGCCTCCCAGAGCTTCCTTCTGCTGCTGATGGCCTACGTACTAATTTTCTATTGATGGACAACAAGCTATGACAAACTTAACGGCCTAAAGTAGCATCATTTATTAACCCACAGATTCTGTGGGTTGGCGTTCTGGGCACAGCTTAGCTGGGTCTCAAAAGCCTGCAATTAAGATGTCATCCAGGGCTGGTCTCATCTGAGGCTCAGGGTCCTCTTCTAAGCTCATGTGGCTGTCAGCAGAATTAAGTTCCTTGCAGCTGCAGAGTGGCTTCCTTCTTCAAAGCCAGCAAGAGAGGACCTTTATGACTTGTACACCCTTTCTAAGGCTCACTTAGTAGGTCAGGCCCACTCGGGATAATAACTCAAGTTACACCTGCACAATTTCTGGTCACAATCTAATCATGGGAGTGACATCCATCACATTCACAGGTTTTGCCCACACTCAAGGGAAGGATTGCACAAAGTAAATGTATCAGGGGTTGGATACATCTTAGAATTCTACCAACCATAGCCAGAGTGGCTTTGGGACACATGGTAAGTAGAAGCATCTATCAAGAATGATACAGCTAGAAGATAGCTTGCCCATCAGTGCACACAGTACAAGCTAGCAAACGCTTGCTTGCTTTTGGCCATTCCTTCTCCTCCTCTGGTTAGGTGACCATCAAGCCTTGTAAGGTCTGGGTCTTGCTCTCCCCGTCTCCCCGTCTTCTTTGGCACTTCTCCTGGTAGGATTTTTTTTTTTTTTTTTTTTTTTTTTGAGATGGATTCTCTCTTTGCTGCCCAGCCTGGAGTGCAATGGTAGGATCTCGGCTCACTGCAACCTCTGCCTTCCAGGTTCAGTGGATTTTCCTGCCTCAGCCTTCTGAGTAGCTGGGACTACAGGCATGCACCACCACGCCAAGCTAATTTTTGTGTTTTTAGTAGAGATGGGTTTTCACCATGTTGGCCAGGCTGGTCTTGAACTCCTGACCTCAAGTGATCCACCCGCCTTGGCCTCTTAAAGTGCTGGGATAATAGGTGTGAGCCACTGCACCTGGCCAGAAGGTTTTCTTCTATTTCTCTCAATGTTTTGTACTTACTTCCCGCCGTGGAATTTTGAACATACTCTAACCTTTGCTTGGAGTGCTTTTCTGCCCTATGTTATAGAGCTGACTTTGATCCATTTTTTAGATTTCACTATGGACATTCCTTTCCGGCATGCATGGGTACTTGCTGTACAATTAAATATCCTTTCTTCTTAACACTAACCTCAATTGTGATTCAGCATTTTGATTTTCTGGAGCTCCTGCTAAACTGGAAGTTTTGGGAGGGTAAGGATGATATTATTTTCAGCTCTGATCACTGTGCCTGGTACAGACTGGCTGCCCCCTGAATATATGTTGGATAAAAGAGAATAAGAGAAAGATGGGAAAAATGGAACTAAGTTTCAAGCTTCCTAGTTCAGCGTGTGTCTCATGATGTCATGAGCATATTTCGTGTAGTACTGTTGACTCTCATTAAATGGTTGCAACTGTTCCTGGCCATGGTGGAGGAGGGTGGTAGTTGAAGTTGAGTGAGAGTGATAGGGAGAAAATGAGAATGGATAAATAGGGATTTGAAAAATGACTGAATGTCTACCAACGAGTTCCAGGTCCTTGATATTTTATTGTTCCCTCTTTGAATTCCATAGAGGTTTAAAAAGATAATTAAAACCACCACAGTTTAAGTACATTTTCATCTGGTAGTGGCTGTAGTATAGTATAGTACTAATAAACTTACTGATCACCTAAATGTAATTTTTAGTAGATCTTTGTTTTGTGCAAAGCCACCAGTAATATTATGCAATTTGGACTTCGAATTTCCAAGGTACCATAATTTTGATGTGATTATCTGCTTTCTTTTATAACATCATATAAAATGAACCTTTAATGTAGCTTTGGGTTTTCTGCAGCTGCTCTTAAAATGATTCTGCGACTGCTTATAGCGTACCTGCCATGAGGAGTAAACTGCTCAGCACTTTAAGATGGTTTTTTCCCTCCCCCTGTCTTATAGTATATTTCACTGTGAGAATAAAATCACAGTGATGCTTATCATCTCAAAATGTTTTGGAACCAAAACATTCTTATCTCCTCTGAGGCTTCTAATGACATTGTTTCATGGAGGGCCATAAAACTGAGAGAATAAAGTGAAGTATTCTAGGTAGAAACTTGGGGTGCATCATCAGAAACCCCGGGAAAGGAATGATTTGACACTGAAGGCCCTGCAGTCTGTCTAGGTTCTCTTTTATTTGCTGCTTAAATTTGGCAACTCTGAAACTGAAAGTATGTCCGTATATGTGACATGCATCTATTGAGGAAGATGCATGAGTGTGCAGGCATCTGATTGTTATGTTAAAAATGATCATGATGCTGAATGGTAAATGTTCCTACTGGACTTCAATCAGAGAATACTCTTGTAGTTTCTTCAGAAGTTGATTCCTTTGTTTTTCTTTTTAGAATTAAATGTTTTAGATTTGTTTTGGAGAGGAACCTCATCTTAGAGCTAATGTGTATTGGCTTAGAAATCTGTCTGCTAGAGAGATTGATGTTTAACAAGACTAATATGATAATGAAGGTGAACAATGTACATTGGTATGTTCATGAACTTGAGTGCCTCCTTCTCCCCATATGAGCTTATTTACGCCAGAGCCAGCTAATTATGTTTCTAATAGGTTGGTGGTTGGAGGGCTGAAGATGTTTATCTGCAGACATGCTTGGGCATTGACTGGCTGATGCTGAACACATGAGGCAGTCCTCTGACTGTCCGAGAGTGTCCAGGCATCTTCCAAACCTGCACTGTGAGTTTTTAATATATCGGGTTCCGGGGAATGTGGCATGACCACCTTGATGAGACTGTGAATGCAGAAGCAAGGTAAACATCTTCAGACCTCAAGAGGCAAGGCCTCACAAAGGAGCTGAGGGCAAAAGAACAGCCCGGTTAATATTTTCAGACATCTATACAGGGAACTTCTAAGCCTTACAGCCTGAGGATTGTATAATAGTCATGAAGACCCTCAGTTATTTGAAGAATGAAGTGAAAAGAAGACAGGACTTGGAATTAGATGGGGAATCAATTCTTGACTCTGCCACTTCTAGTTACTTGACCTTGGCCAAGACGTTTCTTTCAGAACCTTTGTTTTCCCCTCTGTATCATGCAGGGGCTGGACTAGATTAGTGGGTCCTGAACCTGCTCGTGTCTCGGAATTGCCAGGACTGCTTGTAAAATACTTAGAACCTGAGCCCCACTCCAGACCAAATGAATCATCATCCCCAACGAGTGAGGCCCAGGCAACTGTGTTCTTTTTTGTGGCAAGACACACATAGCATAAAATTTATCATTTTGATCATTTTAAAATATACAATTTGATGGCATTAAGTACATTCACATTGTTGAGCAACCATTACCACTACCTATTTCTAGAACTTTGTCATCATCTCAAACTGAAACTCTGTACCCATTAAACAACATCTCGTCTTTCTCTCCTCCCCTCAGCCCTTGGTAGCCTGCATTTCACTTTCTGTCTTTATGAATTTGCCTATTTTAGGTACCGCATATAAGTGCAGTCAGACAATATTTGTCCTTTTGTGTCTGGCTTCTGTCACTTAGCGTAATGTCTTCAAGGTTTATCTATGTTGTAGCAGGTATTAGAATTTTATTCCTTAAAAGGCTAGTAATAGCCCATTGTATGAATATACTGCATTTTGTTTATCTACTCATTTGTTGATAGACATTTATATAGATTCCACTGGGCATCTATATTCTGAATTAGCCCCCTAGGTGGTTCTGATGTTCAGCAGGCTTGGGAGCCCCTGGAATGAATGTTCTCCTGGTTAAACGATGTGTTGTATATACCAAGTTTAGGAGAAGGAGAGCCAGACATAATGCCATAAACTGAAAATATGTGACTGTCAGTATGCTTAAATATTTCTATGTAGGTATATGGAATTAACAGCATGACCTCTAATGCTAATAAAATACCCTAAACTCTACCCAAAAGTTCATGGTCTTTTGTTAGGAAGATAAAAGGTTTCACAGAGCCACTGGCACCTAATGTTAAAATATATAGTGCTATAAACCGTGATGTGCTGATGTGCTTGTCTTCCCCACACTCTTTTTCTTGATATCACCTTAGTTGCCAGGAATTGACCACGGTGGGAGTATTCATACCTTGGAAATCAGAATGCATTTCAAAGTCAGGGCTTTTTCCTCTTAGAGAGCTGGCTGTTAAATACGGGAAGCACACCACTGATTACAAGCCAGGTGTTTGATATTTCTCTTCTTTTTAACAAGAGTTTCTAATGAAAGAAATATAATTTAAAAGTATAAGCCTTTGTTGATAAACTAAAATTCAGAAATCAATGGTTGCTCTGAGATTCAGGGAGTGCAGAAGATTCCAGTACAGCTCCCATGAGTGCCTGCTTTAGCTCCAGCTTGGATGAGGTGTAGGCTTATGGTGTGGAGGTTTCTCCTCATTCCTCTCCTGGTGTGATCACATGGGTCAGTAGCTGCTTTTCTTGACAGATATTTGGCAGTCTCTTCCACAACTCCTGCCCATAGGTTAAGGCCTTTATCAAATGTTGTTTTTTTTTTTTTTTTTTTTTTTTTTTTTTTTTTTTTTTGAGATGGAGTTTCACTCTTGTTGCCCAGGCTGGAGTACAATGGCGTGATCTTGGCTCTCTGCAACCTCTGCCTGCTGGGTTCAAGCGATTCTCCTGCCTCAGCCTCCTGCCAGTAACTGAGATTACAGGCGCCTGCTACCACACCAGGGTAATTTTGTATTTTTAGTAGAGATGGGGTTTCTCCATGTTGGTCAGGCTGGTCTTAAACTCTCGACCTCAGGTGATTCGCCCGCCTCAGCCTCCCAAAGTGCTGGGATTACAGGTGTGAGCCACCGTGCCTGGCCAAGGCCTTTATCAGTTTTGTCCTGTTTTTAGAATGGGTGAATTTTTCTCCTTAATGCGCGTATCTACCCATGGTTCAAATGTAACAAAGAAACCCTCTGATGTCATGGCATGAAATCAGAGGCAGCCACACAGACTTCCAGAAGACTGTACAGTGTGGCACTGTTGAATCAGGTGTCTCTTCTGCTGGCTGCACAGTTCTAAAATCATCCCAAGCAAATGAGCCTCAGCTCAGACTCTCCAGCAAAGAGCCCAGGTGAAAGAGGTGGTAGATAAGAAGAAAAAGATGGGTACAGGAATGTGTGTTTTCACAGGCCCCCTAGGAATGCCCTTAGTCCTTGGACTACTCGTGGAAAAACGCTTCCCAAAAGTGTACTTGGCAAACATAAGCAGGCTTCATTCCACAATTAAAGAGGCTTCTCAAAGAGGCATAGATCAAGCCTGATATTTCCATATACGCAATTTTCAAAATGGTCTAAAAAGCACCTAGCAGGGGTATTTTGTAGACATAGACAAGCTTATTCTAAAATTTGCATGAAAAGGCAAAGGACCTAGAATAACTGAAACAATCTTGAAACATAAGAATACAGTGAGAGGAATCAGTCTACCCAATTTCAACGTGTGTAGTACAGCTACAGTAATAAAGACAACATGGAATGGACAGAGGGATGGACACACAGATCAGTGGAATCGAATGAAGAACCCGGACTGAGACAGAAATATATCCACCTGATTTTTAACAAAATGCCAAAGCAATCTGATGGAAGACGACTAGCTTTTTAAACACATGGCGCTGGAGCAGTCAGTTGTTCATAAACAAACAAAACAAACAAAAAAACACACAAAAAACAAACACCTCACCTAAACTTTATACATCATATGATTAGGTCAAAATTAATCACAAACTTAAATGTGAAATGGAAAACTGTAAAACTTATAGAAAACGTATGTAGGAGAATATTTGCGACCTAGAGCTAGGCGGAGTTTTCAGACTTGACACCAAAAGCACTGTTCATAGAAACGAAAAATTGATAAATTTACCTCATCAATATAACAACCATTTGTTCTATGGAAGCTTTGTGAGGACAACAAAAAATCTAATTAGAAATGGGCAAAAGATATGAAGAGACATTTCATCAGAGTATATACAAGTGGCAATGAAGTGCATAAAAGGATGTTTAACATCATTAGCTATCAGGAAAATGCAGTTAAAGCTACAATAAAATATTAACTAACTTATCAATATTGCTAAAAATATAAACATTAAACCCTTGGACAACATGGGTTTGAACTCTGTGAGTCCACTCACACACAGATCTTTTTCAATAAAAGTTACACCCAAGTGTCCCTTCCTCTCCTGTTTCTCCTTCCACCTCCTCCACCTCCTCCACTTTTTCCACCTCTGCCACCCCTGAGACAGCAAGACCAACCCCTCGCCTTCCTCCACCTACACTAATGTGATGAGGATGAAGACATGTATGATTATCCATTTGTACTTAATGAATAGTAAATATGTTTTCTCTTCCTTATGACTTTATCAATAACATTTTCTTTTCTCTAGCTTACTTTATTGTAAGAATACAGTGTATAATACACATAACATACAAAATACATATTAATCAACTATGTTATTGGTAAGGCTTCTGGTCAGCAGTAGTCTCTTAGTAGTTACATTTTTGGAGAATCAAAAGTTATATTGAATTTTTGACTTCAAGAAGGTTGGTCAAGGGTCAGTTGTAGAGTGATAACATCAAATGCTGGTGAAGATGTGGAAAATCTCTCATACATTGCTGGTGAAAATGTCAAATGATTGTTCGGCCACCCTGGAAGTCAGTATGACAGTTTCTTAAAGAACTAGACATACACTTACCACATGACCCAGTAATTGCACTCTTGAGTATTTATGCCAGTGAAACAATGAACAAATGTTCATCACAGCATTGTTTGTAAAAGGTAAAAAACTGGAAACAACCCAGATGCCCTTCAGTGGGTGAGTGGTTAAACCAGCTGTAGTATATCCATACCAAGGAATGGTATGGATACTGAGCAATAAAAAGGAACAAACAATTGATACATGCAACAAGTTGGATGGAGCTCAGAATAATTATTCAGAGAGAAAAGAGTCAACCTCAAAAGGCTGTATACTAGATGATTCCTTTAATATTCTTGAGTAACAAAATCATAGAAATGGAGAGCTGACTAGTGGTTGCCAGGGGTTAGAGACAGAGGCAAGAAGCAGACTGAGTGTTGTTATAAACGAATAGCTTGAGGGAGTCTTGTTGTGATAAAACAATTCTGTATGTTACGTGGTTACAAGAATATACACGTAATAAAACTGCACAGAAACATACACCCAGACAGACACAAATGAGTGCGTATAAAACTGGGAAAAATCTGAATAAGCTTTGTGGATTACACAATTGTCAATTTCCTTGTTTTGCTGCTGTCCTGTAGTTATACAAGATGTTAATACTGGAGGAGGCTGGGCAAAGGGTGCATAGAACCTCCCTGTATATTTGTTTGCACTTTTCTATGAATCTATATTTCAGAATTAAAAATAAAAGATAAAGAGTGATGGTGGAGTATTTTTGACAACTTTTCCTGATGAGTCCTGAACACCCTATTTAATCAGCCAGAGAGTTTACATTAAGTAATATGCTTTCCAAACTATAAAAATCATGCAGGATAATGCATTAGTGACACAGATGGTGTTTCATATGTGTGTTGTAGATAATGCATTTATTCTTTATACTGTCACTGGTGTCTTTGAAATTACTTTGAGGAAACTGAGGGTTCCATTCTTGACTTTTTGTCTGTAGTCACCGTAATTTTTCTTATGAGGTTGTTGGTTGTTTGTTGTCTTTAAATAAATCTTAGTTTCTTAGGCTGCTACTATGCACCCCAAACTAGAAACATGTTCCTATTATGAAATGCATTAAGGGAGAAAAGTCCTTGCTGTAACTTTTTATACATCACCCACCATTCTTGCATTTGCTGTCTTCTTAGCATAAACACTTCTAAATATGGGAGTGCCTGTTGCTCAGGGCTGAATCCCATTGCAAAACATGTTCCTATTATGAAAAATGTGTGAATTCACCATTAGATGTTTGAAGTTGATGCTTTGAGCCCTCATTATTTGTTGCTTTCTAATGTTGAAAGGCCCAAGGCTTAGCATAGTTGGTAGCCAAATGTAAATACATTTAGAACAGAGTTCAAACTAAGTCCTCAAAATCAGCTCTTACCACTCTAGCCGCAAAATCTGCATTTAACCTTAAATACTGGCTTTCTACCACCACTGGAACATCCTTTTAAAGTATCATTGAAAGGAAGCATGCCATCTTCCCCAGGGACAACACTTTTACTACTGAAGCTACCACTTTCTGAACTCCTTCTTTGTGTCTAGCGCAACCCACATAGTGAATGGAACATGGATTTTAGAGTAAGGCAGAAGGGTGGCCATTTGTTCCCAAAGTAATTGTGCTTTTCTGAAGCTTGGTTCCCTTATTTCTAAATATTGGGGGTAAAATGTTATCTGTTGTGGAGTTAGATGTGCTCTCTTTGCACTACGAGGTCCTTGTTATCTGTTCTATAGTGCCAGTATGGTTTGTCTCTGTGTCCCCACCCAAATCTCATTTTGAAATGTGATAATCCCCATGTATCAAGGGTGGGGCCAGGTGGAGATAATTGAATCATGGGGGCAATTTCCCTCATACTGTTCTTCATGGTGGTGAATAAGTCTCACAAGATATGCTGGTTTTATAAAGGGGAGTTCCTCTGGACACGCTGTCTCTCCTGCCACCATGTGAGAAGTCCTTTTGCTCTTCCTTCATCTTCCACCCTAGTTGTGAGGCCTCCCCAGCCTTATGGAACTGTGAGTCCATTAAACTTCTTTTCTTTACACATTACCCAGTCTCGTGTATGTCTTTATTAGCAGTGTGAGAACAGACTAATATAAGTGCTTTTATGAGAATGAAATTAAGTCCTTTACGTGAAAACTCCAAGTTCAATGCCTCACCTATAATAATTATGCAATTATTTAAATTTTCTTTCTTTTTTTTCCCTTTTCCTGTGGAAGATTATTTGTATAATATTTTTCGAATTGTTTTTGGTACCTCATCTTTGGAAGTGGCCTTCAGTGACGTTTTTCTGCCTTATAATCTCACAAGACTGTCTCTCCTGGTGTAATACTATTTTCCTTCTTTCTCCATTTTTGTTCAGCATGAGCTCAACTTAGTTCTTCTTTCTTTTCCTGTTGAGAGGCAATGAGGGCTGACTGCTTGACAGTGGGGTGCTGAGGGTGGGATGGTTTTTTCAATGGGATTCAGCCCTAAGCAATAGGCACTCCCATATTTAGAAGTGTTTATGCTGAGAAGACAGCAAACACAAGAATGGTGGGTGATGTATAAAAAGTTGCGGCAAGGATTTTTCTCCCTTAATGCATTGCATATTCCCTTTATTGTATTAATTACATTAAAAATTCAAAAGTGTATTTTATTGACTAGAATCCCAATTTATTTGTGGTTCATAGAATGTATTGTATTACCTTATGATCAATGGCAGATACTGTATCTATTATGATACTATAAAGTTATGTGACTGAGTCACAATTTCATCACTTTACAGTCTCCAGTAAACACAAAGTTTCATGTGGAAGTTTTTTTTCCTTCCTTTATACTGGTGAAGTGAGTTGAATTTGCAAGTGATTCACTGTACTCATCTGAAATTTCTGCTTATTTGGGGTTTATTCATTAAATCATCAAAAATTACGTGAAATAGCTTTCTATCATTTTTTTCTATTGCCAATTATTTCATTTCAATCACATATTGAATTCCTAATTGGAAGCGAAACTAAAAAAGCAATGAAAAAAATTTTTGTGGTGAGGGAGCACACACTACTATTTAAGAACTCAGTTCATGGGCCTGATTCTTTCTCTTGAGACTGAGGAAATGGTTTGGCTATAAAATTCCCATTAGCCAAAAATAAGCTCAATTGCCTCCAGGATTCATGGTAGGTACAGCCTCGAAGAGTAATAAAAGCCTGTTTTAAATGAAGTCTTAAGGACACTGTTTAAGCCCCAGAATGGATAGTCAGATTTTATGTTTATCCCTTTTGATTATACTTCCATATGTTTCTGGAGAACAGTGTCTGAAAAGTGGTTCATTTAAAAAATTGTATTGGGCTGGGGTAATTTGGGGCTTATTGACCAAGTCCAGGGGAGCAGGGGTGCCCTATCAGGTGGCCTGGAAGCAGCAAAGCATGGCAGACCTGTCTGCTCTGTTTCCTTGTGCCATGTGGCATGAAATGACTTCAAAGACTCCCAGTTTGGTTTAATTTAAATAAATATGACTGTTTATGTGCTTATTAAAAAAATAGTCAAGAATAAACCAGTAGTTGGGCAACCAAAGTAGGTTTTTGAAAGGAAAAGGCACTCTACTGAAAGTTCACTTATCTGAATAGCTCCAAGGAAGCTTTCCTGTTTCTGGAAGAGGAGTTGAATGGGCCCACATACCCAAGAGAAAACAGGAGGTCCAGTGAATGTCACCTTTTCCATGTTCTATTTCTGTGGTTTATAGGAATAGCTGTATGTTGGTGCCTACTATTTATTACCAATGAAATTAAACATTTATCAAGTCCTTCCCGTAAACAAAGGGACTTGGAATTCACGTTGTGCATGGAGAAAGAACACAGGAGCATACCCTGAGTGGGGAAGTTTCATGGAAGGCTTCCCAGAGACTATGATCTTAAGCTGAGTCTTGAAAAAGGATGAATTAGGCAAGGAAGGAAAGCTTGGGTGACCTAGGTTTCCTTGTGGGACAATGGAGGTGGAGAAAATGGATGAGATCAAGGCTTTTCAATAAGGGACCAGGATGTGCAAAATCTCAGGTTGAGATCTTCTGGCCATGTTTTGGAGAATTCTAAGTAGAGCTTCTCTGCAATGGAGGGAGTACAAGTTTGGGAGCAGCAGAAGAGAGGATGAAGAGGTGAGTTGAGGCCAGGCCTGGGATCTCTTTGATGTTTAGTAAAGGTCCATGGTTTTCAATCCTGGCTACATGTTAGATTCCTCTTCCACTTCCTACTTTTGGAAACTTTGATCCAATTTGTCTAGAATAAAAGGGCTAGGGGTGGGTGTGCCTAGTTTATACCTCAGCCAGGCTGTGCACCATTGGTCATTGTGAATGACATGAGCAGGCCAGAAAGAGCACACAGTGACGGCTGTGTAGGAGGATGGCTTAAGAAAGGTCCCTACCACAGGCCGAAGAAACAGTCAGTGAGCCTGTTGCAATAGTCCAGGCAGGCGAGAAATAACCAGCAGCTTAGCTGAGGATAGAGTAGAGAGGCTGGAGAGGTAACTGGGAGAGAGCATCTAGAAGGTGTGGGAGGGCATTGAAGAAGGAAAGCCCGGTCAGCCCTCCACAAAGAGGCTCCAGACAATAACGACTGAGTGTCTTTTTCTTGGGCCCTTAGAAGGCAGCTATAGCACAAGAGAGTAAAGTTTTAGCGGAGGGATGGTAGGGTCAGAAGCCAGATAGCCTTAGTTGAGGAACTTGAACATGCATTCAGAAGCTTGCAAATTCACTGTGAAGGTAACCCCAGGCAATGACATGGAGTTCTAGGGATGAAGGGAAAGAACTGGAAAGGTAGGTTGGGGGCATGTTGTGAAGGCTTTGGGTACCAGGGGGTAAGTTATTCATAATGGTAAGATCCAGTTCTTTGCCATTTGACTGATGTTAATGTGAAAAATGAGAGGATTAAGACTAAATGGGAGAAACTAGGCACAGCTAAGGCTCATTAGAAGGCCAATGCCATTTCTTTATGGTCCTGATGATTTTTAACAGCTATTTTAACAACAGAATGATGAAAATGTGTGGTATTCTTTCTCCCTGGGGATAATGTGGCCACTGAAAAAGGTCACAACTAATAGGAAAAATGAGTTTTATTGCTTAACTGTGGATTCAATTAATTTGTGCTCTTCCTGTTTTCGTTGCCTCGTTTTCTCAGTTGACTAGTTGGCTAAGCCAAGCTTCTCCGCAAGAATAGGAATGTTAGGACAAATACTCTGGAGTTCTTTCCCATCCTGAAAATAATTAACATAAGAAAGCCAAAATATATACAAAAGAAAAGCGTAGCTGATTTAGGCTCATTGTTGTATTATTTTAGATGTAAGGAAGAACCATTGAGCTTTGCGTGATGGTTTAAATCAGGGTTTTTCATCCTTGGCACAATCTAAATTTTGAGCTGGTTAATCCTTGGTGCGCATTGTCGGATGTTTAGCATCATCCCTGGCCTCTACCCATTAGATACCTATAGCACTCCGTATCTTCCAGCTGTGATAACCCGAGATGTCTCCTAATGTTGCCCAAAGTCCCCTGGGTAGGGGTTAGGGTGAAAGGCAAAGTCGCTCTCACTTGAGAACTGCTGGTTTAAAGATATCGTAGTGATTTTATCAGAAAATTACCACACCTCCCGCTGCAGTACTGATGGTTTTATTGAAGCTTATAAAATCTCAAATGCTTTTTGTCACTAGAGGAAAACTCATGAATGTTTATAAATCCCTTGTAGGGAGTTTCTTTTAAATATTTAAAGAAAAAAAAAGCTGCTTTACTGGTTGCTGCATATTTACCTGACCAGTCATCTAATTATTCCAGTCACTTACTCTTTTATTTAATTACTAGATCTGCTATGATTTAATTTTATATGGACAAATGCTGGTTTAATTCCTGGGCCATGAAATCCTCAAAGCAAACGTTATTATGCTGAATTGCAAAATGCTAAAATAATACTAGCAATTTAGACCTGGTCGTAAAAATGTAATTTTCACACGGCACCTGGATTCTAGTGTTAGTTTCAAATCTAATTTCTTCTAATTTGGAGTAAGCCCTTTAGCCTTTTTGTGCAAATTTTCTCATCTGTAAAAAGAAGGAGATAAACTATAATATCTGTAAGTTTGCTTCTATTCTAAACATCAACACTTGAATATATTTATATTATTTCATTGAGTTGTTCCTCCTGCTCCCATAATATAACTCTCAATGCAATTAAACCCAGAACGTGTCCCAGAATGTGGTCCATGGTGCTGGTCTACGATAAGATGAGTACAGAAATGGACAGTAAACAGAGATGTTTAATATAATTTGGTAGTGTATTCTGTACCTATTACATGTAATAATAAAAGTTAGGCTTATATTTTGTCTCTTTGAAATTCAGTTTTTTTCTGGTAGATCACTTTTATTATATTTTATCAAAGTATCAGTCCACACTGGATTAAAAAACAAAAACAAAGGCAGGGTGTGGTGGCTCACGCCTGTAATCCCAGCACTTTGGGAAGCAGAGGCGGGTGGATCACTTGAGGTCAGGAGTTCAAGACCAGCCTGGCCAACATGGGGAAACCCCGTCTCTACTAAAAATACAAAAATTAGCCGGTTGTGGTGGCAGGCACCTGTAATCCCAGCTACTCAGGAGGCTGAGGCTGGAGAATCACTTGAACCTGAGAGGCGGAGGTTGCAGTGAGCCGAGATCATGCCATTGCATTCTAGCCTGGGAGAGAAGAACAAAACTCCATCTCAAAACAAAAACCAAAAAGCAAACAAACAAAAACAAAAACAAATCTGGTCTCTCACTAGAGGGAGTTTGAGAAACAATGCCTGGATGTATGATGGAAAATTTTGTCTGCATCTCTTTCTACCATGGCCAATAAGAGATAGTATATTCCATCTCTCTGTAATTTAAATAAAAATAGGGCAAGATACTGTCTGTTTACCCTATTAGTAGCATAAAGTTGGTGGCAAATAGAATTAATTGTAAAGAAATTTATCTAACAGAAAATAAGAAGTCATTTATTTTTGGAGTACATACAATGTTTTCTTTGATTGTATATCTGAGTCTTCATTTAGCTCATTAGTTTCATGAATTAAAATAACATGTTTATCTTAGAACATAAACCCAAAGAGCGATGAGAATGTCCTTTCCTTAATTATCTTTTTTTTCTGAGAGTCCTTACATATGAAATCCACTCTAATGCTTGATGTACTGAAGTCTCCATAAGTAGTTGATGGTAGTGAGGGTAGGTGAAGAAGGAAAAGGTGTGGATTACATTTACTAAAGGAATTTTCACAGATGTTTTGCAGTCTATTCAGTCACTCAGATTCATCCGTCATTTGAGAAGATCTGTTATATGGACTCAGATGTGGTAGAATGACATGTAAACAAGGTTGGTTAAGCAATGGAGCACTTCACAAAGTGACCTTCATCTGATTTTCCAGTATTATTGTCCAATCTTTCTTTATGTGGTAAAATATGGTGGAGGAACAAGGCTTCCCACTGACAGTTATTTGAAGCAGAAAACACTGTTGGTTTCCTTGCACTGTGGACCATTTATTCCAATACCTTTTATCCCATAAAGAGTGGAATAATTCAGACGGCCTGGTGCTCCTCCTGGGAGCCCTTTGCACATGACCTGGCATTGTTTGGGAACAGTCTCTTAACCCTGGCCCACATGGATTTTGTAGTACACTTCCTCCTCTAAAACAAAAAAGGCAAGATCTTTGCCTGCACTATTAGCAGCAAAAAGTTACCCTTTCTTTCAGTTTTTTAATTCAGATGATGAAAATATATAACATATTTGGAAACTCCACTGCAGACTTGGCAGGCGTTTCATATTTACTTGGACTTAACATGAATTGGCTTTGGTTCTCTGATTTCCCCGCCTCCATCTCTCGGAGCAAGTTATTTATTATCTGAATGAGTCTGTGTTAGTGGATCAGACATGCACATGGCACGTCTCTTGTAAGTGCGTTTGTTCAGTAAGATTTATGCTAGACCAAATTGTTTTATATTGGTTTTCATTGTTGAAAATTTACTGTATTCATTCTCGGTTTGGCCTAAGTATTTGTAGTGTGCTAGGGGTTCCTGTGGTTGAACATTTTATCTCTGTAACACTTCATGCAAAGGAAATTAAAAAATATATAGTGAAAGCATTTCCCTAATGTGTTTCCAATCAGCTGTGTACTTTAGTAATTTGATTTGTAGGAACTAGAAGGCAGAGTATTAATGAGCCCTTTTCAATCATTCATAATTCTTTGGGAATTCAGATCATAGTTCCAAGTTTATGAAAACATCTATTGAATATTTTCTAAGTCCTTTGTTATTCTGCTTGAATGTATTAAGAGGGATTTTTTTTTTGTTTTGTTTTAACCACAGCATTATCTAAAAGTTCTCATGGAAGGAGTGAGTCTCTTCTCTGTGTCTTGGACAAGAAAAACGTGATGTGAATTGAGGTTGATTAGCTTGCCAGAAATCAGTCATTGAAACAGAGAGCCAGGCCCTTTTATTTCTGCATTATCACATGTGTGTGTTCCTGCTTCTGTACTTTTTGTATTAAGCAACCCAGACTATGTATTGTTAAATCTCTTTGCCTAACGGGCTTCTAAGGATACAGTGACTATAGGCATTGCCAGGTGCATCTTCCTAGATTGTGTAACCCACAGTGTGGAGGGGTATTTGTACAAACTGACTCAAGACCTAGGCTGTGATTTCCACACTGTTGTTTCTTTGGCCCTTTTCCATAGAAACTCAAGCTAACTGGCTTATTTCTTCTTTTGAGGATCTCTGGCCTTTGACTTCTCTTTTTGCCAATGAATAAACCTGTGATAATCCATACTTGGGTTGTTTCAGATTTGCTTAATCTAATTCACTACCTAAAAGTAATATAAAAAATAAATATGAAATTTTAGCTCTTAGAAATGTAGGTAAGAGTTGAACGTTTTATCTAGTGAAGACAGTAGCTCATCAACAATCTTGGATGGGTATAGAATTTTGCGTTCAATTCCTGTATTTTAATTTTCTGCTTTTATTTTCTATCATGTTTTAAGCTTCACTCTTGATCTTGAGTTAATTTACTCTCATGTAAGATCCCTTTTCATAGTGGTGTTTTTAGCTCTGTTACTCCTCATACATCATTAGGCATAAGTCAAGTCGTAAGGTTATACATTTTGGCTATGAGAGTTCATCAATCTATGGCTTTGCACTTGATGATATAATCCAGGAGGTTAATCTTTTCAGTAGTCAATGAATTAATGTAAGTGAATGTCAAGTGGAGACTTAGAAGGCTTAGTTGTGTTTTGGGAAAAAGTAGCCAAAGAGCATGGTGGTTCCTGTGATAGCTAATTTGGGCTTAGAGAACACAACTTATTTTGCTCCAAACAGTAAAGGAAACCCATATCCATTCTTGGCCTTTCTTCCTGCTTCTGTGTCTCCTGTCTAGGTTGCACCTATGAAGGAAATACCTATAACAGCTCCTTCAAATGGCAGAGCCCGGCTGAGCCTTGTGTTCTACGCCAGTGCCAGGTAAAGTTCAACTATTTCTCTCTTTAGTAAAAAGGAATCCATAGAGTCCTCTTTAGTCACCCCTTCACACAACACAGAACAAAACCCTAAAAAGGTCAAACAAAAATGAAAAACCAATGAAAAAGCAATGTATTCTTGTGTGTACTTACTGTGACATTCATCATAACGAGACAGGTGCAGCATAGATATTGTGTAGAACTTGCTTCCAGAAGCACAGCGGAATTGTCCACCATTGTTCAATTGTGCCTGGAAAAACTCCAGGAAGATGCACATGTCCTTGGGGAAAATTCATGTCTTCCTGTGAAGTCATCTTTGAGCAAAACATGAATTCCTCTTAGCAGAAAGGGGGTTTTGTTAAAGGATGTATGTTTCCCTTTGATTTAGAAAGATTTTGAACTGGATCCAATCTGTAAACTATTACGTTGAAGCAATTAGTATACTGTAACTCGATGATTTCAACCTGACAAATTAAAAAACCACCAATTCAGCAACTAGGGAGTCCACCGTGGCTGATCCTTATTGAACTCTGAAAAAAGCAGTGATTCCACATGGTTCTAACCCCATCAGGTGTTAAACACAGCAAGATAAACTAAAGCAGAAATGAAAAGTCTAAATTTTCAAACTCCTCCTTTAAAAAAAACAAGCACACAAAAACTCTTTGTACGTACTCTGTTAAAAATTATGCTCATCTAATTTTGACAAAACTAAAAAATTCTTCTTTGTAGAGAAGGTGCTGTTAAATCATTTTATCCCTAACCCCATTTCGTTGTCCAAGGATATGCTTTTGCATTTAAAGGAGATTGAAAGGTTAATATAATAATGGATGTTTCTCCTTGCTCTTATCTTAAGCATAGTGACATTTAGTTTACTGAAATCTAAATTTTATGTAGTTACACTCCTATTATATGCCATGATAGTTGTGTTCATTCATAAGAACTTCAGCTATTTATTTAGTTAAATATTCAGCTTATTTATGTAGGAAATCTGTTACTTGTTAAAATAAGCAGTAGGTAAACAAATATAAATAATAAGTTATTAAATCAACAAATATTTGCTGGATTTTTACTCCAGGTTGCAGGTGCAATCAGTGTCATACTGCAAAGGGATGAGAGCAATAAGTTCCATAACACCAAAATCCCACATATGTTCCAAAATTTATATCACTTCACCCATGCCCTGACTCTTGACGAGCAAAATTTCCACTCTTTGATAGAGCACTCAGAAAACCAAAGCCATGGTTACAATGCTAAACAAGACAAGCACATATCCTCTGGAGTCTAGCATAGTATTCCTATGTAACAGTCAGAGGTTTTGAAGATCCTCAAGTTGGATGGACCAGCCATGGGTGAACTTTGCTGCCTTTGGGTGAAGACTTTGTTTAAATTAAGTGGAAGCTATTATATGGGAGGAACTATTTTGTTGACTGAATAACACATTAAGCCATTATCCATTGTTAACCCTGAAACTCCAGTTGCCTAGCATCTCTGGTCAGTAGGGCCCAGAAAGAGTGCTGCAGGAATCTCTAATTACTGTTGAAAGAGGTCTTAAAGTCCAGCAGCCTTGGAAGTCAGGAGATGCTGACCTGTAAGATGGGGCACAAAAAGTGGATGTTACCTACCCAAGAGGAACTTTGCCTTTCATTTTTCCTCCTTTCTAAAACCTTGTTTGTGCCCTGCTAGCTAGGATAATATTTATTCAATATGCAGAAAAGCAAGCTGCGGTGAAGGGACCTACCAAAGGCTGCTCCTTTGCTCAGCTGGGACCTTCCCTCTACTGACTTGCTTCCTTCTTTAGGTATGAGACCTTATCTTGGAATGCAGGAAATTGCCATTTACTGGCACCTGTCAGGGAAGTCTTCTTGCTTCTCTGCAGAATGACACAATGGCAACCTCTCTTTGCATGCTCTTCTTTTCTCAGGGCACAAAATCAGTAACAGAGGATGCAGTGTAGGGCAATAGGTGAAATATAGATTCTGACACTCACATAACTTGCTGCTTAACCTTGCTGTACCTCACTTTAACCACCTATAAAACAGAAATAGTACTCTTTTCAGGGGTAGTTGTAAGCAGAAAGCCAAACTGTTATTAAAAATGCTTCTGGTAGAGCGCCTGCATGGATTGGGTACAACAAGGTCTCAGACAGATGACAGGAAGTCTAACGATCTGGCTTAGATCCATTTGAATTGAATTCTACCTATTTCTTATATCTTCCTACCAAGGGAGCTCTGATGGTGAGAAATTTACCTTTATTTTCCTGCTTTTAATTTCTTATGGGAAGAGGAAAATTTGAAGATCATGGACAGGAAATTCATGCTGGGAACTAACCTAAATCCTCCATCTGGATTGCAGATACTGAAGGAAAATTGATTTGGGGCCATGCATAGCTTTTTGCATTGCTTCAGTTACATAACTAAAGCATGGATCTTTTTGTGATGTTATATATTGCTGGTACCTTAGTTGTTTTTTTTCTTTCCCATGTGATTTAAGCCATAACAAATTCTCCAGTGAGTGGAAACCTCAGGCCTGACATGATGTGAAAACATTGAGGATGTAGCCCTTCTTGTTGGGTTGAGATGATGTGGTATCAGACACGATGAAGAAAATGACCTAGTTGTCAATTTGTTATGTTTGTTTTCAGCCTGTGCCACCCCTCCCATCACAGACAACAACAAAAACCAAACCAAAAATAAAACACAAATCCATTTACAAAATAGGTAGAGAATCTGGAGAAAGCCCTTCGAAGGCCAACTCTGAAAATTAATTCTAAAAATATTTCAATTGACATTAAGGTGATATTAGAGTCCCAATATCAATTTGAGACTCACTTGATTTATTACTAAGCCCTAAAGTCTCTATTTTGACATATATAATATGAACTTAAAAATAGTTTTGTCTAATCCCTTCCTTTGATGCTTGAGGAAAACTGAGACCTAGGCTCTGTGTGAGGCAGAGTGACATTTCTAAGATTGCGGAGCTGGTCTAATTATTTCTAGAAGGTTGGTAAGGATTTAGGTTCTCCAGGTGCTAGTCTGGGTTAAGATGCTTATACTCTGTGACTCACCATTAATGGCTTGACATGAATAACAATGACAGAAAGTATAGGAGTGTGGAAAACCTAAAACAACTGTGAATGGGCAGCTAGATTCTGTTGGGTACTTACTGACAGCAAGAAGGTCTTAAAAACTAGATTTAAAAGGAAGCAAGAAATTAGGGCCAAAGAGAAAGCAAAGACAGGGAAAATAAGAGGCGACAGATTTGCACTGAGTTCTAGAGCATTGATTGGGGTGAGCCTGGATCTCACCTCGTTGGTGTCTCATACCTCTTGCCCTGACACCCACCAAGCTTTGCGGTTGTTGTGCTTGGACACTTCTCCTACTTAGGTCACTTTCCAAAAGTAGTAATTCCGTGGGAATTCCGGGCTGACTTTGCTTGTGGTGTTCTGTGTTTCAGGAGGGCGTTGTCACAGAGTCTGAGGTGCGCTGTGTTGTTCACTGTAAAAGCCCTTTGGAGCATCTGGGAATGTGCTGCCCCACATGTCCAGGTAACGTTCTCAGGAAGGCGAGGCTGGAAATCTCTGTGTGTTCCCTCAGGAATGCATAAATCTCCCAACCCCTCTTGTTGGAAATTTTCTTCCCTTTACATCTGTGTACCTAATGGGTTTAGAGAGCGAGCTCCTTTGCATAGAAATATCCGCTTGGCCTCCTTGGTGTGCCCAGCATGAATGCAATGTGCTGGAGGTCCTGGCATGCAGGTTCTCCAGGCTCCGAGGTCTGCTTTCCACTCCACAGAGCCACAGGTAATGCTTATTTTGGAAGAAAAGGCTGTGGCTTTCTCTGGCTTCCAGAAATGTCTTTTTACTGCTTCATATTGCAAAATCCTGGCCAGAGCTTGCCGTGGTGATGAGGTGACCAGATGTTTTCTGAAAACTGAGAGCTGTGTCCCTAAGTGAATTTAGCTTAGGGTTTTGCTGGTCTCAGTTTTCTGTGTGGTTCAACAAGGTGAACCCTCTGTCTTTTTTAGAGGGACCTGCTTTCTAGCTGACAGCAAAAGGATCTTTCCTTTGCAGTGGCTGGAACGTTTCCTTTTACTTTTCTGAACAGGATTACAAAGGCCTCCTACATCTTTTCCTGCCCTTACATACAAGCCTGGGGATTTCGAGGTGAGAGATTTTTCCTGATCTCTTAAGCCACTGGCCGATAGTCTCCGACAGGCGTTCTGCATTTTGTTTTTTTTTTTTGTTTTTTTTTTTTGTTTTTTTTTTCTGAGTGCTTTTCCTCCAGAGTGGTAATACGACTACTGCTCTGCTTTTGAGGTTAATCTCCAAAGGGCCTTCTGTTCTTGGAAACTTCCTGTGAAGTGGCTAAGGCACCACTGGACACTGCAGAGATGAGCTCCTGCTCCATTCTCAGGCACCTGTCACTTTCCTCCATGCGGTCTGAAAGGCATGGTCCCTTTCAGAGTTCAGCCTTTTCTCACCCTTGAATGACAAGGATAGCCAGCTTCCACTCATGTCTAACCCTCCTCAGCTCCCCTGGCTGTCTTTATTCAGCTCCTTTTTCACACTGGGATTTCTATAAAGCTTGTGTTGTTCATGAGCTTACATGAAAGCCAAAAACTCGTTGAAAGTAACATTATTTTTTCCATTATCCAGTTATTTTGTGTCTATCAAGCAGAGATTGCTTGAGTGCTTTTCCTTCAGAATGCGTTGAAAGGTTTGTATCACCTAACTGTATCCTTAAATGCCTACAGGATCTTTATTCAATGAGATCAGTAGTTGTCCAGGCTGCATACCAGAGTCACCTGGAAATCCTTAAAAAAATCAGTCGTGATGATCAAGCTGCATCCCAGACCAATTCCATCAGAATCTCTGAGGAACTCTGGGGTCTCAGATCTTCAGATAATTTCTATACACAGCCAACCCTGACATTGATAACAGAGCATATTTTATATACCATATAGATTTAAAAATATCATAGCTCTTAAATATGAATTCAGTTGTGTTGAGTACACTGTTGCTTTATTATTTATTTATTTAATTAATTAATTTATTTTATTTGAGATGGAATCTCGCTCTGCTGCCCAGGCGGGAGTACAGTGGCATGATCTCGGCTCACTGCAACCTCCACCTCCCGGGTTCATGCTATTCTTTTGCCTCAGCCTCCCAAGTAGCTGGGACTACAGGCGCCTGCCACCACGCCTGGCTAATTTTTTTGTATTTTTAGTAGAAATAGGGTTTCACCCTGTTAGTCAGGATGGTCTCGATCTCCTGACCTCATGACCCACCTGCCTCGGCCTCCCACAGTGCTGGGATTACAGGCGTGAGCCACCGTGCCCAGCCGACTGTTGCTTTATTGACACAGAATCAACTCAGAGCTGCCCGCTCCTTACAACCATGGGATCCGTCATGGACCAACAATAACGAAATGGAACACTTCAAGCCCAAGACCTCTCACCCTGTAGAACATTCTCCTCACTTAGGAGATAGTCATATTTTCAGGCTGCCTTTGAAACTGTGGGTACACAAACAGCAGAGTGATCTATTTCAGCAGTTGAAGTTATATTTGAGCCATTGCTTCTTCCACTCTCTTTTTGGTTGGGTTTCTAGGAAGGAAAGGGCTGAACTCCATGACTGCTCATATTACAGTGCTAAGTCCTCACAGCCATCCACTGTTTACACAAGAAGAAATTAGGCCCACCGAGAATAAGTGCCTGCCTGAGGTCTGTGAGTGAGTAAGGGCCAAAGATGGGGTTGGGATCCAGCCCCTCTTCTTTTCTGACCACCATAGGGCACTACCTCCCATACCTGTACACGCCGCAAGAATTGAGAAGCTTAGGTCCAGGTGCTCTGGGAGGCAAATCTTTAAGAATTGGTGTGCCAGTGTCACCCACCAGCCCCCTGACACCTGGGCAGGCTCTGTGTCCTCAGTTATGGGGTCATGAATCAATTTCATTTCCTCTCCTTAATTTCAAAGGCCAGCCTTTGGGATGCAAATTGGAGGATCCAGAAGGAACTGTATCCACAAGGCATTATCTTTTGTCTTGTGAGGGAGTCTTCAGGCAAACCTAGAGAGTGAGAGTCAAGAGAAGCCTTGGATATCCTCCTTGGTCACTCGGAAGGACTGGCATAGATCAGGAAATGGCATTCTGTGTAATGACAAACACGTAATCCGTGGTCAGTTTCTTCCCAAAGCAGATTTTAGGGCATTCTTGGTCGACTGCTCCTTCCTTTTCGCTGGGCTCTTTGCTCAGGAATGGTGGGTTGTGATGGAAACAATTTGCATAGAATTTTCATTTAAAATTCCTTTAAGTGGTCAAGTGTAGATTGTTATAGTTAATCTGGCAATCTGTATGACAAAATCAGTGGTGCAAACCTGTATGAAAGAATTGAAGCTGCCTTGTTGGAAGTGCACTTTAAAGAGAGACGACTGGGTATTTGCCATAGTAACAGTGCTGAGATACAGCCGCTAGGAGGATCCCACACTTACCAAGCCTTCTGGCATCACTGAGAATACCAAGGAGCTGCTTGATTGCTAACTCTGCATGCCAGTAGCATACAGATCTTATGCCTGGGGCATTTTTTTAAACCACAGTTTCACTTGGTAATGCAACTTCAGGCTCAGTAGCACTTGTCTGCATGTCTTCCATTTAACAAAGGGCTCTGTATCTAGCCTAAGATGGATAAGGTCAGTGGCCAGATCAGGTGGGGGTAATGCCCATTCTTCTTTGTCAGGAACCAGCAGCAACAAGAGCTGGGTGGGTTCTGCAGATGGCTTTAGCTGGCAGGCCTTGAACACTCATTTCAGGGGCATGGAGCAGTCTTCCACAAGACCCCGCTTTGGCTAAGTTTTGCCCACTGCTAGCTCTGCTCCCAACACTGTCTTCCATGGAGAAAGTGACCTCAGCTGTCCTGGCCCAGCACCTTGTGAGGTCAGTCCTAAGGAAAGTGGCTTTGCTGTTAACTCATAGTTGTCCCATGGCCTGTATGACATAGGGTTCCTGTCTAGTCTGTGCGTCCTGCCATTTATGACCTCTCTTTGGAATTTGGCAGTGTGCCGGGCATCTTTCTGAATAGGGAACATCTCCTGGGTTTTGGTCCTATTATTAGCTCAAACTTGGAGGGGGCCACAGCCCCTTTAACAGAGAGTGTGGGGCTGAAAACCCATGTGATACCTCCTGTCCTGCCTCTGCCCCTTCTTGCCTTTGTACCTGGTCCTCTGAACAGTGCAGCAGATGGGTCAGAACTGATTTTGAATTCTAGCTCTGCCACCTGCCAGCTGGGGTGAGTTACTTTCCCCTCTGAGCCACATTTTCCTTATCTGTGAAAAGAGTGATGAAAGTACCTACTTTGTAGGATCATTGGGGATATGGAGTGAGGTAGGGGTACCTAGGATGTGGTAGAGGCTGTGCCATTCTTAGGTACTCATCGAGTGGAGCCCCTGGTGTCATCTGCTCTGAGCTCATGGTTGACTTCTCTCCCTTGGCCTTCCATCTGCCTCCTCTGGCCCCTCTGGGTTTGGTCCCTCTGGCAGTGGGCAGCATGATCACCACGCAGCTCCCTGCATGGCTCTCTATGGTGCACTGCTGCCCCTTGGGCTATCCTGGGCTCCAATGTCTTATTTGTTTTCCAGGATCTTTGGGGTTTTGGGTCCCATGCCCATCTTTTGCCTCTGTTTTTTTCTTTTCACACTATACAGCAATCTTGTCCCCTGGTTGAAGAGGACACTCGGCTGGGTGGAGATAGGCAATAGATGAACTGTGGATGGAAGGATTGTGTCAGGTTGAATGACGGTGGCTGTTGCCCTAATTCTAAACTCTTCTCTGCTTTCCAGGGTGTGTGTTTGAGGGTGTGCAGTATCAAGAAGGAGAGGAATTTCAGCCGGAAGGAAGCAAATGTACAAAGTGTTCCTGCACTGTAAGTCCTGCTGTGGATGTTCGCAGGGTGTCCTTTGGGCTAAGTGCTGCTTGTACTCACCAAGAGCACCCCCAGTCTCTACAGCCTCTCCCTCGACTCCTTTCTGGGGAAATGTCAGTCCCTCCTGATGTGGAGCCGAGGGAAAAGCTCATCCACCTGGCTCGGTGCTACTGACATTCTGGGCTGGGAAATTCTTCTTCATGGGCCTGTCCTGTGCATTGCAGGATGTTTAGCAGGGTCCCCTGGCTCCAACAACTGGATGCCAGTAAACCCCTCCAGCTATACCACCACCAATGTCTGCAGACCACCCATTGGCCCATGGAGGGCAAACTTGCTCCCGATTGAGAAACTCCGCTCCGAAGCGTGAGGAAGAGAGGCTGCCTTTCCTCCATGTGCCTCCTTTTTTTGGGGAAAGCATGGATTTTCTGTTCCTCAGGGGCTGAGGAGCTTCTTACTGAGGCAGCTGCTTGTTTTTTTAGTGCAGCCAAATAAAAAGTGATGGGGACAAACACAGCTTGCTTCTGTGCATCCTGAGGGGTGAGAACCTGGTTTGAGGGCTGATCATTTACAGGTTGCAGAGTGGATAGGAGGAAATCGCCTGAAATGGTGGGTTCAGGGCAGAGGAGGAATCAGACGAAGTCATAGGCTTGTCTTTCCAAGCATTACTGAATTCTAAGCCATATACTAACGATCTCTCCAACAAGCTTAGATATAAAAAAGAACTTGGCAAGTACTATTATTTTAAAGGGATCTTTTTCATTAATATATGTTAAATTTAGGGTGAAGACAGTGGTGGTGGTAGTGACAGAGAATCTAGTCTTAACCAGCTGCTCCAAGTTATTTACAGTAGGGAATTAGTACAAACATCTATTTTTTAAGCTTTTAATCTATTATAATAAAGAACATACATTTTCCAAGTCACTTGTGACTCAGTCTGCATCTCAGAATATTAAAAGGAAAATACATGGGTAACTCTAGCATCCTAATTTCACCAAAACAGAATCATATGTGGATCATCATAAATCATAGCATTTGTTGTTACTCTACATGTCTTTTCGAAAATCTTTCCTCCTCCCTTCAGTACACATGCACCCAACCTAGAGAATACAGATTAGGGGAAATATGACCAAGTGTGATGGCTTTTGTATGGGGTAGAAGGAGGTAAAAAGAAAGGGAGGGAGGAAGAGAGTATATATGTATGTGTCTATGTATCTAGATATAAAACGTATGCAATATACATAATATACATCACGTATATAATAATATATAAAAAAACACAAAGTACTCATGAAAATAGCCATGAGCTTGCATATTCCAACTCAATCGCCATGTTGTTCCTCTCCTGCTAATTTTGATTTTTTATTTTTTGAGACAGAGTCTTTCTCTGTCTCCCAGGCTGGAGTGCAGTGGTGCTACGTCAGCTCACTGTAGCCTCTGACTCCAGATTCAAGTGATTCTCCTGCCGCAGCCTCCCGCATAGCTGGGATTACAGGTATGCGCCACCATGCCTGGCTAATTTTTGTATTTTTAGTAGAAATGGGGTTTCACCGTGTTGGCCAGGCTGGTCTGGAACTCCTGACCTCAAGTGATCTGCCCGCCTCAGCCTCCCAAAATGCTGGGATTACAGGTGTGAGCCAGTATGCCTGGCCTAAATAGCTTTTTTTTTTATGTAAATGATTTCTATTTGCCATTAAATATTACCCATTTCTCAATTTTATTTCTTCCATACTGTAAACTATGAAGCTTTCTGATAATTTTTTAACAATAATCTTATGCTTCTGGGAGTAGGCTGAGAAAAAACAAGGCATATTTCAATAGGAAATTGTAAATGTGCATCTGAATGAACTGCCTTTCCGGGTAAAGGTGTGCCAAGGTCAGGCAGCTGAGCCTCCTTGGAGAGGAAATTTAGAAGGTGGTAAAGAAAATGGAAAGTTCCTGCAGCTGTACCAATGACAGCCAGCTGAGTTCTCCAGTGCTGGAACTAGAAATGAGCTTAGAGATGATATGTACAGGGGTCACAAACCAAAATGTACTGCAGGCATTCTAATTTCTTATGTTTCTAAACACAATGCATGATGAATGAAACACCAAGTTTTCCTGCCTAGTGAGTTCTTGCCAGACCTGGAGTCTATTCCTTTCTCATATCCTTGTATTTAATTTCATGTATTCCTGTATTCTTTCTAGTTTTCTGCAGTGCCACCCTCAGCACTCAAAGGGCGACTGATGATTTGATTATGTTCCTGATATCAGTCTTTAGATTAACAGAATAAATGGGAGAGGCAATGGAGTTCTTGCTTGAGGATAGGACATTTGTGTACCAGCTTGGGTATGGGGAGTGTCATGAGAGCAGTTTTTCTTTTATGAACACACACATTTGAGGTGTAAGCTCGCTTTTTGGTAGCTTGTTAGTAAAATAATCTGGTTTTTAATATTCTTTCATTTTTGCTACCTTTTGATGGAGTACACTAAAATAAAAAGTAATGTCTTGGCAGCAAACGGCCCTCTCTTGAGGATAGTAACTGTGGAGATGTTCACTTTAGAATGGAATATTCCAAATGTATGGCCTGGAGGCGTGGAGTTTAACTAGGAGGCATGGAGTTTGCCAGTGTTGCCCTGGCAGCCAGCTTGGAAGCTTTGGCATGTGAGGTGCGTGCAGGTGTGGGGTGCCGTCTTGCTGCGTGAAGGGGCAAAGCTGAAGAAGGGTTTTAGACGGGACATGTGCGAGGCCACATGCCCCACTGAGGAGGCTACCAGAGGGGTGTTAATAATGTTAGGCTGCAGCTTCCCTTGTACAAATGAAGACTGCATGTAAAAACCTGTTTTGCTTTGGTAAAAATAGAAAGATGTATATATAGAGAAATATAAACCTATTGTGCATTGGAGCATGTATATAGTATTTATGTGACTATATATTTGTTTGTATATCTCTATATCTATAATTGCATGTATCTACACACGCACACACACATATATATGTAAGTATATAAAAATATGCCTATAAATACAAATACAAACATACACATTTCTAAGATACTTCTCAACACATTTCTAACATACACGTGTTTAAGATTGGATGCCCCAGAAACAGAGCCTGAGACAAGTATATATGTGTAAGTAGTTTATTTGGGAGATACAGAAGGCATGGGCAGAAGAGTGTGGAGGGGAGACAAGGATGAAGAAGCAGCCAGTTGAGGGAATGTCACTAAGTGCTATAGTCTGAATGTCCCCCAAAATTCAGTTGAAACTTAATTGCCATTGTGGTGGTATTAAGAGGTGGGACATTTAGGAGGTGATTAAGCCACGAAGTCTCTGCTGTCATGAATGGCCAAGTGTCCTTATACAAGGGCTTGAGGGAGGAAGTTCATCTCTCTTGCCCTTCTGTCACTCCTGCGATGTAAGGACACAGTGTTCCTCATCTTCGGAGGTTGCAGCAACAAGGCGCCATCTTGGAAGCAGAGAGAGCAGCCCTCACCAGACACCAAACCTGCCAGCACGTTGATCTTGGACTTCCCGGCATTTAGAACTGTGAGAAATAAATTCCTGTTCTTTATAAGTTACCCACTCTCAGATATTTTGTTATAATAGTACAAATAGACTTTGACACCAAGTGAGCTACCATTGTGTGTGACCAGAGCTTAGTCTTGCTGGGGAAAGTCTGGAAGCCAGTGTAAAATTCATGCCTCAGAATGTTTTCACTGAAGGAGGGAGAGAACTGAAATGTCTACACACCAACTCTAACCAGGCTTTGGTTGAGGGCTGCTCCTGGGGGGTCTCGATTGGGTAGCATTTCCAGCCTACCCCTCAAGTGGCAGAGTGGTCTTTAGCAGCAAGAGGAAGAAACACAAAAACAGATATTTCTCAACTTACAGTGGAATTATGCTCCGATAAATGCATTGTAAGTTGAAGATATCTTAAGTTAAAAATGCATTTAACACACCTAACCTACTGAATACTGTAGCTTAGCCTAGCCTGTCTTCAGCATGCTCAGAACATTTATATTAGCGTATAGTTGGACAAAATCATCTAATACAAAGCCTATTTTATAATAAAGTATTGAATAGCTCATTAAGCTTCTTAAAAACTGTACTTAAAGTGAAAAGCAGAATAGTTGTATGGATACTCAAAAGTACATATTCTACTGAATCCATATCGCTTAAGTCAAAATATCATCAGGGACTAACTGGACTGGAGGTTAGAAGTGTGGGCATGTACATGCACCAAGTGGTAAGGGTGAGAGGATGTGGGTATGGCAGCAACAGAGTCAGCTACAACATATATATGTGTGCATATGTGTCCATATATATGCACGTAAACATCTATACATTCATATATTTGTGAATATGTATGCGTATATGTGCAGATGCATATGCATACACACGTATGCATAAACACGTTTGGAAGACTAAGCCATTAGCTTTTCCCCAAACCTATTACTCTCTTTTGCCTCCAGTCCTTTGCTCATGCTGCTACCCTGTCTGTAATTCCTTTCTTCTGCTTGCTCACCTGGTGAATCTTGACCTTTCCAAGTCTGTTATCACCACCCCGCTGCAACTCCCTGAGAACATGATTCCCCCAAGGAGAAGCAAATGTTTTCTCTTTTGTATTCCTGAGGCTCCGTGGCTCTCATTTGCTATAGCTTCCCTGCCATCTTTCTCTCCCTCTTCCTCCGTGCTTAGCACCACTGGCAGGCGCTCAACAATGTTGTCCCCGTTCTTCTTTCCTATTGCTGTCTTTTGATGTAGTACACTAGGAAAGAGTAATGTTTCCTCTTCCATCCTGTAGCTTCTGCCCTTCCAAGCTGGCCAGCCTATTCTTGCCTGGGAGAGTAACTCTGGTCAGATATCCCCTTATCACTAGCTTACTGTTTGCCTTGGGGGCACATCCTAGGGAGTTGTGTGTGTGTGTGTGTGTGTCTGTGTGTGTGTGTGTGTGTGTGTGTGTGTGAAGCATCCCTTGGGGGTATTATCCAGCTCCAGTGGATGAACTGCAAACTCTTCATGGTGTCCCCACTGGCAAGTGGCTTGTATATGCCATGTGGCTTGTATTTGTGGTCCAACCCACTTAGTTACACTCTCTGAATTTGTGAAAATCTGTCTACTGATGTTTTTGTGATGTGGTGACAGAGAGGCAGACCACCAGGAAGACACTGTCTTATTGAGATGGATTCCTGAGATCATGAAACAAATGCCTCACACATGATTGTACATCCTGGTTTCAGCTGGTCCATCTCTATGGCATTCCAGACAATTGAGTACGTGATAATGTTTGCGGATTATCTGGAGGGGATTTCACAACCTTTTGCTCTTATCCATTCCAGAAGCAGACCTAACATTTTTAGGTGCGACTATCATCATGACTCACTCAGAAAACGTGGTGCTTTCTTATCACTTGTTAAACTGCATCATCCCTGTTTACCCATTATGGAAATAAAAGAGTCAAGAGAATCACTTCTTCAGAGTCCCGATATTCATCAGGGGAGTGACAGCTTGAGTCCCATTAGCTGTTCCATATAGCAGTCTGAGTCATACTAGAGTGCATTCTTTATGAGATGTGTTCAGTGCAGATAAGCACTATATTCATTTTTAAATGGAAAGAGGATTCTTTCCTAACATGGAAGCAAACAGTAGTTTATAAAGTATACTGAGTGTTGGTTAAAGCACACCTTGGCTTCCTACCTGCTTAACTGTACAGCAGACAGCTTTGTGTGGCTTTGTTCAGTCAACTTTTCAGGAAACAGAATGGTAGCAGCTGGCACAGACATTTCTGTAAAACCTGTCTTCAATGTTGTGAGACTAAAGACCAAGGTGCCAATGAGAGATGTTTGTGTTCTTTTTACCAAACTATTTTAAGAACCCCAGGGGCTCAGTGTTCTTGGAAATTGCTTACAGGAGGGAGTATAGCCCACAGAGTGCTAGGACACTCTTAAAAGAGCAGCAAGTCCTCTGTCTGTAAAACCAGCCAAATTAACCGGCCAAGATCAATTACTTTTGCTGACAAAGGCGTATTAAGTTCAGAGGAGTTTTACCAATAAACATGGGTTGTTAATGGGCTGTCTGTGATGAAGGAGCTGTGCTTTATTGGCTCTTAGAAGCCCTGAAGTCCATAAACACCTTTGCTCTCACTTACACTTTAGATATTGCAAAGTGCTGTCTCCCAGGGAAAATGAAACTCCAAGGAAGGTTACTTGAAGAAAGCAAAGAAAATGGAGATCCTCATGGCTTCCCTGTCTCTTAGACTGGATTCTTGAAGATGTTCTGAGCAGCCAGGCAGGGTCCAGCCTCTGTCAACCTCTCTGACTTCATCACTGTCCCTCATCCTTGTCCTCTCTGCTCTGGCCACTCTGGCCTTCAGACAGAACCTCTCCATCCTTGCTACACAAAGGGAGGACTCCCACCAGCAACGTGGGTCTCACCTGTGAGCTCGTTAGAAATGCGGCATCTCTGTCCCTCTTCCAGGCCCACTGAATTGAAATCTGCCATTCCACATGATCCCAGAGGTTCATTTGCCAAATAAAGTTTGAGAAGCACTGGACTTATATCTCATGGCTTTTACTTAGGCTGCTTTTTCTTTTTCCTCCCATTTCTCCTTACCATCGCCCTATACCTAGACGGTCTCCACCCACTCATGTGGCACTGCAAAGCCCAGACATTCCTTCTTTAGGGAATCTTGTTCTGATTCCCAAGACCAGATCACTTCCTGTTGGGAGACTCTTTTATAGCACCCCATACTTTACTCTCCACACATCTAAAATGATTTGTAATTAGATATTTTTGTTTGTGTTGGTTTTATTTAACTCCATCCATTAGGGTAAAATGGTGACTGTATCTTCCGTGCTTGGCACATAACGAGTATACATAATAATTTGCTGAATTCATGAACGAATGGATGCTGGTTTTTATCTTCCTTCTTTTCCCCCACTGCTTCTCTTCTGTCTCTCCTACTTTCCCCACCCACCCCAAACATTTAGTCCTCACCAAGTCAGGAGAGAATAGAGAGATGCATGTCATCGTGGATGAGCTCAGAAAGGAAGAGGGATTCATGTCAGCTGCTGTAGAGCTTATGATAAATTGTTTGGTGTGGAATGTGTATGACTTCCCTGAGGATGTCTTGTTTGAAAAGTGTTCCTAGGTCTCAAAGATCCCTACAAGTTCTGGTGGCTGGAAGCTGTGGTGGCAGGAAGCAGTCACCAACGATCAGGGCCACTCACTGTGGCAGAGCTTTTGAAAGAGTAGAATCCACTATCCTCAGAGTTGACCTTGCTCTGAAGTATATGGGGGACATGACTGACCTCCTCCTGCTCCAGCGTCTCTAGCTCAGATAGCGGTTCTCTGTAGTAGGAAGCAAAGAGATGCCTCATCATTTCTGTGGTCACGTGGTGCCCGACTGTGCTGTTTCTCCTTTGACTCGGGGACTTGGGACCTTCGATGCCTAAACCCTCTCTCATGGCCTCTGCCTTACTTGCAATAGTATGTGCAATTTGATGCATTTTAGTCATAAGCTGTCAATATATCTTCCCTGTCCACAGGGAGAAATTTGGCTACATCTGGGCAATAAATTGGAGAATTGAGCAATTATTGAGCAAATTAGATCAATGTGGGCAGTTTATCTAACTAGTGTGGGCCAAAAAGCCCCAGAGGAGTTTTCAAAACTAGTCTGAAATATTGGTGTAATTGCTGCAGTGTTCCAGTTTGCGCTATGGATGTACCATCACCCTGAGGACAAAAAGGTCTTGATTTTGAACAGTCAATTGAAAAAAAAAGTGTTTTCTTAAAGGTCTGGATAGCACTTGGCCACTAGGAGGGGCCTTCAACTTGCTTAGAAAAGTAGCTGGTGTTTTGCTTGTTTTGTGACTGGACAATGAGCTTGTGAATCTTGGTGTTTTAATTAGAAAGAATCCGAATAGTTGTCGTTTACCTGTCAGCCAAGGCTTCTAGTGGAAGGTCTATTGTAATGCCATTGTCATTAGATTGAATCCGCAAATGCACAACTATTGTTATGGGATGTCAAATTCTGGTTTCTTGAAAATACCACCAAAATGACCTGTTTATAAGGCATAGCTGAATTAATTGCCTACCATAGTCATTGATCACTACCTTGACAGAGCCTTAGTAGCTTTTTGGAAGAAAGAGGGCAAAGTTGGGATGAGGTTTTAGGGGATCTGGCTTAAGAGGGGTCATTCAGTGTGAGGGCTTGATTTGGACTGGGAAAATTTCATGGTATGTTGGTTTAGAATTACAGAAAACAATAAGGCAAGAGCTTTAAATCACATCTTAAAACGTTCACGAGTATAGTTATCTGTGTTATTAGACTGTACTTTCAGCAAGTTGAGTACTTTTAGCAAGTTCCTGAAACCAGTAGGGGGCTTAATTTTTTTTATATTAAAAATATTGGGAATAATTGTTAAATATTTTAAATTCTACCTCATCCTGGACTTAAATGTTTTCAGGACAAATCCTAAATTTTAACCCTCATGTATGTTTTTATTTTAATGGCTTGTAGTTCCTTATGATTATTTCTTTATATAATTTGTTTGTAGCTGAAATATTCTGTAAAGCTATTCTTCTACACGGGGAGATATCGACTTCATAATGAGCACAACAGGGAAAAAGTTGGAAAAGAAATATTTCTTTGACATTTGAGCATTTATATGAAAATGCATGGTTTGAAAAGAAATCCACAAGTGATTTGTTTATAGAGGAATTATTGATAATAATAGTTATTATTACTGAATGTGTTCCCTGTGCCAGGTACATATAGTATATACTGTTAATTTTCACAATTGTTCTGCAGCCTAGAAGGTCTTAGCTTCTTTTTTTTTTTAAAAAAGCCAAACCCAAGCTTCTGAGAAGTTTAATAGCCTTCCTAAAGTCAAAAAGCTAGCAAGAACTGAAGCCCTAAACTGCCTGATTGTAACGCTCCATGTCATTTCTCTCTGTCTATACTCTCCCTGCACCAACCAATGTAATTTTGAGATATTATCTATAATTGTTGGTGGAGATTTGAAACTGGGAAATGGCATTTGAGTCTATGGAGTGAAGAACAACCAGTCATTTTGAGGGAGATATAATGGTGATGCAAACATTGGGGAAAAAACCCAAATCTAGTGCAAGAAATATTAACACAATAAAATAATAAATTACACTTCGTCTCTCCAAAGTTCACATGTCTAAGGAAGTTTAAACTCATACCAGATTTCAGCCTTGGGCATTGAGCCCAAGCCTTTGTCACCATAATGCCAGTGGGGGTGAAGAACACATATCTGTTACCCTCAGGTAAGTTGGAAAATTGAAACATAATCTATAATGCATCTCCTTACCAAGAAATTATGCATATGCAAAGAAAATGTGATAGTTTCTGGGCAGAGCCACCCTCATTGCCTCTGCGTCCAAAGATAGATAAAAATAAGTGTTTACCCAGCTGGGTACAGTGGCTCACGCCTGTAATCCTAGCACTTTGGGAGGCTGAGGTGGGTGGATCACGAAGTCAGGAGTTCAAGACCAGCCTGACCAATATGGTGAGACCCCGTCTCTACTAAAAATACAAAAATTTAGCCGGGCTTGGTGGGGCGTGCCTGTAATCCCAGCTATTCAAGAGGCTGAGGCTGGAGAATTGCTTCAATCCAGGAGGTGGAGGTTGCAGTGAGCCGAGATCATGCCACTGTGCTCCAGCCTGGGCAACAGAGCAAGAGTCTATCTCAAAAAAAAAAAAAAAAAGAAAGAAAAAAATTGTTTATCCAGTGGGCTTATCTCTCCCTTGCAGTAGTCCACTGAAGTTTAAGCATTAATTTTGATAGCTCTCCTTGGAGATTTTATGGAGGAGTTGGGTTCACCTAGACATAGCTTTCAGTGGTTCTGAGAATGTAAATTTATCCTCCTGGTAGATAGAAGGAGAAATTGTGTCACTGCTTTTGAAGTTACTTTCTCTTATCTGTCTAAGAAGTAGATGTGTTTATAGATGTGAGTGAAATTTGGAAAAGGGATTAGAGTTGGTAGAAGAATTAGCTCAATTGATTAAGTCTCACTTCGTTGTATCCTTGAAAAGATCATTTCTTTAATTTTCTTCCACATCCTTTTATTTTCTCTAAGGTCTGTCAAATTATGAGTTCCTTTTATCCCCTAAAAATCCTAGAAAAGATATGAATTTTACTAAATGCTGAAGACTTTTTAAACTATCTGTCCATTCCTCTTTCCATCTTTGTATCTCTGTCTTGCCTCTACAGCCAGCCAGTCCTTTGTTAGCTTAACCATGTTTGAGGGTCTATTCTGTGTTACACACTATATTAGGCCCTGAGCATTCAAAAATGAAGAGGAATTCGCTTTTCCTTTTCAGCCAAATACAATCTATTGACTTGTGAAAATAAAACCATAATGCAGCCTTTCTTGTGCCACATGTAAAGCATTGTATGATAATTTTTAAAAGCCTAGATATATTGGGAAATGAAAATAATTGTACAACTCAGGGATAACTATTGTTAATGTGATTTAATATGTTTCCTTCTAACTTTTTTCCCTCCATATGTACATATAATTCTGTAGGTAGTTTTATATCCTTGTTATTTTCATTTAACATTATATTGTGAATATGTCTCCATTTCATGAAAAAGTTGAGAATACTTTTAATGGCTACATAATATTTCCATAAAACCATAGTTTCATAATTTTCTGTTATAAAATTAACATTTTCAGTTTTTACTCTTATGAATAATGTGACAGATATCTTTGAAAATTAATCTTTTTGTTTCTCTCATTATTTCCTTTGGCTAAGTTCTATAATTAGTGGGTCAAGGAATCAAATATCTTAAGGTATGTGTATGTGTATGTGTGTTGCTGAAGTACTTCAAATCGATGTCTTAATTCCCACTCCAGTAAGCAGTGTAAAGATGTATACTATATATTTTCTGTACCATAACTATTTTCCATTTGGAAATCTTATTTTCATGGCATTTGGCTTCTGAAACTGAGCATTTTCCATATGTTTTTCAAATGTTCCATTTGTGTTTTTTTCTATAAATTGTGTTTTTATTTCTAATTTTTCTATTGGGTAGTTAAAGTTTTATTGAAGTTTATATGTGTATGAAGAACCTTAATCCTCTGCTTGATGTGTTAAGATGTGTTTAAAAACACTGAAACAGTGCTTTGTGTGCCATTTAACCTTAGCGTGCATATGGCATGGTGGATAATGGCATAGTTTGCTAAAATTCCATGTTTTCTTCCAATCTTTACTTCTCAAATCTTGATCCAAATATATTAAAAAACAGAAAAGTGAGTCAGCATAGTCAGTTCCCACATTTATTTGGTCCAAGGCTTTTCTTTATTTAAACTCCTTCTTTTCCATCTCTAACTCCTTCATTTTGAGATTGCAACCCTCTGTACCTGCTCCCATACTGATGAGTCATTGTTTTGAGTTTCTATAGTGCTTCCTCTCGTACTCATGGCTCTGCAGCCTCCTAACCTCTCCAGTCTTCTCTCTTTCCTTCCTGGGTCAGAAAGAGAACTATCCAGTAAACCCCTACTCTCCAAGCCTGGTTCTCATTTGGGCTCCTCTGCCCGTCTCTTTCTACTTTTCCCAGGATGTTGTTCTGGGTTTCAGATTAGACAGGCATAATGTACCTCACATGTTGAGTACAGTGTCCTACACATAGGAAACAGTGAATATTTAGCTAAATAGTCTTATAGCTGTTGATTTGAGTATCCATGTTCTTGAAAATGAGTTCTACAGTCTAGAACTTTTCTACCTTCCTAGTTGGATCTTGATGTCCATCTTGAAGGCTGTAGGAAAATATTCACGGTTTAAATGAGCATGGTTACATCAAAGATTCATGATAAATCTGTAGAGGAAGAGGCTCCACACAAAACCGTTGCAAAAGGCTGGTAAAGAGACTTAAGAGTAGCTGTGTGAAGAGGATAGAATGAGGGTGAGCTCAGGGGACAGCATGTCTAAGAATGTATCATTCTGTGTTGTGAGAGGATGAGAATGGAAATATTCATTAATGAAAATAAAAGAAATATCTTTTTTTGGTCAACAAAATAGGATAAAATATTAGTCTCAGAGTACTTTAGGACATTTCCAGAACTTTCTGTTCTTTTTCTCCATTGTTACCCAGATAACTTCATTTAAAAAACCAGTTTGGCACCTCTGGGCCTGCTACTTTCCCTGCTCCTTTGCTCATTTGTGCTTCATGGCTCCCCTCCCCTCCTGTGCCCTTCCGTTCCTTCTCCTTCCCTGCCTGCTTCCACTTCCCTGTCCCTGGTTCTACTTGAGCTTCCCCTCTTCCATTCCCATCAGGCACTCTGCACGATAGCCTGGTATTAGTGAAGTACCATGACTCATTTTCATCGCTATCTTGGTCTCTCCTCAAATAACTATCCCAGAATTTTGCACACACTAGATATTCAGGAAATATCTTTTGAATGAATTGATTACACATTTTGGCACCTTTTAAATGTCATTCAAATGTTCGATTTGGAGGGTGGCAGTGCTTTTGTGGGCCTGTGAATGGCTTCAATTACCACCATTCCCTCAGAGTGGAATTTTAAATGGTACCACTTGTTTGGTGTGTGAGTCGCGATGTGTTTGCATCTCAGGGAGCCACAATCCTCCCTAAAGATTGGAGGATACTGAACCACAAACACACAAGGAGAAGAATACTTCCTCTGCACCATCCAACATTCCCTTCTCAAGCCCATCTCTGAGCCTATACTGAGTCATACGCAGTGACTCATCCTTCTGAAATCCACCTAAGATCTCGAGCTGTGGTTTAGAAGAGCCAACTTGAAATACTGAGCAGACTTTGCCATTTGGAGAGGACACGGCCTCTGTGATCTGGGTACATCTTCTATATACAGGGCCCCATGTCAGGTAGAAGTGACCAGGAGTCAGCTCCAGTGTCAAACACGTCTATCACAGAATACTACTACTTTTTTTTTTTTCCTCTTGTGCCTCTCTTCTGTTCTCTATGATACACAGAGTCACACAATGTGATCATGATTAACCACATTATGCTCCAGATGTTAAATTACAAAACTATGTGAGGACTTTTTAAACCTCTGACTATTGCTGGAATTCAACAATAGAAAAAACTTGATATCCATAATGAATAAAAAGGAAAACTATGGTTTATCCATGCCATTCTCTTTAGGCAAAAGGAGGGAGGTAGCTGTTTCATTTTTGGCTTGATTAAATATAAATGTGTAATGTAGTCAAACATTAACAAAAGCAGTTACTCATTATGAAGGAGTATCCTTTGGTCATATTTTAAGAACTAACATTTAATAATAGAAAAGTTACTTTTTAATTTCAAAATGAATATGAAAAATTACTCTCATTACATTATTCATACTGATACATATCTTAATTTTTGTCATGCTGTCATTTGATGAGACAAGCATTTAGTATCCTGTCACATATTGGATTATAGGGCTGGGTTGACTTTAGGGATCTTTTCCCCACCAGTTGGGGTGATGAATGTGATTGACAAATGCTAGGAGTGACTCTTTTTTTGACATTGATGAGAAATGCATTTCTTTTCAGTGTCAAGTTCAAGAACAGGAGAGGGAGGGGACTCTTGAGAATTTTGGGTTTTGTTATTAGGTTTTCAGCATCCATAATATTCATAAACAATAGACACAGCTGTCTCTAATAACTAAGCCCACTAACTGAATGGACAGAACATATGCCCAGAAAAACATGAAATTGTAAGAGAATTTTTTTTTCCAACACAGAAATTTTCAGAGACTGAAGCAAGATTTCATTTGTAACCAAACTGTGTGTTTATCTCAAACTTCTATCATTAAGTAAAATAATTTGACCAAGATCTAGGGAAAATGCAGTGAAGTGTTTGGGAATTTTAAAAGTTTTGCCTTTGCTGTTAGATTGTTCCGGGCTTTGGGCATGATGATGGATTCTATGTGCCGTGGGGGGATTGTTGTGAACACAAGGCCACTGTCCTGGGAGTGAGGAGACCTGTGGTCCTGTCCTACCTCTACCAATGGCTAGTTATGTGACCTGGAACCTTCCCACTCACCCCTTAGGGTGAAATAAGTAAAATAAGGACTTGTTAGAATCTTTTCAGTTCTACAATTCTATAATTTCCCAATTCAGAAAGGGCCTTCACTGTCCCAGGATGCGAATTATTTGACTGACTCTAAATACCAGTTAATGGAAAAATTTTTTCTTATAGGTCACTGATACATTTTAAAACATATATCTTAAATTTTACTTCTGAATTTATATACTGTAAAATTTACTCTTTTTTTGGGACATGGGAGTTTTTACAAGTGCAGTCATATACATTTTTAAATAGTCAATATTATCATAAATTATATTAAAAGATGCAAAAAGTCTTATGATTGTGGCCATGGTACAGCTTATTGTATTAAAAAACTAAAAAGACTCTTACATAATAAAGTTTCTCTGAATTACTAAGACATGTGTGATACCTCATATGTATCTAGGATAAAGAGCAAGAGGCTCTCATCCATTTTGGAGGACATGAAGTTCTTCACTCATGAAATGGATTTGTGGGTTCTGTTTGCAGAAACACAATCAGAGGTAGAGGAAGCTTTCCTTTTTCTCCTGAAGGCAAGGAGAAGACAATAAAATAGGACAATGTTGAGAGCCAGGATGAGACCTCCTGTTGCAGGACTGTATCGCTGATGCTGCTGAATGGGTGGACCTTATATTTCTATGCTTGTCATACAATCTTATGGTCCTAGCTCAGAAATGGAAAGGCATTCCAATAACATGATATGCCTCCACATTAGTATAAAACCAGGCCATGTAAGATTGATGATTTTTGGAAGAGCTTTAAGGTTCTCTAAGGAGACAGAGTCCCCTGCTGTTTTTGGCAGCGTTGGTTCCTTGAGACCTGTGCAGATGTTAAGGTGTTGCTTTCTTCTCTGTGTTAATCCTTGTTGCTTCCCCATTCTAGGTGTTGTCCAAATGTTGTACAAAAGAGACCTGAATTTTCTATGAGTTGGGGTCCCATGATCGGAGTCTTACAGTCAGGGGCCACCTCACAAGTTCCACATATTCTACCTGGGATCTGGCCCCGGTGAGGCCAGGGTGCCCTGGTGGGTGGAACATGGTTTCTGGAGTTGGTCAGACAGGGATTCCATTCAGCTCTGCTCCTCGAGCAAATAAGTGTACAGCTCCGAGCCTCACTTTCCTCATTTATAAAATGGGGTACTGCTTCTTGGCAAGCAATACCCAGGAACCTTCTGTTCTCTTCCTCCATCTCTAACATGGTCGCCGCAGCAGATAGGACCTATGAAGCCATTTCATGCATAAAAAGTTTGATGCAAAACAAAAAAGTGAAGATCCCTTGCTTCTCAACATAGAAATGAAAGAGTTACTTTCAGTAAAACTCTAGGGCTTTGGAACCTAAAAAAAAATAAAAGAAGACCCAGATGGTTGTGAGGATTTCATGGAATAATACATACTGTGCCTACTAGCCAGCATCTAGTAGGTGACCCCTTTTCCTGCATAGCTGAATGATTTTAGCTGTCGTATTTTTTATGGTCACTGCTTAAATTCACTCTTTAGGACACTCAGTTTTATATCAAACCCAAATATTTGAAGCCTAAGTTTTCTGGTTTGGTTTACTGAGGAGAAACCTACCAAATGCCTTCTTGCTGTCTACAATTATTGCCCTTCATACAGAAGGCTATGCATAGGGAGATAGTGGTTTGTAGTCTGAATCATTTCTTTTCTTCATGTAAGTAGCGACTGCACTTTATTTAGTACCTGTTTATGATGGGAAGGTCTGCCACCATTCTAGTTATATTCTAATCTTGCACTGTCTGGTAGAAATATGATGTGAGCCACATATGCAATTTTTATTTTTCTGGTAGCTGCATTACTATAACTTTTTAAAAAGTTGAATTAATTTTGCATTAAAATAAGTTTAAAAAGGTGAATAATTTTCATAATACACCATACCTAACCCCATATATTAAAATATTATCATTTCAACATGTAATCATTATAAAAATATTAATGGAATATCTTACATTCTCTTTATTTTTGTACTAAGACTTTAAATTCCAGTGTGTATTTCTCACTTACAGCACTTCTTATTTCAGGCTAAACACATTTCCAGTGCTTAATCACACATGTGGCTGGTGGCTACCATATTGGACAGTGCAAGTGTAACCAATCTTGAGGGATAAGGAAGGAGCAGGTCTTATGTTCATGCTTAACAGGACCATTCCTCCTCCTTCCCACTTAATGCCATCACATCCCATGTTGATATTCTCTACCCAGTTGATACTGATACTGTGTGGAGAGATCAGGATGAAAGTGAAAGCGAAAGTTAATTACCAGCCAGAGTGATCTTTTCTAAGGGTCATGTCCCCCTCTGCTTTAGATTATCTAATGGTATCATCTATTATTTTTCCAAGTTAAAGCCAGAGCTCCCCTCTGCCCTCAACCTTATCTTCCAAGACTCTCCCTCTGGTATGGTTTAGCTCTGTGTCCCCACCCAAATCTCACCTTGAATTATAATCCAAGTTGTAATCTCTGTGTGTTGAGGGAGGGATCTGGTGGGAGGTGATTGGATGATGGATGCGATTTCCCCCATGATATCCTCGTGATAGTGAGCTCTTACAAGACCTGGTTGTTCGATAGTGTCTGGCGCTTTCCTCTTTGTGCTCTGTCTCTCCTGCTGCCTTGTGAGGAAGATGCTTGATTCTCCTTCATCTTCTGCCATGATTGTAGGTTTCCTGAGGCCTCCCCAGTCATGTAGAAGTGTGAGTCAATTAAACCTCTTTCCTCTAAAAATTACCCAGTGTTGGGTATTTCTTTATAGCAGTGTGAAAATGGACTAATATACCCTCATATACTTATTCCAGACCCTCTGGGCTCCCTGCTGTTCCTTGAATGTACCAGGCACGCTCTCACCTTAGTTCTTTTGTATTTGAATGTTCTGTCTAGAAGACTCTTCCCCTGATGCCCACATATCTGACTTCTTCAGCTCCTTGAAGGAAATGAAGGAGCCAGATATGCTTGAAAGTCACCTGCATAGTGACGTCTTTCCTATTAAAATGGTAACCCTGCTTTGCTCCTAAATCCCCCTACTACCAGATACTCCCTACTGAACTGACTTTGTTTATTTTTTCCCCATTGCTTATTTATCACCCTCTGATGTGCTTTTTTCCCTTTGTCTTTCTCTTCTTCCCCTGCCCTGGTAGAATATAAGCTCCATTAGGACCAGGACATTCTTTTGTTCCTTGCTGTATCTCCACGACCTAAAACGGAACTTAGCGCATTGTAGGTGCTCAACAAATATTTGCCTAGTGAATGAATGAACAAATACTAAGCATTTGATATTTTTAAAGGCACAAAATTCCAATCACAGTATTTATCAGCAGTTGATCAACATTTGGGAAAGTCCTGAATTCCATTCTACTGCCCAAGATAAATGGAGTTACCTTGTTCAGTTTGGAAAACACTATCAAATTATCTGTGCATTATCCTTGTTCTGGTTTGGAAAACCCACTAATGGCCCCTTCTGTGGTGTCCAGGTCAGCTAGACTTCGGTGGGAATCCGGTCATTGCCCTCAAACACCAGTACTGCTTGCTTTTAAATGGTGACTTGTTGGAATGTCAGAGCAGATTCAAATTTGTGAGTTCTTGAATGCTTTTCCTTCTTTGGAAGTGAATACTCAGGAATTCTCAAAACGTAGGCACTCTCAAGTTGAAGATTTACTGGGGGCAGATTGGATTACCTCCTCTAACTTTACAAATCCACAAACACTTCAAACAAACCTCTCCCGTTCAGTTTCAGCAGACTCCCTGAGAACGTTGTGAACAAGAACACAGGGTCAAGGCTGAACGGTGAGCAGGGTTGTTGTTGTTGGCTGGATCTGTGTGGGGAGCAGCCCTAACCATGGCTTTGTGCAGCCAAACAGTGTGATGTGATCCCTCGGCTGCTGAAGGCCTGGCAGACGACAGAGTCTGGCGCAGTGGCCGACGTGCTCATCAGAGGAGCAGCCAGTTTAATTTTTAGAAGCCAAACAACTTTCTTTTGTCTTACTTGTTTTTCTTCCAAGAAGGTGAAGTTTTGAAGGCCTCGGCAGGAGAGAAGCCTCTAGTGTTGGGAAGGCTGTCTCAGGATTTCATGACTTGCAGTATGGAGGTGAGCAAGGAGCTCTCAACATCTTTCTTTCCTGCCCACCTGCTCTGAGCCCCCGAACCTAAAGTTGGCAATGACTGTAAACAGATTTCATGCGAAGTCATTCTTTCTAACAGTGGAGTGCTTCGCACCATTCTCTTATATGTTCCCAGAGAGGAAATCAAACCTTTGTACACAGCTTTAGAGTCAAAAATTAAAATGGCAGTTTCTAGGCACTGGTTCCCTTTCAACTTCACTTTACCTGCCTGGGTACTGAGGACACCGTGAGCTTTGTGTGCAGAGGACATGCAACTTGGTGAATGAGAACTTAGAATTCTAAGTGAAGAAGATCTTGCAGCTAGTTTAAAAAAATGATAAGGTAGCTTTGAATTAAACCCAACAATTTCAAGTTTTAAGAAGATGTGTTCTCCCCATAAAAATAATCAAATATAGGAAGACTTGTTTGTGAACTTGTTTGTATGTTCAAATTTTGATTAATGTGGAACAAGCTTTATGTTATTTACTGGTTTGTACGGTTATAGCATTTATAGAAGATATAGTTTGACCACAACTTCTGAATTCATCCAGATAAAGTATATTTTGCCTGAAATCAGTTTCTCTTTTTTCTCAGAACCATTCCTTCCGGGACCTTCAGTCCAGAACTGATAATTTAGATAAGAGGATATCCAGCCTGTTGGCTGCTCAGTTTCTGACCTTCCCACAATTCTAGTTGAATAAGTCCAAATGAGTTTGAAACGCTGGAGTTGAATTCTGCATATACCTGAGTCTTGGGAATGATGACGAGGCTTGAGGGAGGGCAGGGAGGCCATAGAGAGCACATCTTATCCTCCAGGCTTTTCGTTCTTACCTTCCCTCAATTCCTTCTTCTAAATACCTCTTTGATTTCTCCCCCTCCTCAGAACCTACAAGGCCACGATAGTCAGAAATGAAGTGGAGACATTATGAAACCCTCTAGGGGAGAGTGCTATAACCAGAGCCTAATGATCAAGATAGAGTTTTATATTTGTCTGTCACAAATTGGTTAACATCTGTGTTCATTTTTCTGATCTACTAAATGGCCCATCTGTAATTCTTTTCTCCAACAAACTCATGAATCACATAATAATTACATGTTAAGTGCACAGGCTGGAGAAGAGAAGGTGAAAAGAAGGGTTAGGAACAGTGTGATCAAATTATGTTCAAAAAGGAGCTATGTGGCTCAACCATCCCAAGTCTCTAGTGTCCTTGTGACTCTGGCATGTTTTAGTGTGGGAGTACAACCATTCATTCATTCATTCATTCATTCAATGTTAAAAAAGAAAAAAAGAAATTTGGATTGTGGTTTTAGGTGAAGATAGATGAAAGGGACTGGATCCTGGATTGAAAAAAATACTATAAAATATATTATTAGGACATTTGGGGAAATTTGAAGGTTGACTATATATTAGACAATAGTACTACATTAATATTAAATTTCCTGAGTGTGATATTATGTTGTGGTTATAAAACAAAAGGAAAATATTTTCAACCCTAAGAGATACAGTCTTAATTAGGGGTAAGGTATCTACAAAGGAATCTTAAATGGTTCAGGAAAAAAATCTCTTTCTCTCTTCCTCTCTTTCTGTCTCTCTCTCCCAGCGAGAGAGAGGGAAAAGTATTAAAAAGTACTAAAAACTGCTGATTCTAGGTGAAGGACATTTGGGTGTGCATTGTACTATATTTTAAATTTCTGAAGGTTTGAAACTTTTCAAAATTAAATGTTAGTGAAAAAATAGAAAGTTGTTGCAAAGGTATTTCTTTTCATCTTATCAGCCAATGGGATATAGCCCATTTCACCATTAAGTATGATGTTAGTTGTGGGTTTTTTTGTAGATGCCTTTATCATGTTGAGAAAGTTCCTCCTATTTTTTGTTAGTTGAGTATTTTGAACATGAATAGGTGCTGGATTTTGTCAAATGCATTTTCTGCATCTGTTGAGATGATCACGTGTGGTTTTTGTATTAACATGATGCTTTATATTAATTGATTTTCATGTTTTAAACTAACCTTACATTTCTGCGATAACTCTCACATGCTATATGTTTTTTATATATTGTTGTACTCAATTTGCTAGTATTTTGTTGAAGACTTTTGTATCTATATTCATAAGGTATTTGATCTGTAGGGTTTTTTTGTGGTATCTTTGTTTTTTCTATCAGGTTAATACTGACTTCATAGAACAGATTGGAAAGTGTTATCTACTCTTATTTTTTGGAAAACTTTGTGAAGGATTTGTGTTAATTGTTTTCTAAACATTTGATATAATTCAACAGTAAAGGTACCTGGGCCTGGGCCTTTCTTCATGGGAAGTTTTTTTAATACTTATTAAATTTCTTCATATGGCTACACTATGAGTCTATTCAGATATTTAAAATTTGTCTTCTTGAGTCAGATTCAGTAGTTTGTGTGTGTGTTTCTAGGAATTTGTCCATTTCGTGTAGGTTTTCTGATTTGTTGGCATACAATTGTTCATAGTACTGCCTCATAATCTTTCACTTTTCTACAGTCAGCAGCAGTGTTCTTGCTTCAATTCTGATTTTGGTAATTTGAAACCGCTTTCTTTTTTTCTGTTCAGTCTAGTTTGTCAATTTTGTTGAAATTTTAAAAGAACCTACTTTTGGTTTCATTGAATTCTATTTTTCTATTCTCGATTTCACGTATTTCCATTCTAGTCTTCATTATTTTCTTTCTTCTGATGACTTTAAGGTTTAGTTGCTATTCTTTTCCTAGTTTCTTAAGTGGAAGGTTAAGTTATTGATTTGAGATTGCCTTTTTAAAATATAAATGTTTACAGGTATGCATTTCTCTCTAAGTACTGTTTTGGTTATATCCCACACGTGTTTTTATTTTCATTCACTTAAAATAATTTTCTAATTTCTTTTTTTATTTCTTTTTTTACTTACTTGTTTTATGAATGTGTTGTTTAATTTCTATGTATTTTTGAATTCCCCAAATTTCCTTCTTTTATTGACTTTGAATATTATTCTATTGAAATTAGAGACATGTTTTTATTATTTAAATCTTTAAAAATTTATTGAGAGTTGTTTTATGGCCAAATATATGGTGTATTGTGGAGAATGTTGTACGTGTATTTGAGAAGAGTGTGTATTTTGTTGTTTTAGAGTGGAGTGTTCTCTGTAGACAGATGGACTCTTACTTAATGACTGTTCAACTTATGATTTTAAGACTTTATGATGGTGAGAAAACGATTCACATTTTGTAGAAACTGTACTTCTAATACCCATGCAATCTTTCTGTTTTTTACTTTCAGTATAGTATTCAATAAGTTACATGAGATATTTAATATTTTATTATAAAATAGCCTTTGGGTTATATGATTTCACGCAACTGTAGGCTAATGTAAATGTTCTTAGTATGATTAAAGTAGGCTCAGGCTAAGCTGTGAAGCTTGGTAGGTTGGGGGTATTAAATGCATTTTTAACAATTTTCAACTTATGATTGGTTTATCAGGATATAACCCCATCATAAGTTGAGAAGCATCTTTTTATCTGTTAGGTCTACTCAATTAACAGTATTTTTCAAGTCTTGTATTTCCTTGTTAATATTCTACTTAGTCGTTCTATCCATTATTGAAAGTAGAGTATTGAATTCTCAAATTATTTTTGTTGTTTCTTTCTTCAATTCTTTCAGTTTTTGCTTCATATATGTTAGGCCTCTTTTAAGTGCATATATATTTATAATCGTTATGTCTTCCTGATGGCCTCTTATTATTGTAAAATGTCCTTCTTTGTCTCTAGCAACAGTTTTTGTCTCAAAGACTTTTTTGTTTGATAATAGTATAGTCCCTATTGCTCTCTTTCAGTTACTTTCATAGTATGTGTTTCTTCTATCCTTTTACTTTCAACTTACTTGTTTCTTTGAATCTAAAGTGCATCTTTTATAGATAGTACATAGTTTTATCCTGCTTTAAAAAAAATCAATTCTGCCAATCTCTGCTTTTTGATTGGAATATTTGGTCCATTTCCATTTAATGTAATATTTGATAAGATAGGATTTATATCTGATGTTTTGCTGGTTTTTGTATGTCTTATGTCTTTTTTGTTCCTCATTTCCTCTGTTACTATCATATTTTGTGTTAAGTAGAAATTTTCTAGTATAGTATTTTAATTCTAATATAAATTTCTAGTATAAATGTGTGTACACACATATATATACACACATACATATATGTAAACAAAAAGAGAATGTTATTGTTTAGTTGTTGACCTGGAAATTCTGGTTAACATCCTAATTTAAGATAATCCAGTTCAGATTTATACCAATTTAATTTTAACAATACAGAAAAACTTTGCTTCAGTGTATCTCTATTTCTCCCTTCCTTTCTACTATTACTGTTATACAAATCACATCTCTATGTATTATAAACCCATCAACACAGTTTTATATTATGCAGTTTCCTTTAAATCCTGTAGAAAGAAAAAAACTTAAATACTCTCTTTTATATTTACCTATGTAGTCACCTCTAATGGCATTCTTTGTTTGATTAATGTCCACTTATTTCAGCCTAGAGGAGTCCCTTTAGTAATTTTTTGTAGGGCATATCTGCTAGTAATGAATTCTTTTAATTTTTATTTACTTGGTAATGTCTTAATTTCTCTTTTGTTTTGCAACAACAGTTTTGTTGCATGTAGTTAACATACAGGTTGATTTATAGTCTATTCTTTCACCACTTTGAAAATGTTCTGTCCTTAGTGATTTTAATGATTAATCAGCTATTTTATTGATGCTCTCTTGTATATAATGGGTTATTTTTCTCTTGCTGCTTTCAAAATTTTTTGTCTTTCTACATTTCACTATGATATGTCCACATACGAATTTCTTTCACTTTATCCTGCTTGAAGTTTGTTGAACTTCTTGAATGTGCAGATTCATGTTTTCATTAAATTTGGAAATGTTTTGGCTATTATTCTTCAAATATTCATTCAGCCCCTTTTTCCTGTTTCCTTCCAGGACTATAATCATTGGCAGTTTAGTACACTTAGTGGTGTTCCACACGTCTCTGAGGCTCATTTTTCTCCACTCTTTTTCCTTTCTGCTCCTTGGACTAAATAATGTCAAATATTTTGTCCACAAGTTCATTTATTCTTTCTTCTGCCAGTTCGATCTGCTGTTGAACTCCTACAGGAATTTTTCATTACAGTCACTGTATTTCTCAGTTCTAGTATTCTAGTTACTTCTTTTTTTTTTTTTTGTTTTGTTTTGGTTTTTTTTTTTTGAGACGGAGTCTCGCTCTGTCACCCAGGCTGGAGTGCAGTGGCTGGATCTCAGCTCACTGCAAGCTCCGCCTCTCGGGTTTACGCCATTCTCCTGCCTCAGCCTCCCGAGTAGCTGGGACTACAGGTGCCCGCCACCTCGCCCGGCTAGTTTTTTGTATTTTTTTTTTTAGTAGAGACAGGGTTTCACCGTGTTAGCCAGGATGGTCTCAATCTCTTGACCTCGTGATCTGCCCGTCTCAGCCTCCCAAAGTGCTGGGATTACAAGCTTGAGCCACCGTGCCTGGCTAGTTACTTCTTTTTGATACTTTTTTATTGGTATTCTTTAATTAGATGTGATTCTTATACTTTTATTTTTCTTTAGACTTTTTTCTTTTTTAGTTCTTTGAACATTTATGATAACTGGTTTAAAGTCTTTCTCTAATAAGTCCAGCCTCAGGGCTTTCACAAGGACAGTTTATATTGCTTACTTTATGTGTAGTCAAGTAAACTTCCCTGTTCTTTTGCATATGTCATTTTTTGTCATGCTGTTGTTTTTGTTGAAAACTGGATGCATTTATAATAATGTAACATAGCAAGTCTGAAAAATCATATTTTCTCCTTGCCACAGTTGTTGCTGTTTGTGTCTGTGGTTATCATTGTTGCTGTTTGTCAAGTGACTTTCTTAAATTTATTCTGTAAAGTCTGTATTCTCTGTCATGTGCGGCCAGTGACTCTGCTTGGTTAGTTCAATGGTCAGCTATTGATTGGATAGAGATTTCCGTAAATGTCTTGAACCAATATGACTCCCAGCCTTTGCCAAAGGGCTTTGTATGAGGGGCATGCTTTCAACATTCCAGTGGGAAGTTTACAACCCTGCTTATCCTTCACTTTCTGATTGCACAGAGACTCAAGGTTAGCCAGCAATAAGAGATTTGAGCCTTCTTAGGTGTGTCCTGGGCATGCATGCTGCCTTGCACAGTTATGTGAGCTTCTGGATCCCAGGGTTATGTAGGAGCTTCTCAAAGCCCTGTATAGACATCCTTAAATATTTTAGTCAGTATCTTGTTAACTCCTGCTTTAATCCTGCTTCAGGTAGCTGCAATATTAAATAATTACCACTGATAGTTTTTAACAAATGTGCTGGGGTTAGGACAGAGTGACTCGGAGTGAGAGATAAATAATGACAGGTTCTGAGAGTGAAGCTTTTCAGCAAGCTGACAGATAGGTAAAATAGTGCCAATATGCTGGGGATGGAACGTTTAGGGAGCTCTGAATCCATTCTTCTTTCTCTAGTGGCTTTTAGATTGGTGGATTTCAAAGCTACTATGGTTGTCAAGCTATTGTTTTTTAAAACTGCTGTAACACTGGGTAGAGAGGGACAAGATTAATGTAAGTTAAAATATCTCAAAGCTTGCTATTCTCATTGAGATTCTCTTATTTTTTCTCAATACACACCTCAGATTTTTGCATTCTTTTAACTTTGAGAGCTCTTATGACGTTGACTTTTTAAAATTTTTTTATTTTTAGAGATGAGGTCTCACTCTGTCATACAGGCTGGAGAGTAATGGTGGGATCATAGCTCAGTTCAGCCTTGAACTTCTGGGCTCAAGCAACCCTTCTGCCTCAGTCTCCTGTTTTATTTTTTGCAGAGATGGAGGTCTTGCTTTTTTGCTCAGTCGTGTCCAAACTTCTGACTTTAAGTGATTCTCCCTCTTTGGCCTCTCAAAGTGCTGGGATCACAGATGTGAGCCACTGCTCTTGGCCTGACAATGCTGGTTTTGATAATTTTTGACAGTGTTCTTATTGCTTTATGGAGGAATGGCTTTTTGGAAGTCCTTACTCTACTGTTTTGGAAATTGTAAGTCCTTCAGAATCACTTTATGTTATTTTTGTGTTCATTTTATCAATTATTTAAGTGCTAGGAAAGCTCTTGAGGTTAAATCTTTTCTTGTGTTCTTAAATTTTTTCTAAGATAATACATTTTAAAAATATACTTGCTGGGTCAATGGATATTAATATTCTTGAATTTGAATTTTTTGTAATGCCTTGGCAATTTGCTTTCCACAAAGATTCTCTTCATTTACATTCTAGCCATTATTTGTAAAGGGATATTCCCCTGCGTGCTTGACAACTCTAGATATTGTAATACGTATTACATTACTGTTATGAATTAGAAAATATTGAGTTCTAATTCTACCCTTTGTAAAAAAATTAAATAAACTGCTCTAACAACTAAGATAATGGCCAAAAATATGATCGAAATAGGAATTTTTTTTCTAAAGTAATTATTGTATCTTTCTTCATTTAGAAATCCATACACAATGCTAATTTCACTTTAAAAGCCTTAGAATAATAAAGATAAACTATGAGGAGTTTTTAAATTCTGAGAGATATTTTGGTTTATGTCTTCTTAATTACTAAGTTTTACTGTGTATTAGTGAATCCCTAAAATTATCTTGTATTTTTGGCTAGGTTTTAGTGGAAAGGAAACACCTTACCAAACTCTATCATTTGCCAAGAAAAGAGGAAGAGTAATGATAAAAACAGAAAGCAGAGCCTATGCAAGCAACAGAGCAAAATTCGATGTGTACTCCAGACATCAAAATTGCTAATTTGTGATATTGCTTCCAGGAGCAGGAGGCGCTTTTTAGAAAGCACATTGTGCTTAACTAGCAATAGGCCAGTGGTTTGACAGTTGAACTTTGCTTAGTCACCAGGAACCCTCAGGAGATAATGTGGCTATTTTACTTGCAAACAGAGATGTTTCAGTTATGGACATCTGTGCATTGTAGTTTCTCTTTTTCTCTTTGGGATGCAATTTGAGAGAAGTTCATGAATTTGGTGGCCATAGTTTGATCTGTAGTGCAAATTAGCATAGCTATCAAAGCAATCAATCTGTATTTTGATGTGACTGTTTTTCTCTACCAGAAATGGAGAACAGGGCAGAATGAAGGAGATTGGAGGAGCACGTCATTCTAAATGTCTGTCATTCACCTGTTTCAAAGTGGATCAGCCCCTCTCTGCCAATGCACCTTCCTAGTATAATTTTCTGAGAATCTTTTTCTGGGTTAGTTTAGAATTCAGAGAATGGCAGAATTCAGTGAGTGAATGAGGGCGATAAACCTTGCCTTCCCATAACTAATTCAATGAATTCCTTAACGTCAGTAAAATAAGATAAAATCATAGGACCTTAGCATTGAAAAGGACATTGAGATAATCTTAGTGATCTTGGGCAAGTTGCTTAATCGTAGATGAATTTTCTCATTTATGAAATGAGGGGATTGCGATAGTCAATGATTCTCAACTTTTCCTACACTTTGCTCTTAAGGGGCTTTGAATCTTTAGGCATATTGTATTAAAATCAAAATTTTTATTTTATTTTTAAAGGATTTCACATGCACATGTACATTCCTAAGCTGCAAGATAATAAATGGTGAAAATACAGACTCCTATCCACCCGTATTCCTTAGTCTCTTAAATTTCTCTGGAGGTAACCACAATTGACAGATTTTTCTGTATTCTCCCACAGATGGTCTATGCATTTACAGCCATAAGCATGTTCATTCCTATTAACTATCCTTACAAATGGTAGTATTCTATATGTTCTGTTCTGCATCATTTTTTCACTTAATTATACATCTTGGATGTTGTTTCAAATCAGTGTGTATAAGAGCTGCCTCATTTTTTAAAATGGCTGCATGTTATTCCATTGATAAATACAGGATAATTTACTCATAGGTATCGGGGTAATTTATTTACGCATGTAAGTATACATTTTTCTAATATTTTTCTATTATAAACAATGATATCATTAGTTTATATTTGAATCCGTTTCATTTCTGAATATATTTCTTTAGGACTAACGCTATAACTAGAGTTATTGGATCAAAGAGCACATGTATTTTAACTGTTTTAGGGTACTGTGAAACTGCTCTTTTTGAAGGCTGCAGTGATATTCGCCTCCACTGAGAGTGTGTCAGGGTGCCCGATGGACTGTACCTTGTCAACAGAGTATTTTTATTGTTTTTTTTTTTTTTGGTCAGTTTTAATGGTGAAAAATATTAATTTATTGTAGTTTTAATTTAATTTGATTTTATCTTAATATGGAGTATAGTTTAATATCTTTTCATGTACTGATATTTATCAAATTTAAGGAGAAATTGATTGTAACTCTCATCTGGATTTTAAAATATTAAAATATAACAATCAAAATGAGAACTAATGAACTACGATACTTAAGTTATATGTATTTCCACTTTTGTGAAGAGTCTTTTGTTTCTTTCTGTACTGGGTTGTTGGTCTTTCTTGTTGATTTCTAAGGGCTTTTATAAGCAAAGGAAATTGGCCTTTTGTGACATGTGTGACATTTCTTGATTTGTCACTGTTGATTCTGTAGTAGTATTTTCTCGTGCAGATATTTTAATTTTAAGTTGTTAAACTCATCCACTTTTCTTTAAAACCTTCTGGATTTAGTGTCACATTAGAAAGGCCTTTCCCACTTTGAGATTTAAAAAAAAATTCCCAGGATTTTTTTCAATTATTTTGATGGTTTTACATTAATAATATGTTCCTCATCTTTTTATGATTTTCCAGAATTTTCCTGATATTTTTGAGGGAGGCCATGTTTGGACTTTCCATATAAATCAACATATCACCTAACAATAATAGTAATTTTTACTTCCACTGATATACGTTTTAATTCTTATAAAACTGCTGGCTAGCACCTCAAGAATGACATTAAATGTTACTGATGTATTTGTCAAGTTATTCCTAACTTGAATGGCAATATCCCAATGTTTCTCTATCATGCATGGGACTGGCTTGGAGTTGATATAGATAGCATCTTGTTAGGGAAGTATTCACTCAGCCCTACTTTCTTTTTTTATTTACTTTTTTTCTTTTTAATTATTATTTCTTTTGAGACAGGTCTCACTCTGTTGCTGAGGCTGCAGTGCAGTAGTGCAATTATAGCTCACTGTAACATTGAACTCCTGGGCACAGGAGATCCTCCCACCTCAGCCTCCTGAGTAGCCATTGTGCCTGGCTAACTTTGTACATTTTTTGTTGAGATGGAGTCTCACTGTGTTGCCCAGGCTAGTCTAAAATTCCTGGCCTCAAATGATCCTCCTGCCTTGACCTCTCAAAGTCCTGGGATTACAGGTGTGAGCTACTGCACCCAGTGTTTTTAAAAAATTTTGGGTGATCCTTCTACTTCAGCTTCCCAAGTAACTGGGACTGCAACCATGTGCCACCAAGCCCAGCTTTGACCCTATTTTATTAAAAGTGAAATTAACATAGTAAGACAGAATTTTTGAATATGTCTTTATTATTATACTTTTTCTTGATTGCCTATTAGAATGCTCTAAAATTAGACCTTATTCTTTCTGAACTATTAGGAACCACAAGATTAAACCTACTCAGATTCGTAAACCTACTCAGATTATGTTTTAGGAGGGTGCTCTATTGGTGGAAGGGAGGACTTGCTTTTGGGGAGGAGTCTCCACTTGTTCTAGTAAGGACCACTTTGGTGGTTGCATGCAAGACAAGTGTATTGGCCTTATTGTCCACCTCAAAATGCAAGTAGCAGACTTAGCTATTGGGGAGTATCATTACTATGCATATAATAAAAACTAATGCTTAATATGAAAAATAAATATAATAATGGAAAAGAGTGTCCTGTGGCTAGAGAAGCGTGCATCATCCTTACCCAAAGTGTGTAAATGTGAGAGATAGGTGGCATTCTGCTGCTCTTTTGGAAGAGGGGAGGCATCCTTGGACAAAGGAAAGAGATATGATTTAAAAACAAAAAATCCATTGTCAACTAAGGCTAAGATTTCCAAGTCTTCTCTTTTGGCTTGTTCAGCAAGTTTCAGGCTTTATCTCTCTAGACTTCTCAAAACATTTTTCTTCAACAGCATCACTTTGCTTGTGTCTCTAGGTTTGTACTGTGATTCTGTGTTGACTAACTACTTACATGTAAGAGCAGGAAAGTGACCGTCTTATATTTTTGTTGAAATAAGACAATGATAGAAGGAAGGTGACCTTCTAGGTAATTATGATGAGATACCATGTTTTTCCCAGCTTCCTCCTTCCTTATGCCAGTGTCAGTGGGTTAAACAATTACTTCCAGCTCCAAATACTTTTATTTATCCACTATCCCTCATACATCTTTTAAACCACACTCTCCTTCAAGCCTGCCGTGTCTTCTCACCTCTAGGACTCAGAACATTGGATGTCTTATGTTTCTAGTCATTTTCTACTATTCCTTTTCTATTTGTTTTTGAAATTTAGCTCAGATGTCATCTCCTCTGAAGTCTTTTCTGGTCACTCTAATGACTTACTCTTTCCTCTATATGTAGTTTGAGCATAGTTCATTGTTAACACCTATCACATGGTTGTGTAATTATGTTTTTAGGAGTGTAGATGAGATAGTCAAAAGTAGACTTGTATGGTTTAACTTATTAATTTAGTTATATATACATATTTAAAATCACTTGTTGTATGAGATGATATTTAGGGAACATTGCCATTTTCCATTCTTACATTTTGTAAAACAATTTCATTCAAACTAATCATATGCAACTTTATCATTAATCTTTGACATCACTTGTGCTACTCTTTGAATCATCAAATATGATTTTCCAGAGTAAACCATCTTCATTTCCACTTAGGTTTCTTGAGATCCAGTATTTTTAAAATCAATGCATGATTGCTATTGTCACAAGTATCCACTGATATAACATTAGGGAGACTGGTTTTTCCTTTCACCTCTAGGGTTATATTCATGAGTTTCATAATGTAACTACATGCTATACTACTTCTTAATATGATCTTTCAAAGGTTTGCGTGGGGTGATATTCTACATTTATGAAATCTGAACTTTTGTTGCAGGAAAAATTGTCATGTCCTTGTTAAGTTTCTTTTCTTTTTTAATGATTCCATTGGGTGACTGTGTGTAGTGTTAATTGGCATATATTCAGCCTAACAGGTTTTTCTGTAATTTGGTGTTCAGAATTAAATAATTTAGAATATGCCTTTTTAATATGTGAGATTTGTGAATACTTGAATTTAAGAGGAATTTCCTTTTCTAAAGTTTAAGTTCTGGTTAAAAAACAAAAACCTCCTCAGTTTATTTTGGGCATATATGGTGTTTTCTGTGAGAGTGGAATTTGTCTTAAGTTTATTTTTGTACAGGTCCTGACTCTAGGAAGGCTACCTGTTAGAAAATAAGGAGATTACTGTAAGCAGCAACCTGGGATCTAGTTGCAATATTTCTTAGACTATAATGTGCCTATTAATCATCTGAGGATATTGTGAACTTGCAGATTCTGACTCAGTAGGTTTGGGGTGAGGCCCGAGATTCTGTATTTCTACCAAGTTTCCAGGTGTTATCAATGTTGCTGGTTCATAAGCCATACTTTGACTAGCAAAGACAAGGAATAATGCTGTATCTTTAAGAATTTATTAGAAACTTGTTTGGCTTCCTCTGAAGGTATCATTGGAAGGAAATAAAAAGCATATTTTGCATATGCAAAGTTTCACAATACTCCACTGGGCTCACTCATCCTCATGCCACTCTCTATGGAAGATGAGTAAAAATTTCCATTAAAGGAAAACCTTTTAAACCAGAATATAAATAAGGCTTTGCTGCTTTCAGTTGGTCAGAGCAAAAAAAAAAAAAAAAAAAAAAAAAAAGCAAATTTACACTGTAACTTGAAATTCTTTTGAATAAGAAGAACAAGCACATTCCAGAAACCTGGACCCATCTTAGAAAAGACCATTACTTTGCTAGGATTTTTACATTGTTGGAGATATGAAAAATGAAAGCCAAATTCAAACTGCAGCCCAGAACTCAGTGCTTGAGGTTTTTAAGCCAGTAATATTTTCCCTGTAAAATCTCCTTGGAAAGGCTTTCGGATTTGAGTCAGCTAGGGTGAACCCATTTTCTGAAATTTTGTTTCTGGAAGTATTTAATTGAGAAGAAAAACCCCAAGAACTCATCCAGAGTTGAATGTCATGCAGCAATTGGGAAAGCCTCAAAATAGCAACAACGAGAATAAATGAAGCCAAATGAAATCTGCAAATTATTAAGATAAAATTGGTAAGGGGCATAGAAACTTAATAAGAAGGAAATAAGAGAAATCAGTTTTCCAATACAAACTCTATACTGAGAGATTGTACAAAGGAGAACAGGGAACAAGAAACTTCTGTGAGCTAAAAAGATAGCAGAGGCTAAAAGTTCACAGAGACTAGATGACTCTCATTTCAGTTTGATTTCCTGTGAGGGATTTCATGTTTAAAAATCTCATTTAAATTGTAGTCTTCAACGCAACCTCTTACAACTTCTCACAAAATAATCCCCGTAAACATCAAAGGATATATTCTCAAGAGTTCTAAAAACTGGGATAGGTAGAAACCAAATGTTGGTATCCAGAAGGAACTGGCATTGATCATAGGGCAAATAGGTCTTAGTTAAGGAGACTGACTCACTTTTCAGTTTATCACATATTTAATTTTCCTTTGTTTAAACTGTCTGCCAAAAAGGAGCAGAAGATATTTAGTAATTCCTGTTCCTTTTCCTATTACCTGACACACATGTACACACAGAAAACCAGACACAACTTTTTCCGTACTCTTTCTTAGAGTGCAGTTGTGTGAGATGGAGAGGTATACACCATCTCAAAACCTGGGAAAAATAAAATCAAAGAAAATATCAATAATACTAATAGAAGAAGTAAACCAGCATCAACCTATACCAACAAACTACTCATATAATAATAGTGCCAAAGTAAATGATTGAGGAAATATGAACAACAAGCTTAGAAAAGACTCATGAAGGAAAATCAAAGATTTCAATTATAACCATAAATCTAATTGGGTTAAATAATTAGTTGAACAGGTATCTTCAAAGACAATGTCAAATGGAATCAATGTGAAAAATCTAACCATCTGTCATTTCTATGTGATATTAAAAAATAAAAAAAAACCTACTGGCTCACATGTTTTTGAAAGGGCAGCATCTTTTGTGCCATTGTTTTGGTTGTCAGACTTCTGGAATCCCCAGATGTTTCAATCCAGAAACCCTGGCTCAACAACAGGCAGACATTGCTGAAAAGACCCAAAGACCCAAAGACCTAAAACGTGCACGCAGAACATTGTGCTCAATCCCTTCTGGGCTCCAGCAGCCCCAGCTCATCTCTGCTTGATGCTTCTCAGGTACCATAACTGAATCATGATCATATTCCACTAGCCCTGCTTCTCTAAAGTTCCCTGTCTCAGCCAGTGGCACAACTCTGCATTCTCTTTAAAGCCAGAGGCTTGGGAATTACATTTGGAACCTGCTTCTTCTGCCCCATCCACCACTCACTGAGTCCTGTAGTGTTTGTATCGTCAGTATTTCTTGAATCTATGACTCCTCAACTCTACTGCTTCCACCCTAGATCAAGCTTCTGTTTTCTTTTAGTTGATCTCCAGTGAAGGCTTCCTAACCAATCTCCTTATCTGTACTATAATTTATATTATCTTTAAAATTTTCATAGTGAGAGTTCTTGTTTTACATTCTTTTTTAAAATAGTGCTCTTGAAATATAATTTACATATCATAAAATTCACTTGTTGTAAGTGTACAATTCCATGATTTTAAAAGTAAATTTAGCGTTGCGAAACCATTATCAAAATCCTACATTCCTTGAGGGCTGATCAGACATAGGTTTGATTTTCTAGGAAGACTCCATCATAGTTGGTCTCATGAGCGTCCATCAAGAGGCACCTAATGCCTGGTTGTACCTATTTTTGTGAGGTTAAGTTTGATTTGTGGGCTCAGGTATTAGCATGATCCACCCATTTTAAGTTTCTCACCAACCTTCCCCCTATGAGTTATAGCAGCCATCAATGGTTATTGCCTACAGCCAGACTGAAGCCTCTATGAACTGCTTTCCTCTTTTTACCCAAAGAGCTTTTAAAAATGAAAATCTACTCATGTTCTCCTTCTGCTTAAAACATGTAAAGTCTTGCCACAGCTCCATCTTCTTTCCCTCACCACTGAATAAATATAGTTTTGTAGGATGCTTTCATTGCCTGTTCTCTGATTATTTTGCTGATCAGGGTAAGGACCCTCTCTGTAACTGCTCATCACTGAAGATCTAAAACAGTGCTGTGAAATACTAGAGTTCATTTACTACTTGTTGAATAGATGAAATCAGTGGATAAGCCAATAATTAAATGAAAGGATGATCCCATAGCACCTATAAAAAAGGCACATTGTGGGTTGCTGTTTTCTTCTCTCTTTAATGTGGGGACATATGGGAAAGGCAAGTCGAGATCAAGCTAAAAAGAGGTGGTTTTGCAAGATTCTGGGTGTGTTTGACAATGGGTCAGTGAGGTCAGAGACGTTGAGCAGCATAGAGAAGAGACAGCAGAGGAGAAACTTCCTTGAATGCGTACCAAGGCATTAATATTTAGAGAGCAAAGAGAGGAGAGATATCCTTCAAACAAGATGTCTGTGCCCTGTGAATGCATGCGAGGCCACCCTGTGCCCCATTTCAATGGCCTTGAAGGCATCATTGTGATGTGATAGATTCCAGCCTATCAAAGCAGCCCATTCATCCCTGTAGGTCTGTTGAGTCTCCTGGCCTTATTGTACGATACTGTGCCTGGCCAGAACCGTGGAGTGTGGAATTTCCTCCCCATCTGGGGAGATTCAGGCCCTGAAAACATCTATAGTATAAGAGTCCTTATTTGGGCAACTTAAGATTTTATAGGAAATTGGGGAATTGAGGTTGTAAGTAAACCTCGAAAGCTTTCATAAATATTTTATATGTTCACTAAATAAAATAGTGAAGTCAGCACAATAGAGAGAATATCTGTGTATTTTACACACCTTTCATTAGGAAGAATAGGCATCAAATGATCCATTTTCTTTGATCATTAATTTTAGCTTACTGGCATATTTTTAGTGTTTCCCTCTTTTAAAAAGGATGCTTACAAACTTGTTTTGTTTTCTTACCTGTAATATGTGCACTCAGTAGGGTTTCTACCCTCTGTGATATCCCTTCTTCTAGGGGGTAGGCTGAATATTGAACACTCTTGTGATTTCATAATAAAGAGTCTCTCATTTCATGTTCTTATGTCATGACTGGATGTATTCTGAAGATTCATCTAAATGTGGATTGAAATTCTTCTAGATAAAAGAACAAATATACCAAAGTAAAGGTGAGTTGACTGTTACACAGAAGTTAAGAAAACTGGATTCTGGAGCCACACTACCTGGGTGTGAATCAAATTCCATCCCTCTTTTCCTGTGTGACCTTGGCCAAGTTACTTAACTGCTGTGTGCTTTTGCTTCCTCATCTGTAAAATAGAACAATCATAACAATACTTCACAGTGTTGAGTGAACATCAAATGACTTGTTAAAAGCTATTAGAAGAGTACCCAATACGAGGTAAAATGTATAAAAGTGAAAACTGTTAAGATTGATGTTATCAATGAAGTAAATCTGTGCCTATGAGAAATCTACCTATGGGAATTTGAAGTTAGGGAGGGATGACTACTGTTCCTAATAGCTGGCATATGCACATGGACACAAGCAGCCCCAAGGTTGCTGCCTGTGACAGAGCTTCCAAATTACTGTTGGTGAGATGAAAACAGCAGAAAGCAACAAAGCTTGGTTAGTTGTAAGAGGGAAAATGCACATTCCCTTTGCAGTTGAGCACCTGAAAAACTTGATCTGTCAGAGTAATCAGTTTTTCTTCATTGTCTGCTAATTCTGCCCAGAAAGGACATCTGTTGATGGAGCCTCAAAACTGGAACAATGTTATGGGACTGAAGAATGGGGAATATTTCCTGAATCTAGAGCTCCTGGACCTTGTTCTGAGCAATGTGGCTCATGCAGAGAGATCTGAGTGTGTGCCTCCACCTCAGCCACAATGATCCTGAAAAATAGCATATGTTTTAGGAGCCTGTAGAGTAGTATTTTTGGAATCATGACTTTGGTGCTTCATTCAAATAGGACATTGGAAAGCTAGTGCAAAAGACAGGCAGAGAAAGAGAGAGAGAGAGGAAGAGAGAGAGAGCAAGAGAGAGAGACAGAGAGACTGAGAGAGAGAGAGAAAGAGAGAGAGAGAGAAGCACTGTCAGGTTTTAAGGCTTTTACAGAAAACTCCATCAGGACCACAGTCTATCCCCAATTCTATATATTGTGCTGATGAAAACTTTTGGGTGGCGTTTATCATTTATCCCACATGTATTTTATCCTCTCTCCAGGAAAATAATGCAATGTTTGCCAATTACGTTACTGAAATAAAGAGATAGCACAGCTGCACAGCTCAAAGATCCTTTGATCCCTAGTAACTAACTATGTGAAACAGTCTGAGAGGCTTTGGGGCTGTGATTGGTTCTTGAATAATTCTTGCAAGTGCCCACAATCCCTTTACTTTCTTTTGCAAATGTTCAAATCTACCTGTGTAATGCAAGGCCTGAAAACTTTCTAAAGCAAATTGTTAAATGCAGTAGTCTGAAATTTCCAAACTTCACCTTTCCCTTCTCTATTAAAATTATGATAGTATTGATCCTTGGCCTGTCTCTGGCACTTTTTCAACTCTTTATAATTTCTCAGATTCTCGACTGCATTTTAAGATCACACCTGCAATTTCTTTTTGTTCCTGGGGTGGAATTACTGAGTCTGAACCAATACTTGAATTTATTTTAAGTGATTGCATTGTCTTTTTATCACCTCACCTGTATTGGGTGTTAAGTTGTTCATAATATATCAACCTCTACGGTTCCTAATTTTACAGTTTATTTGAGTAACTCCCTCACACAAAACACTTCAGTTTGTTTTGTAACTGCCCTGACAAACCCATTTTTCCAACAGAAAAAAAAATTTTTGTGGGGGTGGAAGCAATGGGACCATTTATTGTTTAATTGTTTACACATTTATTGTAAACTTGGAATTTTCAGATAAAATGTTGGTGTTAGTCAATGTTATTGTTGTTTCATTAGAAGGAACAGAAATCAACTTGGTTTTAAATCAGAAATCAACTTGATATTAAACCCAGAAGGAATTTGGGGGACATTACTGAGTTTGGGTGAAGCAGAGCTTCTTTAGAAACTAGAACCAGGAATTGGAAAATTGTCAACATTTTCCTGGAAGGCCAGTCACTCCAGAGGGCATTTATTTATGTTAACTATGCTGGTTCCGTAGAGTGAGTTAGGTAGTGGTCTCTGATGAAGACTGATCATCTGGACTTGAGGAGAGTCTGGTTCGGTAGGTGTGTGGTGGCTCTCAGAATCCAGAAGTTTTAAAATACTGCCTTGTCATGCTAATGATGAGTGTATTGGTCTGTTATTAGTCACGCCGCTTAATAAAGACATAGTCGAGCCTGCACAATTTATAAAGGAAAGAGGGTTAATTGACTCATGGTTCCTCACAGCTGAGGGGGCCTCACAATCATGGTGGAAGGTGAATGAGGACTCATGTCTTACGTGGTGGCAGGCAAGAGAGAGCTTGTGCGGGAGAGCTCCCATTTATAAAACCATCAGATCTCATGAGCCTTATTCACTATCATGAGAACAGCTTGGAAACGACCCACCCTCATGATTCAATTACCTACCACTGGGTCCCTCCCATGGCGTGTGGGAATTATGGGAGCTACAGTTTGAGATGAGATTTGGATGGGGATACAACAAAACCATATCAATGAGCCAAATTTGAGAGCCATTGAATTAAACAGTGATTCTCAAACTTTAATCCCCTGAGTGCTTCTTAACACACACATTACTGAGCCTTCGCACTGAGTCTCTGATTAAGTAGTTGTAAGGCAGGGTGTGAGAATCTGCATTTCAAGGAGTTCCCAAGTGATGCTGAGGCTGCTGGTCCATGCTTCAGGAATCACTTATCTAAAGGGAGAGCCAGCTGTTGATTGGCATAGAAGCCTGAGTGTCTAACTTACTTATTATTTTCTAAATTTTAACCTTACCACTGCCTGTGTTGCTCTCTCTTTGGGAGATCCCAGGCTCCTGTGTGTGGTGCCTCCACCAAAAATACTTAAACTTGTCAAAAAAAAAAAAAAAAAGCCCATAGTTGAGTTTTATGAATAAGTATTGGGCAAGGGTGCATTACTTCAATGTGGCCTAAAAATACACTACTTATCCTCTCAGTGCTGCCATCCAAAACCACTGTCTGTGACCTGAGCTGCATTGACTGAGTCTGAAGTCGTCAGCCACCACATCCAGTTTTTACCCTTCTACTTTACTTGCTAGAAGAAAATAGAGGACATAATGGTTTGAAGGCTCTAATTATGTGCTGTGGAAAAGTAGGTGACTTCAAAGAGGAGATCTGGGAACATAAGGGAACATTTTCTTTCTTAGCAACCACATGGAAACCTGCTTCCTCTGTCCGTCTTCACCCCAACTGCCCTAAAATATAAAGAGAAATTGCCCCTTTAGCACATATTGAGAAGTTTTATATGGTTCTAGTCTTTCAAAGTAAAAATGGGCAAGCAGATATCTAGCACTGAAGGCGAACTTAGTTTTATAAGCTTCACATCCTCATTTAGAAAAGCTGTACATGAATCTCATCATCACCTTCAAAAGGGCCTGGCAAAATTCTGCATGCCTCGCAAAAGTTGAGAGATGAAACTGGACACCAAGACAAGTCGTCTGTGTCCCATGTTTCATTTCCAATCCGAAACGTGGCTTGCACTTGGTGAATACTTCAAGTTTCTGATTCTTTTGACACAGGTTTGCCTTGATTTTTCTGCCTTGACTTTATGACAAATAATTCCTAAGATGCTTCATGCTGGAGAGGAACCATGTTACAGTGGAATTTTGCCTTGGAAGTTGTCTCACTTTTCCCCCGTAAATCTGGAAGATGAAAGACAAATTTCCAGGAGGTAAAATCACAAAACAAAATGGAAAAAAAGAAAGAAAAAATAAAAGAAAAAAATGTGGTTTATGTTGCATGTTTCTTGCCTCACCTGGGAATTGAAATAGGCTGCTTGCCTTGATTCAGAGTGGTATTTGCTGCAGCTGTGCAGCAGCAAATACCGTAGTACCTGATCTCCTTTTAGAGTCTTCATCAGTGCTCAGGATGGGAAAAGACAATGGCAAGTTTCCAAAGGACTGATGAGCAATAGCCCCACAGATGGATGACTTGCTTGACAACTTATTTAATTACTCCCTGGAAGATGATGATCTTTGGGGAATGAGCATCTTGCTTTGGAGATCCAATTGCCTGCAGGATTGCATCACTGTGTCTAAAATGTAGCTTTGAAGAAACTGAAAGAGAACATTCCTTTCTCCCTTCGGCTTCCAAACAGTTTGCATACAGTGGAGGCTTAGGTTCTAATTCTTTAATAAATCACACCATATAGACAGCTGCGATTCAGAGGAAACTGTACATGTTAGCAGGCTAGGAGTCATTCTCTTGTTGGAGGACCAAGATCAAGGGCTTCACTACCCAAGACTGACTCTTGTCTCAGCACCTCCAACTCAGATTTTACTTCTAGGAACCAAGACACATTAGAAACATTTTTTCCCTCCTCTGATCTGCATCATTTATGCGCCCAACCTCAACACAGTCCTTGGAGAATGAGCTCATGCAGTCCTCATGGCAAGCTGCCTGATGTTGCTGAGTTTGGTCTCCTCCTTGAAGTGATGATGTCACAGGTACAAAAGCATCCCTCTCATATCTGAGGGAGTTTAGGCAGCAAGGACCATTCATCTGTTTACTTATTGATTTTGCAAATACATGTGGAGCTCTACTGTGGGGCACATCTTGAGCCACATGCTGGAGTACCATTGTGGATGGGACAGACATGGCTCCTGCTTCACGGAGCTATAGTGAAGAATGGAAGTCAACACACTAGCAATTACAGAGTAGCATATAAACGACTGTAAAGAGGTGTGAAGTACTTCAGAAACTCTACACATGAGTAATTGGTGCTCCAGAGGCTAGGATAATGTGTCACAAACACTTCACAGGAGGGGATCTGGCTATAGTTGGGGATGGAGGAAGCTGTTCTGTAAGGTTTTTTTAAGAAGGTTTTTTTTTTCTAGGCTGAAATCTGGAAAATGCCAGAGGAATGTGGATGCATCAGAGGAAAGAAGGATTTGAAAGGGAAGTGAGGGAACAGCATGTACAAAGGTTCAGGGCCCAGATGAAACATGAAACATCCTAAAAAGTGATTTAGAATGAATAGAATGAGCAGTGGAAGCAAGAGGTAGGGGAAGAAGGCGGAAGATTTCCTTACCGACTTGTTTTATCCTGAGGGCAGACAGGAGCCACTGCAAGATTTAATCCATGGAAAAAAATCTGATCAGACTTCCCTGCAGTATAAACCATGGATATGGAAGTAAAGTAACAGCAAATGCGTTCAGTGTTTCCTGCCTACTGGATATCTGGTATAGAAGTAAGTTGGCAGTTAGCTTTAAGGGATGGGGGCAGGGTCTTGCCTGGAGTTACAGATTTGGGAGATCTTCAACCTGTTTCACGTCCATGGGTGTAGATGACAATCACCTTTGGAAGTATGTGCAGGTCAGAAATGATTAAATTCTAGTGGTAAGAATTCCATGGGATGCTTGCTGAAATGAAGGTTCCTGAGCCCCACTCCAGAGATTTCGATCCTGAAGTTCTGGGTACATCATGGGAATCTGCATTTTATCCAAACTCCCAGTGTGCTTCTAATATACGTCATTTGTGGATCAGATTTGGAGAAAATAAAACATAAGAGTAAAAGGCAAAGTCCTGGGAGAGAATTTGAAGAGCAGGATGACTGGACTGAATTATCCAGTATTATTTCCTTAGGGAAGTGTCTGCTGAGTCCCAGCAGATAAGAGCACCAGTTAGTAGTGGACAAAATAAGGACAGGGAAAGCAATTATCAGTGTGCTTTGCAGACAGCATGGGGTCTTTCAATGAGACTTAACAGGACAAATTTCTTACACACACACACACGCACACACATACATATGTTATAGGGTGTGTGTGTATAAAGAGAGATTCTTAAAATAAATCAAAGGTTAGTTTAAATGGCCTTCTCCATTCCAGTTTGTTAACTGCTTTATAAATACTCACAATGGATGTAGAAGGAGATGCTTCACAAACCTTGATGCAATAGAAAATCACTGACTTGTAGAAGAAGTGGCTTTTTATTTGGACAAAGTTAATGGCAATGTGAGAAGAGCATTTTTTGTAAGTTTTGAAACTTTTGGAAAAATATTTTAGGATGCCTAGTTCTTTAACTGAGTTCTAACCACTGGTGTTTGTTATCCCTTGAATTCTTTGGCAACACTGAATGATCGACTGTAATGAAAGTTTCCTTTATCTAATTAAGTGAAACTGTCTTATGCCACTGTTGTAATAACATAGTTTTAAAAAATATTCTAAATATTTCCTCAATTAAAAGATTTTAATCTGACTTACTGAATTCAAATCTAATCAAAATGAGTAATTTTTATACAGTCATGACCCTAAGAAGAAGTAGTATTTATTGGTCCTATATATGCCAGGGACTGTTTAGGAAGGTTTAAAGTGAGATACTTTGCTTAGTTTTCGTAGAAACCTTTGTATTACCACTGTCAGATGAGAAAATTTTACCTATGGTCACACAACAATTAAATGACCCAGCTCGACATGGAACCAAAGTCTGGCTCCAAAGTAAATTATCAAAGAATTTGTGAGAGAATTGTGACTCATATTCAGTTTCTAATGATTTACTGAAGGCATCAGATTACCATCTTTTCCCACTGGCTTATATTCATGGGATAGAAACATAAAAGATATCTAGCAGGTCCCTTCTTGATACCTCATTCCTGGGGAGATGATTATCCTAAGAAAATACCAAGTTGTCTAAGCTCTACTCATCACTTCAAACTTGGTGCTTCAATCCATCCCTCCATTCATTGAATATTTATTGAGTGCAACATGATGCAAAATCTTGAAATGTAGTGGGCAACAGAGATGAGTCCCTTCTCTCAGGGAACTTATTTTCTTATGGACTATACAGACTCCTGGACTGTGATGGCAGTGATGAGGTTCCAGTGACCAACAAGTAGTATAAGAATTTGTGGTGAAGACCTTTCTCAAAAAATTTAATAATTGTTCTGCTCCATGAAGCTTATCAATCATAGCTTCTGGAGGCATCTTGGCTTGATAAAAGGTGTCCCAGTTGGGTAGAAATTTCCAGAGCCCTTTTATCACATGACAGGCCTTTTAGGAATTCTTTCCAAACTACAAGGTTCTGGAAGCTGCTTTAGTTTGGAAAATATTAGACTTGAAACTAAAACAATTCCCACTTAGTAGGGTCTACTATATTTGCCTCATTTTGCTGGTTATGCTCTGCAGGGGCCTTCTTCTAGGGATCATTTCCCATGTTTTGCCTTCCCTCGTCCTGTGCCAGCTTTGGGGGAATTCCCAGTGAGGAGTGCTGCTCAGGCAACCTCTTTCCCCATTTCCACAGCCTCTTAGGGCGGAAAAACTCTTGAATCCATGTGGAAATGGAGACTTTAAAATATTTGAGACTTCAAAACATTCAAGGAAGAATCTGAACTTGTTCATAAAAGTTTTCTCGATCAGGAAACTTCAACTCAGTATTTAATTCAAGTTATTTTTTGAGGCTCTACAGGACATACAATGAACGCTTGTTACAGGCAACTTTCTGAGTTCTACTGCTCAGCCTGGAATAAGAAAGAGCCTGTGAGGGAAATTTAGATTTGGCTTCACTTGACAAGATGATGGCTTGCTGAACCAATTCCTTTAAGGTTTGCCAAAAAAAAAAAAAAAAAAAAAAAAAAAAAAAAAGCAAGAGGAGAAGAGGCAGAAAAGGATTTATCATGTTCACAAAATGCTCAAGCAACGCCCTCCTTTTCCCTGCAGTGACCCGGAGTTTGTCTCAGATACAGTAGTTGCCTCATGCTCTCCAGGGTGATGCTATGATGGATCATCCTTCTGGGCTTCCCATTGGAAGTCAAAAGCGGACAGGAACATATCTCCTGTCATGGTGGTTGATATGTGATCTGAGGGGGTTTAAGCCAATTGGGAATGCTCTTTGAAATGAGCAGTAAAATGAATTAAGACTATTTGAGAAGGCTACAGGGAAGAGTAGAACCTGAAGAATCTTGGGCTCCATCGTACTTGAGAAACATCTTCTCATGAAAGTGGCATCGCTTTACACATAGCCAAGTTAATCTCCTTCACGTTGTAGGCCTTCAAATTTTCCCAAGTGGCACAGAAGAAACAATGGCTTAGTGATAGATAACTTGTTGACCCTGCTCATAGCAGGATCCACTGCTGTCACAGTGTGTCCCCTAAGGCTAGTCTTCATACATCTTGGGGAACCCAGACTCTTCAGGTAAGAAATGTTCTTATTGTAACCCTCGACTGTGAAAGAAAGACGTCTGATGGCACTAGGGTGACAAAGATTTAGCTTACTCAGTGTGGGAAATAAATCTAGTGTCATAGGGCTGTGTGCCTTTGTATGTTTTCTGGCTGAAAGAGAAGAAGCACTGCCCCAGTGGCTGAGGGATGTTAGTCCTAGAATCAGCTCCTCTGAGCTATCTGTCCTTCCCCCGTGCTTGTCCTATTCTCTGTCTCTCTCCATGTTTCTGTCTTTGCTGTCCTGAGTACATTCCTCCCAACTTCCAATATCCTTTGCCAAATGTTTAAATCATCTTCAAGTCTCCTGAGGAGGGCCTAAATGTATGAACTCCTACTCCCGTTATAGAAATTTGACATAAACATTGGATAAAGAGAAAGTACGGGAGTTTCCAGAGAATACTGGACTATGCCTCCTCCTGTAACACTTTCATAGGAATTGTGTGGCTATCACACAAAACATTCAAGGTGTTCCAAGTTATGTTTAGAATGCATTTGTGATCACTTGGGTTTAGTGGGTGGTTTTGCCTATTTTATTAAGAGGAAAGTTTCTTTTGTATGTCTTTATTCACTTAATGAAGCGGACCACTGAGAATTTAAGATGTAAAAGAATATGTTGGTAGACTTTGTCTTCTGTTAAAGTATGCCAAAGCTGGAAAAAAAAACCAAAAAAAACCAAAAAACCCACCTCCCTTGATTCCAATGGTTGTTTTTCAAGAACAACCTTTTTCTTATTACCATAGCTTAATGGAAATTGGATGGAAATGCTAGTCTGAATAAGTTAAAAATCTGAAGAGTATTTCACTTTCTTTATTTTTAATGTTTTTTTTTTTCAAGTTAAATTAATATGTGTGGGTAGATCACTTGAGGTCAGGAATTCAATACCAATCTGATCAATATGGTGAAACCCTGTATCTACTAAAAATACAAAAACTAGCTGGGCATGGTGGCGTGTGCCTGTAATCCCAGCTACTGGGGAGACTGACGAAGGAGAACTGCTTGAACCCAGGAGGCAGAGGTTGTAGTGAGCTGAGATCGCACCACTGCACTCCAGCCTAAGTGACAGGGTGAAACTCTGTCTCAAAAATAAATAAATAAATAAATAACAAACGTACATATGTGTGTGTGTGTGTGTGTGTGTGTATGTATGTGTGTGTATATATACACACATATGTATATGTATGTGTAGGGTGTAAAAAAATCAAATAGTGCTAAAAGTTCTTGATGAAGCCAGTAATGTCCCATTCCTCTAATCTGTTCCTCATACGTATCCTGTTCTTCATAGGTAACCAATTCCAGTGCTTTTAGCTGTTTCTTCTGGTGTCTTTCTCCATATCACTCAATTCTATGCATGTACTGCTCTTTCTTGACGTATCAGTTTAGATATGACCTATAGACTTCCTGTAGTGGTAGAGATGTATTATTTTAGCTCTTTTGCATTTTATTTTCCTAACTGACCTCATCATCTTGATATGTCACCTTCTGATATTAATGCTAATAATAATACAAATCCTGAATATGCAAATATGTATCAAAATCCCAGACTCTGCACTCAGATTCTGATACAGTAAGTACAAGGTGAATTCATTTTATGCAATAAACTTGTTTTTAGGGAATGACTTGGATAATTCTGATGCAAGTGCCCAAAGAAAGAAAGTTTCGCAAATAGGAGAAACTTGGGTTTCGAGTTTTGCTCTTGATTCTTTGCTAGGTATCAGGTAATACAGAATTTTCAGAATTGTCAAGGATATAAAGCTGTAGTAACTTGTAAGCAATGATTCAGGAGTTCTATCTTAATGAATAAATAAAAGGAATCTGTAGACTTCACGTAAATTGTTTGTATATAATCATGTAGTTGCTGTTTATAAACAAGCTTGAAAGTGGTTTGTTCTTCCTTAAACACAGCAAATATGGTCCTTCCAAGACAGTTTGCCATAAACTTTAACTTGACCTTTTAATGAAATGATTTATAATATTTTAAATGATATCTGAATTGCTTCCTTTGATTTTTAAATATACATTTGCATTTGCCTGGGAGGCTGTGGGGAAGGAAGTAGAGGGTAGGTCCAGCAAGTTGAAGTTCAATCAAACACAGGGGCAGGCACACAGGGGAAAGACCTCCACAGCCCAGCTTCTGGCAAATGGGGGGTGTCTGGGGCCTGAGATGATATAGAGGATCCCAGGAACGCTGAGCCTTCTTTTAGGAGCTGAGAGTGCATGGTATTCACACATCCAGCAAGGCAAGTGTCAGATCCTCTTTAGGAAGTTCTAGCTGCAAGAAGGAGGATCTACCCTTTAGTCTGTGATCAGGGGCAGAGAGAGCGGTGGTTGTAGGTCTCGGATGCTAGGCAGATTAAATATTCAATGACTAAAGGAGTGACTGAGGCAGAAATCCAGCCTGAAAGCCTGAACCAGTGTGAGTGAGAACAGATCAGGAGATTCGATTAGCACTTAGTACTCATTGCACGTCTCAGGCGTGTTTGCTCATGAACCAGATTTGTGGAATAGCAGGGGAGCCTGGAGTGTGTCCCTGTACTGCACTCCTAAAAGGACAAGCGCTGGATATAGAGTCCCAGGATATTTTTAAACTGCCTGTTAGTTTTTTGCATTTATTCAGAAGCTAGAACAGGTCTATCAGTTGACTTGTCCAGCTTCAGCTCCAGGGAGTGTGGGAGGGCAGGATCAGGGCAATGAGTTGGTCTGGAAGCCGATACCTGTGGTCAGGAGCTGTCAGGATAAAGGCTGAAGAACTCTTTTGGAGTTTCAGAAACAATTCTGGACTCCCTACTTTGGGTTCAACATTAGAATAGTCCTTTGTGTCCTGGCATAGTAAAAAGGGTAATTCAGGATCCAGTCCCTCTGGTGAGCTGGGATGAGGGTAATGGGGTTGAGACTGGGTGATCCTCTTTCTTTAGCCCTGATTAATCTGGAAACTAGGTTTAGGTTGTGGCTCTGGGGAGCTGGATTTGGATCAGTGGTGGGGACAGGATTAGGGACAGTCAGGGAGATGAGGCAAAAGGATGACTATTGGACAACACAGACATTCAACTATCATCATTGTCATGCATCACAGTTTTTCCATTGGATTATTTCCTCTTCGTGGATCAACTTAATGCAAAAATTAAATAGGTTTTGCAATGAGGGGAATGTGGAAACTTCTCATGCAGTTTTCTTTGGATCAGACCTCTAAGCAAGCAGCTGGAAAGCCATGTTGTTGACTTCGGCACAGCAGGTCTGATTCTTTTAGTTCCTAGGTTACTTAAGACAATGACTATCGTCTGAGGACACTCTGCTTAAAGCATACTGGGGAAGGAATAGTGCACTTCTCAGGGCCATCAGATTGATTACAAGAATTGAGAGTTACTAAAATGAAAATGGCCCCTGTGTTTATTTATGAAAGTGCTTTGTTGGTCTTCTAAGTTGAAGTTGATGACAGATGTGTTTTTAGAGAAAAAGTGCAAACTCCAGAGACATAAACATCTGTTCTTTCTCAGCCTTGCCTCTTAGGCTCATACCTCATTTTTTAACCACACAACAGGCTTTATTTCTTTCTACTGAATACCTGAAAATATGGGTGTAAATGACTAATATGGATTCTTGACAGTTTTACTGGAACAAAACTCCTGTTTTCTGGCTTTGATGGCCCATATTTGGCTGTCTCCATGTGTGGCTATTGACTTCCTCTTCCTTGCCTTGTAGCCCATATGGCATCGCAGTCTGCTAAGTGAGCTTGCTGATGTAAGTGGTGATGTATGGTGTTTCCCTGGGACCGTAGAGTTCATTTGCATGACCCAAATGTGCTGCTAAACTTTGATTTGCTTATCATGGTTGTGAAAATTACGGCATGGAGGTAGACTTCAAGAATGTAAAAGTCAGAGCATTAATATAAGTCAGCAGTTCTCAAAGTGTGGTCAGTGGACCCTTGGGAGTCCCCAAGACTGTTCCAGGGGGTCCACAAGGTAAAAACTATTTTTGTTATAACACAAAGACACTGTTTGCCTTTTTGGCTATGTTCACATTTGCTCCAGTGGTGAGTGAAAGTGCTGGAGTCAGCGCAGAGCAAGACAGTGACATAAAGTGTACTAGTTGCCATTTGTTATTCACCACTGTGTACTCTCAGTAACAAAGAGAAAGAACAATGCCATTTTTCACTTAAAAATCTCCTAGATGAAACTAAAAATTATTAGTTTATTAAATCTTACTCTTGAATATACACCATTTAAACATGAGAAGTATGCAAAAAAAAAAAAATCGATTGCATATCGAAATTCAGGGAATGTCTAGAGGAAAACACTTATGTGTTTATTTGAGTTGTGAACTGACCCAACCGCTATTTTCATGGAATTCCATTTCTACTTGAAAGCATGATTTGACAGACAAATTATGGTTATTAAGAATTGAGTATTTGGCAGACATTTTCTCAAAACATTTTTAAAAGTGAGCATGTCATTTCAAGGAAAACAAGTGGCAGTATTTGATGCCAGTGATAAAATTTGAGCTTTCAAGTGAAAATTCAAATTTTAGAAAATTTTAATCTCTCATTGGGAGCTTGACAGTTCTATAATACTCATATAATTCTCTGAAGAGATGCTATTAAAAATGTGATTTATTTTTTATATTTTATAATGAAGTATACCAATATTTGGAAGATCTGCCCAAATCAATATATTCCACATGACTGATGCATAGTGTTACAAAAATAATGCATGGGTAGAATATTCACTCAAAGTACAAGATAGAGCAATACATTTTATTATAGCAGAGAATGGTTCATTGATATGGTTTTATATTGGTATAATATCAAAGAAGAGTACCCACAATTATATAAAATTGCTATTAGAACCCTCCTCTATTTTAAAACTACATTTCTGTGTTTAGGTTGGGTTTTCTTTTGATGCTACACCCAAAACAACATGTTGCAATAAACTGAATGAAACAAATAGGAAAATCCAATGTCTTTTATTAAGTGAGACATTAAAGAAATTTGCAAAAAAATTAAAACTATTCCATATTTCTCACTAATTTTTTTGGTTTGGAAAATACAGTTATAGGACGGGCGCGGTGGCTCACGCCTGTAATCCCAGCACTTTGGGAGGCCGAGATGGGCGGATCACGAGGTCAGGAGATCGAGACCATCCTGGCTAACATGGTGAAACCCCGTCTCTACTAAAAATACAAAAATTAGCCAGGTGCGGTGGCGGGCGCCTGTAGTCCCAGCCACACGGGAGGCTGAGGCCGGAGAATGGCGTGAACCCGGGAGGCGGAGCTTGCAGTGAGTGGAGATCGCGCCACCGCACTCCAGCCTGGGAGACAGAGCGAGACTCCGTCTCAAAAAAAAAAAAAAAAAAAAAAGAAAATACAGTTATTTTTCATTAAATTGGTTATTTATGTTATAGCATGAAATGGATTTTTGTTATTTAAAAGGAACACTTAAAAATTTATCAGTTTTATTTCTAATATAGTAAACATCAATCTGTAGATAAGATATCACTCAAGTCAACCAAAACTCTTTGGTAGGTTCAATAATTTTTTTTTTTATTATTATACTTTAAGTTCTGGGTACATGTGCACTACATGTAGGTTTGTTACATATGTATACATGTGCCATGTGGGCGTGCTGCACCCATTAACTCGCCATTTACATTAGGTATATCTCCTAATGCTGTCCCTCCCCCCTCCCCCTCCCCACATTGGGACCCGGTGTGTGATGTTCCCCTTCCTGTGTCCAAGTGATCTCATTGTTCAATTCCCACCTATGAGTGAGAACATGCGGTGTTTGGTTTTCTGTTCTTGTGATACTTTGCTGAGAATGATGGTTTCCAGCTGCATCCATGTCCCTACAAAGGACACGAACTCATCCTTTTTTATGGCTGCATAGTATTCCATGGTGTATATGTGCCACATTTTCTTAATCTAGTCTGTCATTGATGGACATTTGGGTTGATTCCAAGTCTTTGCTATTGTGAATAGTGCCACAATAAACATACGTGTGCATGTGTCTTTATAGCAGCATGACTTATAATCCTTTGGGTATATCCCCAGTAATGGGATGGCTAGGTCAAATGGTATTTCTAGTTCTAGATCCTTGAGGAATCGCCACACTTTTTCCACAATGCTTGAACTAGTTTACAGTCCCACCAACAGTGTAAAAGTGTTCCTATTTCTCCACATCCTCTCCAGCACCTGTTGTTTCCTGATTTTTTAATGATTGCCATTCTAACTGGTGTGAGATGGTATCTCATTGTGGTTTTGATTTGCATTTCTCTGATGGCGAGTGATGATGAGCATTTTTTCATGTGTCTGTTGGCTGTATGAATGTCTTCTTTTGAGAAGTGTCTGTTCATATCCTTTGCCCACTTTTTGATGGGGTTGTTTGTTTTTTCTTATAAATTTGATTGAGTTCTTTATAGGTTCTGGTTATTAGCCCGTTGTCAGATGAGTAGATTGCAAAAATTTTCTCCCATGAAAATTAATTCAAGATGGATTAGAGACTTATATGTTAGACCTAAAACCATAAAAACCCTAGAAGAAAACCTAGGTAATACCATTCAGGATATAGGCATGGGCAAGGACTTCATGTCTAAAACACCAAAAGCAATGGCAACAAAAGCCAAAATTGACAAATGGGATCTAATTAAACTAAAGAGCTTCTGCACAGCAAAAGAAACTACCATCAGAGTGAACAGGCAACCTACAGAATGGGAGAAAATTTTTACAATCTACACATCTGACAAAAGTTCAATAATTCTTAAGAGAATAAAGGGATCCTGAGATTAAAAAGTTTGAAAACCACTAGTCTAAGCTATACTTTTCATATGTGATGACACCAGCTAAGAATTCATATCTAGTTTACATACAATTCAGATCATTTTTTCTTTTTTTTCTGTGTGTGTGTGTGTGTGTGTGTGTGTGTTTGTGGCATTAGCATTGTCGTTTGGTTTCTTCGTATTTGTCCAGAAATGTCCATAAGACGCCTTTGCTGGTCCTCAATCTTGATGCTCCCAGATGTGCACATTGCGTACCTGGGAGGAGGCACTAACCATGGGTTCTACTCACCTGAAGCATAATAGAGGAGCCTGTGTAGAGTAAAGACAAATTGCCATTGTCTTTTCTATATGGCCAACTCCTTCATGTGGGGAGATGGACAGCTAAGCTGAAGACATGGCAATTAGTATATTACCTTGAATGATTCAGGTTGAATGATTCTACATGAAGCCTTTCTTATCTAAAGACAGAATTAGAATTTGGAAAAGTGATTATGAGTTTATGATGAAGAATATTGTCATCATGGAATATTAAATGGTCAAGAAAATGTTAATTATGAAAAATGAAAAGTACATGCTAAGATTTCAAGTAGGGAAGGTAGAATACTCAGTGGTATTGCAGTCTGTCAACAAAAACTTGTGACTATTTCTTAGAAAAAAACATTGTGCTAGACACTGGGATATGGTGGTGAATAGTTGACACAGTCTTTGACTATAGATATAAAATTGTTTGAGCATGTTGTGTCAAATTTGAAGGTCAAAAGTGAAAATGAAAATAGATGATTGGGAAAGCTGGTTCAAACCTCTCACATTTTTTCAAATTAATGTGTTTTGTTGATAATATTTTAATTTCAGTGTTCGGGGACCAGGCTAGAGATGGGAGTGAAATTCATGCAATTCAGCAATCTCGACCCCTGCCTCATCAGAAGAGCATGGCCCACATGGAGGAGAAGCAAAAGGAAGGGAGCTGGTTCTTGCTGCTCCCAGCTTAGTGTCCTTGTCTAATCCCAAAGCTCCTGCTTTCCTGTTTTCCTTGTTTACTCAGTTCCTTGACCCAAACCAACCCAGTCTCAGTCTCACTTGTGGCCATATGAGGTCCCTCCTAAAGAGACCTACATGTGGTAAACAAGCTTTTTCTTTGGATCTTTATTTCTGCCATTGCCACCTACTGAGGATTCTATAAGGGATCTTTTTGTTTCAAATGTGTCACTTTTTTAAGGCCTCCCAGAGACAGGACTAAGGGGCAAAATTTGCTAGGCTGAAAAAGACAGGAGAAAGACCTGACTGAAATATTCCTCGGTATATCCTACAAATACCCCTTTTAAAGGCATGGAAACCACATATCCCACATAATACGCCTGGGGAATTTGTAGCCAGCTATGTTTTCAGAGGATGTGGGAGGTAGAGTTTTTATACTATGGTTATTTATAAATATTCCAGAAATTCCAGACATTGGTAGGGTGACCTGGTTTATAGAATTGGAAAAGGGCCATGTTGAAACCTAGAATTCTTTTCTTTTTTTTCTACAGTTAAATGAATAAAAGTTCCAAAAATTCAACTCAATACTGAGCAGGAATTTTGATGTAGCTTGTATTGACAAGAGTGGTTTTTGGAATTCATAAAAATATAATCTTAAAATGGAATTTGAAGACCATATTATTTGATATCATATGTATATATAGACAGGAAGAAAAAGGTTTTGGGGCATACGATCAATTGCTCAATATACAGACTTGTTTAACTAATAATTTTCAGCAAGAAATTTGCCTCAAGGAGGAAGAACCATACAGCTGTAGATCCTTAGGAAAGGCCTATAGTAGTAAAATTGAAGTTGACCAGCATTTTCCAAATTGTGTTTCTCTTTATATCATACCAGAATATGTTCAAGTGCCATAGCAAAAGGGTTCTATGGTCAAATAAGTTTGAGAAACACCATATCCTATATTTCCCCAATGGAGTATTCATATTTGTTAAAAGATTTTAAAAAGCCCTCAGTGAAGGAACCTATTTAACTTTGTTTAACCCAACTTTACTCTTTTCTTGGTAGAAGTCTTGTGTCATGGAAACACTGTTAACATCTTATGCTATGTAGCTGTCATACTGCATATACCAATTGCGTATATCAATGTAATTGATAGAAATTACATTGATTTTTTTTTTTTTTTTTTTGAGATGGGGTCTTCTCTGTTGCCCCAGCTGGAGTGCAGTGGTGCAATCATAGCTCACTATAATCTGGACTCCTGAGCTCAAGTGATCCTCCCACCTCAGCTTCTCGATTAGCTGAGACTACAGGCACTGCTACCATGCTTGTCTAATTTTTTATTTGTTGTAGAGACAGGGTCTCACTATGTTGCCCAACTGGTATCAAACTCCTGGTCTCAAATGATCCTTCCACCTTGGCCTCCCAAAGTGCTGGGATTACAAGCCTGAGACGCTGTGCCTCGCCATACATTGATTTTTTTGAAGGAGAGATTTGGCTCATCTGAGCTGCTTGTGTCTCTGAGGAAGACTGAGGTGAATGTTGGCATGTGTCAGTAAGGAATTCTCATTGTCTTTCACGTTAGGTCAAGTCCTTCATGTGGACAAAAGGCCAGCCAGGCTGGAGATATGACTATTAGCTGGAGGAATTCTGTGTGCAAAAGTCACAGTTATCTATTTCATCCTTCCTTCTAGACCTCAGATGGATTGTGGTTACTGCATCCATCAATACTGTTTTTTTTTAGTTTTTTGTTTTTTTCAGAAAAGGCATTTAAAAATTGGTAACAGCGGCCTACTATATCTGCGGGGTTGCCTCACACGTTAACAGGGAACACCAGCCTATTTGTGGCATTGGTAAAGGAAGCATGTCAGCATGTGCTGTTTTTCACAGTGAGATGAAATGATTATCCCCCAACCCCCAAACAAACCCCTCCTTAGGAAAACAAACACTTGCAAGTTTATTTTATAAAATCTGTGTTGAACTTACATAAATATATTGTGACAGCAACTGCCATACTGCATATATCAAGAAAGCGTTTTGAAACTTTATGCAAATACATGGGTGATGTATACACTACTGTACACCCCAAAGACTACCCATGTGTTCTTGGTGCCAAGGAAAACACAAATGTTCTCCTAACTTTTCAGAGGAAAAGTTACCACAGCTCTGTACCTTTCATAGCCCCGTTCTCTTGGCCAGTGAAATATACTTTGACTGGCTAAACCCAAAGACAGTGGGGTGGGGACGAAGGTGCCAGAGGTTCATTTTTAATTGATAACACTTACAGAGCAAGCACTGTGCTCGACACTTTAAGCACACTGTTGCATTTAATTTTCACAACAGCTTTGTGAGGAAAATAGCATTGTTTAGAGATAAAATAACCAAGACTCCAATTAAATAAACTGCCCAAGGTCACTCTTTTATTATTTTATGGAGCTGCCTGGCATTTAAAATTAATTTGACCATGTATGTATATAATAGCTAACATTTATTGAACATTTATTATGTGCCAGGCATTGAATTAAAAGCTTTACCTCCATTGTCCTATTCTTTGCATGAACTATTTTGACACTGAATAATATTGTTTTTCCCCATTTACAAATGAAAAAATTGAAGCTTAGGAGAAGTTAATTAACTTTGGTGCAAAGTAGCAAGGAATAGAACTGGGAATCTGAAGGAGCTCTTAAACCTGGGAGTTTGTTCCCTTAACCGTATGTGTTTCCAGCTTTCCTCCTTGATTTAGAATCTGGAACTATTTCCTGGTTTGTATTGAGTTTAAGGCATAGATCTTCTCGTGTCATCAAGAACTAGGTTTTCCATAACATTTTAAAGTCATTATTTTTCCTCAAAGTTTTGATTCATCACCCATTATCTGGAGTATGGTATAAGTTCTGCATGCCTGGATATTGTTATTTCTAGGAATTAAATGATAGAGAAGATTTGGAGTCTTCAAGAGTATTTTAATGCAGACACCTCATATCTGAGTATTGCACGAAAGAAATGTCCTCTTTACACAGATTTGTAGCTTTTTGCCCATACCATTGGGCTACATTGGTAGCTGTGTACCCTTTGGAGTTCGGAATGTTTGAGAAGAGAATCCTTTAATATTTTTACCATGAACAATTTTGTTTCAAACACTGCTCCTTTCATTCCCAAGTTTTAAGAATGCTTCTGCTTTTTAAAGTAAAATTCATCAGACCCTCCAAGAAATAATTAATGTTGAACACTTTGCTCTAGTGGTTGCCCATTTCCCTACCAAGGCAAGTTTTATTAGTGTTGGAGTGAGAACAACCGTTTTCCAGCAGGATTGATTCTAGAGAGTGGGCCACTTTTCATTTCACGGTTAGAGACTGGGAGGATTTGGGAAAGGGGGAACAAGAATTAATCCTCAAGGCTACCACAGGCCAAACCAGGTCAAAGGCTCAGTAGATCATACTCTTTGTCCGAGACCACTGGAAACACTTTCCTGAAACAGAAACACCAAATGGACATTGTATATGGAGGTCCACACAATGCATTTTAGGCAAAGTAGCATATTTTCTACCTTAAGAATTTTTGGAAGGGGGATGGAGACCTTTTGTCTTAGAGTTTCATTCACAGAGTCCATAAACACTTATCAGGTAGTCACTTATAACACATAAGCATTTAATGTACTCTCTAAATATTAAGAGAAATACTTCAACTGAAAGGGCAACATCCATAATCCAGACTTGGGAATGTGCAGGACATTCTTCACATCAGAAATATGTTCAACCACTCAGAGCTAGCAATGTTCTGATCATGAGCTGATTATGCACATTGAGTTACTTGTTTATATCAGTTCTCTGAACTTGGCAACCACATGTAGTACCAATGGATGAGGTTCTTTATAAATAATATAGACCAACCTAAGAAGTGATTTTCTGGATTTCCTGGTTAAAAAAAAAAAAAAAAAAGAAAAAGCTAAGTGTTCAGCCTTCAGTATGTAACTTTTCACGTAATCTGCCTGTTTTTAAGACATTACCATCAACTTTAAGTTAGGCTGGTAGAATAAAATGATCTTTCTGAACTGCTGTGTCCCTGAATTCTGGACATTTGCCTCAAGAATATTCCCCTTCAATACTGGTCTTTGAAGAGAGCCCTAGGCATGTTCCGAGGGACTTGCCCCCTGGCCATTGACCACAGAAGCCCTGACATCTCTTTTAAGTAGATTGGACATTCCTGGATTTATAATCAAAGATGGCATTCCACTTGTCTTCCATTAGATTCACAGGAACCACAGAGATTGTCTTTGGTTTTTAGTGCAACAGTTAGGGTGCTTCTGGCAAGCCCTTAAACTTCTATCCTTCTAGTTACGGTCTTTAAAAAAAAAGTCCTGACCTGCTGTCCTTTTCTGTATCATTATCTGAAATAAGGTACTAACTAAGAATGTTCAGGTAGAATTTTCTTCTATCTAACTGGTTTAGACTTGTGTTTCTCCATCCTTCTTGAGAAAGACCTTTGGGGTTAAGCATTTTGTCAGTTACGGAGCTGCTGTCCACTCAGACCTTACCCATGATCATAAACCTTCCATCCAGCCATGGCCTCGCTGAGGTGCTGCTCTCTTCTGGCCTCTCAGCGTATTCTGGCCAAGATTACAAGATCGTGCTTCTGAACCTGGCCTAATGTTATTCCAGAAGAACTTCAATTTAATGTAACTTATTGGCCAAGCACTTCTTCCCGTCTGGCCAATACATGAATCAATTTGTCAGAGAATATGCCTTATGGATTTGTGCTATACTGCCAAATGCTGAGCATTGCTGACATTGATCATCTTTTGGTAGGAAGATGGAGAGTCTTCCTAGAAAGTCAGAGTTCATGATAGAGGAAATACCACTTTCCTGAGCTGGAAAAGATTCTATCTTCTGCCATGTCTGTCTGCTGTTGTTCCCTCTGTTTGGCATTGCCACCATTTTTCCAAGCACTTTGGTTCTCAGCCTGGCACGGCCACTACTTCCACCAGCTTTGCACATTTCAACTAGTATCCTGGAGGCCTCAGATAACAAAGCAGTGTGGAACTCTCCACCGAAGTGACATGGGCCAACATCACTTTCCTTTTTATGTGCTTTACTCAATTATAGGACACCTAAATCAGTAGGGTCTATACTTGAATCTCACAAAGATTTTAGTTAAACAATTCTTTTGAGTTTTTACTTTCACTATTCTTTCTCCTCTAGGACAATACAGGCGTCTGTGGTACTGAACTTGGGAGGATGTGAGTGACAGATGCCAAGTTATATTGGTGATAGCATGTTCCTTCTGTCAGGCTCAGTCAGTAGGTGATTCTCTTGTTCATCTCTTCCTCCCTTAGGGTGCATTTTCTCTCAGGAGAAGCCAACAGGTGAACCTCTTCCTTTCACTGGATCTGCCCAAACATGTCAGAACACTAGCTTTGGCTCATGCTGGGACCCCCCACCACAGCTGGTGCCAACAGACTATACACTTATTTTTCTTTGATCATATTTGGCCTGGATTAGGATCGTCCCGAGAGCTTGCCAAGATTGGGTTTCAGCCTGTCTCAAAACACAAACTTAAAATTGGTTGACAAGACCAATACCTGGGAGCATCATGAGTTTGAATGAAGAGTGCCGGAAACTTCTAGTCTCTCTGCACAGTGTTCCTTGATGGAGGCCACGGGGTGTTTATTATAGAACATCATGACATTGTACTTACAACATTTTGGATTTTGTTAAAATTTTAGGAAATTGCCACCTGATACAAATTAGAGAACTGCACATAACAATGGATACCAAATAGATATTCTGGATTTTTTCATTTAAGGACCACAATGTCTGACATATAGAAACTCAAATATTTATTGAAAGGGTGAGCAAAAAGGATGCCGTGACTTCAATTGCTATTTAGAAATTAAAATGAAGTTTAAATGTGGTCGTATTTTTCCGTAGTGTGTTCAGGCATACTAAGGAAAACCTAGAAGACTTCTAAGTATAATTTTGTCAACACAGTGAGATCGATTCAGGTATATATCTTAATTAAGAGTCATTTATGTCAAGATAACAGATATTTTTTGTACCTCTAGAAACCTCAGTGGAGCACAAACATTTCTGAGTTATTTTCAGCTTTAACTGACAACCCAGTAAGTAGGTGTTTCACTGAAAACCAAACACTTCTGATGTTACTCTGGCCTCACTGTGTGGCTAGGCACGGTGGAAGACAGAAGAAATATTAATGAACATGGCTTCTGCTCTCTGTGAACTTTCAACCTAGTTTGGGACAAACGATAAACCCATATGAAGCATTGTGGGAACAAAATGAAACCATATAAACTATTTTAGGTAGCCAGAACTTAAAGGCAAACAGAAAGGTTTAGGAAAACAGTTCATTGGTGATGTCTTGGGTTTCTGTCTCTGCAGTTCAGTATTTCTAGAAGTCTTGAGCAGTCAAAGGCCTCCCTTCGGTTTCCTCCTTAGTGCCTATCCAAAGTTGTGATGTAGACAGCCTGGGGAACATGAAAAATGCCCTTTCTCCTGCATAATGGTGTTATTTCCTTCCTTTTAGGAATGGCTCATAACTCTTAGGAGGTGTGAGTTCTAAATGATTGTTCTTTTCATCTTCCTGGAAGCGGGCCAGGCTATAGATAAAGCGTTTGATGTGTCAGCAGTAGGCTTGTAACAGCTTTGACTACTTCCATGATGATGAAAGGTTGAACTTTGATAAAAATGGCAAGAAAAGGAAAAGGACTCATTTTCTTCCTTTCACTTTTGTTTTGTTTTGTTTTGTTTCTGGTCAGCAGTTGAGAAACGTCCTACCAGGGTGGTCTGCGAGGTCTACAGGAATCTGAAATGTTAGGAGGTGTTCCCCTGTGGATTTACTTGTTTATTTATTGATCGTTTCAGAGAGGGAACACCCAGGCTCAGAGGCATGGCAGGAGCTGGCTGTCAGGGCCCTTATCAGCAGGCCCTGCCTCTCCTCCAGTCTCAGCTCAGTTAGCCCTGGAAGGGGAAAGACCTTGCTGGGGGCAGTTTACTGGGTCCAGCTGTCATTCAGCACCTGCTTCCACACACCACACAATCCAGGGCTGCAAATCTACTCAGACTCCCAGAGCTTTGCCTCTCCTGTCGGTTCCCAGGGCATTTGTTCAGAGATCTGATCTGAGCGTGTAGGGTGGGCTTATCTTCCTGATTCTAAAATAGACAAAGAGGAAAGTAAAATATGTGTGGACACCCAGAACCAGTTGGAATTTGCCTCAAACAATATCGCAGTTTTTCATTAGTGATTTGTTGTGTCTGCCTGAGTAGAAAGCTTGAGTTGGCAGAAGGAGAAAAATTTCTAAATTTTCTTTTTCAAAGAAAAAAATATAAAAGAAAACAAACACATGAACAAACAAACAAGGAAACCTGCCCTTCAGCTGAGTGACAGGAAGAGCTAAGATCAAGAACTCCAAGGCGAAGATGAGGCCAATTTTACCTTTAAAAATGAGACTTAAGCAAATAAAATAACCAAATCCCCTTTTTAAATGGAATTTAGTGGCCGGGCAGTGTGGCTCACACCTATAATTGTTGTGCTTTAGGAGGCTGAGGCAGAAAGCTTGCTTGAGGCTGAGAAACTAGCTTGAGGTCACAGTGAACTATGATTGCGCCACTGCACTCCACCCTGGGTGAGAGAGAGATGTTGTCTCTTAAAAACAAACAAACAAAAAAGGGATTAATGGAACTATGGTAAAGACATTTCCGTCATGTATTTATTTAATAATCTAATATTTACTTAATGAAATTATGATCTTTGGCTCTGCCCCTATATGCAGTTGAAGTTTAATGCCAACTGCATAGCCAGGCTGGACCTGCTCACTCGTGTAAATGTTGAAAGAAGGCATCTAGCTGTGCTATCCACAGGCTGAGGCCTCGCAGTGCCTGCTCTGTAACCCCTCCACTGAGACCAGTTGAGGCATTTTTCTATAAGAATCTTGAGATATAGCGAACATGTTTAAATTCTTTGGGAGTCATCTAGCTGACCATGAGAGGACATTGATGTCCCTACAGGGCTCTATAGCATGGGCTAGAGGGTGCCTGGCCAAGTCCCATGGCTTAGTGGGAACTTCATCTTAAAGGGTTGGTGCTGGCCAGCAAGACTGGCATAGCGCCCCTGAAAAGACCTGTTGGCAGCAAGGACAGTTTTCTTACTTCATTAACACCCAAAGTTGCTCCTGAAGCTGTCCATCAGCACTTATAATTTGCCTATGACAAAAGTAGAGGGCGAATAAGATGAAAACATTGGATTGTCTGGTTTGAATTTCATGTTCTAACTAGGCATGGGTGCAGGAAGAAGAACAAATAGGTGGATGTGAACTTACTCAGATCACAAGCCATATGACCAGGATTTAAATCCAGCTTCTTGGCTATCTTTGCCTTTTGGAAAATATTGGAAACACTAGCTGTTTTTCAGCTAGTGAGGTGGTGAGGTGTGTTCTAGTCACATTAGGCCTGAAATATGATATATGGGACTACACAGAGAAATTAAATGTCATTTATTTAATAATAATTAGGGTAGGCAGAATAATGCATCCCCTGGCCCCAAGATGTCCATGTCCTAATCTCCAAAACCTGTGAAGTTGACCTTACATGGCACAAAAGACTTTGCAGATGGGATTAAGTTAAGGACCTTGTGATGGAGAGGTGACCCTGGATTCTTTGGGTGGGCTACCCACTTACAATAGTCCTTCTAAAAGGGAAGCAGGAGGGTCAGAGTCGGAGAAGATGTGATGACGAGCAGAGAGTGCAGCCAGAGGGAGGTCTGAAGGTGCTTCACTGATGGCTTTGAAGATGGAGGAGGGGGCCATCAGCCATGGAAGGCAGGCTGCCTCTGGAAGCTGGAGAAGGCAAGGAAACAGATTCTTCTCTAGAGCCTCCAGAAGAAATGCAGCCTGCTGACACCTGAATTTTAGCCCCATGAAACTGATTCCAGACTTCTGACTGTAAGAAAATAAGTGTGTGTTGTTTTAAGCCACTCCATTTGTAATTTGTTATAGCAGCAATAGAAAACTTAAGAAAATAATATAAACAATAATAACAGTGATGCAATTAGACTTAGAAACATTAATTGGTGTGCAAAATAAAAGGAATTTGTTTCAGGCTTGGTTCTCAAGACAGGGCATTAGTTCATCGTTCTCTTAACAGGTCGTGAAGTACAAAAGGGTTTTGTTTTTCTCAGCCCCGTGGACCCTTTCTCAGGGGTCTTTGTTTGCTATTTTTTATGGGACAAAATAAGTGTCTTCGTCGAGCTTTGCTGACATGTTCTTGAATATCTATGTGTAGAATCAGAGTTGAGTTTTATTTCATCACTTGGATACCAAAACTCATATGAAGCCATATGTCCAGGTTTTGGGGGTCAGAAAACTGCCAAGATCCTCACAGATTTTTATGATAAAACCTGCATTGGTTTCAGCACAGACTCCTTGGAGAAGCACAATTCTACCCCGTCAGCTCTGATCACAGTTCTGTCTCCACCCACACTGTTTCTCGCTGACCCCTTCCTTCACAAGCCTGAAGAAAAGTGGCTTCCAGCCACCAGGGAAGTGAATTGAGGCCTGTTCTTCTCTCACTGAGAACTGCTCCACTTGAAAAATGGGCTTCATCCTTCAGAACACTTGTCTTGAGCACATGTTAGAAGCTATGATGTGTGCTAGCTGCTGGGGGAATGAATAAGATAAATAAGCTTTAAGTCTTACTTACTGGAAGTTCATGCCAGTGAAGCATTTGGCAAAGCATAGTGCCTTGGACAGAGGCATTGAATTCATCCAGGAAAGTTACTAAAAATGCACGTTCCTGGACTGTGGTTTGAGGAATCATTGGCCTAGTACTCTAGTTCTCAACTGGAGGTGACTGTGTTTCCCAGGGGACATTTGACAATGTCTGGAGACATGTTTGGTTGTCGCAATCAGAGGATGAAGGGTGTCACTGCCATCTAGCAGGCAGAGGCCAGGGATGCTGCTGTACATCCTACAATACATAGAACAGCCTCTGAAACAAAGAATCACCTGAACCTAAATGTCAGGAGTGTGAAGGTTGAGGAACTCTAATCTAGTGGGTAAGACACACACACACACACACACACACACACATACACACACAATTATACCACTGTGCTGTATACATACCCAGATGTATACCGCTATACTGTGTGTGTGTATGTATATGTATATGTATATGTATATGTATATGTATATGTATATGTGTGTGTATCTATATAAACACCTCTGTTAATGTATTTAAAGTATTATATGCTCTGGGGCAGTAAGTGCACTGCCTTCTAGCTTTGCCTGAGAAATCTAGGGTGGGCTGAAAGCTGAGTTCCCACACTTGGCAGCTCATCAGGGCCACATCTTGTATCAGTCAAGGTCCCATCAGGAGGCATAAACTATACCAGTTATTTGAAAATAGAGGATTAAATATAAAGGACTATTAACTAGGTAACTGAATGGCAAAAAGATAATTCTAAGTTATCGTGGAGATACCATCTACTAGATGAAACCACCACCTCTAGGGTTGGGGAACAATGGAATGAAAGTAGAATTATTAAAACTTAGAGGAGGGGCTATGTGGAACTGAGATTCAGACTTCTGAGGAGGGGGGTGCCAGCTGGCTGGAGTAGGATGTTGAGATGAAGCTTGTTTTACTTGCATGAAATGTTGGAAAATCTCTAAACTGGGATCAGTTGCTGATGTGGGAAGGAAGTGCTGCTGCCTGGTGAAGCAGCATTAATGGGACAAGAGGCCAAGGGAAACAAACAGAAGGAACCAGTCCCTTGTCTGGTGCTCCTGCAGGCAGAGCCTATCTTGGACTAAGCTAGCAAAGCAGAAATGTGGCATGCAGAGCCTCAGCTTCAGCACCAGAAGGCAGAGTGTGAATGAGGATGTATGGGTTTGGAGTCCGGAGACAATAGCTTAGTGACTGAGACATAGTTGCAGCTTTAATAGAGTACAGGTGCCTGGGTTCTGCATCAGAATCTTGGACACAAAGCCCTCAATATTTTTTTTTTTGCAAGAGTTCTATGGGTGATTCCGACCCACTGCCTAGATTGAGCCCCCTGAATAGAATGAGGAACCTCTAAAGGTTTTAAAGCATGGAAATGGCCCATTATTTTTTGTAGTTTCAAAAGCAAATTCTTTCAACTGAGTGGAGGAGGTGAGTAAAGGGCCTGTGTTGGTGGATTATAAATTAGCTATGGGGATGGAAGCTAATTTATAATATGGGGATGGATTATAAATTTGCTGTCTCCTTTAGGAAGAAGATAAAGTCCCAAACTTACAGATTTCCATATTAGGGGCATCTTGTTTAAGATGTAAAAGAGGGAGAGAAGGAAAGAAGCGAGGTGGGAGGAGAAGACAACATGAAAGGAAAAAGCCCTGGAGGCAAAAGGCAGATGCATAATGTGGATTTTATCTAAGTAAATAACAAAAATGTGGACAATATATTTTATCTAAGCCATTTTGATAAAAAGCAGACATAAAGCTACAACCAGGGAAGACATCTACCAGGGAAGACACAAGAGAGGTCTAGAAGGAGAGAAAGTCCTGGCCATCACTTTGATTATACTTCACACTCCAGCTGAGAAATTGTGCTGTGGTCTTTGGAAGGAAAGGCCCTATTAGATGGAAATAACTCAACTTGGGTGTTAGGACAAAATTTACATTTCAACCCTGCCACTTACTTGTTGGGTGGCAGATTTTCTGAGCAATTTCCTTAAGGCTTAGAGACTCATCCTCTACTGTAGGGGTGACAATAGCTTGCCCACAGGGTCTTCTGGAGACTTACGTAAAATGATAAAAGTACCTAAGCACAGTACCTGGCACAACCCAGGCTTGTCACTCACTACTTATTGGAGGTGTCCTCTCTCCCCTTGTCTACTCTGCTACTGTCCCCTCAGTCTGCCACCTCATCTGCTGTCCCTTTTCTGCTTTGATTTGTAGATTAGACTATTCTTTGTAGACCAAGAACAGGGAAAACCAAATCCAAAAATCTTTACTCCTGGAAGTTAAGTGTCATGCTCTGGAAACTTAGCATGATATAGTTCTAGGCCAAAGTAAGGCATGGCTAAGGACATTCATGCTTTTTGGTGAAGTTTTTTGACGAAATATGTATTTCAGAGTGGTTGCTTTGCTCACATACCAGCTTTTCACCACTGACTGATATGATGTAACATTATGGACCACACTTAAATCCTTTGCACTCAAGATATATTTCTCTCCTACACCGTCCCCTCCAGCTTTTCTCTCTTTTCTTCCCACTTCCATCTCAGAAGCAACTCTAGAGAAAAAACAGAGAACTCTATTTTTTTTTTTCCCAAAGAATTTGGCATAGGAAAAATTGCTCTAGAATGTGGAAGAGTGTAGCTGTTTCATTGTAATGGGTTAGCACGGCACTACTCTGCTCTCAGCCTCTCGTTAGGGAGCCAGGCTCTGCTCCTGGTTGGGAGATGAGTGCCACATCACACGCTACAAGATGAGTTTCAGCCCCCAAGTCTCACTGGGTACTCAGCTGTTGGAGAGGCATCCTGCATGCACATTGCTGTTGTTTTATCATCTTGAACTCATCACAATATTCAGGAAGATAGGTTTTTATTATGCAACAAAACTGCTGCTCTAGGGTAAACTTTTACACAAAGCAATTGTGTTCCTAATGGAACCATCTAAAACAAAAATAAAGGGGCAGAAAGTAGGCTTGGCATAGGTTTCAGATCTTTTAAAAAAAAATCACTAATTTTTGAGAGAAGCACTTGGATATGCAATTTGAACAAATGACCGTCTCTAAAGAACAAACTTACCTTTCTAAGAAGAGGCAGATGATGAAAATTATAACACACAACTACAATGAAAGTTCCTAGCATTTCTTTTCTTGCTGACCAGATAAGAATACAGTCACTTGTCCTTATGTATTTTAACCACTTAGGAATTTTCAAATATTTAACAAAATACGTGAGACATAGGTTTTAGTTATGCTTATAGGTATCCTACCAGCTTTACATGCTGAAGTTGAATGTTGCTTTTTGATGTATTAACACCAACAAACAGTTAGTACCTAAAATGTACAAAACACAACGCTAGAATGTGTAAAACCCAATAAAACACAATGGTAAGTGGATGAGACAGCCCAGAACTGTGCCTGGGCTTAGTTGTCATCAGCATCCTATAATTAAAGTGGTCTGAAATACTCATTCAGATTCTAAAGCTCATTCTGTGTGGTAGCTCTGCCTTTCATTCACTAATTTTTTTATTGAGATTTTGTTTCCTTGAGCTCATTGCTCTTCTGAAGGATAGTAGGCACAGAGGACTGGCCCCTACCCTCAAGACAGTTTAGCTTGGAAGTAAAGTCAATGTCTCCTTGCAGGATGTGCCAAAAATTATGTATGTGTGTGCCCCAAATACAAGGGTATAGATGAGAACAGAGGTATGGAGAGATGGAGGAGGTTACTAGGAACTGAAGGTTCTAGAAGACTTCACAAGTGAGAAGAGGCTTGAAATTAACCTTGAATGAAGTAGGATTTTGATAGGGGTTAATGATGGTGGTGGGGTTGTGACAGAGGGAAAGAGGTATGTTTAACGAAGATGGAAACCATAATTTATGTTTGAGGGCCATAAAGAAACTCTCTCTTTGGAGAAGAGATTATGGAATGTTTTGACAAAGTAGGCTAATGTGATAATAAAGAACTGATGCATCTGAATAATGTAACAAAATTTATTTCTTACTTATTTCACAGTTCATTGCAGGGATCTGGCGGGTAGACTTCCATGTGATAACCCAGGGAACCAGACTCTTCCAATTTTTTGTAAAGTGCATGATGCCTTCTGCATTTAGCTGGCCATCTGTCTAGTAGAGAGAAAGAGTGAGAGCGTGGAGGATTGATGTAGACCTATAAGTGTTTTATATTATTTCCATCCATCTCCCATTGGCTAGCATTTAGTCATATGGGCACACCTCACTGCAAGAGAGTCTGGGAAATGTAGTATAGCTATGTCAAGAGAAAAGGGTAACCAATTTTGGTGAACACATGGTCTCTATTATATTGGCTTTTAGCTCGAGTGGGTTGAACTTTATCCTGGACGAAGTGGTAGGTCATCCTTAACCTTAGCAGGGGTGGGGCCTGCTCATGGGCCATATACGCTCCTTAAAGGGGATGATTTTTGTGTTATATTCACGCTGTATCCCCAGAATATGAGAGGCCTTAAACAAATGTTTGATAAAATAATGGAGTGATGGATAGATGCTGGAAAGAAGGCCTGGTCACGTTGAACCTTCCTGGATGGATTAGTGAAAGAGAGTTGAGGCAAGGAAGCCAATCAGAAAGCTACTGTGATCATCTGATAGTACATTTACAGTTGGAATTTGTTCAGTTTTAGAAACAGAAATGTTTACTTCTGCCATTTTACTCTCTTAGCCTACAGCATAGCCACAGATTATAGTTTAATCAGAGTCCCTGCTGAGTTGAAATCTTAGAAGCAGGTTGTGAGCTGCAACTGTGTTCCTAGGAAGGGCCTGGACTTTCTTTGGAGGCATTAATTGGAATGCAGCCTCTGGACTTGGGCTTTGTCACAATACTGCAACCCAAACAAAATAAAACTTGACTAAACCAGCAAACCCAGATTGGAGTTCAAGTTACTTTAATGGACTCTTGGGAAGCACAGACTGCAGTTGTATTATGTATGCAAAATTTGCTCTTTGACCTTATTGTAAGGAAAATTACTTCAGTACACATAATCTTTTGCCAGCTTTCCAAAGCATTGGATGAGTTACTCTTTTGCAATTGTGCAATATTTTTTAAATTTCAATTTTCAAATATGCTTGAAGAATAGATGCTGATCCAACAAGAACAGAGAATATGAATGAAAAGAATGTGTTCTCTGTGCACCTACAAGAAGTCAATACATAGGCAACCTTGTGTGGCCCGAGGCTTCAGGATTTTAGGAAGTTGCTTGCAGATGAATTTCTGTGAAATTAAAAGCTAAGGGCAGCATCTTGGGTGCTTCCTCTAGATTCAACTTTTGTGCTTCATGTCTAAGCTGGGGCTGACCCCAGGGCCTGGCCACGATTCAGGTTACACGCCCCTGAAGTCTGATGAAAGGCCTCTAACTTCAATATTATGCAGAGTTGAGTGAGGAATCTCAGAGCAGCCTGGGATTCTCGGGAGATTTTTAGTGATTCTTGTTGATTTGGAAATAATGTAAAAACAACAGAAGAGTTTTTTGTGGTATTTTTGCATGTTCTCTATTGGTTTGGGGGAAGAATCCAACATTAAAGAGGCGTAAAAAATAACAAATATTTTAAAAGACATATAACATGCCCTCCTCTTTTCAGCCATCCCCACCAAAAAAATAAACTGTCGTAATAAAAATGGCGAGAACAGGAAGGGAAAACAGAAACAACAGGCGGCCGCAGTGTGCTGGGATGGGAACAGACAGGCCCCTAGTGGCTGAGGCTGATTCTTCTATGGCCAGAAAGGAGTGGGGAAGGTGTGAGGAAATGCATCAAATGGAATCTTTCCCTTGCGGGGTCCACGGCTCTTTAAGCTGTGAGTTTCTCATTTCCTGAGGCCTCTTGAGATATAAATTATGTGCTTAAGACAAGGAACCTGCAGGTACTAGTTTGGTTTCTAGCTGAAATCGCAGAGAAGTCAATTCATTGAAATTCCACTTGCTGAGTGATCTGTTTAACAAATTCACTGATTTTCTTAGAAGAAAAGAAAAGAAAACCTCAATTATTTTAAATTTTCATAGCAATTTCTATTGCATAGGATAGTTTTCACATTAGCTTTGCCAGTTTGTTGGACGTAAATCAGCTGGAAAACCTTATTTCGGCCCCAGCTTTCTGAATATGAAGTTACAACTTAACTGGGGCGGGGGAAGCAGGCGCCTCTGGTGAGGGATAGGAGGGGAAGTCGGCAGACTGTATCCTTAGGCAGGGAAGAGGGGATGCCGAGGTTAAACCAGGGGGGCAGTGGATGTTGGCGGTATGGCGTGCTGGAGAACAGAAAGGGTCAAGAATGAGAATGAGGGAGCAGGGAAAATATTCAGAGACTCCAAAACTTCTCCAAATAGGTTTCTGAGACTCTGCCAGTTCTTCTCATATCAATCTTCATAATCTTAATTAGTGGAAACAGATTTGGATACCTTGGTGAATTCAGTGAAATAGTTCTTCTGAATATGGGCTTTTGGTATATCCATTTTCAGCAGGTTGGCAACTTCATCTACTTGGAACCTCCTTGAGCCATTTTAGCAGCACCTTCCAGCTGTGGCAGACACCGAAGCCTTCCTGGAGGAAGATGTCTGCAGAACCTATAGAAAGATGGGTGTCTGGAAGATAGGAGGAAAAGTCTCAAAATGCCAAAGGCTTCCTTTGCTTGCTTGGCGGTGTGGAATGAGAAGGCCGTGACCTATTAGGATGGTCCACTCATCCTGGTTTGCATGAAACTTTCCTGGTTTTAGTACTCAAAGTTTCCAATCCCAAGCAAACAGAGACAGTTTGGTCTCCTATACCTACTGTAAAGGTGGTTTTGAGATGGAAAAAGATAAAGAAAGTGGTGGTGGGTGAGAGGAGGTGATGCTGGAATCACCTCCTCAAAGGCGGTTTTTTTTGCAGCTGCAGTTTGTATGGCCTACAGGGAAGACCAAAGGACACTTGGGGAAAATCACATGGGCCTGAGCAGTCGGCCCAGGGACCTAATACTAGGGAAGAGCCTTAGGTTTGTTCTAGATATCTTGGTTGTACAATCTACATGCACTTACTTTTCTAAATATGCTTTTTTTCTCTCTCTTTTCTTAGGGAGGCAGGACACAATGTGTGAGAGAAGTCTGTCCCATTCTCTCCTGTCCCCAGCACCTTAGTCACATACCCCCAGGACAGTGCTGCCCCAAATGTTTGGGTGAGTTACTATTTTCAGGTCAAAGAACAATGTAATTTCTTCTTAAAGTTTCTGCTGAGAGTTTTTATCCACGTTATTTTGAGGTTCTCCAGTTGTCCTATTTCATGGCTTGTTAGAGACAACTACCTCTTCTAATTACAGAAGTGGAAAGTGTGTACAGGATTTGCTTCTTAACTGAGGCCTCCAGGGAGGCTTCTCTCTTGTCTTCACTTGTATCTGTAACTGGGTACACCAGATGACCTGGGATAATTCTCCCTTCTGGTGAGAAAGTATTGAAGAAACTATCTTTAATAGGGCATATGCCTATTAACAGGAGCATATTTTAAAAGTATTTGAAGTAAACCCATGGAGGAATATAGACTAGTGTTACTTTCAGAGTAAAAACCATGCAGGAAGAAACACATGCAAGAAAATGAGAGTTTTGGAAGGAAATAGTGAATAATAGCCAACAGAAAGAGAGTACGATCGCTTTCTTTTTGAGCATTTAATAGGTGCTAGGCACCATGCTAGGCACTTTTTATATTGTTTTTTCTCATTTGATCTTCTCAAGAAGCTGTGAAATGTAGGTACTAAGTATATAATTCCTATGTGTAATGCAGGTGCTATTATTAGTTTTATTATACTGAAAAGCAATTAGATTCCTAGGTGGCAGTCCAGCCAGTGGGTTGTGGATTTGATATCCGACCACAGATATGTGTGATTCCTGAGCCCAGCTCTAACCTGCTGCAGCTCACCTTCCCTGGTGACACAGGAGGGCTGCATGCACGTTGCCAGCTGAAAGGGGACAACTTATGATGGGTATTTTCTAGAGTATGAGGTTCTTTGGCTTTTGCTTATATGCTACCTTCTTCTTCTTCTTTTTTTTTTTTTTTTTTGAGACAGAGTCTTGCCCTGTTGCCAGGCTGGGTGCAGTGGTGTGATCTTGGCTCGCTGCAACCTCTGTCTCCTGGGTTCAAGTGATTCTTGTGCTTCAGCCTCTCAAGTAGCTGGGTCTACAGACACACGCCACCACACCCAGCTAATTTTTGTATTTTTAGTAGAAACAGGGTTTTATCATGTTGGCCTGGATGGTCTCAATCTCCTGACCTTGTGATCCACCTGCCTCGGCCTCCCGCAGTGCTGGGATTACAGGCGTGAGCCACGGTGCCCAACCTATACTACTTCTTAATGATTCCTGGGCCCTTAAGCTGGTTGAGGTCAGACTATCAAGTTTCAAATAAATATGGTGGCTTGAGCCACCATATAAATACAATAGAAGCTCCATCAACCTCCTTAGAATCTCCAGGGATCCTTGAGGGACTAATATTTTCCTTAATCGCCTCTGACTTGGTATTTCTGCTCCTGCTATCTCTCTTGATTTTTCCTTCCTTCCTTCCTTCCTTCCTTCCTTCCTTCCTTCCTTCCTTCCTTCCTTCCTTCCTTCCTTCTTTCCTTCCTTCCTTCCCTCCCTCCCTCCCTCCCTCCCTCCTTTCTTTCTTCTTTCTTTCTTTCTTTCTTTCTTTCTTTCTTTCTTTCTTTCTTTCTTTCTTTCTTTCTTTCTTTCTTTCTTTCTTTCTTTCTCTCTCTCTCTCTTTTCTTTTCTTTTCTTTCTTTCTTTCTTTCTTTCTTTCTTTCTTTCTTTCTTTCTTTCTTCTTCTTTCTTTCTTTCTTTCTTTCTTTCTCCTTCTTTCCTTCTTTCCTTCTTTCTTTCTATCATTTTGTCCTTTTAGAGGCTCCAGCAACCTCCCTAGAATCTCCAGGGATCCTTGAGAGGCTAATATTTTCCCTAATTGCCTCTGGCTTGGTGTTTCTGCTCCTGCTGTTTCTGCTGACCTACCTTCCTTCCTTCCTTCCTTGCTTCCTCTCTCTCTCTTTCTTTCTTTCCCTCTCTCCCTTCCTTCCTTCCTTCCTTCCTTCCTTCCTTCCTTCCTTCCTTCCTTCCCTCCCTCCCTCCCTCCCTCCCTCCCTCCCTCCCTCCCTCCCTTCCTTCCTTCCTTCCTTCCTTCCTTCCTTCCTTCCTTCCTTCCTTCCTTCCTTCCTTCCTTTCTTCCTTCTTTTTATTTCTCTTTCTATCATTTTGTCTTTTTAGATGCATCTCCCTTCAAATCTGTTTACATCCTGTGATGCCATTGAGTCAAGCCTTGGAGAGCAGATTTCCTTGGAGAGGGTTTGCAGGCAGTAAGAGTGATTATTTTACACAGAAGCATAGTGAACAACATAATATGGGATATTAAGCACTCTCGTTCTTAAAAGGTCTTAATTGTTTTGCCTTCGGGACAATTTTACTGATGGTCTCTTCTATTTGAGCTCCTGTCACTTAATGCCCATGCCTTTTCCTTGAATCCTCTCTCCTTCCTTTCAGAGTTTACTGTCTTCAACTCTGAAACAACCTGTTGATTTATTTTTCTCATTCCCAAGTTAGCACAGTCATAGCATGAATTCTATTTTTTATGACCAAGTTGACAAATAAAGGTATTTTGTTAAACTAAGAGTTTTCTCCTCTTCGATGGCTTCTGCTGCTAACTTCATCTAACAATGATTGCCTTCCTGCTACACACACACAAACACACATACACACATACACCTGCTACACACACATACACACACACAGGTTTAAAGTAAATGTGAAACAGAAGAGCAAAGGAGAATTGCTTAGACGCTCCTGATTAAAGACATTTTCACTTCTATGTGTTCTGTTTGGGTTGCCAGTGTGTATTAGTGTCCCTGGAATAGGGTTAGCCAGTTCAGTGTGGCACAAATCATAATGCTGTGGGCCATGGTGGAAGCAGTGGCCACTTAAGCAGGAAAGCCATGACAAAGGGGGTGGCATTTGGGTCTGGCTCCAAAGATAAGTAAGCTTGATTAATGCTTTGAAGCTGGTACTGTGGATATGCTGTGTCAGTTCAGAAGCTTCTCATATGAGCAACAGCTATTGTATTGAATGCAGGTTTTTCTGTTCATTTATGGTTATAAGGCATACTACAAAAGGAACAGTAAGTTTTGAGAAACTTGAAAATCATAACTCTTCCAAATGAGATCTTTTTTGGTTGGGCTAGACCCCAGTGGAATGACATGGAAATGTCTGAAGTCAGGCTGTACACAAAGTCTCTGAACCACTCCCTTGAATGTTTTATCTTATGTTGGACCATGATGACTTTGGGATTAAGGTAAGATTTTATGCTCTTTGAAGGTAAAAACCAACATCCCCACACGGCAAGATACAAAGACAAAAAAGCAAACACTAGGATGTTTTCTAGATGCTGAAATCTTAGTCTAATTAGACTTTAGATGATTGGGTGCTGTTTTGCTCTTAAATTTTCCCTTAGGCAGGGTTAACATGATATACCTCTGCCTTTGCAACATTCCTTTCCTTGTTTTCCTCATTCTCAATGGAGAGTCTCAGCACAGGAAAATATACACAGAGCAGCACCTAGTGCACTCTCACTGACATAGCCCAGGTTCATATTTAAATTATATCACCTCTAATAATCATAATACATACTGTCTGCCATTTATTCAGGATGTGTAATGAACATCAGGCATTGCTTCAAGAGCTTTGTATTTACAATTTTAGGTAAAATTTTCATTTTAGTGAGAAAGAATTCAAGTGATTGGTCACATTTGTTCAGGGGGATAAGCACATTGAAGAGTCTGTTTGTCAATCAATCAATAAATCAATTGATCAATAGACCCATCCAGCCATTCCACCACCTGTGGAACAATATTGACTGCTATAGTGGTAGCATAGGCAACAGGCTATGGGAATGCAGAAAGGGGTCATTAACTCTAAGAGGTAGAAGGGCCTCTGCAGAAACAATGTGGAGCTCAGCCATGATGAAGGTGCATTTTGATTGGTGAAGGATGAAGCTTCTACACAGAGCTCTGTATATATCTATTTATTTATCTTCTGCCTTTTGCCAACAAGGATTTAAGACCACTTACAAAATACATGAAGCACATATAGATAAAGGATAGTAAAAAGGCAAACCAGATTATCCCAATTAAAAAAATTACTCAACTGAAGCAGAGATATTTTAAATTATTAAAGGACAGAAATACATCTCTGATTGATTGATTGAAAGGATGATAATGTTTAAAGCAGTGAAAAATGACTTCACCATCATTTTTATAGTAAATACAAAAAATAACTGCTCAGTCATATTTCTTATTATAATGTCCTAAAACCAAGGTGCGATTAGACAGAAGTGATTATAATGGGATGGGCAATATCTATGTGATCCAGGCTGTGTGCAGCTTTCTGATGCTTCAGGGTAAACCTATTTGGGTTCCTTAGAGGAATATTTAGGGTAAGAATGAATTTTTTTATTTTGCAGATAATCCTTTAATTTACTATGTCAGTTCTTAGGAAGTTCAAGAGACTCAAGACCTGGGTTGCACATAATACCTGTGTTAGTTGGGGAATTAACAATCATCATGCTAAATCATGCCTAGCCATGAAAGAGTTTTTGGTTGTATGCTTCAATATTAACACCATAGTTAGAGGTAGTGACATGGCAATGTGGTATTGATGATGCCATTTTATGAGTGAAGTCAGTGAGGCCTGGAGAAATCATACTCATTGGTCACGAGGGAGTCCATATGTAGGATCCAAATTATAACTCACTTCCACCTTTTGAGGGCCAACAAGTTTGCTCTTGGTGGTGAGAACCAAACTAATGATTTAGTTCTGCATCTATATTGTATCCTGGCCTTGAGGTTGGCTATGATAGGAAGAGAGCATGTTTTTCTTGACTCCTACTAACAGTTATTCCAACAATTCTAGTTCTGGGAACAGCATTTAGTATGTTTAGGTATTTTGAGCATTTCATTGGGCCTACTGATAAACAGAAATTGCTATTAATGTTTTTACAAGAAGAAAGAGTGGTATGAATAGAAATTTGATCAGTGAACACGAATTAACTTAGTCTTTAATTAAAGTAACATCGCAGAGATGTTTTGATGTGTTTCAAGGAGCAGAAACTCAAATACTAAAAGAAAGGAGGAAATTAGGTTGTACTCTTTATTTGGGATTGCTGTTTTGGTCCTTTTGTTCACCAATCCAGTCTTCACATCAGGGAAAACCAAGCAAGTTCTACAGAGATACTATGCCTATGAAAGGCTGGACACTTAACATGTGCCTCTGTGTGCCCTTTGAGTTAGCTTCACCCTTTATTCCTTTATGTAATTTCATGGCTAAGGTGCTATCTTAGTCTGTTTAGTCTAATAAAATACTATAAACTCAGTAGCTTGTAAACAACAGAAATTTATTTCTCACAGTCTTGGAGGCTGGGAAGTCCAAGAACAAGGTGCTAGCAGTTTTACTCTTTGGCTCATAGATGGTGTCTTCTTACTTTGCTGTCATGTGGTGGTGAGGGTTCTCTCTGGAGCCTCTTTCATAAGGGCACTAATCTAATTCATGAGAGCTTTGCTCTCCTGACCTAATCACCTTTCAAAAACCCCACCTCCTAATACCATTACACTGGTGATTCAAATTTACCATATGAATTTTTTGGAGACACAAATGTTCAAACCATAGCAAAGAGTATTTCATTAGTTCTTTTTGCTCATTCGAGATCTTCTTGAAATATCTTGATTCCTTCCACCTCCACCCATCTCCCCCACTGCCCATACCCAATTTTTAGATTATTTTACTCATTCTTTAAGAAGCTCCTCAGGCATTATATCTTCCAAGAATTCTTCTCTGACCTCCCAATTCCCACAGTTTCTAGATCGTCTTCTTTCCAGAACTTACTTTACTGTTGTTTTGAAACAGCATTTGATGAGTGTGCCTTTTCACTAGACGGTGAGCTTCATGAGGGGAGCTCATGTCTTAGTGATTTTGGTTCACTGTGATGAACACATTATAGATTTGTTGAACTTACAAGCTTCATTGTGGAATCAAACTCTTTTTTAACAAACTTTGTCCAAACTAATGACTTCTGGCAATCCTTTAGGCATGTCTGACCCAAGGCTCTATTTTTGTGTTCCAGACTTTCCTTACCTGGTCTTATGAGAATGTATAATGGACCTATGATGAAATCGCTGATGACAAAGTGAGACATCCCTGATTCTGTCTTACTTACACTGTGCTTCTGTTTCTCTCTAGGTCAGAGGAAAGTGTTTGACCTCCCTTTTGGGAGCTGCCTCTTTCGAAGTGATGTTTATGACAATGGATCCTCATTTCTGTACGATAACTGCACAGCTTGCACCTGCAGGGTAAGGCAGCTCTGAGAGCCTGTGGTCCAGCAATGATAGGGTTTGGGTTTCAGTGTTAGCATCACAGCCACAACCAAAGCCAATGGTGTGTTATTTATTGGGAGGAAGCATTAACGATGCCATTTTACAAGGAAAATCATACGCAAGGTCACCAAGAATTTACACATAGCACTCAAACTGTAGCTCAATCATTTTCTAAGGACCAAGAAGTTAGCTCCTTGTAGTGAGAATCAGGCTCCGAGGGCCTGTTCTGAGGATTTTCTAAAATCAGACAAACACGTATGGCGGTGCCCTCTGGCTTTAATTATCCAAGATGAATTCTCTAACACACCTGGCAATAAAAATTGCTTTTAATCACATTCAAGAGAAGAGAAAGGCATGGAATTAGAGTTCATCACAAAGATAAACCTGGCAGTTTAGGAAGAGAGTATTTATGTGTTGTTTATTGTATCATGTCTTATTGAAAACTTTGCTCATTTTTTCTCAAAAGGCAACCAGAAGTCTAATTACTGCTAAATAAATAATTCCACAGCTTCAGAATTTTAAAGGGACACACATCACATATTCGTAGACTATACTTACGCAGTCATTTATTTTGGAAACCAGGAAGAAATACATTTATCAGGGAGGACTTTAGGATTATTCATTAGTGAGTTAATGAATCACATCTGTCTGACAAGTTTAGAATACACTTTGGTGGTGATGGTTGTTGTTGTTTGTTTTTAATAGTTAAAGGTCTGGAGAGGGAAAGAGGGGAGCTCTACTCAATGTCAGTTATGAGTCAATAGCTAGGATTAGAGCTCAATAGTTCTTGATTACATGCTTTGTTCAGTAGCATGCACTACTTCAGGGGGTGGTTGGGTAAGGGCTGAACTGTCCATTCCACTGAACACCAAACATGAGTAATTCCTGAGCCTGAGAATACCTTACTGAAGCTTCTTCCTCCTGCCATGGTTTGTGTTATCCTATGCTAACCATATAGCACTCCCTTCTTGCCTTGGCCTTCATTCTCAGGACTTCTCCTCTCCACTAAGAATTTCGCAGGAGATAGCTTCCTCTTGGGGATACTGAGCCTTTGATGAAACATATCACATTCTCAATTCTCTTGCTCACAGGAAAGCAAGGCATCCCATGAATGGGAGTTAGTTATACTTGCCGTGCTTCGGGTTCATGGGTTCCATGAGAGATGATTAGGTAATACGTCTCAGTGCTTAGCAGGAAGTGTAATTAATACTCTTCCTCCAAAAGGGTGTTTCACTAGAGTATGAATTCACAGTCATCTTGGGGATATTAAATGCTTGAAAAATCAAGCTGCAATCATTTTGAGTAATCAGTATTATTTTCTGTCTGCTTTGAGCTTCCTTTTCTAGTATCCCTATCCAGTGTTTCTTATGATTTCCATAGCAGGTGCAGGAACCTGTTGAATATGATTTAATACAGTTGGCTCTTCGACAATGTGGGGGTCAGGGTATTGATTCCCTGTACTGTTGAAAATCCATGTCTAATTTTTGATTCCTTAAAGACTTAACTAATAGCCTACTGTTGACTGAAAGCCTTATCAATCATATAAACAGTCAATTAACACATATTTTATATGTTCTATGTATTAAATACTGTATTCTTATAATGAAGTAAGCTAGAGAAAAGAAAATGTTATTTAGAAAATCACAAGGAAGATAAAATATATTTACTATTTAATAAGTGGAAGGTGATTATCATAAAGGTCTTCATCTTCTTTACATTGACTAAACCAAAGAGGAGGAGGGGTTGGTCTTGTCTCAGGGATAGAAAAGGCAGAGGAAGTGGAAGGAGAGGCAGGAAAGGCAGGCACACTTGATGTAACTTCTATTGAAAAAAATTCTGAGTGTAAGTGGACCCTTGCAGTTCAAATCCATGTAGCTCAAGTGTCAATTGTATTTTTCTGCATGCAGGATGGTTTCAGGTCTCTATGCCATCAAATTTGACAATTCCTCTACCAGCGATGTTATTACCATCTTTAAATTTGTTTAGCAGATGCTTCTTCATCCATAACAGCCTATCTCAGGTGTCATACAACCTGAGAGGCTTTCCTGACTTACCTGGATAGGTAACTTTCCCCTTGTCTTTGCTATCTTTACAGCTTTGCTAGAGTTGTGTTTACCACATTATAATTGCAATTTGCTTGATTACACGGTTATCTCCCTTCTTACATTGTGGAGAACCCCTTGGGGACAGAAGTACATTTATGCATCTCTGTATTTGAATTCTCATTATTTAACACAGTGCTAGGCACCACAGTCTAATGATATGTACATAAAGCGTGCTCTCTCTCTCCACACAGACACAAACATACACAATGAAAGCAGGGAGATCTACGGTGAAGTATGCATTGTTTGAGAGGTAGGGAGTGCCCTTGTTTTTAAACAAGAAATCAGGATATGCGGCTTGACAAAGGATTATTTATTTTCCAATTTAAGTTGGTTTATAATAATTTCTATTTGCCAGGTATTTTACATTTAAGAGGCACAGTAAACCTGAGAAACAATAGGCAGAAGAGCACTTCTTTTTGAAATCAAATCATACTACTTTAACTTACAGATGATATAAACTCTTCACCTTCGGTGGATAAGTGGCTTCGTCAAAGTCACTCCACTACAGTAGAGGTCTGGAACCCAGGTCCAGTTTTGAAACTGTTCGTTCAGTTCCTTGGTTAGCACAGAACACACTTCAGGAATCTTGTCCTGAGGTGGTGCATTTGCTCTTAACTTTTACTTTCTGACCAAAGATATTGTGCCTTTACGTTAAGCTCCAAAAGGTGGCATAAAGCCATGGAGGAGACCCAAGAGAGCACTATTAGTGCAGGTTGCGAAGAGGTAGAGGGCAGGAAGAAGGAAACTGGTGGTTCATGGGGAGCTGGGCAGTCTTGCCACAGGCTGGTGGAGTGGGCTCATCAGTCTCTGGAACGTGAAATCATAAATCCTTGGGAGGGAGGGGTTGCGTGCCATAGTTTCCATAGTGCCCTCATATTCTGGTCTAGATACTTAATCAACAAATCACATTTTGAAGTGAATGAAAGATTTATTGCAACACATTAAAATATGGTACCTTACCGACTTTGACACAGATAGTTATGGGTTATGAAAGGAAGGCCAGGTAGGATGTTCGGTAGAGGTAAAAATCATTTTTAATTTCTAGTTTGCCTTTGGGCCCCTAGGACTCTACTGTGGTTTGCAAGAAGAAGTGCTCCCACCCTGGTGGCTGCGACCAAGGTCAGAAGGGCTGCTGTGAAGAGTGCCTCCTACAAGTGCCCCCAGAAGACATCAAAGTGTGCAAATTTGGCAACAAGATTTTCCAGGTATGTCATGAGACAAGCACATGGGAACTCCTGTACTACTATGCTGGCAGTTAAAAAGCTCCAGACACGAGGCAAATTGGGTTATCCCATAATTTCTATATACATATACAAATGTATATGTGTGCATATATTAATAGAATGTATTTATATTACAGTATTATATATACATATATAGTTAGAATCAAGTGCAGAGAACCAACCGTCTGAAAGATGTTTTTCTTGACTATATTTTTGCTGAAATATGTTAAGCCTGTAAAACCTGCCTGAATACCTGGGAGTACCTCTTCTCATTGGAGATGCTCAATGACACTTGTCAAGGTGATGATCCCTGTCAAGATCCTGATGGATCTATACAGCTTGATGCTTTTAGAAGTTTTCCACAAAGCTACCTTTGCAAAGAAAAATTTTCTCATTTGGAAGATATTCAGATAAGGATGTGAACAGTGTACGTAGTTGAGCCAGGTGAGAGAGCTCTGCCCAGCTGAATGGAAAAGGTTGTCTTTTGGCCATCTGTTACCAATCTCAGGTGTATTTTACATTATTTTCTGAGGACCCCAAGTGGGAAACAGTGCAATGGCCATTTAAACTTCAAAATGAAAGATGGTTGGCTTTGTCCAAAGTACATCCTACCTAGTCCATTTTCCCTAGGGGTGGAAGGAGTCAAATCACTGTATATCGAAGGCGTCACCTCATGATACCTGTGAGAATCAAGACCCACATAAACAAGTCAGTTGTGGTAGCTCTGCAGGCATGCTGCACTGAGCCAGACTTCCTATCACACTGAAGTAGTTGGAAGGAGAGGTCTTGGTTCTGATGGAATAGTAAGAAGACATGAAGTGTCACATGGTCTCGCTTGTAAGTGGGAGCCGAACAATGGGATCACATGAACATGAGAGGGGAACAACACACATAGGGCCTGTTGGGGGGTAGGGTAGAGGGAAGGAGAGTATTAGAAAGGATGGCTAATGCATGCTGGGCTTAATACCTAGGTGATGGGTTGATAGGTGGAGCAAACCACTATGGCACACGTTTACCTATGTAACAAACCTTCACATCCTGCACATGTGCCCCAGAACTAAAAATAAAATAAAATAAATTAAAAAAGAGAAAACAATTGAGGACAAAAAAAGACATAAGGTATCATGCCCAGTGAAGAGGGAGGCATGTGTGTTGTATTTACACCAGGCTTTCAGAGATGCTCATATGTCCTCTTGATGTAAAGTTTCCTCCTCCTCTGTCTCCAGAACACCCAGATGAAACAGCCTCACTCTCACTATGGTGCTGTGTGCAATGCACTTTCTTTCTTTTTTTTTTTTAGATGGAGTCTCGCTCTGTCACCCAGGCTGGAGTGCATTGCCATGATCTCGGATTACTGGAGGTTGCAACCTCCACCTCCTGGGTTCAAGCGATTCTCCTGCCTCAGACTCCAGAGTAGCTGGGATTACAGGCGCACGCCACCATGCCTGGCTAATTTTTGTATTTTTAGTAGAGATGGGGTTTCGCCATGTTGGTCAGGCTGATCTTGAACTCCCAACCTTGTGATCCACCCTCCTTGACCTCCCAAAGTGCTGGGATTACAGGCGTGAGCCACCACGCCCACTGCAATACACTCGTAAGTCACCTTGTAAAAACGGTTCCTTTAAATGACTGAGGCTTAAAATTATTCACGGAGACGTGGATTCCTAGAAATGTGTACTCAGAGAACTTGGAACAGTCAGGTGTCCTTTAAGGCAGATTCAGTCGGGTCTTTCTCTCTTGAAAGGCACTAGAGGGTAGACAGTCCTTAAAATAGCTTCAAAAAGTCAGGAAGGGAAAGAGGTAGGGGAGTCATGCAATATCTCAGCTGTTTCTGTTTTTAACAAAAATCTGCTCCTTGGATCTGCAAGCTCAGGAAGGAATCCTTGTTTTGTTTTCACCCCAACTCTGTTGTCTGTGATCTTTTTTACCCATAAGCAAGGATGCACATCCCTGCCTATCCTCCAGAGGTGCAAGGGCTTTTTGTGTATTTGGCATTCACAGATTATACATTTCATGAGTGAAAGAAATTCCTTAAATAGCTCTTTCTGAGCAAGGGTCTAGTCCAGGAAATGAATCCCAAAGTGCTGCCCTGCTTTTTGAGAGGAGAGAACTAGATAGGCAGTGATGGGATATCTATGGCACTTGGAGTCTTCTCTCTGAGCTCTGCATTTTCAGTGACTTGCCCATCAAGTGTCTGTCTGAGCGCTGGGAGTCATTTGAATTAGCCTCTCTTTTATGCATGTCCCATATGGGCCAGAACCATGGCACATCTGGTAATTAACCATCTCTGGACATCTCAATTAACTATTGGTGCTTGGGATGGCTTAAATATTTTAGTCTTATCAAACAGGGGGAAATTAGATTACTGTCATTGTATCATGTATGAAAATTCATGCTTGGTTTTCCCCTAGGGTGCAGTTAAGTAAACAATGATTGACAACAAGACGTAAATATGCCTTGGTTAAACACACAATAATTATTTTTATATCCAGGAGGAGGAACACACACACACACACACACACCACACACACTTGCGCACAATCTGAAATCTTCACTAATCTTTATCTTAAATCAGTTGGGTACATACAAACACCTGAGTCATTTAGTCTAATGAGGGCATCCCTCACTCAGGGCAAGAAATGCTTTCCTCCATGGAGAGATTACAGTCGGTTGCCTCAACTCCTGTCAGCTTCCAGCTGCTGACAGGATCCTGTGTCCTCTCTTGTAGGATGGAGAGATGTGGTCCTCTATCAATTGTACCATCTGTGCTTGTGTGAAAGGCAGGACGGAGTGTCGCAATAAGCAGTGCATTCCCATCAGTAGCTGCCCACAGGTATGTTTGGAATGCAGATCGACTTTACCTTAGTGTCTTGAGAAATGTCCTGTGTGTGGCACGGTCGCATGCCATCTTCCAAACACCGACTCCAGCTCCCCCAAAGCCTCCACATTCCTGAGTAGCCAAATGCCCCTTGCAAAGTTTGCTCATTCTTTTTGCAGATTTTATCCTTGCATGAAAATAGCTTTTGCTTTGCTCTTGTCCGAATTCTGATTTCTTATTGACTTCTCCCATTCATTCTGTAAAACTTCTCCAACTCCTGCAAGTTCTGTTTCTTTGCTTTCTTTTGCCAGGTTTTGTTTAACATCGTAACTGTCTTTTGCCTTTTCCTCTTTTCTCTCCCTTCTCAAATCAGAGCTTTCCTCTTATAGACATTCAAAGTAATATGTGGTTGTTTATTAATATTTCCACAAGGGGTTTCTCCTGCCTCACAGCATCCCCGATTTCTTTGCTGAAGTTTTCTCTCTCTAATCCTGGCCTCCATTGTAGCCCCAAATGGAAATAGCATCCTTATGGAAATATCTCTTTTCAAAAACCCATAGCTCTAGCACACTGAATAAAGCAACCATTATCTTCTAAATCATGAGATTCATTGAATTCACCTCAGCAACTTGAAACCTTTTAAAGTTTTATACATTTTGGGAAAATGTCAACCCTATTCAATACATTCCCGTGAATGAAAAAATATATCCATATATTCAGGACATGTCTTCCCTTCTCTGTTATAGACAGCTTTTAATTTTATTCACATCTGTTATTATTATAAACAAAAGTTGCTGTTTTTACTTGAGTGCCAAATGAGGCACAAAAAAACAACAGCTGTTGCTATTGCACAACTGAATAAAGAGGAGAGGAAAAGAAGAGAAAAAAAACCCACCCTAATTAGTCTTGCTTTAAAAAGCCTCAGACATAAAACTGAAAGCCTCCCATAAAAGAAAAAAAAAAAAAAAAGAAGATACAATAAGTAGACTTGAACACGGTCTGCTTATAAATATTCATTGGGAAAAATGGGATCACATCATTTATGCCAGTCCTCTGGGAACCCTCGCTGCTAATGAACTCTTGCAGCACATGTTAGTAATAATGGGTTTCCTTATTCTACAAGACAAAAACAGGATGCTGTGCCAACCTGGTGGCTCAAGTAACTAGCCTCAGCAGGCCGCCGTGGAGTTTCCAGCTTCACTTGAATTCTGCCACTTGTAGCCGGATTGATAGTTTTCATTGTGCTCTTGCTGGGGGAGGGGAGGGCGGGGGGAGGTCAACGTTCTTTATGTCACTGGTGTCTCATTAGCCTTCCATCATTGTAGACCACATTTGGGCCAGGGGCATCCATCCCTCCAAGCAGAGGCCTTTCCCTGCCCCACCCACCCCCTCCACGCCTTGTCAAAGCTTGTTGGTGCCCCTGCCAAGGCCCCTGCCTGAGGGACCACCTTTTTATTTCTAGGCTTCCTTCCAACCACTCCTCCAGTTCACACTTTCCCTTCTCAGGGGCCGGCAGGAGATCTTTGGAAGATAACTCAGCTCTATCTACCATGGAAATCTTGTTAAAAACTTACTTCCCCTCCCCTACATTGCCTGGGGAGATTTTGGAAAAAAAAAAAAAAAAAAACAGAGAGAGAGAGAGGAGCTTGTATTCCCTGCTCTGTCTTTCCTGGCTACTGCATATCTCTTTTTCCAGATGTAAATGTCTCTTGTGGAAGAAGGGTTTTATGATTGGATTCCCTGTCTATCCTGCCCTGCCCCCGCTCCCCACCCCGCCATCCTGCAACTCCCCTAGCTTCAAAGGAGTGCCATTTGTGAGAAGGGCTATGAGGGCTGCAGTGGGGACTGGGTCATCAGGACACTGTCATCTCTCTGTCTCTAATACGTACTGAGATTTTATGGTCACAACGCTAATCTCATTTAATGCTAACGTCACCCCTCTGAGGTGGATGCTATTTCTAGACCCTGCTTATGGATGAGCCTGCAGCATGACCAGAGTCTTACAGCTAATTGCATATTACCCAGGTGCTCTGACTTTGCAGCTTGTTCCTGATTTATTCCCCCATCTAATTTAGTGATATCATCACTGCCACTTTCATTTTCTGAAGACAAGAGATGGAAGTTTCCACTGAGATGTGGATGTAGGGAATTGTAGTCATGTTTGGTTGGGGCCTTGCCTTTAAGGTGGCTCTGCTGCATTGGGATAGAGCACCTTAATCCTCTTGGGGCCGTCATTCCCTCGGCCTGAGCTGACCTCATTTGGCTTCATCTGCAACTGCCTTCAGTCTTGAGAAACCAAAAGAGACCCCTGTGCCAAATTGCAATTGACAGCAGAGCTCTAGGCAATGAAAATATGTCGTGATGCTCCCACACTATGGGATGGCTGGCTGGGACTGAGTTTTAAGTCTCACTCAAAGTTGTCAAAGCCTTTAATGTATCATTTTAGGCCTAGCTGATGCAAAAACAAATCAGACCTGATTAAAGATCTTCAATAATTTACCAGAATCCTTTAAGTCAATCTGATTTTTTTCTTTTTGAGTACTTAAGCCTACTCTTGATGGAACTGACCAGTAGTGAGTGAGTGAATGAGCAGTGTGTGAGCCGTGTGGCTTTGACATGAGCCTTGGCAACCTCTCCGTGATCTGTTTCCTTAGTTCCCTGTAAACAGGGGATAAGGACAACCGCGTGTGGAGGGTTATTGTGAAATTTAAATGATAAAGTATGAGGAATGCATAGCACTCAGTCTAGCGTATAGCAGATGATAAATATTAAATTATCTTAAAGAGAAAGGACTCAAGAGGACAAAACTCTGCAGGGGGAAGAAAATGTCCTTTAGGGTCAGACAAAATTAGGTTTGACTTTTGGTTCTACTACCCTTGCATTGCATGACATCAATTTCTTCACCTATAAAAAGGGAAATACTCAGCTCATAAGGTTCTTGTGCATCTTAATAACAGTGATTATGAAATCTCTAATGTTCATTAAATCTTAATAGGTCATAAGTATTAACTCATTAAATCCTTATCACTAACCCGACATTGGGTAACATAAGTAAAATATCGAATAAGATGTTTGTTATATAACAAGTGCTCTCTAAATGTTAAATTTCTTCTACATTTCTTTTTCTCTGTGATTAACCATTGAGTCGGAGATAAGACAACTAATTTTCTGATATGAGTCCTAAGAATACGTCACCTCCTTTAAATGTCATGCATTAAAAAGACTTAAAAGACATGCAGTGTAGGAAATTGCAGTGTATTTCCAGAAAGGTAATGAAACATTACCCAGTGTTTCAAAATTCTCAGCTTCCTTGGCTTTGAGTGCATAACGGTTATTCAACATGGACAACCTGCCACTTTCTGAAACAAGAAATCTGACTGAATCTGATCTGTAGCACAGATATTGCCCATATCCATAGGGCTGATGATTCCTGAGTTTGGATTACAGTTTACTGTTTAAGCTTCTCCAACAAGCAAAGACAGAAAGAAGGTCTTGTAGGGATCTATAGGTTGACAGATAATTCTCATTTTTATGTGTGTGCCCTTGGTCTCTAAAGGGCTAGATTTGGATACCAATGAAAAGGTTGAGTCCAGACTGTCTTCATCTTCCTTCCATGTGAGAAAAATCACACTAGTGAGCCCTTTAGGTATTATATTTCTTAGAGGATAAAAACAGGAAAGTTTACTGAATGACTTTGCCTGGCCTTAGAAGCTGATACTTGAAACTTCATTTTCAACATCATCATCACCATCTGGGCATTGAGTTCAAGTACAGCTTGGACTGATTTCATTGGTTTATCTTGTATTAGATTTTAAAAAGATATTTGTCCTCAGCAGACCCCTTTTTTTTTTTTTTAACATTAACTTTTTATTTGTTTTTCTTCTGATTAGGGCAAAATTCTCAACAGAAAAGGATGCTGTCCTATTTGCACCGAAAGTAAGTTTATTCCTTTGAAAATGTGCTATTAGTATTTGTTTTGCATTTTATAGTGCGACAAGAAAAATAGGGGTGTATGTTTCCCCCACATTTTATTTTTGTAGGTATATATAGGATGGGATCATCTGACCTCCTTACAGACATTTTACGTCAATTGTAATTCTCCCACAGAAGTACAATTGAGGCAAATATAGATACTTCCATCAGAATTTGTTGCTATGAGAAATTAAGATGAATGGTTTGATTAGGTTGTAAAAAGGACCAGATAACTTAATGTGCATTTTAACTGCTAATAGCATTTGTAGTCATCGAGGTTAAGATAATGCTATCCGGTAAAACCAAACATTATACAAAGTCTAGGAGGGGCTTTCCTTCTCCCATTATAAAACCAAACAGCTGCACTTTCTGCTCCCTCACCCCACCCCCACCTCATCACCACGTCACCTGGGTGCATCCAGTCTTCTTGCTGGCAAAGAGAAAACAAGAAGTCATTGGGCTGATGGTTTTGCCATCTTATTATGTAGTCATGTGTCACTTTACAGGATGCAAAATGCCTTCTGAGAAATGCATCCTTAGGCGATTTTGTTGTTGTGTGAATATCATAGAGTACACTTACACAAACCTAGATGGTATAACCTACTATACACCTAGCCTATATGGTACAGCCTGTGGCTCCTAGGCTACAAACTTGTATAGCATGTCGCTGTACTGAATACTGTAGGCAATTGTAACACATGGTAAGTAGTTGTGTATCTAAATAGAAAAGGTATAGTAAAAATACAGTATTATATTCCAATGGGACCACAGTTTTATATGTGGTCCATCATTGACCAAAATGTTGTTGTGTGATTCATGACTGTTTTTAACTGTATTCTTGAAAGTTCCTTCTAAGCATGGCCTATTCTGAAAGCCGCCTGAGACTGTACTACTGATCATACAGACAGAGCATAGCAATAGCTTCATATCAGTCCCACATGTAGACATATGCCTAGATCTACTAGCAAATTGCCGTTTTACTCCTCCTGAAATTCATATGGTTTTGAGATAGCTTCCTGGAGTGTTTTACTGAAAGAGGCGTATTAATAATGTCACTGTCAAGTTAGTTCCCATGTATGATAAGTAGGATTAACAAAGTCATAAAATCTATCAGCGTATTTTATGAGCCAGTTATGTTTAGAGAAGTGGACTGGAAGACAGTTGAAAGCGGCTTTCACATGGGCACAGGTTTGTTCTTTCCACTTCTCTAAAATAGAGTTTACATTACTAGAATGCTAGACTCTGTTGTTTTTTTAATTGATTAGTACCTTTGGACAATAGATACGCAGGGTCATTATATGTGTGTGTGTGTGTGTGTGTGTGTATTTATATAAAACTATTAAATATAATATTTATCTACTATACATGTTACTATTTTTAGAAGCAGAGAGCTATTAAATAGTTACATACTGGATAAAATGCTGGTTGAATTAATGAAAATTTAATTATAGATTTAATAAAAAGGGTTTACCTTAAAGATAATGAAGTAAATAAAATAACTCAAAGGAGGCCAATGAAATATGACTTAGTAGAGAATAATGCAGGAAGACAAATTAGCTATGATTAACACACCAGTTGATTTAAAAACACGTGTACAATCTAATACATTTAATCATCCTCCCAGAAACCCTGAGGAAAGGGTTTGTTTATGGATGGTTCAGAGGCTGCCTTCCAGTTAATTCCTTTCTGGATGAGCAGAATAGAGTCTGCACTGGTGAAGTTTTCCTCTGTGTCCATGTCAGTGGAGATGTTTGCATTTCCCCATAAAGTGTCTCCTAGTTGAAGCAGAGACAGACCTCATAAGAATGACTCTTATTTTCCAGTTAACTCTTTCAATTTGCATGAGCACAGACTCATTACATCTGCCAATCACATTGTTGTCAGGCAGGATCACTGCTTAGCAGCTTCATAAAAACGTATGACCAGCTGGGTGCAGTGCCTCATGCCTGTAATCCCATGCCTGTAATCGGGAGGCTGAGGAGGGCAAATCACTTGAGGGCAGGAGTTTGAGACCAGCCTGACCAACAAGGTGAAACCAATCTGTACTAAAAATGCAAAAATTAGATGGGCGTGGTGGTGTGCGCCTGAAATCCCAGCTACTCAGGAGGGTTGAGGCAGAATAGCTTGAACTTGGGAGGCAGAAGTTGCAGTGAGCCAAGATCATGCCACTGCACTCCAGCAAGACTCTGTCTCAAAACAAACAAACAAACAAACAAACAAACAAAAATTGCCAATCTTGTAAGAAACAGTCTAAATCTTGAATTATTTGACTTTATTTTGCAAGGATCAAATAGGTGATTATTGAGATAGTTGAGAGAAAAGCTACATTATGTTATTAGTTTATTCATTATGAGCTGGACTTTCCATGTCTAGAAAACTGGTGACATCGTAAAGAAAAATAAAACAATACAAATGGATGGAAGGAAAGGTATTATAAAATAGGAGCGAGCTTTAAACTGGTAATATTAAGTACCAGATTGTGTTAACCACATGAATAAGCTCATGCCTTCTATCACTGAGAGAGCCAATTTGGCAAGGGAGAAAACCACCCAGCTGGAGGGGCACCGGGAGGACAGTGACTCTGCACCTGCATGGAGCAGGTCAGTCAGTGCTGGAAGAGCCCATGCATGTGGTTCTCTGTCCAAGTCTCAATTATATCATCAGATGGCTATTTCTCAATTTCCTTTGGTGTTTTTTCCATCTGTTTACTCTCTCCTGCTCTCCAGCAGTTCTTCCATCATTGCTGTAAAATGCATTCTATTTGGCGAGGCTTATTTGTTCAGATTGAGTTAAGAGATGGGATGACTTCCAATTTTTAAGCAATGCCCAGTTTTTCATAGCACATTCAGGTAGATTTATTCTGATGTCCTTTAGCTGTGGCTTCGAGACCTCCTACTTTGAAATTTCTTTGTCATTATATCCAGGATTCAGAACAAACCTTTGGGCACATTTTATCCTCTGTAAATTATGCAAGCTCTCTTGAAAAATGGATTTCTAGAGCAGAGAAAGCAAGGATGAAACTACAAAAAAGTCTAGTGTTTTCTAAAGCCAGAAAAACAACTAATTTATGTCTTATTAAAACACATACCATCTCTTCCTCTCTCTCTTGGGGACACACACACACACACACACACACACACACACACACTCACTCTCCATGATGTTACTGCAGAGTTTTCAACCTCAGTCTTACTGAGAGTTTGGCCAGATCATTCTCTGTTGTGGGGCTGTCCTGTGCATTACAGGATCTTTAGCAGCATCCCTGGCCTCTAACCACTAAATGCCAGTAGCATCCCCTGCAAGGTTGTGACAACCAAAAATATCTCCAGACATTGCCAAATGTCCCCTGGGGAGCAAAATTACCCCTGTTGGGTGCCACAGGCATTCCAAATAGAGGAAACAGCATGGGTGAATGCAGACATGAGCACCTGTGGTACTAGTAGCACTAACTAACCCTCGACACCTGTGGATTAGATGCAGTAGGAGAGTAAAGTGAGCTTAGAAGCCTCTGGGTTTAATTGAGTATGTTTCCGTATTTTAATTCTCTAACCCTGCAACAAATTATGAAGGCATAATTATATCTTGAATGATTTAAAAAAGTTACTATCTTTACTTTTGTTGCTAGGAAGTGAAAAATAAATTTGTACTCCACCTCTAAAAGCATGCAGGTTTTGAGTAATAGGCTTACTCCTGACTTCATCATATATGTCCCCTCCTATGTGTTTTCAACTATTTACTTTGCATGTCTGTAAGCTACTTCCAACCCTTTTCTGAAAGGAGGCAAGAATACATCCATGCACACATAAATGCATATGTCAATTAAATGGATTGATTACAGAGCTTCAAATACTCTCCAATTTATTTTGGTTACCTGTGGTAGTTAAATGAATGTTGCATTATTTCCAGCAGTAGTGGCATTACATTATCTGTTCCTAAAATCCCACAGAATTTCTCACTTATTGCCTGGGTTAGTTTTAATCTTGGTAGTGTTTGGAGGCTGTCTCAGATCTTTGAAAGGAGTAACGAAGAGGAAACTTGAAGTACATGTGAGAACATTCTTATGGGTCTCTCCTTATAACAGTCAGCAGTAATGGTAATTTACAATTCTGTAGGTAAGAAATAATAGAGGAGGCACAAACTGTTGTCCTACCCACAGTAGGACAGTTTTTGTAGGGTTGGCCTGAAGGAGCAATGATGACTCTCTCAAAATAGGGGAACAAAAGTCCTCTGAAAATCAGACCTGAAGAAAGTATGAAAAAGCATTGCTGTCTTTTTATAACATGGAACAGCCTCTCTTTCTCCCTTTTCAACTGAAAAGAATTAGATTTGATTTTGATGATTTATTTAAAATAAAATATTTGAAGTAGGCTACACAAACTTTATAAAGCTTTCTTGCAAATGCTGTTTCTTGCCAAAGTGTGAGGCTCTAGCCTTAAGTCAGTCTGGACTTGCCTCAGCTGGGCTCACATGAGCACGGAGTAGCTGACAGGGAGGCCACTCACCTGTTTTGTGTGTAGCATTTTGTTTATGCAAAATGTTGTTTTACTGCGTGTTGGCAAATAGTAGGTGGAATCTTGATCTAACCACCCAACAGAGACCTGAATCAGATAAATTCTTTGCTGGCAAGATATCTGTTTTCTGACATGGAAATAATACGTAGTGTCAAAGTTGTCACTAACAAGAACGGTGCGTGTGAGGTGTGTATAGAGAAAGAGAGGGAGAGAGGGATGGAGGGAGGGACAGAGAGAGAGACTGAGATTGACAGATTGAGTATATGAGAAAATTTAATCTCTCAGTCATCTACAAAAGCAGAGACAAAGGCAGCCCAGATGTGCATGCCCAGTCCCTGCTGTCGTAGGTTCATTAAGCTGTACCTGTAGCTACATCAGACCTAACCATCAGATTCCCAGCTTAAAACACAAGTTCATGATTACATAACACTGAGGCTGATTGAATATGCTGAGCACAGATGTGCATTTAATTGAAATAACCTCAACTACATGTCCCACAAGTAACAGGAAATATCAAATTTCAGCAGCTCAGGGTGGGAGGAGGCTCACAGTTGCCAGGTGATGTTTTAAACCCCCCAGGGTTAGTTTCCAGCTGTGTGCAGGCTGCTTTGGTGTGCCTGCTCTCCTAGGGGCCCTGCCTGCTGCCTGCACCCACCTCAGCCACTCATTTTGGCACATCTGACGTAAGCCCTCTGGGATGCGTACAGGTAGCTCCAATTAAACAGAGTGGCTGTAGGAGGGGGAGAATATAACAACAATTTCATTTATTTCCCTAGGAAAAAAAAAAATGAAACAGTAACGTAGGGGCCCATTTTATGAGAAATCTCCACTGACAGAGGTTCTGCAAATTAGTGATTTTGTGTTTGAGCAAGGTTTCTGGCCTCAGGGGCTGTAAGCAACTCCAGGTCCCTTAACACCAAGAGTCTGTCCTTAACTCAGGAAAGCAAGGAAATTCGAAACCAGAGCTCAAGATGCTTGTAGAATAAGAATTTGTGGTGTTGACTTTAGCCCTGCCAAGGAGGTGTTAAGCTAAGTGGCCACTGAAGTTTCTGCTCCAGCATCTGGAGTCGGACTCAACACTGCTCCGCAGGCCCAAACAGCAGACAGGGGTGGCAAATAAAACCCGCTGTACCACACATGGCGGCTGGGAGATCCCACACCGGTAGAAACCAGGCTGGAAGGAGCATGAGGAAATCAGTTTGTTTTCTGTTTTATATGCTGTTCTGCTCTAAGGAATATTGTTACTTTAATTTTTCTTGCTGTAAATTAGTACAGAGTTGAAGGAGACTGAAGTTATTAGGAATCGCCTTTTCTGTACCACCTACTGTCAGTTCCCACAGGGTACTCAGTAAGTCCTTGATAAGTGATTATTTGATGAATTGACAGTCACCACTGTCATCATCCATAGATAACAATAATAGCAATAGTACAATGGTAGTACCATCAGCAACAGCAGCAGCTAATAATTATTTGGCATCTGCTGTCTCTAAACACTATCTTGGGCAGTCTCATTTAGTTTCATTTGATTATCACAGCCGTCTTGTGGTCAAATAGTGCTGTTGGCTCCATTTTACAGTTGAAGGAACTGAGACTTAGAGGTTAAGAAGGATGCTCAAGGTAGTTGTGGAGCTTGAATTCCAACCGGGTAGCTGGCCCGAAAGCTTGGTCTGGAATCACTTCCCTTAGCTTCCTTGTCATTTTGTACAGTTTGATAACCAGTCGAAGTTAAGAAGGGGAAGAGAAGGCCTGGAGGGCTTTACAACTTGTAAGAATTGTAGACTGGTGAAGGACTTTAAGAGGAATTTCCAATTAACAGTGTTGTCCCTCCAACCACACCATGGTGGAAATGGAGACTCAAGTCCCCAGGCTTTCTTCTACTGTGGCATCTCCGTCTTTCTGCTCAAATACAGAGAAGTGGTGGTTGGTATGCTCTGAGCTCACTGACAAATCAAACTGGCTTGGTTTTCCATTTTGTTTGTTTTCCATGTCTACTAGTTTTTCCAGTTTTTTTTTTTCTCTTGGTAACTCAAGTTACTGGGGTCAAGTGAAGATCTCCCCAAATTTTCTTTTTAAGTACATATAGTTTTAAACTTGAAATAACTCTGTGTATAATCTCCACCAGGAATGGGTAAGAGCAGAGTTGCCCTGCCTCTGGAGCTCATCACCATTTTAGCATCAGGAAATTTGTAAGTGAAGGGATCTTAATATGAAGTCAGACATCTCACTTTGCAGGTGAGGAAACTGAGACTCACAGCAGTATTAACTGAAAGAGCTGGGATGAGGACTTGCATCTTTTAAAAAATCTCCTAATCCAGTATTCATTCTATAGGCCTATCTGGATTTTTGCTTGGGAAATCTATTTTTAATATAGATGTAGCATTATGACATAATTCAATTAAAAGCTAGTTTCTTGCTTAATTTCGAAAGAATGCATTTTATATAGAAAAAGATATGCGAATTCATTATTAGACATCTCGTACAATATAGCCAAGGCTGCCATGTTGAATCTCAGTAAAGTTGCAAGTGTCCAGTTTTGACTGAGGTTATGTGTGATGGAAATGCCTTGGTAATGACACACCTAAAATACAGCTAAATGACAAAACAAATGAACAATGGAAACCCCAAGCTGTGAAACTTAAAAAATACACTTGGTGGAAAGTACTGTGTAATTAATTATACGTTACTATTTGCAGAGCTGAGGCAGATTTATTCCTCTTTGGAGGTCACATCTCCTATGAGCAAAATAAAAGCAACAAAAATTGCTACTTCTTCTGCCTCTGCAGTTGCTCCTATAACTAACGGTGACTTATTGAACATTAGTCTATATCAGTCAGGTATTGTGATAAATGCTCTCCATTTTGCCATTTAATCCTTACCATGTTCCTATGAATTAGAAGCCATCATTAGCCTGAGGGTGAGAGAAATTAAATAGTTTGTGGTCAGCTAATACACTGGCCTACGAGACTCCAAAGCCCAAACTTTTATGCACTATTCTCTGTTCTCTATTGACTAAATTTTTATTCATTTTGGAAGTTCACTTCTAAATAGATATGAGGTTTGCCAGTTACTTTCTTTTATACATGACTAGCGGCTTCTACTTACAAGTGGTTGTATTTACTCACTTTTTAAAAAACTTACCTATGTTTATGAGGTCACTTTAACCTCTTCAGTCTCTTGGGTTACAATACTTCAGTTGTAACCTTTGCTGGGAGTATGGAGAGATGACTCATTAGCTGTGCTATATATGGCCCTTTGATGTGAAATTCACATTCATGAATGCTGTCATTCTTTCTCCTTATCTCTGTTCCCTTCTGCCCTCACTCATTGCTCCACCCCTCTTCTCTGACTTCCTGTATCCTTCTTTAGTGCAAGTATCTGTTGTTTTACTTTTTGCTTTTTCATCTCGTAAACCCACAGCTCCACTTGCATGGTGCCCTTTCTGTACTTTCTCACTCTGTTTTCAGATTTGTTTAAGCTTTGAGGTCCTTAACATATCACTTCTTAACAAGATGCTAATGTGGTAGATCTCAGCTTCTTGGAGAACACATTCTTCTTTCAGAGTATTGCATTTGAATTTTGTTAATAGTTTCTACCTTTGATTCCCCCAATTATTTGAGCTGGGAGTTGGATGGAGGGGCTAATGGCTGTTTCCAATCCCTATTTGTTGACTGAATTCTGGCGCCCCCATGTCCCAGCTGCACAAGATTTGAACCTTGATGTTATTTCTCATACTTTTGGCATTTCTCCCCCATGTTCCTAATCAATCATCAGGTTTGCTTGATTGTCTCTTTGTGATGTTTCTTGAATAAATACTTTCCTTGCCATTCCCATGGCAGCTGGACACTCATCCTATTGCTTGCATGTAATCTCCATCTCTCTTCTCCTTCACCCGTTTTTGCACACCCCTGTCAGAACCCAAACTTGGCTTTCATGGAGACCTATGCCAACTTCCTTCACTGGTCTCTTGCAGTTTCCCAGAATTTGTTTTATAAAACACTAGTGCTGAGGGATAATAATGAGTAATATTTTCAAAATAAGGTTCTGTGATTAAATACACTCAGGAAATGCTGGGTCAAGTAAACTTAAATGTGTTTCCTTACTGCAGAATTCTCAGAGCCCTTAATATGCTGATGTGCATGGTGAAGGAGGCTGATGGAGTATAGAGCGCCTCCAAAACTAATTTGAGCGGCAGAGCTTTTTTTTTTTATTTTAATTTCTACTTATTTTGGCAGGGCAACAGGCAGGATTGATGTTTCACAGGAAACATATCAAGAAATGCTGGTTCTTTGGAATACATTTAAACTTCTCAGGCTGGCAATGAATCACAGGCCAATTTATTTAGACAACTTGGGTGTCTTGTATTTCCCAAAGCAGCTCTGCACTCCGGTCTGATTGGCCTCCTGCTCTTCTTGTGTAAGCTGCCCTCTTATCTATGTCCATGACTTTATTTACATTCTTCTTTCGGACTAGAAGGCTTACTTCATTCTAGCCCTAAATCTGTATTTTATGTCTTTTATAGACTATCTCAATTTACCTTGTCTTTTCAACAAATCTATACTTTCTAAGTTTGTTACAGTCTTTCTCAACCCCATTTTAGCCAGCGGTAGATAACTATTTGCTAGATTTGCATACCATTTATAATAAGGAAATGAATAATGACTACTCTGAGTATCTCTTATGATCGTGGCAGCTTTGCAGTGCTATCTTTATAATCACCCTGCAAGGTAATTGTTCTTAGAGTCATGTTATAGGCAAACAAATTGAGGTTATGTAGGTAGTTTGTGCATGATTTTCTAAGTCTTAAGTGACAAAATCAGGATTCAAACACAAGACTCTTAAAAGCAATAATATGCTCAATGTCTGCCAAACTCTAAGGAGGCTTTAAAGCTGGAAGCCGGGTTAACCTGGAGATGTGAAACCCATCTCTTTAGGTCAGATATACTGTTCTCTCAATTGACAAATAAAAACTTCTGGTTTAAATAGAGAAGAAGATGTTTTAAGGTCGGATCTTGGATAGTGAGAGTGGCAAATATGCATCTTCTGTGTGAACTGTATATTAACATTCAGTGAGCTTTCGGCATTCCAGAAGGTGCTCTGGAGGACCTGAATAAAAAGTTGATACAGACCCTGAGCTCAGAAACATGTAATGTAGTTGTGGAGATGAAATAAAAACACATTATATAAGGGAATCACGTATTATCGTTTATAATTAACTTATAGATAAGTGTTCTTAATCTAAACTTCCCAGACTCATAGGACAGCATTGATCAATCTTTTGACAGAGTCTTTAGGAACCTCTACATTTGAGAGGATATGAGTATCTACACATTTCTTCAGATTCTCAGAGAGCTCTGTGACCCCAGCTAGTTAACAACTTTGCAGGATGCTGTGGGGAAAGGAATGGCCTTGAAGCCACAGTGTCTTGGGTTGGATTCCATCTTTACAAGTATTGGCTGAGAAACCATGGGCAATAAGGCAACTTCCTCAAACTCATTGCTAAAAAATTAGGGTATTAGGGTATGAATATACAGTGTGCACAGACATAGTGAGGATGAAAGGGGATAGTGAGGATGAAAGGGGATAGTGAGGATGAAAGGGGATACTAAAAATATGGAAAGCATCTGACATGGTACTTGGCATATACTAGTTATTTTTTACTAGCCACATTTAATGTTTCTAAGTGTACTAGTTACGTATGGCTACAGATGACAAATTACCACTCACTGGCTTAACACAGCACGAATGTATTGTTTTACAGTTCTGGAGGTCAGAAGTCTGAAAAGGGTCTCAGTGGGCTAAAATCAAGGTGTCAGCAGGGCTGTGTTTCTTCTGAATGCCCTAGGGGAGAGAATCCATTTTTTGGTTTGTTTGTTTGTTTTTCTCTTTTCCAGTTTCTGAAGGTTGCCCACATTCCTTCACTCCTGACTCCTTCCTCTAGCTTCAGACTTGTCAACAGTAGGTTGAGTCCCTTTCACACTATAAGGGCCATGCACCTGCCTTCCTCTTTCACTAAGGGCCCTTGTGAATACATTCACCCCTTTCAGAAGTGCCCATATTGAGGTCAGCCGATTAGTAACCTTGATTCCATTTGCAAACTTAATTCCCTCTTGCCATGTAAATAACATAGTCACAGGTTCTGGGCATTAGGAGGTGGACATGTTTGGGGGCCCATTATCCTGCCTACCTCTCTTGGTCATATTAGGCATTAGAGGTAAGTTCTTTTCCCATGTTGTTCTGATTCTGATGTAGCTTTCTGATTTTGACAATAATTTTTGGTAGGGTAGGTTATCTCTATTCAAATGGAGAAATTGGACTGCCATGAATTTGAATTTCTCAGCTAGCTTTCTTGGCACCAGACATAGTTTCCCCATAATGTTCCTGACTTTTCAGAATTTTTTTCCTAATAGTCTCTTTATTCTGAAAGCATTAATTAATTATTCAGTTAATCGATTAGGCACAGTTCTTTTGGTTACCTGCTGTATGTGTCATTACACTGAACTATTTTAGTAAGTTCAGTGTGGGCAATTTTTGCTTCACCAAAATATGTTCTCAAAATTATTAACTAACTCATTCATTCAACAGATATTTATTGATACATGATATGTGTTACAGCAGTAATATTTTTCAAGTAATGAAAAAATGAATCCATGCATTACATATATACCATTATATGTTGCTTAATGGTAGGAATATGTTCTGAGAAGTGCATCATTAGGCAATTTTGCCATTATTCGAACATCAGAGAGTGCACTCACACAAACCCTAGGCTAAATGGCACACCCTATTGCTACTAGGCTACAAACGTGTACAGTACAAATACTGTAGGCAATGATAACACAATGACAAGTATTTTTGTATCTAAATACATCTAAACATAGAAAAGTTACTGTAAAATACAGTATTATAATCTTATGGGACCACTGTCACTCATGTGGTTTGTTGTTGATGGAAATGTCATTACGAGGCACGTGTCTACCTGTAGACCTTCTGTATACATGGCAGTGTGTCAGGCGCTGAGGGGTACACATAAAACTTACAGGGAGTTTAAGGTCTGGCTTAGAAGTTAAGAATATGCTAAAACTATAAGCTAAGGAAGAAAATGATTTATCATAAGCAGGCTATGACTTTGGTACACCCTAGTTTTGATCCCTAAAAGGAAAAACTTAGTGTGACTACAAGATAGAGTATTTGAAATTAAGACTGTCCCAGAACATCTGGGCTATATGGTCAGTTTTGCTTTTGGAATTTAGAGGAAACAGACGACTTTGGCTGAGGCACCAGGGGTGTTGCTTTGGGAAGCTGGCATCAGGCCGGGAGCTGAAGGATGCGTGTGCTGTGAACTGTGAGGGAGTGCTGGGCAGGCACAGGCCACTGCAGGGCCCAGGTGAAGGGGGCCAGCACTGGGCTCCGTGACCGAGGCCTGGACTTTAACCCTGGCTATGGGTTTGAATGTGTTTTAGATGAGATCTTGTAGTTAGGGACTGCTTCCTTTGTTTGCTCTTTTGTTTCAAGTTGATGAGCTCGTGGAATTATGGAAAATACGTGAAAGCAAATTCATAACATTTAACAATGTACCTACACAATATTTCTTGAAATCAATTTTTTGTGTACAGATCAGTTACAATTTCCGGTGGATTGTAGATCGGTGGAAAGTGACCTGCTTCTCTCTTTTCCACCCCCACACCTATACGTGTTAGATTATTTCCCATTTAAGAGATCAAGGAAGGCACCCAGGGGCCACGTGGTGGATCATGTGCTGACCCTTAGGTCCCTTTTGGGCCAACAGCTGTCAGTGACATTCTGTGCAAGGCGGGGGGCTCCTGAATGGAGAAGTTCAGGTCCTTCTGGGTCGCACCACAGCCTCTTTCTATCAGAGGCCTCTGTTATTGTTCAGGCAGGGCCTAGACAAACAGCCTTTCCTGATTTTTCACCCAAGCTTGGCATCATCACGACGCTTACCTGTCTGGGATTCCTGGAGCCCCTGCATGACGCAGTCACCTCAGAGTCCCATGGGGCCTGTTTCCCTGCAGTTTGGGCTGAAAAGGTTTAAAGCCATGTTTTTTTATTTGTTAGGCTTCCTCATGGTTAGAGCATTATTTTTGGAAATGCAGTGATCCATGTAGTAGCAAAGTATGATGAGCTGGAGAGACCTTCCTCTTTGCTGAAGTAATGGATTGAGGATAGAAGTTCCATCCTGTGCTTTCAAAGTGAAAAAACATTTTAAAGACTGGAGAAATCTTATGACATGTTAAGTAAAAAATAGGGCGCGGTGGCTCAAGCCTGTAATCCCAGCACTTTGGGAGGCCGAGACGGGTGGATCACGAGGTCAGGAGATCGAGACCATCCTGGCTAACCCGGTGAAACCCCGTCTCCACTAAAAAATACAAAAAAAAACTAGCCGGGCGAGGTGGCGGGCGCCTGTAGTCCCAGCTACTCGGGAGGCTGAGGCAGGAGAATGGCGTAAACCCGGGAGGCAGAGCTTGCAGTGAGCTGAGATCCGGCCACTGCACTCCAGCCTGGGCGACAGAGCGAGACTCCATCTCAAAAAAAAAAAAAAAAAAAGAAAATCAAATTTCGTGTACAGAATTATCTTAACTATGTTCAAATAAATACATGCCCAAAATTATAAACAGTGGCTCTTTCTTAGTGGCAGAAACATGAATGATACCTTTTTCCCCTTCCTTATGCTTTTATGTTTTTGTTTTGTTGTGTTTGGAGGGGAGTGGGGTTAGAGTTTACTCAGTTTCTCTTATTTTTTTTTTTATAACGTGTGATTGTATAATTTTCCCTTAATTTTCTTTGACAGATGTTTTGAAAATAATCACTGCTCTCAGAAGAAAGGCATTTCATTAGAATAAATATATCCATGACATAAATAAATGTACCTTATGTGGTTAGGAGAAAAGTGTTGGCACTATAAGTTCAGAGGTAGTGTGACTCTCTTATTTCTCATAGTGATCTTATTAAGGTATGGAACATCAAAGTGGTATGTCTTTAATCCAGCATTTTTAAAACTTTTAAAGCAAATATTCTTTTTCCAAAAGTGTACATAGTCATTGCAAACAATGAAATGTAAGTGTAAATAATAATGCAAATACACATAAACAAGAAAGAGGAAAAGAAATGTCACACATAATTCTATTACCTTAGAGAAAAACACACACTCTTATTATCTGATTTCGTACACTTCTGATCTTTTCCCCCCTTTACCTGTGCATTTGTATCCATATGTTGAAAACAACTCAAAACAAAAATGAGATCTAATGATTTGACCTACAGGACTATGAAAAAATGTGCCACCAGTGATAAACTGGCATCTTTCTCTCCATCCTCTGACTTATGCATATTCAAACAAGGTTAGTTTCAGGATGGTCTGTTTCTGTAGCCTCCCTCCCTCTGCCTATCACGCCAAACTTTCCAAAAGAGTGTGACTGGACATCTGGATGTGTTGGACTGAAGCTAATTTCACTGGGTCCACTGGAAAAAAATTATATGAGGATGCTGTGTTTATTTCTGTCCCCTAAGTGTTCTCGAGCCTTTTCCTTTTGCAGCCAGGCAGATTCTTGTAACACTGAGAATTCTCACGTGCAGACACTCTCTAGTGCACGTGTTCACTGCGCCTGCAGGATCTGGCATAGGGGCCCGGAGGTGCCAGGAAAAAGGGCCAAGGTTTCAAAATTATTTTAGCTCATGATACAAATGTCCCCAAATGCAACACATAATTTTCAGGCATCTTCACAGTCATGATATTTTGTTGGCCTCTTCGATATTGCTGTCACACAGAAAAATCATCCCGATTTCCAAACCCTTCCCTTCCATAAGTTAGGGCCTCTTGAAAAATATCTTTCCTGACAGCCCTGTTCACACATGATTTCCCTTGCCCAGAGTCTCCCTGGACATTCTTCATTGCTTCCCGCCCAGCTATGAGCAAGCTCAGGCTTCCCCAGGGTCACTTGAGGCAGTAGATCTTCTGTTGCTTCTATAAAGACTTGCTTTGTCATGTAATTGGCCTTATCTACAAGTACCCACAGTTTGACTCTTAAAAACAAAACAAAAAATAACAACAAATCAAAAACAGAAAAGCATAAGAAAGAAAATAGTGTCACTTATGGTTCTTCCACCAAGGAATAACCACTGTTTTCAATCTTGGGGTGTGTATGTTTTGGCGGGGGTTGTGCATATTTATTTTAACATAGCTAAGATTATCCAGTACATAGAATTTTATTTTTGATTTTTCACTTAACATGTCATAAGCATTTCCTCAGTCATGAGGGTTATTCACAAACTTTTTCAGTGACTAGATCATAGCTCATTTTATGGATTGTACTGCAAAGCGCTTAGCTGTTTGTTTAATGTTGGGAGACAATCTAAATACCAATTTTCTGATGATGCCTCCATGATCAGCAGACATGTAGAAGAGTTTTAGGGTCTGTGATGAACTTTCTGCAACTGTTAGCTATTAGTGCTTTGATTATTGATAATTTTAATGTAATTGTTGTCCCTGGTACAAGGAGAAGATTGCCACAGGAGAGTGTGGGCAGCAGGTGTGGGCATTCCCTGTGCCTGCTCCCCACTGAGAGAGGACTTTCTCAGGAGTGTAATTTCAAAACCTTAGGAGGTACCTTGGCCTTTCCAAGCTGAGGTCCATCTGTAGCATGCTCAAAAGCTCAAAAACGTTGGTTTGTCTGGGCACTCTCGCTGAGAAGGTGGAGTTAAGGACCTGGAAAAGTCCTCTTCGACTGGGTGTATCTGGGCATCAGGTTCTTATATAGTCCTTTTGTGGCATATGTTGGTATCATTTCCGAACTGTCATTCTCCTGATGCCACTTAGGGTCCCAAAGAACTGCCCTGTTCTCCCTCAACCAAAAAGCGACATCTTCATGGCCAGGGAGAGATTCCATTTCATGGGCAGGGAGAGAGAATGTCGGGGGGGAAAGTGGGATAGGATGACTTTGGAAGTAATCACTTGGAGAAAGGACTGATAAATGCACTCTGAAGAGGTTAAATAGCTGGGAACTAGTTGAGAAGGTACAGAATTAGGAAGGTGGGGAGAGGGTAAAATGTGAAGCAACACACTGTGTAAAATAGGAGTCAGAAGGAAAAGCGACCAAGAAAGCAAATAAGAAAGGAGCAGAAAGGGAGGGTAAATTCTAGTATTACTGCTGAGCTTTCAAAATGTGTCTCTTCCACCTACTTCTTCCACCCTCCACCCGGAGGAGTGCCTTTTATATATTCTTTAAAATATTTGTTCATTGAAATTCTCATAAAAGCCAAAACTTTTCCTTTTATAGTCTCTATTAAATATTGACAAGGAAAACTAATTTAAAACAAAAAATTAATTTATTAAGTTCCAAATGTATGTGCTTCGTATGGAGTCATATGAAATTGACATATAAAATGACATAATATATCATAACATAAAGCAACATTACTCTCCAAACACTTTAGAAATTAAAAGCAAATGTTTCCATTGGATCCCTTTGGTCCTATCAGATCAGCTGGCACATCCTTCCTCTGTCTTGACTCAATTCTTCCCTTAGATATTCTGAGAAATTACTTATATGACGTTCTCATATTCTTGACCTGGTATTTTTATTCTGGCTATTATTCTTGATCTGGCTATTATTCTAGTGGTGACTGGAAATTGTGCTTTTTATTATAGTTTTTTTTTTATTATTTGGGCTAATATCTCTAAATGGATTCCTCATTTCCTTGTTGCTTCATGCCTTTTTGAAAACAGATAAAATATATTTATATGCAGAACAAACCAACGCCAAGATTTTTTTTAAAAATATTTAATTTTCTATAAAAATCTTTGGACTGCCCCAATGTGTAAAACTTCACTTTGATCTCATAAGTATTTGAATTAATGATATTTCAGAATGATGACTCTATTGGGATTTCTTAACTGTACTAAATCATATTTTGTAACTTATTTTTCATCCAGTTTTAGATCATGGTCCTTAGGTCAAAACATAGGAATTTTTGGAAAACATATAAAGACTATCCGTAAATATTATTAGTAATTTGTTTCCTGACACTATTAAACTTGTATCTGTTTGGCAGTTCTGTTGATTTGTCTTATGGAAATACATGGGTGTTGAATATCAGTTTTCCTTAAGAGCATGAGAAACAGCACATCGTGTTTCTGATTTTTTTGAATTAGTTAAATGGAAATCATGCTAATGTCTTGGTGTATTGTCACTGATGTTGCTGCTATTTGTTTATTTATATATTTACTATGCTGTTGTATATGTGGGTTGTGAAGTAAGACCAATTCTTAGTTATCTTAGTTCAGTTTCTTCATTCCTAGCGTTAAGACCATGGAAGCATATCTAGGCTACAAAATAGGCATGCTTCGAAAATTCAGAGGTTTTAAAATAGCTTTCAAGTATGAAAGAACCAGAAGTATTCTGAGTATTCTGTGAGGTTTGGCACAAACCTTTAAAAACGACGACTTTTTTTTTTTTTAAATAAAAAAATTGATTTCCCTTAGTGTATCTCTGCTAAGTCCCCCTCTTACCCAGCAGGTGCCCCTGATTTCTCTGTAAATCCTTGGCTTGGTTTGTGACCCGGCTTTTGTCTCTCACTCCTCCGCAGAGCCCGGCGTTTGCACGGTGTTTGGAGATCCCCACTACAACACTTTTGACGGTCGGACATTTAACTTTCAGGGGACGTGTCAGTACGTTTTGACAAAAGACTGCTCCTCCCCTGCCTCGCCCTTCCAGGTGCTGGTGAAGAACGACGCCCGCCGGACGCGCTCCTTCTCGTGGACCAAGTCGGTGGAGCTGGTGCTGGGCGAGAGCAGGGTCAGCCTGCAGCAGCACCTTACCGTGCGCTGGAACGGCTCGCGCATCGCGCTCCCCTGCCGCGCGCCGCACTTCCACATCGACCTGGATGGCTACCTCTTGAAAGTGACCACCAAAGCAGGTGGGGCATCTGTGGCCTCCCTCTTGGTCTAGCCTCCGCCTCACTTACCCGTTCAGCAGCATTACTCCGTTAGAGTACTCAGGAGATGTGGTTCCTCCTCCGAGGAGAAACCCAAGGCAGAGCCAGGTTCCAACTGCGGGACTTGCCTCGTCCCCACTCACAGGGAAGGCACATCCTGAAGATGCCACAAACAGCTGGAGACATTTGCACCATATGGAGTCTTGCAATTGGATGCCAGTCCCACCAGTCTTGCAATCTTCCCACATCCAGAACCTTTCCATCCTCTGTCTAAAAATAGCAGTTGTACTCTTCACATAACCCCTCTCTCGAGTTTTGTTGCTCTTTTAGGCCATCGATGCCCAGCTTGGAATTGTCAGTGTCTCCCAGCTCAGCCAGCTATGTGCAGTTTCACATCTGGGAGAAATAGTGTGTCTGTGTTACCATCTGCCCAAGACTTTGCAGCGGAGTCCTTAAAAGTAAACAGCTTAATATCAGTGATGTTCAAAAGAAACATAAATGTCCACAGCAGAAGGGCTTGTTCTTGGCAAACTCTGGTATGCAGGAGTAGCCATAACCCACGTGGCTATTCTGTGCCACCGAGGCCCCCTCTTTCTCAGCAGCCCATGGTGCTGTAGGCTCACTGGTCTCTCCCTTTCCACTCCAAGAGCAGATATATTCCCCCTTGGGCCAAACTAATTTTGACTGCCAGTGGTCCACCAGGCTCAAACTCTTGTCTGTTATTTGCTACCTAAGAAAGGCATCTTAGAAGCAGATCTCAGTTCTTGAATATCAGCCCCAGAGCATAAATTCAGCTCATTTTCACATTTTATATATCACTTATGGTTCCTTCCATGGTACCTTTGGTTAATATGTATCTTTTGTCAGTTGGACATTGCACTGCCTTTCCTTTGGCATACTCTATTTTTTTTTTAAAAAGCATGATACTTTTAAGGAAATGAGTGTATTTCTTGCTGTTTGCATTGATAAGAATGTAACAAGTGTGAAAGTTATCAGTTGGGTTCCTGTTTCTTTAGATAATGAAACATTTGACAAAGCAGGCACTTTTCAGAGGCTATGGAGACTGTTTCTACCATACCTTCAGAACCCTGGTAATTACTTCAATTCAAGCCAAAATGTATTTTGATAAGTTGATTTGAACTTATGGAATGCCAGCTTAGCTAGACAAAGGCAGGAAACCAAGAAGCAGCCCAGGGAGCTTTTAGTTCAAGTATAACATGTTTTCAGTGACAGAATGTTAAGTATTAATATACTGGAACATTTTATAAAGGGAGAAAAGATTCCTGTTCTTTATTTCACAGCTGTGAGAGATCTACTCATTCAAGTTTAGAGGAATTAGTCCTGCTCAGAAAATTCACACACCTGCTCTTATATCCAAAAGACATGGCACTCTGTAAATGTAGGCCCCAGATCATTCCTTTCAAGGAGGCAAAGTTTTTTGACTCTCTGTAAAGTGTACATAAGATGACCCGTTATTACACAGCACTAATTAAAAGCACCTTGACAATTTGCAAGCTAGCTGAACACAATAGATTCTACTGATATGGAAATTATTAGTCAACCACAGCCTAGTTCTCAAAGAAATCTTGAGTACTTGAAGATTACTAACAGCCTAAGAGGTTCGATAGTGTTCCATTCGCAGCTGACAGAACCTTATGGGATAAATGTACTCTTTACAAAGATTCCATGTTATAAAAATGAGCAAACGGATGAGGCTAAGAGAATAATAATAGATCATAAATGCCATAATTAGATTAGTGAATTTAACTGTTCTGTGCCTTGAACTCAGTTTTACAATTTCTTTTATTTTTTTCCATCTCTCTTTCCAAGATGCAAGTAATTTTCATGGCACTCAATACCCAGCTGAACAATTTCCTGTAGCACACGAATCACACAAACCCTCTGCTTCCTAGAGAAGAATTCTATTCCTGTGGGCATTGAACTTGCTTTTCTCTTATTCTTTGAATGAAACAATTCTGTTTCCAGACAATAGTGTTTTCCACCCTGGTCTTTCCATCTCAGTTTGAACTACCCTTTAGGGATATTTTCTTTTTATCACCTATTGATTATCTATTTAAAATATCACAGATTTTGCTTTGAGTGTTCTTTCAGAGATTTTTAAAAAATGTATAAGCTCATGTGATCAAAGGGCACTTTCTTCAAAATAGCAAGTTTCTTCAAAAAATCAAGCCTGCATCTGGAAAATGGGAGATGGGAGGAATGACTCTTTGACCCTGCAGTTTATGTACTCTGTGCTTACGAGGGGATCATTTGGCAGGGTAGCACAGGTGGCTGTGCAGTTTGGGTGGAATTAGGCTGTAGTTGCTTAGCTAATATAAAAAGTGGGGTAGAACTAAGGCTTAGTAGCTTGAGAGAGCATTACCCACTTCCACCACACACTCCCACCTCGACTCTTGACACTTAGCAAATAATTTAAAAATATTTCCTTTCTACCATCTGTTCACTTCATCAACTTTACCTGAAAGAATTACATCACATCTACCTGAAAGCATTAACACATGGAGAACCTGGATTTTTACTTTATTTTTGGTAGAGCTTTACACTTGGTGAACCCAGAGAATACATCCTACCTTCCCCTTTCTTTGGTGTAAAATTTGAATAAAAAACTATCAATTTGTAAACCTCACTATGGCATAGCTACAAATTTTGCACCTCCTGTCTCCTTTTTGCACCTTCTCTCTCCTTTCAGTGGACAACAGCAAAAGCAACAATAACAACCAGAAAACAAACAACAAAAAACAACGATATCCACAATATTAAACAAAAACTGCAAAAAACCCAACTAGTGGTCTGGAGCCAGGTCACACGTTTGAAGGGGAAAGAACAAGTTGGTAAAGCACTCACTGGTAAGAAGGGAAAATTGGAAGGCTCTTCCTGCAGTGGAAGGAATGTGGCTGCTGCTCGCATCCCCAGATGAGACATATGCTTCAGCTTTAGCCTTCTGACTCTGCCAGTTATTTCTACCCAATTTCCCATGCAGAGAATGGAGAAACTCATCCCAGCTGCAGGAAGGACCATCCCCAGCCTCTCAAACCCTTCCACGTTGTTTTCATCTCATAAGATGCCTATTTAAAATATTATTTGGAAGAGCAAGTCCCTCAATTACAACTTATTAGGTTTTTTGTTTGTTTGTTTGTTTGTTTTTTGTCTTTCACTACTGTAGTCTACTTTGTATGGATTTTGCTCATGTAGAGGGTAAAAATATCCATGCAAACACATATGTAAATGATACAGCCAGACAAAAGTGTCTGTAGTAGAATAAGTCATCCCTTCACAATGAGAAGCCTAGCATTGGTCTGTGAAAAATCTTCTTAATGTAACAATGACATGGAGAAAGAGGAAGACAGGAGAGTGAATTACAAATTATTCTCTTACTTTGGGGATTGTGTTTTATGAATGAGATGTCATGAGTTTTGAGAAGGGTTTACTGGAAACACGGCAGATCTGCATCTTTCAAAGTGTATGGACCACCAGTCCACTGCAAAGAAAGAACACAGTCATTCACCGTAAGTTGAATTCCCATGAACTCAGTTGCCCAAAGTCTCAAACTTAGTATATCATTGTCAGTAGTAAAGACGTTGGAAATCCCTGGTGTGTACATTCTCGACCATTTGTGGTGCTTAGAAGAACAGTATTTGCCTGCTGTCTAGGAAAGAGATTTGTAGTTTGGAAAATTTTGCAACATGGAAAATCTTCAGATTTGTGCTGTGAAAGTTAGACTTTGTATGGAATTGATTTTCTCCTCTCATTTCTCTTGCTGGGCAGCTGCCTGGCTACAGGCTTGTGAGGTCAAGTTTCTTAATACCTGACAGAGTGTATTACAAATCATCTTACAGTTTGCTTGTCTTCTTTCAAAATGGTTATTTCAGTGTCTTGACAAGCATGAAACTCACAATGTCTTTGGCTTCACAGATTCAGTATATCTACGTTACCAGGGTAATTCCTTTATTTACTGAGTACATACTATGTGCTATATAATGTGTTAGGTGATAGGGTATGAAGAAATAGAATTCATTTTCTATGATAGTTGTGGTTGCCAGAGTTGACATGGTGTTCTTACAGAGATCCACATGGGAGGTCAGCCCAGCCTGTGGATTTCTAGCAGCATGTCCCTTCTCTCCTACCTGGTCCCATCACTGGCTTCTCCTTATCAAATTATTCCCCAAAGAGACTTTCCTGTGGCTCTCTTTCTTTTTTCTTTATCTAAGTCTATTTAATTTCTTTTCTGAACTCAGACTGTTCTTTCAACCAAGAAATCTCTAAAATTTTCTTTGGTCTAAGAATGTTTCTATTTCTTCCATTGACCATACAGGGATTTCCTCATGGGTCTTTCCATTTATTTCTTGAGAAACCCAGTTTTAGACTGAGGGTTATTCTACCAGTATCTCTCTTTGAAGTAACTCTTGTGGCAGTTGTGTGACCTAATCATAGGAATGTGATCTGTCAGCCTTCTCTCCTCTTGGACTATATCCAAACTTCGGGTGTATTGGCTTAAGAGTCTTACCTCTGGGTATTTCTTCCTGATCTTCCACATATTACTCTGATGTTGCTGCCTTATGCCAATTTCATAACTAGACCAGATCCTCTCTCTCTCTCTCCTTCCCTCCCACGCTCCCTCCCACTATTTCTCCTTTCCCATCACCACCTCATCTTCCAACTTCTGAACATTTGCTCATCAGCTTAATGTTGATCTTTCAGGAACAAAAGCAAAGCCTTTTAGGAGGAAAGTCGTTTTGCTCTTTCCAGCAACTCAAAACAGGCACAATGAAAAACGTTTTTGTCAGGATCACAAGAGGAAAGACTTTAAAAAAAAAAAAAAAAAAAAAGGCCACACATGGTGGCTCATACCTGTAATCCCAGCACTTTGGGAAGCCGAGGGGGTGGATTGCCCGAGCTCAGGAGTTCAAGACCAGCCTGGGCAACATGGTGAAAATCCATCTCTAAAATACAAAAAATTAGCTGGGTGTGGCGGCGTGCACCTGTAGTCCCAGCTATTCAGGAGGCTGAGGCAGGAGAATTACTTGAATCCTGGAAGTGGAGGTTGCAGTTAGCTGAGATTGCACCACTTCACTCCAGCCTAGGCAACAGGGTGAGACTGTCCAGCCTAGGCGACAGGGTGAGACTGTCTAAAAAACAAACAAACAAACAAACAAAACAGGTGGACACATTGGGGTAAGTGGACAGAGACCATTCTGTTAAAAAGAGGCTTCCTCTGTGGGTGCCATTCTTTGGAGACAGAGAGTGAATAAGAGAAGTCCCAGGGCCGAAATACACCTTGATCCACTCTAGATGTTTCCTCGTGTCCATGCCACATGTGGCCACTTGCATTCACTGGTACAGAGTTCACCCATTCACAGGGGAGACTCAGGCACTGCCAGGATGTTGCCGGAACAGTAAGAAAACACACATTTGAGACATAAAAACTCTGGCTAGAAAAGTTTGTCATTTGTTTTGGGTTGCGCCTCAGAAGACTCTTCATGAAAGCCTCTCCTTTCTCTTACGGGTGGTGTCTTCACACACAGTGTCAGAGTGGATATGACAACATTTCTTCTTGACCTTCTAGTTAGATGTATCTATGTTCTGTGACAGCATAACATGACTGTTCTACCTGTGACATAAAAATTCCACCATTCAGAAGGGTCATTGCCAGTGTGACCTCTGGAAGTGTTGGGCCAGCATGTCTGGAGGTATATACATACTTTCAGACAATTTCTTCAACATTTTAGATAGTCAGTTTAGCAGACCAAGAAGGGTCTAAGTTCTCTACATTCTGGAGTAAAGAGAGTTTCCTTGATGAACCTGCAGTGCTGGCCTGCTGATGTATGCACAAGAAGAACTCTTGCCCATGGCCTAATAGCCTCCACCACCACCTGAAACGTTGAAGCTTTTGAGCAAACCCAGAATGGAAGCCTGAGGGATAGCAGTTGGAAGGGTTTTACAACGACTCAACCCCAAACCCCAAGAAATGTTAATCAAACAGGGTCCATGCTTCAGGAATGGTTGTAAAATAATGAGGGAGCAAATGTTCTCATTATACCAGTGTTGCCTTTGAAGAGTATATATTCAGGAACTATATATTGATTGCTTTAATATTCTCATTATGGGAGGCGATTTAGAAATTTTCCTTTGGCATTGGGGGAATAATTACATGGTGGAATTTCTGGCTGCAAATAATTGCTTTAAAAATAATCATCTTTTTTTTTTTTTTCCATTTGCACATTGTAGTAGTCGTTAGATAAATGAAGGCATGATTTGGATCAACATGATTACTTTAGGTAAAGGGAAAAATATAAACCCTAGAGTAGGATGATCAAGGGATAGTCATCTATAGGTCAAACCAGCGGTACATAAGATGTTATCAGAACAAACTTTATACGGTTTAGAAATTCTAAGCTCCAACCAGCAAATGACTCCTATAATTTCACACATTACTCACTATAGTGAGATTAAGAGGTAACCAAGAATTTGGACTAACCCTTGGTGCTCCTTGTTGGAAGACAGTCAATCATATGTTCTGTGTAAGGATGTATACATTTGGGAATTATTAGTGCCTTAATGAGTGGTTGATTTCCTTTTCCTCTCCTCCTCCTCTAGGTTTGGAAATATCTTGGGATGGAGACAGTTTTGTAGAAGTCATGGCTGCCCCGCATCTCAAGGGCAAGCTCTGTGGTCTTTGTGGCAACTACAATGGACATAAACGTGATGACTTAATTGGTGGAGATGGAAACTTCAAGTTTGATGTGGATGACTTTGCTGAGTCTTGGAGGGTGGAGTCCAATGAGTTCTGCAACAGACCTCAGAGAAAGCCAGTGCCTGAACTGTGTCAAGGGACAGTCAAGGTAAAGCTCCGGGCCCATCGAGAATGCCAGAAGCTCAAATCCTGGGAGTTTCAGACCTGCCATTCGACTGTGGACTACGCCACTTTCTACCGGTAAGTACAGTGTTCTGGGGGATGGGTTTGGGTTGCAGACCAATAATAGTCTTGACCTTGGAACATGGTGTATGAAATCTCTTGTTGTGCAGGACAAAGCTCAAAACCCAGGGTAGACATCTTTTTGCTGTTCAGCAACTGATCTCGTCTTGAGTCAGCCCTATTCCATGTCCCAAATCGGGAAATTCCAAGAAGTATTTCAGAGCGATGTCCTCCAGGCAATTCCATGCTTTTATAGGTCTGCAGTTTACTGGAAAGCTGGCTACACTGCAGGGTTTTTCCAGGTGTTAGCTTAACTCTAAGATTGAGGAGGGCTTCCCAAATTCTGGCCTAAACCACAGTAGTACAGGACAGAGCTGGTTCCCCTAAATGGAATCTCAAGTCACTTGGCTGCCTTTGGGTGTTTGAATGAGCCTGGTTATTCTACCTGAGGAACAGTTTAGGTCTGCCTTATGGTCTAGCCCAAATCAAATGTGCATGTGGAAAATAAGGAAGCAAAATGAGAATTCTTTGGATCTTGGCCAACTGTGAGACTTCATGTCCAGAGTCAGATGACAATAGAAACAGGGCTTGAGGATGGAGGGAGGAAGGAGTCTTATTAAGAATCAGGACTCCATGACCTTTTCTAACTCTTTTTAACCCCCTACCACGCAAAGCAACTGGTTACAAAGGGGAGTTGGATTTGACTTCCGCACTGCAAGGTTGCGTTTTTGAGCTGATGAGTCTGGCCTGGGTGTACTTCCATTTACTACACAATTCCATGGGTTCAAGAGCTATGGCTGCCTATAACTTTAACCACTGTGGGTGCGGGAGGAAACACGAGATGAACACAGCCCAAAAGGCCTTGTTTAAGTGATTTGCCTGTGCCTCTTAAAATTAGAAAACTCCTGTGGTCTGAAGCCACAGAGAGGTTATTTTTGCTCTTTAATTGCCACCAGTTTATTTCCCCTAGTTCTCATTAAATATGATTTTTTTTTATTTGATCTTTGGACATAAAAGATAAAGTTCTATAAAGGCAGCTCGAAGTGGGGTGGAAAAAAGACTGTCCCTGTCATCACAAATCCCCAAACATGGCTGCATGTGCCAAACCATTTGGCTCCAAGTCATGGGTTTAGCTCCTTCAAGCCATTTTCCCGTTGTAATTTGAATTCTCTGGGTTCCCTTCTGTCTCCTCTCTGCACCACCCCTAGACTGATGTCTTGTCTAGTGAAACTGAGGGATCTTAACGTGAGACTTTGCAGTGAGTTAAGCAGCTAGATAGACAAATCTGGCTTCATTTGGAATCTAAAAACCTTCACTTGAAGGTCTGATGGAAAGCAGTAGAATATAGCAATTAAGAACTTTACGGTGCCCTAGGGCTCAAAATCCAGTCCAGGTATGCAACCTAAAACAATGACCTAAGCTGTCTAAACCTCAGCTTACTTATCTATGAAGTGGGGATAATAAAAGAACCTACCTTGAAGAGTCACCATCCAGATTCAGTAAGATTATGAACATGAATGTATGTGCTTCACACAATGCCTGCACATAGTCAGTGCTCTATAATTGTTGCCATCATTTCTTCCATGATTAATTAAGTAATGAAGAAGAGTAAGGTATCTTTTGGAAGCTCCTCTATCCTGTTTGCAAATTTGGGTTGGATCCTTCTCTGCTTAAAATAGAATGGAAAGGCTGTGCTTCTCCCAGGGTCCAGCAGCCTACACCTTTGATTTTTATCCCATTTCAAAGGAATGTATTGAAAACAAAAATTGGAGAGCAGGTCTGCAGAGATTAGTTCCTTTTTTGAATGTCTATATATTTTGCCTTTGGTGATTTATTTAGTGTTATGATTTCTGGACTGCAATAGAAATATGATGAGCACTTCAACAGAAGTTATGAATGATGACTTGGACATTTATGAATAAAGAGCATTGGATTCCTTAGGTGGCCAGGCAAATGCTCCCCTTCTGCCCTTAATGATTCTACAGCAGCTACGATGGAGGATGCTGATCTATGAAAAGGGCTTGATGCCCTGAGTTTGGTAGCTCATAAGAATGTTCTTGGGATCCTTGTGCATGGAGATTTAGAGGCCAGGATGTGGTGGGAAGCGGGCTTGTGCTCTCCTGATCAGTGTCATGGTGTCATGGTAAAGTGCCCTTCCACAGTGGGCTGCTTCTTCCTGGAAAGGGCAGAGGACCTCCGGAAGGAGAACTGGGCAATTCTGCCTGTGTCGCCCTCTGCTGGTGATCTCACAGTCCAACAGGAGGATGCACCTTCATGAATCTTAAAGGTAGAGTGGCCAGTGTTGGCCAGATCCTGTTTCTCCCCCTTATTTCCAAGTATATGTGTGGCAGGAGAAGAAAATAAACAAGGTACAACATGGAAAGATATTCTCTTCTCAGGGGAGCTCCAGAAAGGACCTAACCTCAGGGTTTGTAGGAGACTTTATGGAGCAATGGACTGAGAATGAGCCGTGGGGAAGGGGACAGCAAGCTAGACTCCAGTCCAGCTCTGCCACTGTTAGCAGTGTGCCCTGGTGGCTAGCTGAGTTCAAGATCCTTTATCGAAAGAGCTGATACACAGTAACTACCTGGCAGGATTGCTCCTCTGAGGACTGAGGCCAGTGGGTGGTGCAGCACTGGCACACGGTAGTCCTGGCACAGAGCATGCTGCTGTCCTGTGTCCCTTCCTTTCTGTGGAGAAACTCACCCCTGGATTGGCTGTTTACCTTTCTGATTGTCCACATCTTCTCCTGATGTCATCATGGAGGACTGATTTGATAAATTCCCACTGATGAATCTGTGGAACAATCTCAAAATGAACTGTTTCTCTTTTGTGACACCTCCTCCAGGTAGTGTAAGTGACAATTGCATTGCAATTGTTTAAAAACTATTGTTCTTTGTCTCATGAGAATGTCAGGTGTTCATTGTACTTGTAAATAATGTTGAAAAAGTAAGGTAAAATCATCTATCATATGACATCCCACACATGTAAACTTGTGCCTGTACGTTTGATATCATTGGTGGAATTTCTAAAATGAACCCAAAAGTATAGTCAGATCTGTGGCTGTGACACATTTTTTGAGTCCTTACAGGACTGACAAGACTTGCCTTGATATCATGGATGGCCATATATATAAATTGCATTGGAATTTGATTTATTTTATTTTCCCCTCCATTCTCCAAAAAATACCTGTATTTTCCTTTAAGGACGAAGAATGAAGTAGCATAACACACTCAAATAACTTTCTGAGCACCACTGTCTTGTAACAGAGGGAAGAGAGAATGCAAGTAGAGTATATTTTTCTGAGAAAATATTACCCATTTTGGGTTTCCTTAATCTTATAACAAATTCCACAGGGCAAATTCTATGATAATTATGAGATAGTGCTTCTTATAAGGTCAAAATAATAATGACAATTTCTCTGAATTAGGTTTTGCTTTTGAAATGTCTATGGTTAATTTTATTTTATTTATTTATTTTTTGAGACAGAGTCTCGCTCTGTCGCCCAAGCTGGAGTGCAGTGGTGCAATCTCGGCTCGCTGCAACCTCTGCCCCACAGATTCGAATGAGGCTCCTGCCTCAGCCTCCCAAGTAGCTGGGATTATAGGTGCCTACCACCACGCCCGGCTAATTTTTGTATTTTTAGTAGAGATGGGTTTTCGCCATGTTGGCCAGGCTGGTCTCGAATTCCTGACCCCAGGTGATCTGCCTGCCTCAGCCTCCCAAAGTGCTGGGATTACAGGTGTGAGCCACCATGCCAGCCCTGCAATGTCTGTGGTTTATAACTCCTATTTTATTTTGGTCTTTTACTCAATTTAACATTTTTAATAGTAAACTGTCCATTGTAAAAGTACTTGAAAAACTACCACTCTGTAAATGAATGAGAAATGACTGCATAGTAATCAATATTTCTTTATTTTTTCTGTTTTGGGATTTTTTATTTTAATTTCACAAATCAATTTGACCCATTTTGGCTAATTTGGCATAAAAATTCAATATATAATTAAGTTCTTTTCAATCAGCATAGCTTGCTTTAATTAACTAACTGAATATGTTTGGGTGCAAAATAATTTAGTTACAAAGTGCAGAAAAGTTTTAACTAAATGCATTGATAACACGTCTCAAGTCTTAGCTTTGCTAATTGACTTCTCAAATTAGATAACCTGTTTAATAATTTTTTGCATTTTCCTTTGTTAGTGCATTGCCGAGAAATTTCCAGGAGCTAGAGAAGCAGTGTATTGTGTACCCACCTGGAAAACTTAACGTGAAGTTGTGTAGATTATATTTGGATTCAAATGTTGGCTACCTCAAAGAGAAGAAGTGTTGGGTGTGTTCTTGTCTTCCTTCCTCCTTTTTCATCTCATCTTCATCTCTCTCCTCCAGCCTCATGTTCCTTCTCCCTTCATGCCCCAGATGCCAACTGAGCAATCCAAGAGGAATAGGCAAGCTCCCACCACAAAGGCTGTCTGGAGATCCTTAGCAGCCACTATCAAACCTACCTTCCTGCTGTGGGCTTAGGCCGCAGGATAGGACCAGCCTTGGGCAGTCTGGGGCACAAAGAGAGGCCAGGAGATGAGCTAGTGCTTCGTGGGCCAAACTGGGGAAAGAAATGACCTTTTATTCCTTGTGCCTATGAAATACCAGCAACAGGCTTTTTCTCTAATTCAGACTCACATCTTGGAAGAAATTTTTGCAAGTAAGTATAACTTTCCCACAAAGCAGAACTCTTAAGTCAGGGCAGGACTGCATTTCAGAGAAGTCAGAAAAATGAATGTGAAGTGCAGTGAAGCCCAGACATTTAGAGACCACAGTCATCTCAGGAGTGTTTTCCTCTCTGCAGTCTCCTTGATGGGGTATCATTCACCAGAGCAAAAGCCCTGTTCACTTGTTCAGTTTGGGAAAGTGTCTGGGGATTCCCAGTCTAGGAAATGTTCTTTTCCTTCCATGCAGTGGTTTTTACAGCTGTAAGGAATTGAAGTCATGCCAGAGGATTCACATATGTGTCCTTTCCTGTTGAGGTACTGGGAGGTAGGAAGTGGGAGGTCGTGCAGGAGAGCACTGGAACTCGGACAGGACCTTGGTGTTGGATATACTGGGATCCTGGGACTGCCAGTGGCTTGCTTCCAGGGGGAGATCATAGACTTTCTGAATGACCGACTTTGTGTGTTCTTACAAAGGAAACTGATCACTTATTATAAAGCAATAGAAAATACAGGCAAAGGGTACAGACTTTATGTGTTTGTGTATGAGAAAAATCAAATAAAGCTAAATGCTATTCTATAATTAAAATCAAGTCAATTTCCCCTACTTCAAAGAACAACATGCTTGAAAACATTTTTGTTTACATCTTTTAATGACTTGTCAAGAACTGCCATTAAAACTAGGGTCCTAAATCGAATGAGATGTTTTATTTTAAAGTGTGACATTACTTTTATTTTTCCTTAGCGGACTCAACTGTTAAGGCCCTCTGAATTCATAATTAAGGTATGCTGACACCAGGTGGCAGTAGACACCGCAGTTGCAGCGCTTATACTTCAGCCCTTAAAAGTCTGTTTTTTCTTCACTGTATCTGAATACACAATGAACATCCCTGCTTCTGAATTCATGTCATTCTCCTGCCTCCCTAAGATGCCTTCACTTTCTACATTGACTTAACCCATTTATGCCTTGTGTTCCATTTTTGGAACGCTAAGCATGTAGGAATTATTTATATCCTACTGCTCAAGGTCATCACCAAGGTCTGACTGAAAAAATTTTAAAAAATGCAACCTCAGGCATGAATTAGGCTGAAGACACAGCTCCAGTTTCATCCTATACTTTGGAAAATGCTCTTTAGGTTTTTTTAGTTATTCCAATTGTGCTCATTATCATTTAACTCATGTTCTATGTTGCACTGCTTCTTATTTCTTCAGCATTGGATTGTAAGTTCTCTGGGGAATGGGAGCCTCTTCTTTTTTGACCCTTTTTGTATTTCACCCAGCACCACCCCTTGAAGGGCTGCTTCTCTTAGCCTGCCTCTCACTGGCATCCTCTCTGATCTCCTTGTGACTTTTGCTATTCCCAATTCTGAGTTCATCTTAGGTCTTTATCCCCATGCACAATTATACACTTACAGTCAAAGTGTGCACACTTCTGTCTTTTCATGTAATAAACTGGTCAGAGTGAGTGGAGTCTTTGGTCCACTTTTGATGCTCCAAATGCTGTGAGCACTTCTTATTGCACACGTCTATTTGCGACTCCCACTGGCAGGCAAGATGACCCTTCTGAATCTCTCCATCCACCTCTGCCTATTTATAATTCACAAGTCTCTTGAACCCCCTGGTTCATCTTCTATCCCTCAGGTAGTGTTTGGGCTTGTCATCTTCTTATGAAATACTTGCATCCACAGATGTTTCTGCCCTGACGTCTCTGTTTGTCTGAGGACCTCAAACTAGCCTCTTGTATGGTGTTATAACAACTGGACCTCCAATGGGGTGATTAATCCTCTACCCTGGTGTCACTCAGTGATTTGCCTAGTAGTCACATCTCTTGTGCCTTGTCATTGGCTCTGAGCCTTCTGTCAGGCTAGACTCAAAGCTTTATGGTGATTTCCCTTCAATCTTTCATTTGTTCGTCTCCATCTCACCCACAAGTAGGCTTTTTTTCTGTTTGATCCATCCAAGTCACCCAAAACAAGGATCTTAAATAGCTTTCTAGCTACCTGGATTTTAGCTTCAAAATCTAGTCAGTCCCGTTTTCTTGGAGCCAAAGTAAAAAGAAAGACACGAGTTCACTCAGAAAGGTATGAGAATGTATGGAACATCCTTTTATTCAAGTCTAAAATCCTCTTTTGTTTAATTTTTCATCTTGAAGAAAGACAAATACTGTTTCTTTAAAAAGAGAAAACATAGAAAACTGTTCATATCTCGATAGATAGATTAACCTTTGTGTAGAGATTGGGTCAACTGTACAGTTAACCAACTTCAAAGTTAGAGCACAGTCCACACAGGACTACTCTCACTTCTGACACCACAAGTTTAGAGATGATCCCAGAGCACTCTCAGGTCAGGAATTTGCTAGAAGGAACTCAAGTGATAATACTCATGGGTGTGATGTATATTTATATTATAGGAAAAGGATATAGATCAAAATCAAAAGAGATACATAAGGCAGAATCAAGAGATGTCTAAACATGGAGCTTCTGCTGTCCTCAGCTCATGGCATCATGGGCTGGCATTAACTCCTCTTGTCTGCAATATCCACTGGGTATTGCCAACCAGTGATGCTAATTTAGCCTTTGGTGTTCAGAGTTTTTATTGGAACCCAATCACATGCCACCTGCATGGATGACCTTATCTTCTAGCCCCTCTTAGAGGTGTAATGTGCTAATGGTTGTGGTCTTCAATTTCTCTAGATGTTGGAAATGTTATTGCATAGCCCAAAGCCTCATACTTAGTCCTATTGTTAGACTTTCTAGTGACCAGATGCCTCAGGCAAAAAACACACTCCTGTCAGGCAGGACATTCCAGGGGCTTAAAGATTGTCTCTTTGAGGCCAAAGGCAGAGGGCAAGACCAGACTCTTTTTGAGCAAGGTTAATTCTTTATTGCATAACCTTCCTAGCTCAAGGTTAAATGCCATTTTAATTTGATTTTATATGTTTAGCTTTAAGTTTATTTTAAGCATAAACATCCTGGAATTTTTATAGTGTTCCTCCTCAGAAAATTACATCTGAGATGCAATTAGAGGAGGCTTTTGAGCACAGATTTGAATGAGTGTCACTGTAGCAGGTAAAACACTAATTATTTTGTAGCATCTCTCTTGGCTGCTTAGGGAACTTCTTGATTACTTCTTAGTAAGCAGGAGGCAGAATGGTGTAACTTAATCATATTTTCATTACTTACAGGTATAAAGACCTTTGCATGCATAAGAATGAAACTGACATGAGTAGTGTTTGCCTCATTTTACCGTGGAGCTAATTGAGGCACTGAGAGGGGAAGGGGACTCATTCCAGGCCACCCGTGCCGCCGAGCAGCTAGCCTGACAGGCACACCTTGTCTGGGGGCTCCATCAGAGAACAGTCAGAGTGTGCACACTTCTTTCACTGTCCACTCAGGTTTCCAAATATCCTGCTCTGCCATGAACTCTCAGAGGAGGAGTTTATCAGTTATTTTATTCACTCCTTTTTACAGCTTTCAGCTGAACACCTGCTACATGCTAGGTTCTGTTGTAGGCATGGCGATTTGGGACTTAACAAGAGAGACAAAGCTCTTCCTTCAGAAAATCATTACCTAGTGCGGGCAGCTATGCATGAGAAATAAGGCCATTCCTGACTGCAAGTAGCGTAATGGAGGGAATATGGGAGTGTGACAGGGTAGGCCTGGGGGTGGCCGGTGAGGTAGGTGGACAAGAAAAGACTGTGTGGGGAGCTCTCCCTTGAGTGGAACATGCCCTCTGGGAAGAGCCAGTGAGGAGGCAGACAGGGGAACAGCAGGTTCCACACTGGACAGGACAAGGCCTGTTTGAAGGCCACCATGACTGCTGCTTTTAAAAAAGGATCAGTATAATGGTATGAATGAGTGTGGCACAGGTGTCAAGCAGGCTTTGCAACCAGACTGCCTCAGTCAACTTCTGAGCTCCTTAACCTGCAAGCCCTTGCTGTTGGGCAGGTGAGTTCACCCATTGAACCTCCTGATAATTCCGCCATAAAAGGGGGTGCTGAGAAGACCTACCCCATTGCTATGCGGGTTTGTGTGACGATTGCATCAGTCGTTCCAGATAAGGCACTCATCCAGGCCTGGTACAGAGCAAATGCTCAGTCAAGGTCAATTTCGTTATTACTATAATTTTGTTATAGAAGCCTGTTCTGTGTGGTGTTTACCTTCAGAACATCCTTTGTCATCTGGTGCCAGTACTTGAAGAGGTTTCCTTCTTTATTTTACATGGTCATTGCTAGACTCATTTGGAATAACTTCTTCCAGTTCAGTGCAGAAATTGATACTGTTTCCTAAAATGAAACAAACAAACAAAAACAAACACTTTGGAATGAGTTAAAATTTCCATAATGTGCTTTTCATAAATTATTTCAATGGATAAGACTGAACTGAAGGGGAAGGTGCAGAAAGGATAATTAATTCCATAAGATGAATATGCAACTCTGAACTTGAGAAATAATCAACTCGTCCTCAGTGTGCTTTACAGGGTGGAGGCTGAGAAGGAGCTCAGGTGTCTTGTTTTGTTGTTTGTAGGGGTAGAATTCAGGCTGTAGGAAAAGAAGAAATACATGGCAAATTTTAACTTTTTTGATGTCCATCTTTCTTGCCTTTGTAAACAGTAATATGAGTATAATTTAATTTTATGTGATAATTCAAAGTTAATTTTGGGGTATCAGTTGCAGTTAGGACCACCTTTCCTAGGAAACCCTTGAAAGGGGAAGGGACTTCTGAGATCTCCCTGGTATTTCTATCTTTAAGCTTCTGTCTTTTTATTTTAGCTTCCCTTTGCCTTACTGCCTTCTCGTCATTGGGTGGAGAAAATAATGTTTGTTCATTTTGTATGCAAACGAAGTAGTGAAAGATTCTGAAAGACGACTCAAAGTTCTCTCCTATGAGAAAAGTGAAAGAACTTGAGGACATGAGCTGCATTTTTTCGCTTTTCACAGGAGTTATCAGACAGCTCAGAGCCAAGTTTATGACCCATTTCTATCCAATATACAGAATTTCCAGGCATGATTTTTTAAAAAATCAACCTCAAGCCTGGTTTTATTTTTATCTTTCCTGTTTCTTTCCTCTCATTCACATTTCATTTTATTTTATTCCTCACGTAGTTTTGTAAGCTGACTTAAATCCTTTCTGGAACAAGTTGGAGAGTAAGTGACAGTGGTCATTGGCAAAGGATCTAACACTTCTGAATTTCCTTTTTTTTTCATTATGAAATAGAGATAATATCTTCACCCAACAGGTTCTCATGAGGCTGAATGAGGTTTCCCTTGTAAATCCCAGATGGAATGACTAAGGTGTTTCTTTCTCCTGGTCACATCACCAGCAAGGTCTAGTGGCTCTTATGAGAACAGGACTGAGTGCTGTGGTTTCAGGTTGCCTTTTGAAAAATCAGGATATCCACCTGGGTGCCAGAACTCCTTGTAAGCAAGAGGACCTGGGGTGAGTGCCTCAGAGGCAGCCCTGTGTGGGCTGGTTTCCATCAGGCCACATACAGATTGGTTGGAGCTTTGATGCATTGTGAGGCCAGCATCATGACTCAGTGAAACAACATGGGCAGGCACAGCATCTTGTGAAATCAGCCGGTGTTCTGGCAGCAGCAGGGGCCTCTCAGAGAAGGCACACTGGCCTCTGTGCTATTTGGGGAGCAGTATCAGGGCTTTGGGCTCGGGCTCAGAGCTGTGCTGGGTTTGACGGCCGTCCAGGACTCTGTCTGTTTCCCAATCAAGTTGGCAAAAATTAAAATTGATGGGGGCATTTGCAAATATGAAATAGGAGTGGAGGCTTTTGCATTCCTGGACCCTCCAACGCATTGTACTCTGTTTATGTGGAAATCTGAGACTCAGTCTCATTTTTCTTCTGACTTGGCAAGTAAAAGGAGCAACAGTGCTGCTGCACTGTCCATGCCGCTTGCACACAGAGATAGAGCAATTGTGTAGCTGAGACCAAATATTCAGGAGGGTACACATTTAAAAAAAAAAAAAAAACTTGGGGGTTGGCAGTTTTATTAAGGAAGAAAGTGCTGAGAAAATTATATTCATGTATCCAAAGGCATCTTTTCTAGATTAATGGTCAATTATTCATGTCTGGGAGTCAATGAAATCAATCAATAATAAATTAAAATAGGCACATATTACCCATTACCAAAAAAGAGCCTAGGTTCTTTTACAGTCATGACTGATTGATTAAATAATGACACCAGGCACTGTTCAAGGTGCTGGAATTGGAAAGGAATCCTCCAGGGAATGAGAAAGGAGTCCTCTAGCTCACAGAGCTTGCAGGGCAGGTTAATGAATGAGCAAAACGAGTTAACAGGGATGTGGAGAGAGAGGGTTGTGTTTTCAGATAGAGGATATGCTGGATGCTATGAGAAACGTACTCTGCCAGGGGGCTGGCTTCCTGGAGGAGGTGACTTCTAGGCTGAAACCAAAAGGATATATAGGGGTTAGCTGGACAAAAAGAGGAGTAGGAGGCTAGGGAAGAGAACAAAGGAAAAGATTCCAGCCACAGAAGACTTCATGTTCACAGCCATGGAGGCCAGGGAGAGCCTGGCACAGGCAGCTGAGAGACTGTTCTGTGGGGTGGTGCCACAGACTTCAGGGTGTGTGGACAATGAATTAGAAAGCAAAGGCAAAGGCCAAATTACTACAGTTTCATGCACCAGCATTCACCAAACATGGAGGGGGTATGCTGCAGTGTTTTCCACCATTAACTATGGGCAGGTTATACTGAGCAGGGGTTCAATAAAGCTCATGACTCTTCATTCACTCATCATTCATTTATTTCTGAAGTAGTTTGTTATACCTATTACATAGTCTATGTGTTAGGTCCATAGTTCTCAAGCTTTAGCATGAAATGGAATCACCTACAGAGCTGATTCAGTGGGTCTAGGTGGGGCTTGAAAATTTGCATTTCTAACAAGTTCCCAGGTTGATGCTGGGGTTCAGGAAGTACATCTTGAGAACCATTGTGCCAGGTGAGGAAATTATAAGAACCAGTCTAGGATCATGCGGGTCCCCAGATTCCTTTGGGTCACCAAGGGGACTTAATTTTCTGAGTCCCTGTTCACTCAAAGACTTTTTTTGAGTCTTTGAATGAACAGGGCTTAGGTTTCTTTTGTACAATCAATTCCTAAACATTAGAAACAAGAATCCAAAGTGGGTCCCTGGTTAAAAGGGCTAGGAGCTAATCTTATGTCCACCTAGATAGACCCAAGTGGTGATTTGAGCTCAGTGGCATTTTCTTGACCTGTAGTAGTTTAAAATATACTCCTGATTTTTTTTTTGGAAGAAAAAGGGCACTGGTTTTACTGCCTCCTCGTGCAGGAAGTCATGCCCAGAGGAAGTGCCGGACTTGCTTGGCTGGGTCATATGAGAAGCCAGAATTAGAATCCAGAGTCAAAGTTCTCCTGGTCGCTGAGATGCTTTCTGTAGAGAGGCCAGTGTGGGGAACCACCCTGGTAACTTTTAGATGAATTTCCCAGGACCCAGTAAGGGAGGGAGGAGAAAACACTGGATACAATGAGCTTTTTTGCTGGACAGAAATGAAGTCCAGTATTCCTGTGCAGAACTGCCCAAATCCTCTCCCACCATGCACAGGAGGGAGAGGCCCGCAGCCAAGAGTACAGGCCCATGAGCCGAGAACAGCCAACAGGATGTATCTGTAAAAATCTGCTTCCTTTTTACTGGCTTCAGGCTTTTAAAGAGTCTGGTCAATGGGCATAGAGAGTAGGGAAATATATGATTTGCAAGGAAATGGGGAAATCTGGTGACGATACTGGAATTAATAATTCTTTTAACATGAAAGAGTTGTTCTTTATGATCCTTACCATCTTACCTAGTGTTTGGAGTTTAAAGGAGAGAGAGAGAGAGAGAGAGAGAGAGAGAGAGAGAGAGAGAGAGAGAGAGAGAGAGAGAGAGGGTGAGCTGGTTTCTTCATTGTATCCCCAGCAAATGGCCCATCTGCGAGCGTGAAGGTAGATGCATTTGAACTGCTCAAAGAACTTGGGCCAGAAGACCTTTTAGAACCCCTGAAAGCTTTTCCATATGAAGAGGAAACCAGGAAATTGAAGTCTTCATTTTGTCTTTGTGATCAAAGCCAGGGAGGAAGGATATTAAGCAGATACTGACCCGTAGTTTTGTGGCCACTAGTAGGATTTATTGACATACATAGCAACTGAGGACTGCAGGAAAGCTGAGGTTGGTATTTACTTCAAGAGAAAAAAAGATCAGATGTCTGAAAACAGAGGGCTATATTGCTATAATGAGCCCATTGCCTTTGATAACAGGAGGTAATGACAATCATGTTAGCTGGCACTGATTGTTCAATGTGCCTGGAAGTCTGGGAAGCCTGCTATGTATTCCAGTGCCAATAATAATGGACAGTACAATAATAAGGCCAGGAGTAAGAGCTTACACTTTTGAGTGCTCACTATGTGCCTGGCAGCAGCTAAGTGCTTTCCCTGCAGGTGTTGTTCCCCATGTGGATGAGGAAACTGAGCTACAGGAGTTACCAGCTTTGTCCAAGGTAACTAGGCAAGAAAGAGGCAGAGCCAGGATTTTGTTCCGGGCAGAACTTGTGCTTTTGACCATTACCACCATAATGTGGTAATAGTTCTTGCTGGCAAGCCATCCTCACCCCCAAATTTTCTGTGTTTTCTAAACTATGCTAAAACACTGGGAATTTGCAAATGTTTCTTGTGCTATAATGCATTTTTATTTTGAAGGATTTTTTTTCTTGTAAAAGATTTTTGTCTTTTCAGCAAAATTTTCTGTTTAGTTCTATTTTGACAAAATTGTCAAAATTATTTGGAAATAATATGCTGTGGTTTATGTTGATTGAATTTTAAATAAACCAATTTCATCCATCTTCTAAGGAGAAATTTATGGATTTCCAAATGGTGGCCATTCTCTACTCACATTGTCTTTTCTGGTCCACAGTATTAATTCTAAAGATAATACACATTCATGTCTGATCCTGCTATAGAAGACTGAATTCATCATGGAAATAGGATTTTTAATTCCAATGTCATGTACTTGTAAACTGTTTCTTCCCTTTTCATCTTTTGTTTTGAAGGACCGCTTAGTAACAGTTTCTAAAGAAAGAAACTGATTTTTTTTTTTTTTTTCACATCTTGCTTAAGATGTTCTCAATTGATGTGATATTAGCAACTCGGTGATTCTTAACTTTTGAGAAGCCACAGTTTTGTTTTTTTGTTATATCAGTATTTGGTTTTTTGAGATTCTAAGACAGCTGAGCCTCCTTTTCCCAGAAAAATGCACTCCTAACTTTGCATACAACAGGGGATTCTCTGCCTGGGTTGCAGGTCGGTGAACACCAGGTTAAGAAATTATGTTTCCTTCCTCCTTCCCTCTCTCTCTTCAACTCTTATGTAAATATTTGTTGAGCCCTATTAAGTGCTAGCCTCTGTGCTCTGTGTTAGTGTTACAGGGTGAGATAAACAGCATGGTTCCTGTCTTCATGGAGTTTATAGTCCAGTGAATGAGGAAGACATTCAATCAATATCCTCAGAAATAAACATGTATCTATGCTATGATATGTATGCTAAGAAGGAAAAAAAACTGTTGTGTAAGAAGATTGTATACAAGAGGGTCAGACCTACTATGTGTATGTGTGTGGGGAGGGGAAAAGCAGATGAATCAGGGAAAGCCCTCCATGAGAAAATGACATCTGGGCTGAGCTAAAAAGGATGGGTGGGTGGTAGTTGGCTCAGAGGCAAGAGGAAGGGGTCTGGCCAGGGAGTGTTGTACTGCATTTGTGCACCTCCTAAGTGCTGACACAGCCAGCCCCTTCCGCTGCCTGTGCACGTGCCCCAAAGGCTCTGTATGCTTCCTGTGCTGTACTCTTCCAGCATATAAGGTCAATTTCACAGAATCTCACCTGTCAATGATTCATTCATGTGATGGGTCAAATCATTTTTCCCCTGAAGACAAATCCCTCTCATGGAGTTTTAAAGTGGATTTTCTCTTTGCTGTCAAAGGGATTCCATATTACTGGATTCATTATATCTGGTGCAGTGGCCTCAGGTTCCAATAACTGTTCTAGTTTATTTGACTTGCTATGATAAGCTTAGAGTCAGGGCCATGTTCCTTTGCAGAATACATCTGGGGTGAGGAAGATACACTTGCTACCCATGTACACACACAGAGACACACATGCTCAGACATATCCACACTCCCCAGCGCACATTCCGTAATGTCCCCACACTGGCATGAGGTTTAGACCCTTACTATTCATATCACCACCCTTGGACTTGCAGCATCATTAGCTTATTAGAAATGCAGACTCCCAGGCCCCACCCCAGGCCCCCTGATCAGAATCTGCAAATTTGACAAGGTCTGGACATGATCTTTGTACACACTGAAGTTTGAGCAGTGCTGGGTTGGTCTCCTCCATTTCCAGTCTGGCCTAGTCTGTGTTGTCGAATAGTTTAGTCCAAATGCTTCCACTTAAGGCTTGGGATCACATTGACACTTCTAATTTTCTATATTTTAATAGAAGCATCACGACATTTTTTCCCATGCAGGAGAAAGCAGTCCAGGTAACTGTTTTGTGGAATAGATGGAATGTGATTCTATGTTCAACAGATGTGTGTTCCTGCAGGAAGCAAAGGCACACCAGTCTCAGGCCCACAGCACCCCTCATTTCTGCAAAAGGCATTTCACCTGTTCATGGACTGTCACCTGTGTGTCACTGACATCCTTCTTCATTAGTTATATCAGGTGGAAAATCTCTTAACAGAATTTTAAAATAATCAATGGACGATGAAGAAATAAGGCAAGAAAATTGTACACTAATCAGTGAAATTGCTCATAGTTATGAGTTGTAAGGTCACTTGTGTCTGCTTTGTCCTTGGTCCTTCACAGACCTTGAGCCACAAGAGGCCAGTGAAAGGCAGCCCCGGCATTGGTGGCTCAAGAATTTGGCCTTTCGTTTCCCTCCTGGACCCTTTCATCCCTGTTCTCCGATTCATGGGCTCTGTCCTTCAGTTCTTGGGAACCGTGACCGACTTCCTGCCATGCTGGTCCATGTAGCCACCCATTTTCTTCCACAGGCTGTCTTCAGGATTGGGTAAGAGGCCCTTGCCATATCAGCCTCAGGCCCAGGACCCCCTCAGGTGGTGGAGAGTCACAGCTCAGGGCAGTGGACAACAGGCGCCTACGTATTAGTGTGGCAATGTCACTTTCCTTTGCACTTTGATGGCATCCCTTGTTTCCTATTTGGCTGCAATATATACTTTTACCCACCTTGTATTAATTAGATCTTTTTCTAGTTGCCTATGAAGAAAACCCATTAAAGTGGTTAAAGTTGTAACACGTTTCATTTATAAAAATGAAAATTAATTGACTCACGTAACTGAAACGCCAGGGCAAATTTCACTTCACACATGACTTGATTCAAGGTTTCCATGAGGTCCCCCAGGTTTGCCTTTTCTCCATTTTTTTTTTTTTTTTTTTTTTTTTTTTTTTGCCACAGCTTCCTCTGCATTGGCTCTAGTTTCAGGTGGGGTCATGATCCTCCTCCCAGTTCCTCGTGGTTATAGCTTTGGAGAAGTTAGACAACTGAGAGAGTCTTTTCTTCCAGAAACCCCGGCAAACCTCCTGCTCCTGGTTGGTTCTGATTGGGGCTGTCACCATTTCTAAACCAGTCACCCCACTTGGGGAAATAAAATGAGTTGCTCCATTTAGATCTATGGTGGTCAAAGTTCCGCAGGCATCACATTCATCAGGAGGGTCTGTGGAGACGCAAATCATTGGCCCCACCCCCAGAGTTTCTGATTCAGTGGGATGGAGGTGGGTGACGCTGCTGCTGATCTGTGGACCACACTTTGAGAACCACTGATTTAGACCAATCAAGGCCCCTCCTAACAACATACATAGAGTGGAAAAGAGGTGTTCTTCCCAAGGCCATTCGAGAGACTCTTACTTGAAGAGGGGAGAATGGATATTTCTTGTTCTCCTTATTCCAGAGTATTTGTGACACTCTTATTTAACCACAACTCCTCCCAGTATGAGAGGAGTGACCTCTCTTCACCAGGCACTCTGCTGGGCTCAGGGCTGAGTTTGGACCCTCCTAACTTAGAGTAGGGGTGTGGATGATTAACAATAATGTAATATATGTAGGTGATTACACATATGTACATTACACATATGTAATAGATGAGGTGATTGCCACAAAGAAACACAGCAGGGGAAGAGATGGAGAGCAAAGCTGGGTTCTGGAGGCTGTTTCGCGTAGTACGATCAGGGAGGCCCTCTCGGATAAGGTGCGCTGTGAGCTGAGATCTGGAGGAAATGAGGGAGTGTGCCATGCTCAAGTTTGGAAAAAAGTGCTTTCTGAGCAGAGTACAAAGCACTTGGAGAGTTTGAAAAATACAAAGGGCCACTGTATCTGGCATTGAAGGATCTGTGGGGAGAGTGGAAGGGCAGATACAGGGCTTTACAGGCTGTGAGAAGGGCACTGGATTTTACCGTGAGGAAGAAGAGAAACTCCTAGGAGACATGAGCAGCACATCTGGGAACAGGGATTTGAAATATGATGGAACAAACATGGGTGGAGAGAGAATGAGCTGTGCTCTTATTTTCAGTTAATGTCCAACTATCGAAAAGCTAGTGCTAGGCTTTAAGTGGACCTGGCACTTCCGCTGCCAGGTCCGTTTAGACCTGTGGCTGTCAAACTTCAGCAGGCATCACATTTATCAGGAGGGTCTAGATCTTTCCCGTAACCATATGTTTTGAAACCTGGTATTCTATAAGGGGAGCGACACATTGCCCCTCTGTTTTCCAATTTCTGCCTCTTGATGCCCAGTCTGAGTTCCTTTCTAGCTAAGTCTGAGTGAAGATTGTTTTCCTCCTAATTTAAACTCCAGGTGACTCCCCTAGCATCATATGCACTTGAAGCTCAGCCATTTCTCCCATTCCTCCTTGAGGCAGAGGGGGAAGGGGATTGCTATTGAATTTTCCCTGGGAAAAAGTCTTGGAAGCACATAGATTTTTAAAATAGCTTCTCTTTAAAGAAGAGAAAGACGTGAAAAAGTAAGTATGATTAAAATACAAGGGTAGCATCAGGGGAGCATGTTTACAGGTTGGAAGGGCTGCTGGAAAGGGAGGCCTCTTGTGACCTTGGAGAGAATGAATTGGAAACGAAAACAGAGAACAAGTCTTCCTCAGGGTCAAGCTCACCCTGGAGGTGCAGCGGCCACCTGTGAAGCCCAGTGTATCCTCTCCATGTTCAGAAGCCCTTAGTGACTCTCTTTGTTAGATCAAGTTCACACTACTGAGCATGGCCTTCAACGCCCCATGGTATCTGGCAATAACTTGCGTTTTAAGATTTGCCCATTTTTACCCACATTGTACTCCATCCAGGCTAGCAATCCCCAAATGTACTTGGTGCTTTCCACTGGACATGCCTTTGTTTATGTCTTTTGTCATTTGCTTGGACTCCTGTTCCTTGCTTCTCCCTGTTCCAGCCCAGGCTAAGGACTATTTCTTTCTAGAAGCCTTTTCTCCAGCTAAAATTGATGAGTCGTCCCCCGTTTCTCTCTAATGCTTCGGTTATTCTGTTTTATGCACTAATTCCATTTGGCCTTAGATATACTACCATGATTCCTCTCTATGACAGCTTCCCTCAAGAGAGATAAGCTCTTGAGGAAAGAGGCCATTTGTCATTCATGTTTATGTTCCTCCCCCTCCCAACGCACCCCAGCATATGCTGGAGGAAGTCAGAGGAGATGCTCAACAAAGACACAGCGAGTTGTGTCGAAATGAATTCTAACTTTGGCTGCATGACAATGATTGCAGGGTGTTTAAACCTTGGGACTTGTCGAGCAATGTTCATGGTTTTTCTATTTTTTTTTTTTTTTTTTGGCATTTTTGTACACCTCTCCTTTTAGGACACTTGGATTGCAGCTTTACTGAGCTCAGGGCCACTTTCTCATTTTTTTTCTAGAAATTTCTAGAATCACCTCTGAAAAAGAAAAATGTGATTCAATCCAACCAAAAAGTCTGACTCTAGGGTTGAAACATGGTTGTGGCATGGTGGCTGGTAAAGCCCCCAAATGAGCTCAGACACGTTCTGTTCTTAGACACGCTTAACTACCTGGCCTCTGGTAACAAACTGGCCTCCCCTCTGTCCATTGCTTGGGTGAGAGAAAGGACATGAGATGACACCATCATGGATCTCCTAACCTGACAGATTGGTGTGAAATGTGTTCAGAAACACATTTCAGTTGAGGAAGGGGAATGTGAAGAAATGACTCTTGTCTATTTTCAGAGCTAAAGGATTCCCAGAGATGTTCCTTACTCCATACATGTAGTTTTATTTGCTTATTTTCAATGATCTGTCTTCTGGATTTATTTTAAACAGAAATTGCCTTCAATATAGAAACAATTGACTAGGAAAGTGTGGTGTATGTGAGGGTAGGGAGTACTCGGTCTCTGGGGAGGAGAAGGCAAGTGATGCTGTAAACCAATATGTCTGCATGCTCTGGGCTATTTGTGAGTGCGTTAGGTAGAGTCATGTTGCTGCTAACTGCTTGTCCTTTGTATCTCATCTCACTGATGAATCACAATTTGAAGCATGGCATGCACAATGGGAGCTGTCGGGGCCATCGTGTTGCATGTATTCTAAACACATTCCTGCACATCAGCAGAGGCTGGCAACAGGTTGTGAATGTGCCAGTGGAATCATACATGCCTTCATGTTCTACTCTGGACTTCCTTAAGAAAGGTATAAGAAGACAGGTTCAATTCGGGTTTTGTTCTTCTTCCCCCTAGATGACGTTGGAAGAAAACTAAAAGCACCTGAGGGGCTGTCAAAGTCAATCATGGTGATTCTTGGAAACCAAGTTCACCATAGAGGGCCAATCAGGGATATCTGGACTCCACATTGATGAGAACAGTTGGATCTTTGACTCACAAGTCTTGTTATTTTTCCAATGGAGGATGGAATAATTTTTGATAGGTGGATTCCTTAGCGAGGATGAAGTTAGTCCCTTTTTGACTTTTTGACTATGAGACAATTTAATGTACAAGTGTATATTTACTTCACAGTTCCAATTAAGAAAGGTAGCTGTGTTCTTTCTAACATATCCATTTTGCCTTGAAGTAAGTTAACTATTTTCCATTTGCACTGGGGACACATCTTCATTCAAACTAACATGGCCCATGAGTTGGAGGAGCATTGAAACAGTGCTCATTGATGCCCTTTGCTGGACCACTGGAATAAAACAATCAGATTTTCCCATTTTCCCAAGGTGGGCCAGTCTATTCTAGGTAAATAAGGATTGGATTAATACTCAGGCCTTAAATGTCTCAGCCTCCAAAGCCTGTCTTCCAGATGGTATTGTTGATCCTTAGCAAGACAACACTTGTGCCACACAAGACTAGACGTGCAAGCGTTATGCCAAGTCAAGAGCTTGACTCAGTCCTGAGTGGGAGTAAACAGAATGTGATCTGTGTAGCTTTACTAGGGGTACACTCCAGACACTTCCAGGGCAAACAGCTAGCCTAGAAAGGGGACTCTACATATCCAATGTGCTCTTGTTGGGTTCATATTTTTAATTAGGAAAGACCTTCAGTCTTTTGCTGTTTGAAACCTTATAGGCATAATTAGGCATGATTGACTTCATCCTGCCTTTCATACCCTCTTCAACTAGTTACCGACTCTATTGATTTATCCAAAGTGCACATATCGCTTTTCTTCCATTTGCAGGTCATACATTTGAATAACTTCCCTGACTTTCCTTGTCTGTAAAATGAGATGAATAAGAGCTACACTTTGGGTGATTGTTCAACCCCAATGAGAAAATGAATGTGGAGCATGGAGGCATGGTGCCCTGCATGTAGACAGGGCTCAGCCAGCATTGCTCTCCTTCTCTCCTTGCCATTCTCACTTCTCAATAGTCTGAGGACCTTACTCCCCCAAGCCTGCTCTATAGCCATAGACTCCTAAGCTGTCCGCTTTGCCAGATTCTGTCTGCTCCCAACCTCTGCCTGGCGAGTGCCACACGCACGTGCTGCCTTAGGCTCTTTGGGCCTTTCATCAGAAACCTTAAGTGGCCCACCTTACTTGCAAGGCAAAATTCCAAATTCTTTAGCTTGACATCTAAGGTTTGCTCTACTCTCTACCCTGCCTACCTGTTCAAATAAACTCTTCCTTTCTCAAACCTCTGGTCCAGTCAGGCTGACAGGCTATGAGTATAATGTCCTCTGTTGTGCCTCAGGCCATTTTTTCTAGAATATTCTTTTTTATCTTTCCAAATCCTACCCACCTTTCCATATCTAGCACATTTTCATGATGCTTGTGCTGTCTTTCCTGTTCATCAATCACACATGCTTTTTCTTTCCTTCTGAGCTCCTACGTGAATTGTGAATAGACCACTCCACTGATTTGCTTGTTAACCAAACTGTCTAGCTTCTTGTGTGGTCTTTAATCAGAATTTTGGTCCTCTGTTGCTGTCCTTTCTTTGGCTTATTTCCCATCTCCTCAACCAGAGGGTGTAAATGCCACAAGGATGAGCACTAGATCACATTTGTATTTCACGTCTCCTAGTGTGAGGTTCCTGGCATTGCCCACTTCCAGTAGTTGATCTAATGCAGGAGAAGTTAATCAGAATTAGAATAAATCTTTTCTTTATAGAATTGTTTTTAGCATACAGAAACTATGGGTGTGGCAACTCAGCACACAGCGTCTTAATCTCATTGGGGAGATGCCAATTTGGATGAGCTTATTAACTGAAGAGCATTTGCAAACTAATTTGTCACTGTATCCTCTGGATGTTAGAATGCTAATTCTCTCAGATTTTTTAATTTCTGCCAAACCTCAGAGAGTAGCTCTGGCTGACATCCTCCAGGGACCAAATTGGAACAAAGGCAACTGGCTAAGCAAGTCATTTGGAGCGTTATGTAATTTGGATTTCGATTTAGGTTTTTTTTTCGGAAGTAAAATAGAAATCTGACACCAACTCAGGCCCAGGTGTTTTTCTCCTCTCTTCTGTGTTCTGGTCTTTAAAAAATAAATCTAGGGCAGCTGTCTATGTTTTAGGATTGTTTCTCTAATGAGACTGCTTTTTATTTCATGTCATGTCAGTTCCTTATCTGGTAGAGGCTGTGTGACATATGAGGTTTGGTGCTCTATGTATTGGGTTTTTTGGTGTGTTGAGGTCTGGTGTAATGGCTAAAATGAGGACTTATTGTCAAATCATTTGGGCTCAAATACTGGCTTCATCATTACTGTATGTACCTAAAAGGGTGGTTTAAATGTTCTTGACGTCAATCTCCTTATCTATAAAATGCATATAACCTAATATCCACCTCATAATTGTAACCTTATATGAGATATATATTTAAAGTACTTAGTACAATTTTTTAAAATGCTATGCATGTATACTCATTTGCCAGTGTTGAGTATAGGGAATAGCACAAAACAAAACAAATAAATACCTTTTCAGATTACCATGTGGATCTGCAAGACTTGGTACAGATTTGAAAATATTAATACCCAGTGAGACGCCTGCATTGATTCCAGAAGTCCAATTATTAACAGTGCTATTGACGGGTTAATGGAGATTGTTTGTCTTTCAATATGCTGATCCCTTGCAGATTAGACCTACCTGGGGGTTGTATACTTCTGTTTTTTTCAGTGTTGTGAAATGAACCTGGGTCAGTAGAAATGGACTTGCATCATAACCTTAGATAAGCTAAGGAGGCATGTGGAACCAGTCTCATGAATTGTTCCCTCATTGTGAAGTCAACTCATTCCTGGAGCCCACAGCCCACTGGCTGAGGTCACACAGTTTCCATGTTAATTTTATTTCACTGTCTTCTCTTGGTCACCAATCTTACTGGGCAGTGTTCTTCACAATGCTGGAAAGCATTATGACATACGGAGTGACATACAGAGCATGTGGTTGCTGTTGGCTCTCTTACTTAAGGGTGGATGCTCCATGTTCTTACAAGTCCCTTTAGTGTATCCCTGTAAACTTTAGCATGGATTTTGATGATGAGAATGGAGAAAATGAGACTTTTTGGACTACATTTTTCTGTCTGTATGTTTTTCTTAAGTATTTACACAGGAAATAGAAAGCACATAGGTCTAATTTTCACCCTAACATAGGCTACCAGGTGCTTTATTCTTAGTCTAAGCTTACAATATTTCTTGCAAGAGAGTGGGTGGTCATGGAAGTGGTTGGAGGATGATTTTGAGATGGAGGCTCCAGAGAAACGGGACCAATATGATATGTGTATATGTGTATAAAAGAGATTTGTTGTAAGGAATTAGCTTATACAACTATGGAGTCTGACAAGTTCTGAGATCAGCAGGATGAGTTGGCGAGCTGGAGACCCAGGAGGACTGATGGTATAATTTCAGTCTGAGTCTGAAGGCTTGAGACCCAGGAGAGCTGATGTCATAGTCCCAGTCCAAAGACCACCAGGCTCACAAGACCCAGGCAGAGCTAGTGTTTCAGTTCAAGTTCAAAGGCAGCAAAAAGCCAGTGTCTCAGTTGGAAGATAGGCAGGCAGGAGGAATTCCCTCTTACTCAGGGAAAGGTCAACTTTTTTGTCTTTAATTGACTGTATGAGGCCCACAGCCATTAGGAAGAACAAACTGCTTTACTCAGTCTAGCAATTTAAATGTTCATATTATCCAAACACAACCTCAGATAAATACCCAGAATAATATTTAACCAACTATTGGGCACCTATGACCCAGTCTAATTGACATGTAAAAATTAATCATCACAATTGAGATATGAACTTCTACCTTGTTTAATTCTCTGGGTCATCCAACAGCTCTCCTATTAATTTGTTGCACTTTCTCAGGTTTCTCGACTAGTATAATAAATAAAATAGTAAAAAGATGTTAGCTCAGTGAAGAGTTACTGAGTTCCCACTGCCTGTGGGTACCAGTTAGGCTCCGAGGGAGAACAAAGATGAACTAGTTATGATTTCTGCCTCAAGATTAAAACTTCCTCCATACCAGATGCCTGCTGCGAACCTTGTTTGAGAAATTCATTTTCTTTACTCTAATTTATTCTAAGTATGTCAGCACTTGAAAAGTTTCTTTGAAAATTTGACTTTCTTGAGTTTAACCAGTACCAATGGGTTACTTCTCTTCCACTTGCTCTAGCTTCTTTTTGATCCTTGCAAAATCTCTTTCCCCTTGAGAATGGGCTGCTTTTTTTCTCCTGGTTTTTAGTGTTATAGAGAATCTTGCTGACAGTCACTATACAGCAAAGGGGGAAATGCCATCCAAGGAAAACCCTCAGCTGTCCTAGAAAGTTTTCACATGAAGTCATGCTCCTGATGAGATTTTGCAATGGTGACCTGAATCTGAACTGTGTGTCAAGGTTTCCGCTGGCTCTTGAGTGCAGTGGACTTTGCTGGGCGTGTATCCATTGGCTCTGCACTGTAATTTGCATTTTTATCATCTTTGGTCTTCTCATGGGCAAAGGACACCTGGCTTTATAAGCACAAAGGACATATTACCTTAAATTGTGGATCCCAAGCCACCATGTTCCAACAACTTCCCTGCCGTCTGCTCCTTCCCCACTCTGCTTCTCCCACCTGCTCAGTGTCTGTATTTGTTGAAGGTGAGGGTACGGAACAGGAGGGAGAGTAGGAAAGTGGATGCACAGGTTAGTGTTTGCTTCCTGTTCTGTTTGATTAGTGTAGCACTGAGGGTGAGTGCCAGATTGCGAAGCCTCCAGAGGGTTCAGGAAAGGATGTAGTGATGAGAACAACAGCTGGCCTGCTGGTCTGGAATCAGAGAAGTAGTGTGTTTGTCACTTTCCTCATCACTGTTGTATGTGCTTTCAGACTTTATATACTGTGTGTTCCTGTGATATTTGGAAGAATCTGTACAAATGGATTTAGGATGGAAAGGTTTAGTTGTGTCGTAGTGAGATCCGGGATGAGCTGCATCTGGGAAGGGTTTTCTGTGGAAGCCAAAGGTACAGGCCTCAAACTCCAAAACTATTTTTCCAATCTGGATCAGATTGTTTTTTAATTTGTAATTTATAATTGGAGTAATAAATGCATCCAAACTGAATAATCAGACAAAAGTGTGAAGAATTAGGTATGGAACAATTGATATTAATTCTAGGATTGAGGGATGTAGGTCTCTGGGGTTAAAATCTCTCAGGAGAGATTTACATGAACTCAAGAACTTGCATGGAAAGATAGAGATTGCTTTTGCCCTTAAAATGTTTCCAAGAGAAAAAGTCCTTCTGGTTCAGTAGTTTTCTTTTCAGTTCAATGACTGAACCTGCTTTGAAAGCAAAACAAGGAAAGTAAATGCTGGGATTTCCATAAGAAAGATTGATGCTTAAATTAGTTTTCAGTGACGTGGTCCTGTTAACAACTCGTTGGAAAAATTATTGAGGAGAGACAGCTTTTTATTATTTTTTCGTAAGTGTTTATGGAATCTCCTGCTGTTTCATAGAATTTCAAATGGGAAATGAGGGACTCAGTAGCATAATTTTTTGGTTCTAGATTATTAGTAGAGGCTTTGTCCTGGTGAGCTGTACCTAAGGTTTTGCCCATCAGTGGCCCTGCATCAACCATTTTTGTTCAGATTTAATTGGTTCCCCAGTTATCTTTTCATGAATATGGTTTGTCTGCACAATCAATCAGATGGACTTTGCTGTTGATCCAATTGGGTTGTCAAGACTGTTGATTGGCCGAGGCTTGAATGTTACAGTCATTTGGAGGCAGTTGGGTGGTCTGTGGAAAATAAATCTGATTTGGGAATAATCAGGTAGAGTAAATCTGGAATCAAGGCTTTGGTTTGAACCTCAGCTGGCATTGGAATATGATAAATAATTCCTTGGTAATCTGTGTGACTCTCACAGGCTAAGATTCTTTTCAACCCTATAAAGAGAAAATAGTTTAAGGCAAAATTATGGTCTGTGGGAATTGCTATCAATTCTGAAATGAATCTAAAAGAGAAAAATGTTTGTTTGTCTTTTTTTTCTTTGAGATGGGGTTTCACTCTTATTGCCCAGGGTGGAGTGCAATGGTGTGATCTCGGCTCACTGCAACCTCTTCCCCTAGGTTCAAGCGATTCTCCTGCCTCAGCCTCCTGAGTAGCTGGGATTATGGGCATGCACCACCACACCCGGCTAATTTTGTATTTTTAGTAAAGACGGGGTTTCTCCATGTTGGTCAGGCTGGTCTCGAACTCCCGACCTCAGGTGATCTGCCCGCCTCAGCCTCCCAAAGTGCTGGAAGAAAAAATCTTGTATTATCTAAATGGTTACAAAAGAATGTACACGTCTATTGTTTTCTAGCATTTATAGAAACTTTTGTATAAGTTTTGTTGAAAATTTTAGGAGAGTTTACAAAACTTATGAAATTCTTCCTTTTAGCAAGTTAAAATTCAAACTTACTGTGCTCAAAAATGTGTTACACATGTATTATAATTTGCTGCAGGAAATTAGAAAACACAGACAATGAAGAAAGTAAAAATCACTTCATCCAGAGAACTTTTTTTTTTTTTTTAATTTTGAGGTATACATGTATATGTATAGACATGTACACTTATTTTACAACAATCAGGTCATTTCGTGTATACTGTTGTAGCATGTTTTTTTCAGTCTGAGAATAAATTATTCACATCCTTACTCATCAGTGAATATTCTTTTATAGGATCATTTTAAATGCCTGTATAATATTTTATTTTTTCTTTTTCTCTTTGTATATTAAATACCCAGTAGAACTTATTGTGCACCAAAGTTTTCATTGCTTTACAAATATTAACTCATTTAATATGAACATAGATGTGACGTCATTTATCTAATCGTTTTGTTAATGTTGAGCGTTTAAGGTGATTCCAAGTATCTTTACAATGAACATAATTTGCAGTTATAGTTGAGCTTAACCTCATTTCTTTAAGATAAAATTTTAGAAGTAGAGTTTCTAGGTCAAATGCCATGCACATTTTAAGGTGCTATATATATAAATATATATATATAAAATATACAAAATATAAATGTATGTATAAATATAGTATAAAATATGTGAACAAACAGCTCATTGCATGCACCCTGCTAACACATTTTCATTAATATAAACAATAAAAAAACTCAAAAGGAATCTTTTCAAAATGATAGGTAAAAATTGATTTCTCATTTTTAATGATATTCATCTTTTTCCTATTGATTTTTGAGAGTTCTTTTGGTACTAAAGATATTAGCCTTTTATAGTATGCTGCAATTTTTTCCCCTTTGCCATTTGCTTTGTTTCTCTGATTATAGTAATTATTATCATATGCAAGTGTTACCTTTTTTGGTAGTCAAAGGTCTTTTTTTGCCATTTATGCTTATATGGGGCTGACTTGCCCCTAGATTAAATGAAAATTACACATAAATGTTCTTCAAGTCACTTTTATAGTTTCATTTATTTTATTTTATTTTAAATCTTTACCAATCCATTTGGAATTTATTTTGGTCAGCATATTTTTTTAAACTATCTAGAATGCTTTCAGTACATAGGAGTAAATGTTGTCCATGCAATCTTAGAACAAGTTTTATAATAAAATATAAAACTTTGGGCTTAATAATAATAAGTTTAAAACATTAACATAGATTGAGTTCTTCATCACGTGCCAGGTAGGGTGCCACAGGCTTTGTATATGTATTTCATGGGTTTCTAATAGTTAGTGTGATTTAAAGTGTCCCATAGTTATCAAAGTGGTGTTGTGGTGACCAGTTATCTTCCCAAAATGACCTGGGACATTGTTTGGTGAGGGGCGTAATTACTCAACCACAATACTGGTTTTATTTGTAAGTTCTTTCTTATCTACCGCCATGGTAGTCTGAGTGATGTTTCTGTCTTTTGTCTTTTTCCTGCTGGTTTTTTCTTCCAGTGGTTTTAAGTACAGCTGTTCCTGTGATTGAGAGTATTGGTGCAATCTTCTCTCTTACTGATGGCGTTTATTGACACAATTGGCGTTGTTATTGCCTTTCTGCTTTTAATCTAGAGGGAGGGAGACGATTCCTGCATAACAAGCTTCGGTTTCCATTTTTAGGCAGCTGTCTTCATGTGGCCATGTGTTTCACCCCCTTCCTCTTGTAATTTGCACCACAAGCATCAACATCTGCACATGTTTTTCCAGGATCTCTGGGAGTTCACCTCCATCCCTGTCGGGGCCAAGGCCCCAGGAATTTAACCCTCAGATTGTGCTGCTGCAAATTCAGCCAGCCAAGGACCTATGCTAGTCTACTTTTTGGCCCTGGCTGTGTTCAACAGTTGCTGTTTATAGATTCTCGTCATCCCTTTGTATGTCTGTTCTTCAAATCTGATTTGACACATGAATTGTTAATTTATGGAATCTTGCTCATGTTAGCACTGAGGTTCTTCTGCAGTTTGTTTTATTGAGTGACCATTAATAAAACCCAATTCATAAATTCATTCAAAAGTATTTACTGAATGCCTTCTAGTTCCCAGGATGTGTGCTGGGCATTGGACATGCATATGCAAATAAAAGAGACAGCTCTCTGTTCTCACCATGATTACAATTTAGGGAGGAAAAAGATATCAATCACGTCATTGATATCAATTAATCAATCGATCAAGTAAATGTCATTGCAAACTGTGGTAAGTGCAAAATGTCATAAGGAAAAGTGGGAAGATTTGTGAGCTACTATTATGTAGACATGATGTGGTCCTTGGCCACAGAAAGGCATCCTGAGGAAGGGAAGCTGGAGCTGCCACCTGAAGAAGAGTGGATACAAATCAGGAGAGGGCAGTGCAAAACTCCAGTGCAAAGGCCATGTGGTAGAAAGGGGCAACACATAGTTCTGAAACAAAGAAGACAAGGTGAGAACAGAGTACAGGTGGATGAGTTGAGGTTGGAGAGGTGGGTCCAGGCCAGATTTTGCAGGCCACCCAAAAAAACAGTAAGAGAGAGTCAAGAAAGTGTGTTAAGTGGAAAGGCTGTCATTTACTATGTGTTTTTAAAAAGATTATTCAATTAGCAGTTACCAAGTAATAAAATAATTCTTAATTTTCACCAATGAATGGTTCAGTTACTCAAAAGTAAATTAAGTGCGCACTATATAAAAATGGCTTTAAACTACGTGCTTCAGGGATTACAAAGATGAAGCAGATATCTTCCCTCCAGGTGCTGAAATTCCAGTAGAGGACATTAAATGTGTACACAAATGACTTTAGTACAAGTAAGAACAGTACAGATAGACTAGTGCAAAACTATTTAGGAACACAATGATTATTTTAGGAGAGAGGTAACTAATCTCTTGAGACAATAATCATGGCATTGGTTCTTTAAAAACTAAAAAACACTAGTGTTATTGAGATATAGTCCATATGCATTTATAATTCACCCACTGAAAATATATAATGCAATGGTTTTTATTATTTTCATAGCTATGTGCATATAAAATCGATTTTCAGTTCTAGAACATATTTACTACCTCTAAAAGTAACCCTATACACTTCAGCAATCCCTCTCCTTTTGTTCCACCTTATCCCTAGCCCTTGGAAATCACTAATCTACTTTCTGTCTCTATAGATTTTCCCATTCTGAACATTTCATATGAATGAAATTATATAATATGTGGTTGTGACTGGCTTCTTTTACTTAGCATGTGTTCAAGGTTCATCCATATTGTAGCATGTGTCAAGAACTCAGTCCTTTTCATGGTCAAATAATATTCCATTGTATGGATGTACCACATTTATTTATCCATTCATTGTTTGATGGACATTTGAATTGTGTCTACTAATACCTTTAGACTATTGTGAACAGTAGTGCCGTGTGCACATATTTGTTTGAACATCTATTTTCAATTCTTTAGGGTCTATACCTAGAAGTGAAATTGCTGGGTTGTATGGTTATTCTATGTTTAATTACTTGAGGAACTGTCAGGCCCTTTTCCATGTGGCTGCTGTTTTACATTCTGAGGGTTTTGATCCACATCCTTGCCAACACTCTGACTTTTTAATTAAAAAGTCAGTAGGTATGAAGTGGGTATGAAGTGGCATTTTATTATAGTTTTGGTTTGCATTTTCTTGATGACCAATGATGTCCAGCATCTTTTAATGTCATGGCATTGGTTCTCACATTTAAACATAATAAATAACTCATTCCCTTTTAAGTTGATAAAAGAATGAGATAAAAAAAAATGAGATCGAATGTAAACTACATGAGAGTAGGGACCTCCCTGTCTTATTTATGATGGTAATCCCATCACCTAGTAATAGGCAATAGTAGTATACAACAAAACAATGGCTGGCTGGCTAGTTGGCTGATTGACTACTGACCTCTTCCTTCTAGTAAACGTAGAAGAGAAAAGATTTCTGAAATACAATGAGTTTTTTTTCCCACCTGCCTTTCCTCTGCCTTATTCAGTTAATTGACTCATTCCCATATTTACAAAGAAAGAAACTTGTAGGATATGAGATCTTTAAAGAAGCTGATGTTTCAGAGCTCAGGGACAGCTCATTTTCTCTGTCTCTCTGAATGACTCATTTTTTAGAATTACAGAATTGTGGAAGTTAATAAAGAATTTTGACACCCTTAGAGATTAGATTTTTAAATTAAATGTTTCATTCTTTTACCTTTCCAAACAAGTATTGTCGTCTTCTTTGAATTGTTTATTTGTTTTCATGATTCTTAACAAAATCAAACAATAAACAGCCAAACAACAACAGCAATAATAGACTATCCTGGCTGGCCGCCGTGGCTCACACCTGTAATCCCAGCACTTTAGGAGGCTGAGGTGGGGTGGATCACCTGAGGTCAGGAGTTTGAGACCAGCCTGGCCAACATGGCAAAATTCCATCTCTACTAGAAATACAAAAATTAACCGGGTGTGTTGGTGCGCACCTGTAATCCCAGCTACTTCAGAGGCTGAGGCAGGAGAATTGTTTGAACCTGGGAGGCAGATGTGCAATTAGCTGAGATTGCACCACTGCAACTCCAGCCCGGGTGACAAAGGGAGACCTTGTCTCCAAAAAAAAAAAAAAAAAAAAAAAAAAGCAGATTGGGATACCTTAATGGGTATTATTAATTATTATTGGTACATAGACAATAACAATTATTAAAGACTAGAGGGGCAGAATCTTAAGAAAAATCAACGTAAATTCATATACCCCAGTCAGAACCTCATCTACCCTTATGTTTTTGGAAATTATTTATAATATGGCAAAATGTTGGAGCATCAGTTATGCCAAAAGTCAAATTGCTTCATTCATCAATGGAAAGCTACCTCAGAAACTTAGTGTTTCCAAATATAAAGCTGTGTTATTTCCATTCATCACAGTCATTTTTATAAGACCACCGGGATCGAAAGTACTAGGCTTACGTTCCTATGAGGATGTCTTAAGGGTTCTGAGAGTCAGAAGCACCGAACTCAGTGGTCAGGAGGATACATCAGGAGGCCATATCTTGTCCCAGGCCCCTTCTAGGTAAAAAAGTAATAACTAATAGAAAACAGACAAGAAAGCTGTTACGTTGATAATCACTCTTGATATGCAGTCTGTCTAGGGAGAGACAATAAAACAATTATCCTCTCGACCCTGAAACCTTTATGATAACTCAAACAAAGGTACCTAAAGTGTTGTTATGATTGCCCTGTTTACTACTATAATTTTTTCATTCTTGTTAGCTGTTATTTAATACCTTGGACACTGTGGGTCTCTGAAAAGTTTTTGCATAGAGTAAGCCAACCCTGCTTCAAAAATCATTTTTCACCCAGAAACAGAAGGTTGGGATAGAAGAGGTTCTGCCAATTTGGCATCAGAGAGGTTGCTGTTAGGCCAGTTAAAAAGACACTCTGTTAATGTAATAAGCTCAGGCCATCCTAAGGGAATGGAAAAGCATTTTCCAGAACTTTTATTTCTTGTGTTAAAGATTTAAGCATACACCTCTGAAAATCCCTGAGAACTAAATTTCTACCTTGAACACATTTCTTTGTTATGGCTTTTTCTAATTTCCATTTACTTAACCAAGCTTTGAATTTATTTATTACATTTCATTAAAACAAAACCGGCCAGGCGCAGTGGCTCACACCTGTAATCCCAGTGCTCTGGGAGGCTGAGGCGGGCGGATTGTGAGGTCAGGAGTTCGAGACCAGCCTGGCCAGCATGGTGAAACCCTGTCTCTACTAAAAATACAAAAATTAGCCGGGCATGGTGGTGCATGTCTGTAGTCCCAGTTACTCAGGAGGCTGAGGCAGGAGAATCGTTTGAACCCGGGAGGTGGAGGTTACAGTGAGCTGAGATCACACCATTGCACTCCAGCCTGCGCAACAAGAGCAAAACTTTGTCTCAAAACAAAACAAAATAAAATCTAGGGTCACAAAAGATAATTTAAAAGAAAGTAGCTCACTATGCATGATACTGTTCATTTTTGCATCTTCTCGTTTTTAATTCAAGGCCTTCCATGTTCAAAGATGGGGAGCGTTTCCAAAGCAGTTTCCCGGTGACTAGGAGGGTGGTCACTTGATCTGGGATTTATTGCCATGAGGGGGAAGCATTACCTTGGATGAGTGGAAAGACAACAGTGCCTGCCTGGCATGTATGTGGTATTCAATGAAAATTTTCTGGATGGATGGGTGGATGAATAAATAGCATGAACATGAAGAGTGTGATATTTAGCTTTGTGTGTCAATTTGGCTAAGCAATCATATACAAATAGTCAAATATTATTCTAGATTCCTCTGTGTAGGTATCACTTAGATGAAATTAATATTTAAATTAGTAGACTTTGAGTAAAGCAGATTCCTCTCTATAACATGGATGGGCCTCATCCAATTGGTTGAAGGCCTTCATAGAAAAAGGCTAACCTTTCTCAAACAAGAGGGAATTCTGCCAGCAGATTACCATCATGAACTGCAGCATCACCTCTTTCCTGGGTCTCTAGCCTGCCAGGCTACTCTACAGATTTTGGATTTACCAACCCCCATAATCTTGTCAATGAATTCCTTAAAATCTGTCTCTCTCTCTCTCTCTCTCTCACACACACACACACACACACACACTCAATACAGTGACACATATACATGCACACTATTGGTTCTATTTCACTGGAGAACACTCTGAAGAACTGAATAATTCAGTAATTTCAGGAGAACTTTCTGGATGAATACATCCATCACTGGCTAGGACTACTGAGAGTGAAAAGCAACGAGGGATGTGTGATACAAGCTGAGTTAAATGTTAAGATTGCATGTGCCAGGGTACCCACGTAGTACCCACAGCAGAGGAGGGCAATGCTGCTCAAAGGAACCAGATGGGCTGAACATCTTTCAACCAAACACCAACATTTTTTTTTACATAGTTGAAATCATGGTACACATGGTATACATGAAATTTTGTATTCTGCTTTTTCTCCCTGTAGCACGTCATTAAACATTTTCTTATTATGCTACATAAGCTTCAAAAATACTTCTAGTGGTTGTAAAACATTTCATCATGTTCTCTACTGTTGGACCTATGTTTCCAATTTAACATTATAAGTAATGCTACATGGAACATCTTCGTGCACATGTGCTTTCTGATCTCTTGGTTCTGAAGGATAAACAACCAGTAATGAGATTACTGGACCAGACAGCAACAACATTTTGTTTTTCTAAAGGAAATAGAAGGCAGGAAGTAGAAAAATCAAGAAGAACTATTATAAATAGAAAACTTCAAAAGATGAAAGACAAAAATTCAAATAGATCAGTGATCAGAAAAATTATAAATGAAGAAAGCTCCCTATTAAAAACTGGAGACCCTCCAATTGAGTATCTAGGAAAAGTAGTTATATATGGTTAAATGTGGTTTGCAAAGGGAATACCTAACAGAATGACACAGAAAATTGAAAGTAAAGGTGTGAAAAAATATAACCTAAAACTAACCAAAGAAAGTTGTTATAGCAAGAATATCAGATGAAATAAAATTAAAGGTGAAAAAGTGAAAAAAGTGATATTACAAACAATACGCTAGGAAAATATTATAATCATGGACATACCCATTCCCAATAACATTGACTTCACATTTACATAAAAAATTGTCCACCTTACAAGGAGAATTTGACAACTCTTTAATTATACGGGCAGATTTTAACACACTACTCTCAGAAATGGATACCTCGAGCTGAGAAGATATAAAAGTATAAAATATTTGAACAATTGAAATTGTGGGACTTAAGAGACATATTTAAAACCCTGCATTCAAGAGAAGAATGCACATTTATCAATGACTACATGGAAAATTGTAAAAACTTGGCCACTCAGACTCCAAAAGTCTCAGCATATTCCAAAGATTGATGTAACATACAATACAATTAAATTTCAACTAAAAAAAGCAAAAAAATACAATGATGATTATTTAGAGTAGTGGAGTTTTGTTGTTGTTGTTGTTGTTTGAATTTTGCTCTTGTTGCCCAGGCTGGAGTGCAATAGCACAATCTTGGCTCACCATAACCTCCGCCTCCTGGGTTTAAGCGATTCCTTTGTCTCAGCCTCCCGAGTAGCTGGAATTACAGGCATGTGACATCATGCCTGGTTAATTCTGTATTTTTAGTGGAGACGAGGTTTCTCCATATTGATCAGGCTGGTCTCAAACTCCCGACCTCAGGTGATCTGTCCACCTCAGCCTCCCAAAATGCTAGGATTACAGGTGTGAGCCACTGTGCCCGGCCATTTGGAGTAGTTTTAATAGTAGACCCCAGTTGGATATATCTTACTGTCTGTGATTAGGTAAATGAGTTTTTAAAAAAGAATATTATACACTGATTAAAGTGAATGAACTAGTTATGCTGATATGAATGTGCATAAATTTTGGAAACATAATAATGCATGAAAAAATCAAGTTCAAGAGCAATATATAGTATAATACAATTTATGTAAAATTCAAAATATAAAGGAATATCACATATAATTCATGGATATAATTATATGTGGAAAAATTATGTTATTTAATGTTATATTGACAGTTATCTGTAGGTAATATATAATTATTTAATATATTATTTAATTACATAAATTAAGATAATATTTGCTTAATATATACTTATATATTATTTAATATATTATATTAATAAAACAATAATTAAACAAAGAATAGTTATTTGACTTTGGGGAAGAAGGGAAAAGAATGGAATTAGGGATGGAAGAGGCCAAAGAGATTTCTACTATCCTTTTCAAAATCTAAAATAAATATAGCAAAATGTTAACATTTGTTAATTCTGAGTGCTGGCTACATAGGTATTTGTTGTATTACTGTCTGTTCTTTTCTGTTTGAAATACTTCATTATGAACAAAATCTTAAGTTACTTGCCAGGGATACATAGCTGGTAGTTGATATTTTAGTTTCAATATTTTGGTTTCCTTATTTTTTATTGTTTAAAAGTACTTAATGTTTATAATTTCAAAGTGAATTCCTTCCATTTTCCTGGGTTTATTTAATTTAAAAAGTGACTTGAGTTTTAGTCTTCTACTCTTGAAGTTTATTCTGTTTGCATTCTTACTCACTTTTCTCCTTGACCTCTTGGGAGTTTTGGTCATGATTATTAAACAAGAAAGGATTACAGAGACAGTTTTCATTGGGAGAAGCTTGCATATGAGTATGAAATATAAATCTACTGTTATTATTGACTTGACTCTGAGTTACCATTAATTGCTAGCCTGTGGCATTATCCAGAACTTCACAAAGAAAAAGCCTTCTCTTACTTTTCAATCACAGAACAATAATGTTTCTTTAGTATCTCTGATGTGCCCAGTATAGTGCCTCAAATCCAGTGCATTGTGAAGGACCAAAGAAATACAGAGCAAAGGCCAGATGTAGTGGCTCATGCCTGTAATCCCAGCACTTTGGGAGGCCAAGGCAGGAGTATCACTTGAATCAGGAGTTCAAGACCAGCCTGGGCAACGTATTGAGACCCCGTCTCTACAATTTTTCTTTTTTTAATTAGCTGGGCACTGTGGTACACGCCTGTGGCCCCAGCTACTTGGGACGCTAAAGAAGGAGGATCGCTTCAGCCCAAGAGTTGGATGCTGCAGTGAGCCATGATTACACCACTGCTCTCCAGCTTTGGCAACGGTTGGGTGGGGTGGGCTGGGGCAGAAACCTGTTCTAGACTACTGCCTCTCAAAGCTTGTACACAAGACTCTCCTGAACAGATTTGTAGACTGTAGATATCTGGGCTCCAGGACCCACCCCGACAGATTCCACTTGAATAGGTCTGGAATGCAGCCCAACAATTTGCCTTTTCACCTAGCTCCTAGTGATGCTGATGCTGGCGTTCCGCAAACCACGCTTTTAGTAGCTCAGTTTTAGACCAGAGCTTCTCAAACTTCCAAGCAAATTCAAATCATCTGAGATCTTGTTAAAACAGAATGCGACTCAATAGGTTTTAGGTAGGGCTGAGGTTCTGCATTCCTAACAAGTCTCAGGTGAGGCCAAGTCATGGCTGGAGTTTGAATAGAGGGACCAGGGGTTATAGAGATCAGTTGTCACCTGGATCTAGAGTCCTTAGTGAATTTGCCTGCACGCAGACACCAGTCCTGCAGAGCAAAAGCCAGAAGAAATACAGACTGCTTTTGTTGGAGAGAAGTCATTGTTAACAGGGAACCTCTTGCAGCCTTGTTATTTGCCCTTCACTCCTTGAGAGTTTTAGTTTTACATTGGTCTTTAGTTAAAGGACAATTGTGAGTCAAAGGCTTTTAGAGGGAATATTACAGTTCTTTTTTCTGCATGCTTTTAATAACAACCAAAGTTGTTCATTTTTCTCTGAGTTTATGATAGGTATGTATGGATGATTTTCATCCAAGGTCTGAAATAACATTTTTTTAAAACCAGTATTTACCTGATTCTTGTGCAAAGGTCAGTGGGAAGATACAATGCTCTTCTCAGACTCCACAGAAGCTCTTCAGATTAGTTCTTATTTCACATTAATTAATGTAATATTTCTTTGTAGAATATGGCATAAAGGGATACAATTTTAAGAGCTCTGTATCAGCCAGCATTTCTAAAGTGAACTAAAATTATTTTATTGCAAATTTAGAGGGAGGAGGCTTATATGTTATCCTCACAGTTTTATTTCTGAAACAGAGGTGGAAGAAAATCATTAGACTGTAATGTGCTACAGTCTAATGTGTGTAATCATTAGTGTGTAATGTACACTTTTAAGGTTGGAAAAGCTATTTAGATTGTAGAAGAACTAAAATTATGTATCGTAGTTTTTTCTTACAAAAACAAGAATTTACTGGCTATAATGGAGTTCCTGAAGAGAATTAGACGCCAGTGCGATCTTTGAGCACTAAGATTAGGTCCTTGTTAGCCATGTTCGGTTGGAGTAAATATCTAGATCATGAACCAAGGACTCCTAGCGATGAGGTCAACTCCTGGGGTATATGTATTTCTTGGGCAGAACTGCACGCTGGTGTCACCTGGGAGTTTTCTGATGCCCTGGTCACACGCAGGACAGTTAAATCAGAATCTTCTAAGCTGTGGCCTGGGCATCAGTGCTATTTAAATCTCCCTGATGATTCTAAAGTTTAATCAGGACTGAGATCCAGCAGTGGAGAGGCCTGGTCTTCTTTCACATCTGAACTCCACTCTCATCTCCTGGTTTGTAGTTCTAACTTCTGATTTTGCTCAGTCTGAGCCAAATTCATGGATGATTTGGTGTCTTTCTTTCCCTTAACTTCTGTATTATCCTTCTCTGTGAATCAAACACATTTAGATTCTCCTAAATATGTTTACATTCTAAGAATAGGGCTATTCTTTAATTTGAAAACATCATATTTTTCATAATTTCCAGCTAATTAGGATCCACATTAGATTTTTGTTTGTACTTAAAGGAATGCATGTAGACTTCTTTTGGGTTGAGACTATATCTTTTAATCTATCTCCTTTCCCAGGAGTATGCTGAATTAATGTATCTTTTCATTTAATTATCCATGGTACACAGCATATAATTTAATGCCTGGCACATAGAGAGTACTCAGCAAATCTTTGTTGAATGTACATTTTCCCTTCTCCTTTAACTCTGGTGCTCAAATATTCAATTAGTTCCTGAATCTTGTTGACATAGGCTCTCAAATATATTTAAATCTATTTCCTGGGTTGCATTAGCAACCATCATTGTCTTGGTGTAGCTCATTGTTATCTTTTCTGTTTTCCAGTTGCTCACTCTCCTCTTTCAGGTACATTTCTCCCGTGATGAACTAACGTAGCCTCTACCTCCGCATCCCAGCTTCCTCTGTGCAGCCAAAGTGATTTTTAAAACTAATTTTCTTTCATGTATTGTGTTGTATTTTATTATATTATTAATACATAATTTAGACCTTTTTTAAAATATAAAAATAAAGTCTGTTTTATTAGCCCAGAAAATATCTCTCCATTTACACAGTACATTTTATTATTTGCTTTTCATAGATTTTGCACTGTAAAGTCTATTTTTCTTTGTGACAGTAATGGATTAGCATTGTGAATTGGGTCTTTTTGTATAGTTTATGTCTTAAACAGTTATTATTGCTGTATAGGAAAACTGTTTTTATAGCTGAATTTTTTTAAGTTTCTCAATTATAGGCTATCATGTAATTTGCAAGCAAGTAAAATTTTGTCCTTTACTTTCTAAAACCTATGCATATTATTTGTTTTCTTATGTAATTTTAGAGACTATAACTTTAAGAATAATGTTAGTTAAGAGTAGTAATGAAAAGCATCCTTTGTTTTTGAATTTACAGACATGCCTCTAATATTTCATGGTTAAGAACAATTTTGGCTCTCTAAATTGAGATAGACTCTTCACAGTGTTAAAGAAACATTCTTTTGCTTTAGTTTTACCATGTTTGTGAAATTTTAAAACCAGGATTAATGTTAAATTTATTGTATATTATGTTGCATCTGTAAGTATGAATACATAGCAGTTCTTTCATCAATTAATGTGGAAAATTAGATCAGTAAATATCTTGAGATCAAACCAAACTTGCATTCCTGAAAAAAAACCAGTAATTGGTTATGATATATTATTCTTCTAATATACTGTTGAATTCTGTTTAATTATGTTTTATATGGTATTTTTGCTCTTATATTTGTAAATAGATAGTCTATAGTTCTCTTGTCTATGCTCTCCTTGTTACATTTTGGTAAGCCTGAGGTCTCTTTCCACACATGTTCAACTATTTATGCCATATAAAATTTATTATATTTCTCTAGTGGGTAATGTCATTTCAGGGCTTAATGGCTTTCTATGTGCTATCCTCCCTGGTGTTTTGCTTTTCCTTTTTTGTCTTTCACACTCATGCAAAACTCTGGCCATTGTTGGTCACTGGTCCCCTGCTCAATGAAGTTTTCTCAAATATGCCCTCCCCATTTCCAACTCAGTTGATCATTCCCTTTCCTGCTGTCTCTCAGTATTGTTTCTATATCTCCGTTGTAATATTGATCATACGTAATAAGATTAATTTTCTATTTGTTTCTCTCATTCTATTTTAAGTCTTTGAAAGTGGAGATTTTGATGTTTTATCTTTATATCATCTTTATATCACTGGTTCTCAGCTTCATGCTTATGAAATGCTAGTTGAATGCACGACTGACTAAAGGAAACTCATACATATCTTTACTTTACCTTACTGCAGGGCTTCCTAAGGATACTTTAAATTGCTCCCAGCATGACAGAAAGAAGCACATTCTTTCTTAGTCATGTTTCTTTCAAATGGCCTGACTATGCTCCTATGCAAGGCCCCAAGACTTGCATTGAATTATTCATTCAATACTCATTCCATATTGTTGTGTTGCTTAATGTGGCATTATGGAGGCAGAACATTATATTTAGGTACAATGGAGGACAGGATTGTGAAGACATGGATCATTCTTCAATAAGGTTTTCTTTTCCTCTGAAATGTATCCAATTAATGGGAGTGGGAGCATTTACCATTCCGCAGATGAACACCTGCAATGTGCTAGTAACTGTGCTGGATGCTGGATATTTGGCAGGAAATTAAACAAACACAGTCCTTCATGGCAGCACTCACATTCTAGCTGGGGAGTGCCACCAAAAATAATCAACTAAACAGAATAATTTCTGACTTGAGAGAAAGTGATGAAATGGGAGAATGGGGTCATTTTAGATACTAGAGGTCAGGGAAGGAGTGTCTGAGCAGGTAATATTGACCTGAAATTTGGAAAGGAGAGAGCCACCCCTTCTGTAGTTAGCCTGGAAGATTGTTCCAGGTGATGAGCTCGGCATTTTTAAGGAAAAGCAGGAAGGCCAGACTGGTTGAAGGTAGTGAGCTAGGGCTTCTAAATGGAGATGAAGGTGTAAAGCAGGAAGAGCTTAGCTCATCTAGGGGCTTGTGGACCATGACTAGGGCTTGGTTAGACTGTACTTTAAATGTGATGAGATATTTTTGGAAACTTTTGATTCAAAGAGTTTTATGATCTGTTTAATACATTTGAAAGAACATTTGGCTGCTATGTAGGGATGAAGAGTCTGTTCCCCTACACATTATTATAAGAAATGGTTAGACAAAAATATTTAACTGGCTGCTGTGTCCCCAAGAAGGCAGAAGATGATGCTTGTGCTGTAGTTGGAAATATATAGGTGAGAAATTACAACTTTTCCTATTGAGTCTTAGTAAAATCTTTTTCAACCATTCTGCTTTTTCCTCTTTCCTCCTACTTTCTTCCCCAGTGCATGACTTTCAACCATTATCTTTATATGGGCAATTCACTTTACTCACCTTTTAAATTTCTTCTTCCACATAATACTCCTGACCAATCTCATAGCATCATTAACTGCCCCAGTATTATATAGACATAATGCTAGATTTTTATACACCTGGAAAGAGATAAAAAGTAGTTTAGAGTGTCTCTCTCTCTCTTTTTTTTTAAAGTCCAAATTTCATCCTATGAGTGACTAAGCAGCATTATTAAGAGCCGTTATAAAACAGCAGACAGCCCAGAGGTACTTACAGTGATGACAAGGAAACAAAGCAATCTTTAAATTGATTTAGCAAAACGCTTAGTTACTATTTCATGGTAAGCAAAACAATAGTAAATCTTAAAGGAGGAATCATCCTAAGACATTATGAAAAATAAAACCAGCATGAACTCATTGGTTGCTAGCAGCACTTGTTTTTATGGCTTGTATATGAATGTTGGTGAGAGAGAGTGAGAGAACCTGTTGGTGGGCTTTTGGCTGAAGTTGGATGCATGTCAGTAGGGGTGCCCAAGTCTGTCAGTAGTCATGGTCTCTCTTTTGCAAAGAATCACATTTTATTTACTGTACAATAGGAACACTGTGGTTCAACCCTGCCTCCCCTCTCCAATGTAGACACAGTGGTATGATGGAGCTGGCTTATATTTTCCCCCTACCACCAATTGTTAGAATCTCTCCCCAGCTGTGTGTTTAGTGATCAGTGATGCCGTGTTGGTACTGTAGCTTAGAAGCACCCACACTGGGTATTTACACCACATAAGTCAGCATGCACTATCAATCAGGGGTTCCCTCTTCTCCTTGATCCCACCAAGAGCGAGTTGTTGAACATTTACCACCGCACCACTGCCTGGATGTTCCATCAGAAACGCAGTGTTTTTAAATACAAACTGATCATCTCTCCCCCGCCCCACCCAGCTCCTTTCTACTACCAGCTTCTTCTGCATCCCTCTAATTTCTTGGCAGACTTTAAATCCAAGCTTAAATCTCCAGATCATCCCTGACTCTTCTTTTTTCCTTTTGCCCCAGTGTGAGACCATTTTTCAGGCTCTATACATTCTCCTATCTCTATGCTTTATGCCGCCTCTCAATTTCTACTGGTGTTCCTCCAGGTAAGTGGTGTCTTTTCCTTCTTGTAAAACCTTAGTTGGATCTTCTGAAATAGCTGCTTAATCCCTACGTAACTTCCTTTCTCCACCTCTTCCATTCCATCCAAAATATTCTTATTAACTCACTTTTCTGATGCGTATTTTGAATTCTATCACTTTTCTGCTCCAACTGTCAATGACTCTTTCTGATTACTTAAATAGTGTTCGTGCTTCATAGTTTGGCGTACAAGGAAGTCCATTAAATAAGCAATACTTACCTTTCCCGTTGATTTCTCATGATGTCTGTTCCCCTTTTTGATGTCTATGGGTCCCCAAATGGAACGTATGCCGATTCAAACAAATGTATGTCTGAAGTATACATTTTTCTTTCTTTCTTTTTTTTTTTTTTTTTTCTGATGCCAGCCCAAAGCCCTCTAAACTCTTTTTTTTTTTTAATTATTATTATACTTTAAGTTCTAGGGTACATGTGCATAACGTGCAGGTTTGTTACATATGTATACTTGTGCCATGTTGGTGTGCTGCAGCCATCAACTCGTCAGCACCCATCAACTCGTCATTTACATCAGGTATAACTCCCAATGCCATCCCTCCCCCCTACCCCCTCCCCGTGATAGGCCCCGGTGTGTGATGTGCCTTTTTTTCCTCTTTGCCTGGGTAAAACTCATTTTTTTCTTTTAGATGTAACTCAAATGATGCCACCTCCTCAAAATCTTTCCTAACTTCTCACTTCCTATCCTCCATGCCAGAGTAATCTATTTTCTTGAACTCCCTTGATAATGCTAGACTGCTTTTTGTAACACCCATTATTTCCCTCCTTTATTGCAACCTATTTTGGCACATTGTGTAGTTTGGAGTAAGTACCCCGCCTTACCCATCTTTGTCGCTTGCTCAAACAAATGGCGCAATGGCTTGCTCAGTAGAGATTTATTAAAAGAATTTAAAAAAGGAAAATAATGTTTACACTTAGGTAGAACACCCTTTAGCTGCTGGAAGTAAAATAAATAAAAGCAAAGGAAGTAAAAAATGACATGATAGGAATACTTCTGGAAGCCCCCCAAAAGTTTAACTTTTAAGTGGAACATTTTTATGTTATGTAATGTGTTTGAAGAGGATGTCACATGGAAGCTGAAATAGAATAGAATAATTCTACAATGTAACAGAAGGCAGGATCTGAATAAAGGGCTGGAAGTTATAGAACACATTTTCGTTTAATACATAAGAAAACTTCCTGAGAGATAGAAGCTGTAATTGTCTATCACAGGAATGAGATTCCTAAAAAGCTACCGAGTTCCTATCACAGACATGATGCAGATGTACGGCCATCTGGCAGGAGTATTATAAAAGGAATTCCTACAGGGGGTAGATATTCCCTAAGGTCTTTTAAGACTCTATGATTCTATAATTCTCTGACTTTTTGTGAGTCATCCGGCCTCTTGGGTTTTTGAGCCCTCACAGTCCTAAGCCAGTGGGTTGCCATGATTGTTGCTATTAAGACTTTTATTGTGTAGTGGGAACATAAGAATATTTAGGAAGAAAACATCTATAAAGGTCACCACTTCCCCCCCAAAAAATGGCTTCTCAATTTCAGGTCCCCTGCTTTGGGGAAAAATGTTCTATTACTACTCTTAGATCACAAGTTTAAAATCTAGAAAACCTGCCATATTAGGGCCGGGTGCGGTGGCTCACGCCTGTAATCCCAACACTTTGGGAGGCTGTAGCAGGTGGATCATGAGGTCAGGAGTTCGAAACCAGCCTGGCCAATATGGTGAAATCCCGTCTCTACTAAAAATACAAAAAAATTAGCTGGTGTGCTGGCACGCACCTGTAGTCCCAGCTACTCTGGAGGCTGAGGCAGTAGAATCGCTTAGAACCCAGGAGGCAGAGGTTGCAGTGAGCCGAGATCGTGCCACTGATTCCGGAGGTTGCAGTGAGCTGAGATCGTGACACTGACTCCAGCTCAGGCAACAGAGCGAGACTCTGTCTCAAAAAAAAAAAAAAAAAAAAAGAAAGAAAGAAAGAAAGAAAATCTGCCATATTATAATTTTCTCCAGCACTAAATTTCTGCCTGATTAAAATGCTGGCTTAGTTTTATTTCAGTTCCTTTGCCATGAGTCCCCAAGGGCATGGACTGAGCTGGGGAGTAAAACCTCATTCTCTAGTGGCTTTCATCTTGTCCCTTGTCTGGAGTCTTTCCTTACCTGGAAACACTATTTACAAACTGCATTCAGTTCTGCCCGTTTCTTTGCTAGATATTTGGATTGGGACCCTGGTCTTCCTTCCTCTAACTGCTGATCTAGAGGTCACCTCTCCCTATGTTGTCGTCTATGAATATAAGGACTTCTACGTTTTTCTTTTTCTTTTTCTTTTTTTTCAGGAATTTGACTGCTAGCAATGATAAGTGAATAGGAGGGTAATCTTTCCCCTGCGTTCTTGACCCCATCCTTTCCTGTTTTCTTCCTGATATTATGTCACCAGCTACCCAAACCTTCCATCTCTTTAGCTTCAGCATCTTATCTTGGACTTCCTTCCCCTCTTTGATGCAAAATGTGTTCAAGTCTTCTCGAGTCTGTCTCGCTCTCTCTCTCTGTCTTCTGGGTTCCCTTCAAATTATCTCCTAATTTCTCTCCTCTGCTCTGATAACCTACTGAAAGAATGGCCTTTCCTCATTGCCTCCCATATTTTCCACCTGCAATACACTTCAGGATGATTGCTGGTCCCACCACTCCTGTAAAAGTATTTCTGCTAAGACCACCACTGACCTCCTAGCTGTCTACTCCAGTTTTCAGAACTTACTTCCCTCGGTCTGTTAGTAGTAGTTAAATCCATGGAATGCCTATTCCTCCTTCACTTTGAGGCCATTTAACCCTCTAAATCTCATTGTCATCTTAGTAGTCACTTTATCTGTACTTGACTATATAAACATCTATAAGTAACGCATTCAGAAAACAGGTTTTGAGCATGTACTCCAGACCAGGCACCGCACTGGGGCTGGGGAGAATTGGTGAGCAACGCCGGCCAGCCCTGGGGCATGGTGGAGTAGATGGAGTGAGGGATCGCTCCCATGGGGATGCAGTTGCAGGGTGTGATAAGGGCCATGCAAGAATGCCAGGAGAATGTTTAAGAGCAACCTTATCCAGTTTGGGGATCTCAGAAGCCTTCCCTGAGAAAGCTGCTCAGCTGCATATTGAAGGAGGAGTGGATTTTAACTAGGAGAAGGGGGAGGAAGAACACCCCAGGTAGAAGGAACAGCATGTGCTTTAGAAGGCGACCTGTCATAGGGAAGAGGGCAAGGGCTCAGCTTTGGATGCTGTCTTTGCCACTTATTAATAGTGCAATGGTAAAAAGAGAAAATCATGCGATGCCTTTGGGCCAGTGTTCTGGGGCCTTTTAGGCAATTATCTCTGCAGTTGCTTATAGAAAACAGGCCTCACATTCCAGCTTTCGGGTGCTCATCTGAGGGTGTTGTCATTCTAGCAGAGGGTGTGGGGAAGCTGGCGTGGAGGGGCAGGCCTATTGTGTTAATGATTTGGCTTTGGGGAATGTCTGGTCATGGAGTCCTTTTTGTGGGATTTGAGGATGGTGGCCTGCCAGCCCCACTGATGGGTGGGGGTGGGCCTCTCGGGACGAGTAGCACCCTGTTTAGATCCAGTGGACTGAGCTATCCCTGGGCAGCCAAGGCTGCAAAGGGCGTTGAGTGTGAAAAGACCCTTTCTTGTGCAGTGATGGGATGTGAATGCTGGTTTATTGTGGAGCCAAAAGGCACAGCAGATGCTTGATGCAAGGCCCCCGGCATCTGAAAAGTTCACCACTGTACCGCATCCTCTGGGGGCAGCCGCCTCTGCTGCCCTTTGATTAATGCACGTAGTGGAGGATTTGTGCCTTCGCCTGTTTCTGGGACTTGGCAGCCATCCACTGCCTAATGCGAAAAAGGCTTATGGAAGGATCGGCCCCTTTGAAGCAGGGGGCTGGTGGTGGCTGCTGCGTGTGGCTGGGGTGTGGCCTCCAGATGCTAGATGCCTTCACTTTCATAAATTTTCCTCACTGCCACTTGTGACTCCACACTCCCAATTACTGCCCTCTCAGGAGGTGGCCGTGGCCGACACAGGCAAACCCAGGCTGGTATTGTTCTGCTGCCGAGGGAAGACTAGAGACACTGCTAGGGCTGGCGTCCCGGGGGATGGCACCCTCGATCGATAGGAAAGAAAGAACAAAGTTCAATTCCTGCACATCCTTCAAACTCTGAACTTCAGTGGGGGCGAAGATGGGGGGCTGCAATTTGTGTTTTGCTTAGTCCTCTAACCATTTCCATTTCTGTGCATGGATGAATTTTGCTCTTCTCTTTAGGGACTCATTGGGGAAGGGGAGAATACAGATTTTCATTTATCTTCCATGAGAACCCTAAGGGAGAGAAATTAGGCAGGGAAAGGAGGATATAGAAAGGGGTAATAATGTGCCCAAGATAACACAATTGAAGTTCAACCTTGGTGTGGTGATCCCTTACCTTGCTGCCTCTTCCAATAGATTATGCTGTGGGATACATTTGTAGGCATGTTTTCTTCTCCTCTAGGGCCCAGACATGAGAAGCAACATTTAAGACGGCATTTGCTCTCAAGTGCCAGTCCTGTACTTACTGAAGCCCGAGAGCCAGTGCCCCCTTAATACGTTGCCCTCAAGAGTCCTCCTTGCGTGTTGCCTGGCCCAGTTCTGCCCTGCTCTCCCCGCCACACCCCAAAGGACCCAGGATCGAAACCAGGTTCTTCTTTCTGTCTGCATTTCCCACAATGCCCAGTCAGCAGTTTGCACGCAGTCGACATTCCCTTGGTGTTTGTTGAGGGGACTAGAACAATTTCAAAGATGGTGTGTATCTATGTTGGAAGTAAAATTATGATGAGAAGAGCTCACCAAAAAGAAGACAGTGAGTTTCTTTGGGGTAAAGATCCCTCTCTCATTTTTGGGCAGGGGGCTTTTAAAATACATATACTACCTAGTTTTGGGGCTAGCTGAACTCTGGACAAATTCATATCTTGACAGAGTCATAGAACATTAGTAGTGTGGGGACCCCATCATTTTACAAACTAAGAGTAAGGCTTACCCCAAAACATGGCTGAATATTGGCAACACGCTGATACCTTTGGCCCCTGATGGTATTACCACCTCAGACTTGGTAGATGTGAAATGTGTATATTGAAATGTGTATATTGTTGTCTGACATAGAGCTCCTAAAACTTTGTAGGCAAGAGCACTAGGGAAATCTTTTTTTTTTTTTTTTTTAATTTTAATCTGGTCTCTGACCCCAGTTCCTGATACAGAGCTCCTAAGACCTTTGCAATTAATTTCCTGAATGGTAGGAGTGACAGATGCAGAGCTCCTAAAGCCCTTGTAATTTACTTGGTGATAGCAGCATCTTTTGTTCTAATGAGACTACCCCTGGGGGGCTCCTGGACAGCCTTAGGATGGAGAGGGGCTGCATTACTAGAGGAACCAACCGTGTAATTAGAGGGTTGGACTTTCAGCCTCTCCCCCTAGCCTCTGAAGAGGGCAGAGGGGTTGAAAGTTGAGTTAATCACCAATGACTGGTGATGTAATTAATCAGGTCTATGTAATGGCACCTCCACAAAACCCCAAAAGGTCAGGGTTTGGGGGAGCTTCTGGATAGCTAAACACACAGGGGTTCCAGAAGGTGATATGCCTGGAGAGGGCACAGAAGTTCTGCGTCCCTTCCCACACCCTCGCCCTGTGCATCTCTCCCATCTGGCTGTGCATCCGTATCCTTGGTAACAGTCTTTATAATCAACTGGGTAACTTAAGTGTTTCCCTGACTCCTGTGAGTCATTCCGGCAAATTAACCGGATCCAAGAAGGGGTTTGTGGAAACTTTGATTTATAAACACGTTGGTCAGAAGCACAGGCCACAACCTGGGACCTCAACTGATACCTAAAGTAGGGAGCAGTGCTGTGGAACTGAGACCTTTGCCTGTGGGATCTGACGCTAACTCCAGTAGGTAGTGTCAGAACTGAGTTAAATTTCAGGACATTCAGTTGGTGTCCACTGGAGAGCTAGTGGTTAGTGGGGGAAAAGTCCCTACACGTTTTGGTGACCAAAGCGTTCTGTGTTGAATGAGTGTGTGGAAGCAGGAAGAACAGTTTAGCTTTTCCTTTAGTGGTAGAGAATGTTTCTCTTCTGCTTAGGTGAAGGGTTCCGACTCTCTTGTACTTGAAGTTCTTTTTAGAGACAAAAGATATGTGAAGCTTGATGTACATAGGTAAAATGAGATTTCACGAAAAAGATAAAAAAGGTGGACGGAGCAGAGACTTCTTCCTGGTGGTGTCCCACCTCGCCCTGCCCTCTCCAGGAACCTACCTCAGACGCACTCACCCTTCTTGGCAGGCATCAGGGGTAGGTGCTTAGGATTACATAGGGGTTTAGTTCACCAGCCTTACAATTGTTTTACAGTAAGCATGACAGTGATGAATTGAGCACAAGTTTAAGATAAAAGTGATTGATTTTCTGCCAAGCACCATTTTTATGTTCTTTTTTATCAGCCAGCCTCCAAAAAGGTGAGTTGTTTGATTTAGAAGCAAATGCTGGAGTAAAAATTACGGTTACTTCATGCTCTAACTCTTGGCCACTAGAGGGGGGTCATGACCAAGCTTCCCTCTCCCTGTCCAGCTCCTGAGACCATCTTGCAAGATTTGCCGGGCTCTGCTAGAATGGGGCCCAAATTGAAATGAGGAGTTATTTCTAGAAGAGTGACAACTCAGCAAATGTCTGTTAATCATGGTCAGTTTTTCCCTCCGTGAAGCCAGTGTTTCCTACTTGAGCAAAGATAACTTAACTTCCCAACAGGAGTATTTCTAAAGTTACTGGTATATAGTCTTTGGCTTTGGGCTCCTTAAAAGCTGTGGCCCCTGGGTATAGAGAAAATAGCAAAATGGTGCGCATCCCTTCCCTATTATTAGATGGGCGAGAATTTAACTGTGGATTATACTCTTCACATGTGGTCTGATATATGGCCTTATCAAGGGAGAAAATATTTTAGATTCCAGACATGTTTGGTCACTGCTAAAAGCGTACCTCTACTAAAAACGAGTATGCGGAGCTTCTTCTAAAGCTGGCATCCATGGAAAATCCTAAGAATTGCTACTCTCTTAAAGGAGGTCTCTGTGTCCACAGATGCCTACATTATTTCACAAAAACAATCCATAGCTTCAGAAGAGGGTCAGAGGTGAATGATCATTTCTGGAGCTCCTGTGTGCTGCTGTGTGTGTAATGCCATTCACCTCCTGGGGAAAGTTAGGAGGATTTAAAAATAAATATTTTTAGTAATTGGAGAGCATCTAAATTAGGTAAAAAGTGTTGGAATGTATAACTAGGCAATGTATATAGGGTAGGGACAGTGGGCAGGCAATCAAGTAAGAGATTCACTGTGAATCATGAACAAAAACGGTTTGGTAGGTTTTTCTCCTGTTAATTTGGTTGTTGGATTTTTGTTCTTGACAAGCCAGGAAGCAAGCAGTTGACAGGGAGGGAGGGACACAGAAGGCAGGAAGATGAAAATACAAGGCTGAGCAGGGGAGCGCAGGAAGGTAACTGAAGAGTCCTTATGAGCAGGGACACATTGACTGATTCTGTGTGGCTCTGGATGTCAAACCTGAGAGTTAACTGGAGATTATGAGGATTTGGATCCCTAGAAGAAAGAAATGTTATAACCAGCAGATCTGCCGAGCTACCCTGCAAGGAAACCAGCCCCCTGTCCCACGAGGTCTCAGGAAGAGGCTGTGTGATTCTCTGTCAGGGACTTTTTTTGCTTTGTATTGTTTTTGATATTGGGAGGTTGACCCCGTGACTGTCAAATCTAAGATCTGCTGATTTGGAAATTCTGTGCCTCTACTCAGGCACCTCCCTTAGCCTGGAATTTCCCTTTTCTTATTCATAATAGTTGTTATGTCATTTGGAGTTTGATTTTTAGTATCTGCACAATCCTGTTTTCTTGGAGGAGCCCATCTCTCTTAGTCTCTGTACCTTGTTTAGTGCCTGGAACAAACAGAGCTCCATGAATGCCTTCTTTTCACCGAGGAGTGGGCTAACAATTTAACTTGAGTGTAGGGGGATGAGAGGAGAATTTGGAAAAGCTGAATTTGGGAAAGCTGAAAGAGAACTTGGGATAACTTTTGTATCTACAACCAGAGAAACAGGCTGGACTCCCGTTCCAGGTATCCTCCTGCCCTGTCTCCCCAGATCAAGGTTACAAAATCCAGAAGCTAATGAAAATGCCTGGACTTGCTGCTCTGTCCTGGCAACCCCAAGCAGCCATAGAACCTGGAATATTCTCAGCAATATTTAAGCCAGCGTGGACAGTCGCCACAGGGACGCCAAACTGGGGCTGGCCCAGGAACGCTGTGGACAGAGCAGCAGGAACTCCCTGCTGGCTGGCTCAGCAGGCTAGACCTGCCCTTTCATTGACAGCTCAATAAAACAGCCTCACAGTTCCCAGGATTGAACCTTCTGGCCGTGTTTTTCATGTGACAATGGTGTTTTTTGTACCCCTTCGATGGATGGATAGGAATGAGTGTGTGAACGTGCCTGTATAGGGCTGAGGAAAAGAGCATGATATTGGATGACATTGTTTTCATAGGCGTAATGTGACATGAATGTGCCTTCCTACCTTGGCTACTACCTTTAGTTATTTCCATGCAACTCAGATTAGAGAAATTAGGGCAGGACTTCAAGGATTAAAATGTGAGTTTTTTAATAGACTTGTGGTAGCTAACCGCACTTCTGCTCACTCAGCTGGGACTCTGTCTTCCTTACCTTCTCCCTCCCCTGTTTTCCATTGATGCCCAGGCACCAATAAGCCTAAGATGCCTTCACTCACTTCTATCGCCTTCCTAGATATGTGGAACGAGGAAAGCCATATGACCAAATGGTGGTTTTCTTGTTATCTTCCTTGCACTGTTGAGTTCTGCCTCGATCCTGCCATTGCTCCCAGGAAAGCTGACCTTCAGACTGACAAACATAGTCCAGCTGAAGACCCTTTGTGGTGGCAGAGAAGACAGCCAGAATGCTGGATGTCTGGCTCCGAGATGGAGCTGGCCCTGCCACTCCTGGCTTGCCCTTCTGTTCTCCAAGAACCAGTGTGGAGAGTTCCCAATGGGTAATACATCTGCCGTTCAAAACTGTGCCTGGGAAGCAGAGACACTTGCCTTTGTCTGACAGGCACAGCCCTTGTGCCAGAGAAAGCAGAGGGGAAACCACTCGGATATGCTGTTGCTAGGAAGCATAGATGTGTTTGATGTTTTGATTTTAGCAGTATTGGAGGTTTGCCTTTTTAATAATGTGAAAAACTATAGGTTTTTCTTATATCAAATATGTGCTTTATTGAAAATGTGTGGTTAAAGCAGAATTCTCTCATCAAATCCTTTTTTCCACCAGTCATTAAATTAAAAAAAAAAAAATTCCCCTGGAGACGAGAGAGGAGTGCAAGAAGTTCAAAATGAAAATGACAGCGGAAAGGTTCTTGCAGAAGCAGCTTAGTTCAGAGGTTGTTATGGCCAACAGCCCCCGTGGCCTTGGCCGTATTAAGCAGTGGCCACAGAGTGGGAGTAAGGATGGAATTCATGCCTTTCAGATATCAGTGTCCAGCTGTTCAATCCTGCGGAAGCTGGGAAAAGGTCATGAGGTTACTCTCATTCACTCTTTGAACAATTCACTGAATATTTACTGAGCTGTGTGTTCACGGCGCTGTGCTGGGGGGCTAGATAAGCCAGACGCAGTCCTTGTCCCCCAACAAGGAAAAAGGTGATATTTCAAAGGGTCTGTGCAATAAGAAAGGTATGAAGGACATGGGACCCTATAGGGAGTGGCTAACTTTTTGGGGGCCACTTAGCAAGCACCACTGAGGAATTTGAATTAGGACTTAAAGGATAGACATTAGATTTTTCTGGTGGAAAAGACATGGAAGTACCTTCAAGGCAGGAATAGCCAGGTGGATGGAAGGCCAAGGGTTGATGGGACATTCTATGACTTGGTAAAAGAAAGAGTAGGGAAGAAAGAAATGGAGTTAGAAAAGTAGGCTAGGATGCTAGGAACCTTGAATTTGATGCCAAGAAGTTTGAAATATTTTGGAGGTGCCCAATCAGAGGTGAGCTTGATTCTAATCTCAGTACACCTATAAATCCCTCTAGGAGGACAGAAATGGATTCCCTGGTGCTAATGGAGCTGCACTCTTGGCAGCACCATCTAATAGCACTTGCTTCAGTGACGGAAGTGTCCTCAATCCACTCTGTCCAGTGTGGGGGCCACCGGCACCTGCTGGCATTGAACATTTGAAATGTGGCTAATGGGAATGACAAACCGAACTTGTAATTTTATTTAATGGAAATTAACTTAAATTCCAATTTAAATAGCCACATGTGTCTAATGGTTTCTGGTGTGGAGTGTCCAGGAGGCAGTAGCTGTAGTGTGATGCGGGAAAATAGTTCTGAAGGCTTCTCTGCAGATGAGTTGTGATTAATTGGATTTCAAGGAGGGAACTGACCACAGGTCAGTTCTGATCCCACTACTGTGCTGAGTGCTATGAGGAACAGGGTTACAACATGCCTTCAAGGAGTCATTGAAGCATGACACACAAACATCAAACATTGAGAGAAGGGAGGTAGTGGATGTGTGACAAAGTTCTGCCCAGCCTGGTGCCAGCTCCCTGGGCCCCTGCATCAGCTCTGGGCCTCCTCTTGCCCTATTGTGGCACCGAGCAGATGTGTTAACCACACAGAACAAGAGTCTTGCCTGTACCTCTTGGCTGCCAGGCAAGATGCCAGGAGTGGGGTAGATGAATCAGGAAACGATTTCTAGATACATGAATTTGAAGCTCCTGTGACAGACAGTATGCTTTAAGGGGATTGCATAGGCCTGAGTCCTTTGTTATTTTGCCAATTCCGTTACAATAGAAACTCGGTCGGCAGGCACTGTTCACCTGCAGAGCTTTTCTGGAAAAGCTCAGAGTAATGCAACCTGTGTTTTCCCACTGCAGCAGTGGGCGGCTGTGTTTCCTGACCAACTCACCATCAAACAGAACATAAATGTGACAGAACAACGTCATGAGAGCAGAGATACCAAAGCCATAAATCTCAGTCACTCCCAGAAGTGATAAAATTCTATTTATTCTATAAAATGAATATAAATGTAGACCATGGGTACATACTGATTAAGGAAAGGACAACAGTCTTCCGTAAACACAGAAAACTCAACTTCACTGTGTCATAAATTAGATTTTCCTCACACTGAATTATGAAGTGTGATAGACATGAATTGAATAGTTGAATAACAATAGTTTTGTCCCTCCCTAAAATTTGAAGTGCGTTTGAAGATGCTTTTATTTTTTCCCTTAATAAATTCCTTTGTAACCAGCGGAAGCATGCAAAATTATTCCATTATCTATTCCACCACAACATCAATAGACCAATGAAACGCAGGTGTGAAGACAACACAAAGTGAATCCAGCCGAAGTCTGCATCGAGAGGCTGCCAAAGCCCAGATTGGGAAGATTTTAGCTGGAGGAATGTTGAATAACTAAGACCTACAAATAGACACCCTCCTTTTCTCCCATTCTTTATTTTCCCACTATCATTCTGAAAATCTGATTTAAATACTAATATCTTTCATGATATTCTTTTGTGTAGTTTTAAAAGTAAATTGTGATGTTTACCTTTTTGGAAAAGTGATATGTATTCACAGCGCCTGCCTGACTCTTTGGGTTTCTATTGTAACGGACCTGGCCAAATAACAAAGGAATCAGGCCTAGGTAGAAAACACAGGTAAGAAAATTAAGGAGAACCACAATCCACCACGCTGAGCTGTCCTTTGGATTTGGTCATATCTGTTTTCAGTTATTCTTATTTTCATTGTGTGATTACATGATGTTGAAACACAGTTTTGTTATCCTTCTCTTTTTTTTTTTTTTTAGTTAATCCTTCCCAAACATTTCCTCATATTTAAAAAATATATTTCCAAAACATCATTGTAATGGCTGTAGGGTATTTCATCATAGAAGTCACCTGAATTTATTTAGCTGGGCCCTTATTATGGACAATTTAGGTTATTTCCCTTTTCTTTTTCAATTTAAATAGCATTGTGATGAAAATGCCTAGGTTTGAAGCCTATATTCACGGGCATTACTATTTCCTTAGGTGTAAAATTTTCATCAGAGAGTAAGAACCTTTGTCTGGGCTGTGTATAAATATTATTCAATTTCTCTCTAGAAAGACCTAATGTAGTTATTGTGAACATGGGTTCTGAGATCAGAAAAAAACAAGGTGTCATCCTAGGTTTGCAGCTCTGGATCTATGATCAACCCTGTGACATTGAGTAAGTTACTTAACTTCTTCAAGCTTCAGCTTCCCTATCTATTAAATGGAGCAGTGAAATCTTTGCCTCATATCCCGTTGCCAAGTGGAGTGGAGGAGACAGTCCCTGAAAAACACTCTGTGTAAGAGCTGGCAGTTTCACACCACTGCCAGTGGGGCAGGGGGATGGCTGCTTCTCCATTCTCTCACCAACTCTAGTCATTGTTTTATGTAAAAATCATCAACTTCATAAGTGAAAAACAACATTTTTGAATTTTAGCTTCCGAGACAAAACACATATTTCAAGCCTTTAAAAATACCTAAAACATTTTCAAGTAAAGGTCTGGCTTGGACAAACATTTTTGTCTCATATATTGTTCCCCATGAGTGGCTGATCATATAAAAGCTCAGATCTTCCTTAGTTTTACAGTGAAGGCACATCATTGATTGTGTCTGTGGAGACAGAAGGGCCTGTCTGTGGGTGAGGTGGAGTATATGTACACAGTGGTTATTAAATGTGTGCTTAAAACATTTTCTCTTAACAGTCTCAATGAATTGGATTTAGCTGTCGATAATTTATCTTCAATTGTGTAAATAGCTTCATAAGACAACTAGAAATCAAGAAAAAAAAAAAAGGAAAATATTCACTAACAATCCCCTTACCCAAACAAATTACATTTTATTGGTTTATTGTCCATGGAATTTTACAGAATTACAGTAGACATTCATGCAAATCCGAGGACATATTTCCTCACACTGAGACCAGCCTTTTCCCATGTATGTGCCATCATTTTACCAGGCCCATGAGATGCCGTTCCATCCAGGTCTTGGCAGTGGGAGCCGTGTATACAGAAAGAGACCTACCCCCATGGGCCAGGAGAGAGGGTGAGGAACAAATTCTTCTGGGAAAGTGAAGTGGGAATGGGATTAGAGGTTAGAACGTGGGGCAGCCAAAAATGTTACTGTGAAGTCTGAGCATAAATACGATGGGTGTGGGTTATTCTGAAATGAAAATTGAAACAACAAAGGGAAACGGCATTGAGGGGAATTCATATGCTGACATTTAGACACCATTTTAGGGACAAGCTTTATTTGGCTTCTCTTTGGAATTCCAGAGGCTCTCCCCAGTGTAGAGACAGTACTGTGTGTTTAATGCCTGAATGCATTTGCCAAAGATTTCTATAATAAAAGTGGGGAGAAGTATTAAGAAATACAACCTTGAGCCGGGCACAGTGGGTCATGCTTGTAATCCTAGCACTTTGGGAGGCCGAGGCGGGTGGATCATCTGAGGTCAGGAGTTCAAGACCAGCCTGGCCAACATGGTGAGACTCTGTCTATACTAAAAATACAAAAAATTAGCCGGGCGTGGTGGTGGGCACCTGTAATCCCAGCTACTTGGGAGGCTGATGATTATTGCTTGAATCTAAGAGGTGGAGGTTGTAGTGAGCTGTAGTGAGCCGAGATTGCACCATTGCACTCCAGCCTGGGCAACAAGAGCGAAACTCCGTCTCAAAAAAAAAAAAAAAAACAACAACAACCATGACTACTACAAAGAAAAAAGATCACTTTTTCTGTCCTGGTTATCGTGTCTTAGGTATCACTCATCAAATAATCTCTCAGTCTTTGACCTGGAAGGAGGCTGTTTAGCTTTTACATCTGTTCCTCTTTTGTCCCTGTTTGTTCCTATTTCCCAAAACTGTGCCCTTGAGTGTTGGCCTGCAATAACTTTGTGCGTTCACTGTGGGCCTGTCACTCCTTGAATCTGTTTTTTGCTGTTTAATTCCTGTTTAGAGCAGATAGTGTGTCGACCTCCACCCAGAGCTGGCTGACTGCTCTCAACAATCAGTTGTGCACAGGTCCCACAATACGGGAAAATGGCATTATTAACATCCAGTGGCAGTGTCATGATCACTTTTCAAGATCATAAGTGCAGCTTGTACTCTTGGATATTATTTTTTCTGTGTTCAGCCTTGAACAGCTTCTGTGAGGAAGGGAGTTTGCTGAACAAGGTTGTGAAAAATATAAGGATAGTTTAATTTTATTAATTTTGGATTCCTCTTGCATAAATGTTAACTCAAAACTGTGAGGCAGTAAATTTGCTGAAAGAAGAAGATGACAGTTGTTGTGTGGTATAATAAAAAGGACACCACTTTCAAAGCTGGGAGATATAATTTAATTTGCTCTTTTCCACTTAAAAGTGCTGACTTTGGGCCCATGTATTTATTTGTAAAATGACCCCTTCATTTATGGAACAAGCAACTGTATTATGTCTTGTTTACCATCCAGTGACAGGCTGCATGTGAAAGCATTTTGTAAACTGTAATATATACCAACGTAAGGCCATTATTATGTCTTTGTGGTCAAGATGTTTAAAAATTTGTTAGTTTGCATTTCCGCTCAATTCATGTCCTGGTCCATCATTTCCATATTTCAGCTGTAGAGACCTTGGTTTAATCCTTTTCATCTTGCAGTCTAATTAGAGGCCTGAAATATTTGCTTTATTTAGAATTTTTCACTTTACATTCTAAAGACTGAAGATTCAGTGGTCCTTAAAAGACTAAGATTCTAAGATATTACAGAAATGAATTCTAGTTGTCTGTCTTCAGAAAGCCATGGGATTTTGTGTTTTTATCAAGTTAGTTACCATTTTTGGAAACATTGCAGTAAAATTTATTAGCTTTATGTCAGTGCTCGTCACAAGATGGTGATGGTATTCCAGTAGGGTAGCCATTAGGCGCATGGGGCTATTTACATCTAAGTTAATTAAAATTAAAGCAAATTAGAAACTTGGTTCCTCTGTTGTGGCAGCCACATTCCAGGTGCTCAGTAGCCAAATATAGAGTGGCTTTGCACAGTGGTGATGATAGAATATGTCTATCCTTACAGCAAGTTCTTTTGGATAATCTTGCTCTAGAAGAAAGGAAATCTACTATCACATTGTTCAGAGGTATCCAGCACTTAAGTTCCATGCAGAATTTTGCCAATTTAGGTTTTCAATCTAAAATAGACATTTTAATGGGCCAATCAGGTTTCCCCGTCTACGACCCTTTCTGAAGTTATATTTAGGGTGTTTATGTTTGATATTTTTAAATGTTTGTATCTCTCTATTGGGTCCTATAGGTCATGTGTGACAGACATGTGTGAATGTCCAGTCCATAAAAACTGTTACTGCGAGTCATTTTTGGCATATACCCGGGCCTGCCAGAGAGAGGGCATCAAAGTCCACTGGGAGCCTCAGCAGAATTGTGCAGGTAAGAAAGTCCTGGTGGATCTACCCATCAGAAGTTTACTGCAATGCCCAAGATGGCAATGGAGGTGACTTGTGGATGCTGACGTGAATGGCCACGTGTCCCTTTGTCAGAGGAAAATCCCTTCAGTAGGCCAACTGGATTGCTACTTGATAAAATACAGGGACTTCCCACTGGGCAAGGTAGACAGCACTTAAGATAAATGCTTTGTGACAAGCATATTTAAGCAATTTAAAGATTTCCACTGTTGCAAAATCCTCTTGACCTCAAACTATCAGCTGTATAGACTTAGCTCATGGATGGTCATTGCTATGGCTTAGGTTATGTGTGAAGCAAAGGAGATTCGGGACAATTACAGTCATTTAAGGTCTTCAGGATATACAAGATACCTTTTTTTTTTTTTTTAGAGATTGTTATACAAAGCCTAGTAGAAGTTTTTCCCCCTCTGAGAGATTTCTGTAATAGTTGTTGCCTCAGGCAAGTTAATTAGCTTATTTGATATCTGTAAAATGGACTTCTTTATTCATCCAAGAAATATTTGTTACAAAGTGGCAAGGTACTGGGCACCGTGCTGACACTGGGTACTTTCATGGGTGTAAGAGATGAAGCCCCAGCCATTGACGCACTGGCAGCCTAGTGGGAGAAACAAACAAAAACATAACTCTACAATAAAAATAAAATTTGCAAATTACAGTAAGTATGAGGAAGGAGACGAACAGGGCGGAGTGGTAGGAAATCATTGGAGAGGGCTGAGATGGGATGAAGAGGGAGGCTTCTCTACAGATGATATTTTAGCCTTGCCCTGAAGTAGTGAAGGGAGTGAGGGCAAGCATTCTATGCAGAGGAAACATGTTTGATGGCATAAGGTAGGAGAAAAATTATTAGCATGCTCTCAAAGTGGAGAGGAGCCAGTGTGGTTTGAGCCTGGGGTGGGCTAGGGGAAGAGGGGCATAAGAGGAAGGTGGAGTAGGAGCAGGAGCTGAATGACGCAGGACTTGGCAGGGCTTTGAAAGGAGTCTAGCTTTTATTCCAAGAGAAATGGAAACCTCTGATAGCTTTTAAGCAAGCCTCTTTCTGCTTTCCAAAGATGACCCTGGATACTAGATAGAGAATAGATTGGAAGGGGACAAGATTGAAACCAGGATACTAGGCAGGAGGCTATTGTGATAGTCCTGGTGAAAAACTGATGGTGGCTTGGATTAAGATGGTGACAGTGCATGTGGAGAGGAAGGGAGAGAGTCTAGATTTTAGAAATTTGCAATTTTAGAATAATGCCTGCTATCTAGTTACAAACATTAGTGATATATGCATGAAGCATCTCAAACAGTGTCCAACTCATAGAAGATGCTCAGTCAAGGGTAGCTGCTGTTGTTACTTAGATTTGAAGGAGAAATGAACTGAATAGTTGTCACCTAGTTCAAGGATTGGCAAATTTTTGTCTTTGAAGGGCCAGATTTACCTGAAATAAAGAGACTGGGATTTTCAGCCTACTACCCTAGTCTTAATAGCCTTAGCTCACATCTCAGAAAGGAAGGCCACTCATGCCACTGCTAACTCCAGAATGTCTACATTGGTTGAAGATAAGAGTGGTCACCTGGTTAAAAGAAGCATCAAGAAGAATTGTCTTGAAGCTGTGATTGCAGTGTGCAGACATTGCGTTCACTTAGACCCGTGCGTTATAATCTGTCTGGACATTGGAATCACCCTGGGAGCTTAAAAAATGAACCAGGAACCTAAGCCTGTGCCCTATGCACTGATGCCTTTCTTCAACTGACCTCGCATACCTTTTAAAACTCCCCAGGTGATTCTGACCTGCAGCCTGTGTTGAAACCCCTGAGTTAACTCCTGTGTTTACTTGGGTGGCTATTGGGAGGTAGGATGATGGATTTTTGGGAGTTGCTGAAGCTTCCTCAGCTGCCCCTTGGTGCAGTCACTAGTTTGTGTTTTTTGAAAAGCACCAGAGCCCTTTCACCTTCCTGTGACCTCCATTTTGGTTGTGCCCCCTCCTCTGCAAACCCAAGTCCAATCTTTATATCAGAGTTGACCTTCCACAACAAGTGTGCTGCTCTATCAATGCTGCCCTTCTCAGATAAGTATTGATTCGATAAAAATAATTCACTTAAGGTGTGACTGAGGCTGCTAAAAGGTGAGGCAAATGGCTGCCCTCTAACCTAATGCATCAGTGCTGGGTAGAATATGTGAGGGTGAGGTTTTTGAGGAACTGGGTCCTTCCAGCCATCTTGAATACTACTAGCTCCCTTTATTTTGAATCCCTTTTCCCTTTAATCTACCAGAAAATGAATAAAATAAATGGAGTCAAGCTTGATCCAGCCATCCATCCAGGTATAATGCAGGGCTCAGCAGAATTCTATTAATTTGATTAGCTGTGGTAGTGCTGTTGTTGGGATCGTATTAGATACAGGATATATGATCCTTCTCTCCCTGGCCCAGAGCTATACTTAGCACCATTTCAGTGCACACATTGCATTTGAGGACTACACATTTCACGTCAGCATCTTCATTTCAGGGACTGAGTCTCTGGAGCTAAAATTACTTTTCTAATGGAGAAGGAATATGGCTCCTGAAAGAGTCCATTTACCTCTTCTTAGTGGCACCATCTGGGTGAAGTAAAGCTCCATCAAATGAAGTTCAGTGGGAGGGGAACATTTTAGACACACACATTCTCTCTCTCTCACATACACACACACACACATACGCACACACACACATTATGAACTTCCACAGACTGACAGCTGGTACATGAAGAAATAAATTTACACAGATCTGTAGCATCTCTCAGTAGATTCAGTTCAGATTCATGTAGAATATTGAAGACTATAAGAGCCCTCTTTAGTCGTTTTTAGCTCCCAGGTCCTTTGACTCATGACAGCACTTAAGACCACGTAAGACAAAAAAGAGAAATCTTCCAGAGTAAAAAGTTTGGAAGTTGAACATATAAGAAGTCAGTCAGGTGAGAAACTCTGAATGAACCAGTGACATTTTAAAGTCCAACCTGGATTTTAACACTGTCATGACTACAGACACAATATGTGCCCACTACCTATGGCACGAGGGACTAATGGAACTCTAATTTAGCATGGGAATTGCTAAATAAAATTGAATATGTTAAGGGCTATAGTGAAAGTATATAAAAGTTTAATAATAATCATTTATATTGCTATTCACCCATTTTAAGCACGTCCTTTTCCCCAAGGACTATATTAGTATTTTATGTTATATTTTATCTTGATAATACCCATAATACTTTATTTATATGGTAACATTACATTACCCACATTTTACTCATAGAGTCGTTGACACTTAAAATAGTTATTAGCTGAAAGTCTCAGAGCTAGGAAGCGAGGAAGCTGGGAGTTGAACCCCAGTCAACTTACATCGTTGCCCCGTTCTTAATCATTATGAGAACACAGAGACCCATGAGCATTGTGGAAAAAAAGAATGCGTATTTATGTGCTTGTATTAGTGTCAACTAATTCATCCAAATATGTATCTAAATCTTAGTCACCTTAGTGACTTTCCAATTTCTATTTCTTTGTTCCCTATCACTGGTGTTTGTTACTTGGTACCCTCTGACTCTAAATTTGTTGTGATCTTGATCTGCTGTATGTTACATTGTCATCCTCAGCAGAATGTCTGCCACCTGCCTATAACTGATACTAATTGTCACTGCACACTCAGTAATACATTTTATACATGGAAAAGGTGCTGGAAATGTGGGTGTTTATGTCTTTCTGTAGCATAATGGATGGTCTGCTGGGCTATGTGAACAGTTTTCTCCCTCCTTGTCTGGCTCTACAAACCCCAGATGGTTCTAGCTCCTTCCGTGCAGCAACTCTGCCGTAATTATATACACTGAGTTATTTCTTGACTGACTGGATGCCTCCTGTAAAAGTTCAAGAGATAAAGTCAGGTACTGTGACCTTCAGCACCCCGTAGGGGGATGTGGAGATGCTTGAGTTCTGGAAGGCACAGAGCCATGCTGATTGAATGTATTGATAGAGCTGGCACATAATGTTTTTATGTTTCACTTATAGCTGTTTGAATGCCACTTTGAGAATAAATGCACTCTAACCCTAACCACTTTGGCAGATCCCCGTTTTTTTGTTGTTGTTTGTTTGTTTTTGTTGTTGTTTTTTGTTTTGAGACGGAGTTTTACTCTTGTTGCCCAGGCTGGAGTGCAATGGCGTGATCTCGGCTCACCACAACCTCTGCTTCCCAGGTTAAAGTGATTCTCCTGCCTCAGCCTCCCTGGTAGCTGGGATTACAGGTGCCGGCCACCATGCCTGGCTAATTTTGTATTTTTAGTAGAGACGGGGTTTCTCCATGTTGGTCAGGCTGGTCTCGAACTCCAGACCTCAGGCGATCCGCCCGCCTCAGCCTCCCGAAGTGCTGGGATTACAGGCGTGAGCCACCATGCCCAGCCATGTTGTTTTTTAACTATTTATCAAAATAGATCCTTTTAAAATACATACGTGCCAATCAAATCACACCTATGTTTTAAGAAATGATCTTACGCCTTTTACAAGTTTGAAAAAACAACTGAATTTCCAGAGGATAAATTAGGGCTCAAGTCAGTGTTCGTGTTCTAGGATCATCTAAAAGCTGTGCTGAATTGAAGGCAAATCTGATGATGTCACTCCACAGCTTAAAACCCTTTCAAAGCTTCCGTTTGCCGAGGCTGATGGGGTCATTTGTGGTCTCTGACCCTGGCTTACTACTCTGCCTCTGTCTCCTACCACCTGCCCTCCTCAAGGTTCATGTCTCCAACCCACCAAACCAAGGATCCACCCTTCCCTGATTAAGCCACAGTACCTTGCTGTTGCCTGCACCCCTCCCTTTGTTCCTGATGTTCTATGTGTCTGGGAAGCTCTTCTTGTCATTGTCTGTCTGACAAGTTTGCTCACTTGATACTTACACAGGATCCATTCTCTCAAGTCTTCCTTGATCTCTACCCAACTCTCAGTGCTGAGCTGATGTCTTCCTCTCTTACTCTTCCCCTGTACTTTGTTCTCATTGTCTGATATGATACATCTTATATTTTGCTAAGAATCTGTTTACACATCAGCTTTACCTATTTGTTTGTAAGCCCAACCTCCTATAACTGGAGGACAGAGATGATATCTGATCACATTTTATTCCCTGGGCTTAAGAGAATGCCTGACACATAGATACTCAGTGGATGTTTACTGATTTAATTTGAATTGAATGGGAGATGGTAGTTATAGGATGAAGGATAATACGAGAGAGAGAGAGAGATATCTTTTTTTTTCTCTAGTAGTTTTCATTTCCTGCAGTCTACTTTTGACTTGTTGACTGAGGGACATACCAGTCCTTAATAGTAGAAAGGTAAGATGCCTCAGAAGAAGTTGAAAGGTAGAACTAGAAGAGAGAATTGAGACGTCAGAGAGAGGAAATGACATGGGAGAGTTCATAGCTACAGGATAGTCAGGGAAACACAAAGAATGTGGTGGGAAAGAAGAAATGCTGCTGAGAAGTTTTTATACTACAAGGAATCCTTGCAAGACTTAAAGGGGAGCAAAGCCTCTAGAGGGCAAGGTGAGTTGAAAGAGGCATTCTGAAAGCAATGGAGTGGAAAATGAACTCAAAACTGGCCAGATAAAATCCACACTGGGAAAAGGAATGATGGATTGAATGTCATTAATATGAAATCCTCATCCAGGAGACATGCACTGAGCTGCTCCCCCGTGCCTGTCCCTGTGCCAGAACGTTTGGTCACAGAAGATAAGAATCCTGCCCTTAGGAGCCCAGGCCTCAGCGATACACTCTCTTCAACTGCGGGTGCTTGTCACAGTGACCCCCAGAACCTTAAAAATCAATAGCTGCACATGCACCACTGCAGATTCAGAGCAAAAACCTTTAGGGATGGGCTGAGAAATAAATATTTTTTAAAAGCACCTCAGGGACTCATGAATATCTCTGATTAAGAACTATAGCTGTACTGTAATTGGGAGATTAAAGCAAATAAGAAAATAACGATAACGTTAAAAGTACTGTGGGTTGCAGAGGAAAGAAAGCATCTTGGGGGGATATCCAGAAACCTATTTGAAGTGGGGGACATTTGAATTAAGATAAAACTGATTAGACTGGGAAAAGAATCAGAACTGATGGTAATATTTTCAAAGGTCTCTAACTGGAAGTCAGAGATAAAACTGTAGTAATTGAGGAAGAGAGAGATAGAAGAGAAAACAATGTCAGGGGGAGATTCTAGGACATAATGTGAATATTTAATGCCAGGAAGTGGGAAAAGAAACCCAAGAGAGAGAGATGTTCTCCGGGAGTCAGCAGAAGAACGAGGAGAGTTCACTATCATAAGATAAAATGGACACAAAGACCAAATATTTTGCAGAGTGGTCTTGGGAAAATGGGAGTTGCCAAGATGTTAGTGGATATGGACATTAATGAAAACTTTGGAGGGAACTGCTTCGGTCAAGGGGTGGGTGAGGAGATGAGCTGTCAATATTAATGAATTGCAGAAGACTAGGCTAGCATGACCGTAAATTCTTCCACAAAGTCTAGAGGTGAAAGGAAGGAGAAAACAAAGCTGATAGTTTAGGAAATATTTGTTGTTGTTGCTAAATACATAGGGAGAAGATTAATGTGCTACGACGAAGAGTAGGGTAAGTTCTGAAAGCGATGGGGCAGAGAAGAAGACTGGCAAATCCAGGATGGGTGCAAATGAGAAGAGACAGTGAGGGGTAAATTAAGGGTGCTCCTGCAGATGACCTAAATCCAACACTGAAAGAGGATAAGTGCTTTGGGATGGGGAAGTGCTCCAGTAGGGCTTGAGGTAGAAGAGGATGGGAAATAGTAGGACCTAATTCTGCTTTGGAGATAGTTTTCTTCTCAGTTGCTAAAAAGGAATGAGTCTCTGAGTGACTGAAGCATGAATGTAGAGTTTGTTTGCAGGATCAAATCTCAATCTTGGCTGCTCATTAGCATCGCCAGTGTGGGGCAGGGTTGAAGGAAAGGATGAGTGTTTTGTTTTGTTTTCTTAAATTACTGATATCCTGATCCCACCTTGAGGGGTTCTAATGTAATTGATCTGGGCTGACGTCTGGGCATCAGGAAATTCCCCAGGTGATCCTAACTTCCAGTTGTGACCACCATTAGTCTACCAAAGCATAACAATACATGAATACAATTACTGTGTGTAAATATGATATTCAGCTTGGATGTTTCCAAATCATTAAGCAAATGTAATGTATAGGGTATTCTGTTAGTCACTGAGAAGAGAAAAAAAGAGGACTTTGAAGGGATCAGTGAAAAGTCAAAAGATTATCAGAGAAGCCTAAATTGAGAGACTCAAAGGAAGGGTTATGTCAGTCCACTCACTCACTCATCCATGTATCCATCCACTCAACTTCCCAATAGTCCTCTGAGTATCTACTTAATGTTAAACACCATACCCCTGCAGAAGGTAAAGAAACAGAACAGCGTTCCCCTGTAGTAGCCTATATTTGAGTTGGTGTGTGTATGTAGAGAGAGAGAGAGAGAGAGAAAGAGTATAAGAGGATGAAACTGATGACTACAATTTCACGTTGTAAATGCAGTGACGGGATAAGCAGCAGGTGCTCTTCTTATCAGTCAAGGAACATCCATCCCATCCACACAGAAGAGGTGGCAATTCAGTTGAAAATGTTGGGAACTCAGTTCAGAAGAGTGGAAGATGAGGTGAATGGTGGTGACATTCACCAAGCCAGATAATGGCACCAGATCAAGGCACTGGAGTCCACCATGCATGAGGGAGCCCATTGATGTCATCTGTAGAGTTATCTGTGCAAGGGCACAGATCACAGAACAGTGTAAAGAGGGGGTAGAGTACAGATCCTTAGGTGCAAATGGAAAATTCCAATCCCCCCTCTGTTGTGGTTATGTCTATTTCATAACAGCTTTATTTAGCGAGTATTTATTGCTGACTTCCATATCTAATGCTTGCCAAGTGCCAGAAAATGTGTAAGCTAGAGACGTAGTGAGGGACCAGACAAAAACTCCACCCTCAGGAAGCTTACATTGTAGTGTTGGAAGACAGAGTAAATATGAAATGATGTCAGGTAGTAGTATGTGTAAAGAAGAAATAAATGGGGAAAAGAGGTAGTGAATATGAAAATGTTATTTTGAATAGGAAGTTACCTTTGAGAAGGCACCTCAGAAAGCTGAGAGTAAGCTAGGTGTAGGAATCAATAAGGCATAGATTACATGGGATGTTTCAATATCAGTGACTAGTAATTAGCTGCTACTAACTCATCCCTCTGCTGGTTTATCAGACAACAGCCATGTCATTTACCTCTATCCCCAAAGTATCTTGTATAGGGACTTTGTTCAGAGCAGGTGTTTACTAAGAGTCAGTGGTTTAGTTAATAGTTGAAGCAGGGATAAATAAATAATACACCAGTGCTTAATATGTATCTATACAGAAAAATGTTCATTATCGAGCCACGTAGTTTAAAGTTGGTTTTATTTAGATGTGTTGTTTCATACAACTCGGTTTTTGAATAGTAAGAGCTGATGAGAGGTTGCTGATTACTCCCTGGAAAGAATGTGCTCTCTCATTTGTTTTTAACCAGTGCAATGGATATTTGAGACGCCTTCGTAGAATTTATTTTATGGTGCTTATTAGCTTTCTTTTACTTAAATATCATCAAAGATCAATATTTTGTGGCAACTCTAAATGCATAACTTGAGAGACTCAAAGTGAGGCCCGTTTGCTGGCAAACCAGTTCTATCCTTAAATTTTACAATTACACGATTCCTCACCAGGTATTATTCTGCAGATAGCATAAACAATAGAGGCATTGCAGCTGAGAATGTCTTCCATTGTTTTCACTTTTGTTTAAAGCAACTTTAAATGAAGATTGAATTGCTATTGGTGCTCTTGGAGGGTCCCTGCTCTAAATTTCTACTTGTGTCAACATTCCTATTCTTGAGAAATGAGGGGTGGCCCCTTCAACTGCCACTGGATGTGACTCAGATGGAAAAGGCTGTGTGTCACAGAACTTCCAGAATGTTTGCATTAATTTTTTTCTGACAAGTCTAGTCATGAATTTCCAGGATCTCTCAGAATTTTGTCAAAATCACTTTGCCTCTAAGTCAATAAAGATAGTAAATTGGCTGTGACATGGCAACAGCATCGTTTTTATATTGTCTGACCCAGCCAGCCATTGTCCTCCCTGCAGTCACACATCTGACGTTTCTCTATTTGGCTTAACCCAATCTTGCTTCAACGTGCCTTAAATTTACTAATTTAACACACGATCACATTGATTAAAATATGTCACATGTTCCCAATATCCTTGGTAGGTTTTTTCTCTGTGGGTAATTTCATATATTTGAATATTGATGTAGTTGCACAAAATATTCCTATTCATCACAGCTCAATAGCTGAAAGGACTATTTGCAGCAGATGTTTTTTACTATTTAATTATTTGTACAATAACTAAATAACCTTAAGGATTTTCCTATAGCCTTACACGTTTGTAGTTTATCTTATCTAAGAATAAGATAAATTCTTATTCAGATCTACCTGTGTTTGTTTTTATAGATGTAGCTGATTCCCAGAGTGTTTGAGGAATGTTGGGTGTTTATCATTCTCTTGTTAAAATGCAAATCTGAGCCTGAGCTATGGAAAGGTCTATGCAGTGACATGAGCCTGCAGAAATGGCATCTGGCTGAGGGTGAATTAATGGGGCCTTTCTCCATGTCATGGCTTTGTCTCCTCTTTTTCAGCCACTCAGTGTAAGCATGGTGCTGTGTATGATACCTGTGGCCCAGGATGTATCAAGACCTGTGACAACTGGAATGAAATTGGTCCATGCAACAAGCCATGCATTGCCGGGTGCCACTGTCCGGCAAACCTGGTCCTTCATAAGGGAAGGTGCATCAAGCCAGTCCTTTGTCCCCAGCGGTGACCTTTGTTTCGATCCTTAAGACTTTGAAACCTGGTGACTTTGACACTGAAGCGGAAGAGCCAATGAAGGACTGAAATATTTGTGTGCCAGATTCTGTAAACACACACACACAGAGTATATATGTGTATATATATAGATATATTCAAAAACATTTCATCATTTATATAAACTATAGGGGGATTATTATATGTATATTTTTTGCTATAAGACATGTATTGTTTCTAGGATCCTAACCTGTAAGCCATTGAACATGTTGTATAAATACACCTGGTGTTTTTAATTTAATAAGGTGGCATGCAGATACATTGGATAGTGTTAACATCCCATACATTTGTCATTTTTAAGGAAGTTTTCTAAGAACCCTCAATTGCCTGCCTGTATTAATTTTAGTTTTGAGTCAGGATTTGTAATTGAGTGGGAAATGTGTTTCTCTGGAGAAGGGCACATTTATCTAGGGGCATTTCAGGTTTCCAAAGAAAGGAATGTATGCCTGGGAAAGACAGCAGAAGATTGGTGACTGGCCCTAATGGTGCATGAAAAGTGAGGGATAGGCTGTTAGAATGTATTAGGTTGTGGGCTAATATTATTTCCAAAATTGATTGGCTGGTTGCCAAGAAATATATATATTTGTCACTAGGGCATAACCAAAGAATCAAGTGATTTCTTGCCATCCTTGCATAGTCCTCAAGTCGTCTAATCATCTACGTGTATATGATGGATATGACCATTTATATGTCATGTGTTGAGATTAAAGAGTGTCTGGATGACATGTTAATTTTATTGAGCATGAGAAGGTATTTGAAGAAACTGTTGCACAACATATGATGAAATTTTGATTTCTCTGAATCTCAGAGTAATTTAAGACGGGCAAATCCAATGAGTTGATGTAACCCATCTACATTTTGTGGCTATTTCATGTATAAAATGAAAGGCTTTAGTTATTTCTAGAGGAGTCCCATCCAACGCTATTTGGCGACTGTTAATATGTTATAATTGTTAGGCAGTGGAAAAGCCTTTATTGATGAATTGATTTAACCTCAGTCCAAAGAACAGTCTCTATACTTGCTCTCATTTACTGATAAGCTGCTACTAGTTACCATTTGATTGTCTTGACTTTTGTCTTCAGTTGAATTGGTGAAAACATCAACAAAAACAAAACCCACTGTGTCTTAAAATAAAATGTTCTGCATTGTAGTCAATAAAGGGCTTAAGATGTAAAACAATGCATTTTCTCTCTCAAGATGTCCTGTGTTATACTTTATAAATTAGTTGCATCAACTTCAGATTTATCAAATTTTAACAGTTTTATTTAGTTATAATTTTTGTATCTTACAACAGTATATATAAAGACTATTATTAATAGACAAAAGCAAACCCACGTTTTTGACAAGCCAGCATGTTGCCAATGCTTGTCAAAGACATTTATGTTTCTTTTACATTCATGACAGCTAAAGTATTAACTTGGAATTTTTTAAAATTTCGTCTGGAATATCCCTAGTTGTTTAAGTAAACTGAATAAAGTGCAGGGCGTAATAGTGACTGGCTGGGGGCACCGGGCCTTTGATTTTTTTTCACTGCTGTATTTGGATGCTATCTGCAGCCTGAGGTAGTCAGTTCATTGTTTCAGTGCTGCCCTTGGAAAGAAGACTTTGACTTAGGTGCTTTGGGATCTAAGTGTGGTTTGTGACTTTGTCCACATTACTTAAGTGTTTGGGGGCCTCACTTTTGCTTATCTGTAACACAAAGAGGCCATGTAGTATGGTGAACAGTGTTGAGAATCAGGAAAACTAGACCCCTGTCAGTAACAGGCTAGTAGACTTTGGGCAGTAATGGGAGGCACTAAGGGCTTGCAAACACTTTCCTACTTGTAATCTCATTGATTCCCTGCTCTGCCCTGACAGGAGGGGTAGGGAAAATCAGTTGATGTTGGCTGGTGGTTCCTACCTTCTGTAAAGCGAACAGATTTCTTAAGAATCTTTCAGTTCACTGTAGGTTCTCCTCTGTGAAAAAGGGCAGGACAAGGGAAATGATGCAGAAGGGAGAATTGTGGATAGTTATTTACAGTTCGTGATTCAGCCAAGGACTGAGTTACTCTCCCCGTAAGGCTAACCGGCCTCTTTCCCAACACTTAATCATGGCAGCCAGGGTGAGTGAATGATGAAAGCTCTTCTGCATGAGCCAGTTTCATCATTTTGGGTGGGCTGGTTACAAGTTTGTGTGGCATTCCTTTATCTGGGGATTAGCTTAATCTCTGTACATTTTTCTCATTTCTAATTGAAGAAGAAAGGGAGAGCAGAGAGGACCGAAAATTATTTGGGTCTACTAATACAAAGAGGCATCTCTCTGATGGGAGAGGGTGAGGAAATCAGCTGAATGGTTGGCCTGTATATTCTTTTTTAGGCCACAGGCTACAGCTGAGCAATGGCTTAGTCTAATGATGGAGCACAATGAGGATTTACCAAGTGTTTCAATGAGAGCAGTCCTGTTTTATTCACATGGGATGTTTTCAATGCCTTCTTACACTAAGCTCTTGCAGAGTGAGATGACTTGAAATAAAAATGTTCTATGAATATTGAATTTGATGAGAAACAAGTACCCTCGATGAAGAACAAGCATAATTATGATCCTAATTGCCCATAGTTGGTACTCAGTAAAAGTAAGTTCTTTCTTCTCTCCCTCTGTAAATAGGAATATTTGAGGGTCCTGACCTAGAAGTTTTTAGCTGGGAAGAAAAAATATCTCTTTGGCATTGATAAGAGCAACTTTTGTTAAAACTGTGGTACACTAAGAATCACTAACTCTTCAGGTTAGAGGCCTTACTCATCTAACTCTTTGACTGCTTCCTGACCATCAGACCATCCTGTAAGAGGGCATCTTTCGATAAGAACGAGAAAGACCCAGGAGGTTGACTCTTCTCCCAGCTTTCACTGAAACACGGATAAACGATTTCGACTGGAAAACTCTTCCTTCTTTTGAAATAGTTCAGACATACGAAAAGGCATAGAGAATAATGTTGCACACACTCATGAATCCATTACCCTAATTAAGAAACATAACCTGGTAAGTAGTCAATAAATTTTGCTTGAATCAATAAATAAAACCTGATAAATACTAAGTCTCATGGTTGCAACAGCTGTTTCTGGATTTGTTCAGTTTGAGCCTGATTGCCTTTCTCTTCACTTTGCCACTCTTTTGTCATTCACATCCATTTGGATCTGACAAGTAACAAGGACATGAGCTGGAAAGCTCTTGGAGTGGGAGGAGGAGACTGCCTTCAGGGATAGGCGCCAAGATATTTTAATTAGCCATCTCCTCCAAACATAACTCTCAGGAGCAAGCAAAAATAATCTCTGATTCTACATCCTGGAGTACAAGCCTTTGCAAAACTTGAGATTTTAATTCTGAAAAATGACAAGTTTCAAGTGGGCCAGAAGGAAACTATAGGGAAAAGGAGCAAATGCTGATGATTATTCTGACGCTAAGTTAACAACCTGGACATTCATCTTGTTAAGGGGCCGTTTCTGACTTTAGAGTCATGTTGCTACACTGGGTTTATTTAAACCAGCTGAATGACACGAACATGCATCAGATCCATTTTTATTGTGGTTCCCTTTCAGATAATTTGAGCAAGCTAGCTTGGAAAAGGTCAATGTGGTGGAAAAGGATGAGAAATTTATATTTAGAGAAACTTGAAAAGTAGGAGGTTGTTTCAGGTAGGGGGAGAGTAAATCCCCTGGTAACAAACAGCTGCATACCTGGGGCTGCACCATAAAAGGTACAGGCTGAAGGGCAAGGGTGAAGCTTGTGGGTGTGAGATGTGGCTGGGAGGGGGAGTAGAGTCCTAGGGGTTGGGGTCTTAGCTCCTTGTCATGTCACCTGACTAGGTCGCATCTAGGTGCTAGGTGTCACATCTGGGGAAATCTTAGGTCCTGTCCAACTGCCTTGAGAGTTGAGGAGGTGCCAAAATCTCCATCACACATTCTCCACATGGCTCCCTGGTGGGCTGAAGCACCAGATGGGTAGATCTGCTTGAGCTCTGGGTGGTGTTAAGCAATAGAGTGATATGACCAGCCAGGCCTTTGTTTCAGCGAGATCAGTGACAGTGCAGTGAAGGTGGATTTCCAGTCAAAAGACCAGGTGGGCGTCCCCTGAGATAGTCCAGGTGAGAGATGATAAGCCCGAACACCACGGGGTAGGAAGTAAAAAGGGGAGAAGTTTGTGACAGATTGGATGGTGGATAGCCAGTCTCTGGCTTGAGTAACTGGGTGGCGATGACGGTGCCAATTTCCCACAGAAGGAGCACTGACGAGGGAATATATCTACAAGAATTTTGACTGTCAATCAAAGTGTTTTCTGCTAAGCTATATCTGCTTTAATTCAACAGACATTCTGAACACTAGGTTTAAGACATGGTCCTTCCTCAGACAATCACGGTGTAGGATGAATGGCTTGTGGAGAACCAGAGGGCCATACCACTGGCCATGGGAGCCTCAGGAAGTTCCATTTGAGGTTTTCTGTTTGGGAGAGTGTCAACGGTGCCAGAGAAAGTGACTACTGAGATGAGTCTTGGTGGAGGACTAAGTAGCCTTTACCTATGCAAAGATGTATGTGTGTGTGTGTGTGTGTGTGTGTGTGTGTTGTCAGGAGTAGAGTAGTCTGGACATTTAAAGAACAGGTAACTAAGCAGATAAGGAGAGAGACAAACAGGTAGTGTGGGTGTGCAGGGAACAACAGGCTTTGGGTACTGCTGAGGTGTAACAGATTCACAGAACTTTTTTGAGCTGTGACAATGCAACTCACACACCCTGGGAGGCTTTTGCAGGCTCCCCTTGATTTCCAGTGGGATCCGCACAAGTAGGGCTTGAGGCATTTTGTTATAAGACACCTTGCCTCCTGTACCAGGCTGTGTTTGTGTTTCCTTCATCTGTCTTTTGAGCATCTAGAGAGGGAAGGGAAGGAAGAGACTTCTAACAAGAGTATTCTTTCTGACCTTCAGTCTTCCACTGCATGGAGAGAGGCATTGGTTGTTTTAACAGAACTGGTCCAAGCTGAATACATTTCACCACTGCTTTTGTTGACTTGCTTGACTGTGGGCTAATGGATGGAGGAGGCTTAGAGTCTAAACAGCTGGTCCTGCTAGTGTCACCAGCTCTGGTCACACCTATGAGTAAAAGACCAGGAAACACAGCTCACTCAGAGTTCTGTTGGAACAATTCTGTCATGTTCTAGCCACTTTGTGTCATAACCTAGCTTAGACCCTAAAAACTTACATAAGCTACTTCTCTGCTTCTTCCAACTGGAACTTGGCTAACTAAGTAATTCCCCTGAGAAGTTTCTTCAGCTGTGAAATTTGGGGCTTAAGGAAATGTTTGTGGTGATGAAAAAGATTCACTTTGGCTCCAAGAGCATAAATATCCTTTGTTTTATTGTGATTTTAACCACGTTCCTATACGTAAGTTAAAGAATCAGATCCTGAACAGCTACTTCTGGCTCTGGTGGTTAGGGGGACATTGGAATGAGAAGGAGGCAGCAGGCTAGCCGGGTTCCCTGCACACCAGCAGGCTGCCTTGTGACAACGTGAGCCTGTGATGTGTTCCAGTCTGACCTCTTGCAGGCACTTCTGCAAAGAAGGCAATTCAAAGGGTCCTCTCCTCTTGGTATGAATTCCCATTTTGTTCTTGAAGACAGTCAGGCCAGGGGGATTCTGTCTTTCTAACCTTATTTGCTCACTTCACTATTTCTGAGAACAAACTGGCAGTGAGAAGAAAATTAAAGCTGGAAGGAGAAGGGAAGACTAAAGTTCAGGTTTATCCACAGCATCTACCATTCCAGACACACCCCAGGAACCTCAGGGAAGACACAGGACAACTGGTTTGATCACACTGAAAAGCATTCTCCATTCTGTTTTATGGGATGATGTTTGAGGGATATCTGCTTTCACAGAGCAGCGCAGCCTAAGCAATGTCATTTCCATGATGATCTACACACTGTCCTGATCCGGTGATTTTCTGAGATGTATTTGAAATAATTTTTCTGATGATCTGTGAACATGCAAAACCACCCCACTCTACCAGGTCCTGGCAGGAGAATTTAGACCCCGAACCAGGGTTGACTTGCCTGTTGATAGCACAGTCGCTCAGCGCAGGATTGCCTCACCCTTTCTTTGCTTTGTCATGGAGGCTCAGGACATATAATGGTTGAGTTGCTTTGGTTAAAGAAAATAAAGATGGCAGCTAGAAAAGCCTCCCAGTGGAACCAGAACGTTCAGCCGAGCTGGGAGGTGTTTGTTGTGCCCGGACTGCTCCGGAGGGCAGAGTGATTCATTAGTTTCTCCCTCTTCTTTGGGAATGGTCAGCAAAGAAGAGAAGGCATTTTCCATACAAACTAAATTATTTCCAAATCTGTTACTTATTTCCTTTGGTTTTAAGTTGGGGAAAAAGCTGTAAAAATGGCAAAGAACAAGATGGTGCACATTTTAATATTTATCATAAAAATCTTGGGTAAAATAAAAATTGCTTTCAAAAATTTTGGAAACTTTGTTTTATTAGATTCAAATTCTACCTAATTTCACTTAATAATTGTAAATTATTTTTACAAGCTGCTTTTTTTATAAGTAGGTTTCCAGTGCATATATTCTGAATGCAATTTTCCAAAGCAAAACTAGTTTTTATTGAAATCGGTTCCATGATTTATTGTTCATATCATTAGCCCAATTTGACTGTTTTGTGAGAGCAAGTGTATTGAAATGTTTGCCTAAATAATGTGTATGAATATTACCAATCCCACATGACTTAACATGTATTATCTTTATAGCAGTAATGCTTGCAACTTCATTTGTTTCTGCTCCTTCGAGCCTAAGCACACGACTCTTTTACTGTGAAATGAGAAGCCCAGTGGGAGACAGGGAGAGACTGTGAGGTAAACAGCAAAGATGCATCAGATACAACCACAGAGATATTTTTGCATCACAGTCTGAGAGGAGCTGCTTCACGCAAGAGTCGTGCAGATGTGGCTTTATCTATGTCACCTCCGAACAACTGGAAGGAAATAAAATCCAGTTCCAAGACTCTCATCCTATGAACTGCGTGGTCTAACCCACATTGTTCTCAGGAATGTGCCTTTTGTGACACATGGCAACAGGGTGCCCTTGTTAAAAGTAGCCACTGAGCTTCATCAGATCTGTGATCTGTCATCCAAATGTCTAGCCTGTCGTGGTGGAGGCAGATTTCCAGATGTCCCAGCCTTCTAACTGCACGGGCTGGCTGGATGTTGGGGATGGTGAGGGCTGGACTCCGACTGATGCCTGAACCTTGGGCAGTGAGCAGGTGCTCCAGGCAGGCCTCCACAGCCCCTGGGTGTGGGTGTGCACATGCCTGGGGAGGAGTCCCTGTTGAATGTCCAGTGATCCTGTAGGACCGGCCTCACTCTGCTTGCTCACGCTCCTTCTCTGGTAGATGGGGAAAAGGCTTCCCTCACAGACCATAGGGTCTTAGCATTTCCAGCCAGAGTCTGGCAGTTGGAATAGAGCATTCAGGGCCAAGGGCAATTCTCCCACTAGGAGAAACGGGGCCCAGTGTAGCTCCCTGAGCTTTGTCACAGGAATAGGAAAAAATTGTCATGTCAGCTATCAGTTATTGATTGTGTCACCCTCCCCTCTGTAACTGCCCTCTTCCTCCAACCTTCAGCTTTGTCTCTTTTGCCTCTCTCCTCCTTGCCCCAAATGGAGCTGCACCTTGTGTCTCTCTGCCATCTCCCAAACCCCAGTTCCAAACTGGCCCATCCTCCTGGCAGCATTTTATGCTCTGGTTCTTTCCTGGCACTTAAAGAAATATAGCTAACCTAGTTCCTACTCCCTCAAGAGTCAATTTGCCAACAATATCAGTGAATATTTTCATATTTTTATCTTGGGTCTTCTGGCATTTAACCAATGGTCTCATTTCAATGTGGGCATTTTAGGCACCGTATTAGATCAGGAAGGGTAATATTTAGAGAAAAGGTGGGCCTTTTGATGCCCCCAGCAATGTAGGCACAGCGTAGACACTACCTACTAGACTGGCACCGAGGGCAGGCTCTGTTTGCCACAGGCCATTTGAAACCTTTCTGGAAACCTCGTTTTCTTTTCTTTTTTTTTACACGGAGTCCTGCTTTGTCATCTAGGCTGGAGTGCAGTGGCACGATCGTAACCTCTGCCTCCCAGATTCAAGTGATTCTCCTGCCTCAGCCTCCTGAGTAGCTGGGATTACAGGCACCCACCGCAATGCATGGCTAATTTTTGTATTTTTAGTAGAGACAGTGTTTCACCACGTTGGCCAGGCTGGTCTTGAACTCCTGACCTCAGGTGATCCACCCGCCTCGGCCTCCCAAAGTGCTGGGATTACAGACGTGAGCTGCCACACCTGGCATGGAAACCTCTTTAATTGTAGAACATTCTCTCCATTTTTAGGTAGAATGTCTAGAAGTTTTGATATAAAAAATTCATTGATGAAAGAGATATTGTTCAACTTCCTCTTTTTTTCTGACTCATATCCCGTCCCCCTCCCCCCTCGAAGAGAAGCCTCAACTCTTTCCCTACAGTAAAATCAGTGAATTTTGTAAAGCTTTTCCTTAGAATGATCCTGGATGAAATTCCAGGGATACGGCCTCAAAGTACAACTCTGTGACATCAACGTTGTTGCATATCTTAAAGATACTATAGTTTAAGCAAACAGTTTTCCAGTCCAAGGATAATACAAAAAAAATTGTCATTCCTTGGCAAGATGGCTTATCTCTCATGCTGACTCCAGTGGATTTTCAGGTATTGTTTGTGCTCTGTGTCTGGGACTGTGAGGTTATCTCCAACTCTATGGAAAGAGGGCTGTGAGCTACTGGCAAGGCCTGCACAAGAGATGACCCGTTCTATGTGCCCTCCTACATATTGTTGGATGTGCAGACAATCAAAGAGGCTCTGACTTCTTCTGCCCCCAAGATCACGCTGTTAGCATTCATAAAGACACTCTTAAAAAAAAAGAAACAAAAAAACAAAAGACATACATACAAAAGCGAGCAGAAATTAACTATCCCTTTAGGAGTCTTTTGGATAAAATCTTATGTTCCATTTGACCTTTAGTTTGAGATACAGAAATTCCCGACTGTAAAAATGTAGTGAACCAGCTCAAGCTGCTTGTCAAATTGCAGACTGGAGACCTCAGCTTACAACAAATTGGTCTAATTAAGCCTTATTAAAATTGGTACCCCGGGGTGAATTTTTATCCCTTGCACAAAGGATGACATTGCAGATTTCCACATACAATGCAGGCGAGTCTGATGCTTTTATGGGCGAATTTTCCAAATGGGGATAGCAAATGTGCCAGGGACAGCATCCCTGAAGCATATGAGGATATATAACTGCTCAGTAATTGCAGTTTTCATTTGAGTAAATTAAATGGTGATGAAAACAAAAGCCACGTCCTATCTCTGCAGTGTCTCAGAAATCTAGGCTCAGGCTGGAGGCAGAGGTTGGAGGCTGTCAGAGAGCTAAGAGGTCTCCTGGGGACATGGCACTTGGCCTCCTTGCCTCCCCCAGTTGTCTCCCATTTCACTTTTCTTTTATCCTCCTCTAGAACCTCAGGGGAGATCTTAACAAGAGGAAAAGACTCCCAACAGACAATGTCTGTCTGCAGGAGTGGCCATGCTGACTTTTGACAAGCCTTCATTCTAATGTGGCTGCTCATCTGCGGTGAGGACGTCACATCTACTGGAGCTAGAAACAAATGAGAATAGTGTGGAAAAGCTGTCATCACAAGATAGGATAGACTACTGTTTGCTCTTTCCACTGTTCATTAACTCCTCTTCAGCCCCTCTGCTACACAGTAGCAGATGGAGACGCATTGTATTGGTGGAGCTGTAGAGGTGGGGGTGCCTGCTACACCCTGACACAGTGACCTTGGAAGACAAGTAGCTTAATCTCTTTTGCATATGGTGTTCTGCATTCCAGATTGAAATACTTCCAACTGCTTTCTTGTCATCTCCACTTGGCGATGGAATGAACAATCCAAACCTTCATATACTCTAAGATAAACTCTTGATACTGTTTGAGTTTTAAGTTTATTTTTGAAAGGGGACCCAGGGAACAATAGTGAGGGACTAGGAAGAGTAAAATGGGAAGAGGAAAATCCAATCCAAGGAAGTATGGTAGAGCTGGTTACTACTGTAGATGCCTGGGGGCTTAGTTCCGACAGGTGGTCTTTAAAAAGACATACAGGTTGAGCCTCAGAATTATCCACCTGCTCTAAACCCTCATTGGTCAAATATTGCCCCTGAGATGTTAACTGCCTTGGCCTTCCAGGCTTACACAGGGACCTGAATGGCAGAGTGAGCTTCTGGGAGAGTCCCATGGAAAGGCTAAGAAACTCTGGGGCAAAAGGCAAGAAATGCAAGGTGCAGCTGAGGCCATGGTGCTGCCAGACTTCACCCACTGCAGATTGTTGCCACAGCAACCGCTTGAAAAAAAAAGGTGGGTGGTGAGGATGTGAGAGGGTGCAATACCTGGGAGTCATCCTTGACTCTGCACTTTCTCTTTACCACTCATCAGTAACGTCTACTGACTCTGCTGATAGGTCTCCCACTTCATACTTGTTTTCCTTTCCTTTCCCCTACTACACATCTATGCACATGCACGTGCAGCAGCTAGACTAAACCTTTAAAAACTCATGCGTTTTTCTCCTCTCAAACCCCAGTGGCCACTCATCTCACTCAGAATAAAATCTAAAATCCTGTCTAGGATCTACAAAACTTGCATGTTTTAGACCTTTGCTCCCTTTTTGCTATAGTTTCAACATCTTTGCCCCCTCCAAGATTCATGTTGAAACTTAATCCCCAAGGCAACTAGTATTAAGTGGTATGACCTTTAGGAGGTGATTCAGCCATAAGGACTCCAACCTCGTGAATGTATTTGTGCCCCATGAAAGGGCACTGAAGGGGTGAGTTTGCCCCTTCTGTCTCTTCTCCGATGTGAGGGCATAGCATTCATGCCTCCAGAGGATGCAGTGTTCAAGGTGCCATCCTGGAAGCAGAGACTGGATAGAAACAAATGAGAATAGTGTGGAAAAGCTGTCATCACAAGACAGGATAGACTGCTGTTTGCTCTTTCCACTGTTCATTGATTCCTCTTCAGCTTCTCTTCAGGGCCAAGAAGTCACCTGCCAAGGGAACATCGGGGAGAGTCCTTAGCAAACATAGAAGTGCTGATGCCTTGATCTTGGACTTACCAGCCTCCAGAGCTGTGAGAAGTAAATATTTGTTATTTATAAATTACTCAGGCTCAGCTCTTTTGGTATAGTAACACAAGTGGACTTTCTGACCTCATCTTATGCTTCTTTTCCTCTCTCTCTGTCTCTTCTCCAGCAACTCTGGCCTCTTTGCTGTCTTCAGATTGCGAGGCATATTCCAAGATCTTTGCATTTGCTGTTCCCTCTTCCCAGAATGTGATTCCTTCAGATAGTCATATGATTCAGCCCCTCACCTCATTCAAGTCTCTACACAGATCTCACCTCATCAAGAAGTTCTTTTCTGATCATCTTATCTAAAATACTACATTTTCATTCATCAACCCATTTCCTTTCCCTTATTTTTCTTCCTATCTAAAATATTATAGATTTATCCATTTGCTTTTGTCCTCTTTTCTCTCATCTAAATGTTAGTTCACGACAGTGGGGATTTTGTTTACTGACATATCTCCAGGGCCTAGAATAGTGCTTGGCATACAGGGCAAGACTCTACTTGACAAGAATCTGCCAGAGGGCAGGGTCACACATCAATCTAATCAGATACTGCTTTGTGAATATACAGAGAAGATGTCAGTGGAAGAGCAGATGGTCCCAGAGCTTGGCGTGTATCCTGAAGGATGCTGTGCTCTTGATCTTGTCCTTCATTCTTCACATTTTGCAGTGCAGGGGCCAGAATGGCAGCATGGCCAAGAAAAATATGGCAGTCATGGCCACCTCAAGTCCAGGTATTCCCAGCTAAAGCTCCAACACCATGTAGGGGGACCTGAGGAGATGTGCCTCTTTCTCTTTACTCCAAGACTCTGACTACTAGAGCCATGGTGTCTATGAAAGCATTTTGGAGAGCTCAAATGGCTAGGCTTCTCTTGGCACAAATAGCAACTTCTCCTGGGGAGACAGCACATGTGCTTTTCTGTAACTGGAGTACATTTCAATCTAATAGAGAACAGGAATATAATCCAGTACTAATTTTAGATGCCAGATTCTTGTACAGAGCCACACTTTCAGGAAGGGAAGGAGGAAAGGCAAGTAGGTGTATTGGCATTGGGCTGGGGAAGTAATTACAGAGGAATGTGAGGACCTGCCTAAGGACACTAACACTTTCTGAACCAAGGTAGTGGTCTGCTCCAGGGATGGGAAAATATGGTCTATGCGCCAAATCTGGCTGACTGCCTTTTTTTTTTTTTTCTAAAGAAAAAAAAATAATATTTTATAGGAACACAGCCATGCTCATTTCTTACAAATTGTCTAGGGCTGCTTTGGTACTGAAGGACAGAGTTAAGTAGTTGTTATGGACATAGTATGTCTGGACCTTTACAGAAAGAGAGTTTACTGACTGGATCTTTACAGAAAGAGAGTTTACTGACTGGATCTTTACAGAAAGAGAGTTTACTGACCCCTGGTCTAGTAGAAAAAGTCATGTGATTCTGGTTCTGCTATGTAATCTGGTACTTATATGAGCAACTGGTCTACCCTCAGTGAGCCTCAGCTTTTTAACCTTTAATATGGTGCATAATTTGGGTTAATTTACATAAATGCATGCTCATTTAAAAGTTTCTAGCCTAAAGAAAAGACTCAATACAAACTGGTTAAACAACAATAACAGACAAAATAAATGGACATGCCTTGGGAATTTACTGTGTACTCTGTCAATTGCACACAGTTATTGTGACAATAAAATGAAATAACAACTGGGAAAATCCTGAAACCCTGAAATTCTCTCCCAGTGACCACTGAAGATAAAGCACAGACTAGACCTCTGCCATGTGCACATAGCTGTACTTGGGCATCAGGGGAGAGGCAATGGCTCCACAGGCGGCCCTTCCCTGACTTGGGAAATTCAAGTAGAGTCTAGAACAGTCCTTACCATACCTCCCATACTTAAAAGGAAAGCTAGGGAGATATTTGTTAAAGAAAACAAAGTTACAGCTAGACAGAAGTTCTGGTATTCCATACCACTGTAGGATGACTCTAGTTAATATTAACATATAATGTAGTTTCAAATGGCTAGAAGGAGGATATTGAATATTCCCAACACAAATAAATGACAGATGTTTCAGATGATAGCTAATTACCATATTATGATCACTATACATTATATGTATCAAAAACACCATTTTGCACCCCATGAATGTGTACAATCATTATGTGTCAATTTTTAAAAAGCATAAAAAAGATAATAAAATCAGAAAAAAATAAAGTTTAAAAAAAGGGGGAGCTTTTAAATGATTCCAAATCACAGAAGTGACAGGGAGGAAAATAAAAATAAGTGGATTAGGGACTTCAGGGGGCATCTGAAGCCCTTTTGTCTTCCTGTTGCGAGTGTCCTCAGGGACTGGTCTCTTAAGATGTGTTTGTTGTTATTGTTTGACTACGCCCATCCTTTTTCTATATCTAAGACTTGAAGGATTCTTCATTTTATTTTATTTTTTTTGTTCTGCTTTTCCTGCTCAAAGCATCCCTGCCTACTCTTGGTGGTATCAGTGAGGTTCCTGCAGCCAGGGCCAAGAACATGGGATTTACAGTCAGGGAAAGCTGCCTTTATACTCCAGGCTGTCTGTTAACATTGAGTGTGACCTTGAACAAGTTGCTTAATCTTTCTGAACCCCTGTTTCATTGACTGTAAAATGAAGACAATTCATCCTCATTAAATCGTTGTGAGAATTTTAATGAGATTCGATATTTTCCTCCACCACTCCTTTCTCTGCCCTTTATAAAAATAGATGGACCACTTACAAATTAGATGTTTTAAAGTCTGAGGCAGCCTCTCTTGTCATTTCCAAGAGATGAAACTTGGCAGGCTAAGTGCCTGATTTTTAAAACTACTTTGCTAATATATATATATATATATATATATGCACGATGGGGGAGTTTGTCACTCACTTCTTTTAAAACAAGCTCCCACAGGTCTAAGAATGTTTAAAACAGAAATGTATTTAAATGCAGACACAGATCATAGAAGGACAAAATCCTCATGGACAGTCAGGTCAAAGACTATTTAATCAAAGAGCATATAGTCTGGAATCCCTAGGTGTCCTGGGTTTTTCTCCCTTCCATTTTTGGACAAAGACCTGTGCCAGGAGAATCACAGGAAAGCCAGAAGTTCCTACGGGAGCAAATTTAAAATTCCAGGTATAGAAATGCATCATTTTTTGTTTGCCAAATATCATTTTTACCTCAAAGACTGTGGCCATAGGGCTGTGATCTGAAACCTCTGATAGGGCATGGCTGTTCTTTGGGTCATACTATGTACATCACCCATTTGGGGGTCCCTCACCCCTTACCAGCAAGCAAATTGAGGGTTAGAGAGGTGGAGTGTACTGCTCGAATATATGCAGCTATAATAATCCTGTAATCCCCATGTGTCATGGGAAGGACCCAGTGGGAGGTAATTGAATCATGAGGGTGTGTTTTTCCCATGCTGTTCTTGTGATAGTAAGTCTCAGCAGATCTGATGGTTTTATAAAGGGGAGTTCCCCTGCACAGGCTCTCTTCCCTGCCACCATGTAAAACATGCCTTTGCTCCTCCTTTGCCTTCCACCGTGATTGTGAGGCCTCCCCAGCCAGGTGGAACTGTGAGTCAATTACATCCTCTTTTTATTTATAAATTATCCAGTCTTGGGTATGTCTTTAGTAGCAGCATGAGAATGGCTAATACAACAGAGTAAAACAACTTATTTAGAGTCACATCAACTTCCTTCCCCCTATATCCTTAACCCCTGGAAACCACTCATATATTTTCCATTTCTTTAATTTTGTCATTTAAGAATATTATATAAATGACACAGACTATTCATTTTAACAGATTAACATTTTAACTGTTCAAGCGAAGTATAGAAACCTGGCTTTCATTTAAGTCCCTTTGCTTTCCCCCATTTATAATTGTCTCAAATATTTTCTCAGCACATTTGGAGAAACAAGTTAGACAATATTATAATTTTAATTTCAGCTATCAAGCACAATTTCCTTCTCCAGGTGAAGGAAATTCTATGATATTTAGTTATATTTAGTCTTTCCATTGTTTTTTCTTCCTTCTGGATGTTCTAAGATTCCTCTTTTTCCTGCCATTCTAAGACAAAATTTCTTACTGTTTTTTGTCATCTGAAAATGTCTTGATTTCTTCTTAATTCCTGAAGGATTTTTTCCACCTGGAAATAGAATTTGGGTTGATAGATTGTGTGTGTGTGTGTGTGTGTGTGTGTGTGTGTTTGCTTATTTGTTTGTTTTTTCATTTGAAAAATGTGCCACTCCCTCCAGGTCTCCATGGTTTCTGATGTGAAATATGTTGTCATCCGAATTGTTTTCCCATGTAGGGATCATGTAACTTCCTACTTTCTGCTCTCTAGAGTGTTCCTTGGTCTTTTATTTTCAGAAGCTTGGCTAGAATATGTCTTTGTGTAGATTTACTTGGACTATGCTGTTTGAGATTCACCCAGGTTCTTGAATTTGGGTTTATATAATTTGCCTTGGGAAATTTTAGTCATTATTTTTCTACATCTTTTTTGGCCCCACTCTTTCTCTTCTCTTTCTGGGACAATGATGCTGTGAAAGTTAAATCTTTCGTTATAATTTCACAGGTCCCTAAAACCATGTTCATGTTTTCCCCAGTCCATTTTTTCTGTTTTTCAGATTGAGTCATTTCCATTGTTCTGTCTTAAAGGTTATTGATTTTTTCTTACATTCTTTTCATCTGCTATCGATTCCATCTGTGAGTTTTTTTTTAAATTCTGTTATTGTATTTTACAGTTCTAAAATATGCATTTAACTTTTCTTTATATCTTCTATTCCTTTGCTGAGATTTTGTAGTTTTTCTTTTGTTTCAAACATGTTCTTAATTGCTCATTGAAGCATTTTTATGATGCATGTTTAAAAATATTTGTCAAATAATTCCAACATCAGTGCCATCTCAGTTGGTATCTGTTGATTGTCTTTTCTCATTTACTCAAGATTTTCCTGGTTCTTGATATGATGAGTGACTGAGTAATCTTCAGCCATATCTTGGAAATTTGGGGCATTATTTTGTGAGACTCTTATTTAAACTTCCTGTTTTAGCCGGTCTATGAATTTGCTAGTGCTGCCATAACAAAACAACACAGTCTGGGTGGTATGGTATTTTACTTTATTTTCTCACAGTTCTGGAGGCTAGAAGTCCAAGATCATGGTGCTGTCAGGGGTGGTTTTCATTGAGGTGTCTCCTTGGCTTGCAGGTGACTGCTTTCTTGCTGCCTTTTCACATGGTAGTCCCTCTGTATATGTGCACACCTGGTGTCTATGTGTGTCCATAATCTATTTTTCTTATGAAGACATGAGTCAGATTGGACAGAGGCACACCCAAACAGCCTCACTGTCACCTAATTACCTCTTAAAAAGCCCTATTGCCAAACATAGTCACATTCTGAGTTTCTGGGAGTTAGGGCTTTAACATATTAATTAAGAGAGCCACAATTCAGTTCATAAAGAACTGTCTTCTAACACTGCACTGGCAAAGGAAGTAGAAATGCCTCCTTGTTACTGGAGGTGGAGAAGTGCATGTTTCCCACCCAGCCTCCACTGATACCTTTATGGGGGCATCTGATTTCTAATGCTGAGCAGGAGTAGAAGTTAAGGCTCCCCTCTTGGCCTCTGCTAACACCACTCTGATGAGAGGGGACACGTGGTTACTGTTTCTCCCATGGCCTCCACTGACTCTTATCAGAGAGGTGCTCCCTATTACCACTGATGGGGAGGAAAGTCCTAGTTCCCTACCCAACCTTCTCTGATGCCACCCTAACAGGAGACTTGGGGCATATGTTACAGCACATGGTGAGCGTAGAAGTCTAGGCTCCTGGTTGGTCTTTGCAGATGGGATGGAGGTGGGCCCCATCTTGTTTTCATGGTGTCTTTCTAGAATAGGGCAGTTATTGTCTAAACATTTTTTGTCTTGGTGTTCCTTTCTTGGTCTAGGTTACAGAAGTAATGCATTTCTTGGGCCTTTTTTGTCTATACTCTGTGATGTTTTTGTGTTGCTAATTTCTCTAGTTTCTCCAGCTCCCAGCCTAGGGAAAAAAAAAAAGCCAGGGAACTAACTATTGTGTCATTCTTTGGATCCCAAGGATCCTAGCCACTCTGCCTTCTTATGGTCACATTTTAGAGTTTTTTTCTTTGTTTGTTTTACATATGATACTCAGCCCTTCTAGTACTTTCACAGTTCTATTTTTTAATGTTTAATCCATTTGGAAGCTATTGTAGTTTATTGTGCTGCTGAACCACTATTTTGACAAATGTCAAATCAACTTATCAAGGACCATAAAAAACCCTTTTGCATGTTGATTTCAATTGAACCCTTTTGCATGTTGGTTTCAATTGCACATTATTTTGTAGACCTGTTTAAAGAGTAACCCTATTTTTATTTTCAAGAGTAACCCTATTTTTATACACGAGAATACTGAGTCTAAGCACTGAGTATCAGTGCTGTACATGTAGTATCTCATTTAGTCTCAATAACCCCATGCAATAACACTTCCATTTTACTAACAAGAACATTTATAACCTTGCCTATGGACACATATTAATTAACAACTGAGTTGGGGTCATAATTTAAGTGTTCTGACTTCTACTTAATTTTTCTTTCCTTATGTGTACAGAAGCCAAAACACTTTTTCTCCTAGGATTAAAGATTGTTTAGAATCTGCTAAAATTAGATAAACAAAGCACTGTTATTGTATATCTATCACCAGAAACATGGCAATGCTTTAGAGAGATATATTTTCAACATCCTTCTTTGTAATGTATTTGTTACAGTGAGATATTTTTAATAACTTGCCAGCTCCCATCCCATGGGAGGAAAAAAACAGCAAGCATGAACAACTCACATCATGGAAATAAAAACAAAGAGGCATTTTAAATAATAACCTGGATATCATTAAAATGTTTTGCCTTTATTACACAGCATTATAATTGCCTTAAATGGTTATGGTTCAAAGGAGAAGAAAAATATGCCCCTTTCTTGCTATATGAAGTCCCCCACTCAACTTCCCTTCAAGAATCACCTTTCTAAAGTTTCGTGAATGGAACCTAAAGGAGAAATTAAATGAAGAAAAGAATCAAAGTACTTCTGAAATAGTGCAAACCATCATTTCCATGCACGCTGGAGCAGGAGCAATTTGGAAATGGGGGAAATGGGGCTGAATGTCCCACAACCCATGACAGTAGTTAAAATAATTTTCTAAGAAAATTTAACAATGACACAACAATGTAGATAGAGTTTGAAGAGAAAAGAAAGGCAGAAGAAGGGATCTTAAGAGCTGTAAGATGTGGCATTCTGTTTGAAGAGCAGGCAAAGACTCAGGCTCTTGGCCTGGAAATCACCCATGGCTAGACCGAAAAGCGATCTTCCATTTACGTGGCTCTCACAGGTCTCAGAGCTACTCAGAGGGTGCTCAGCATCCTTTGAATCTCCCAGTGCAGCCTGACAGGAGTCTCAGGCCTAGGGTCTCCCATGTAGAGGTAACAATTATGTTCTGGGAGTGTATTAGTTATCTACAGCTGTGTAACAAACAATGTACTCCAAAATTTAATGGCTTAAAACAACAATTCTTATCATCTCATAGAAACTGCAATCAAGGTATCATCCTGGGAGTGCAGCAGATTTCAAGCCTCAGTGGGGAGATATCTGTCCCCTAGTACATTCACATGGTTTGGCTGCATTTCAATTCCTCATGGACTGTTGCAAGGAGAACCTCAGTTACACAGTTGCTTTCTGTTCCTCACCATGTGAGTCTCTCCATAGGACAGCTCACAGCAATGGCAGTTTGCTTCATCAGAGCCAGCAAGAGAAGGCAAAAGTAGGGAAGAGTCTTTTGTAACCTAATTTTGGCACTGGAATTCCATCACTTTTGCTATATTTTGTATGGTAGAGGGAAGTCACTAAGGTCTAGTCCACACTCCAGGGGAAGCTGTTATGCAAGGGGCAGGGATCATTGGAAACTATGTCTGAAACTGCCTCCACAGGGAGTGAAATATTAGTTAACAGTGCTTGGCTAAAATGATTAGACTCACTCAAGACAGTGACTGTAAAGGACATAGGGATCTTCAGGTATGGGAAACATCTAAAATGGAATTGTTAAGCTGGCAGCAATTCCAGAGTGGAGGCTCTACTCTCTCTCATGGGCTGCATGATCTCTTAGGGCATCTCTGCATCTCTGGTCTTTTCTGCTATTCTTAGCCAATTGGCTATTTTTGCTTATGGATAGTCTTGTGCATGGCCCATCGAGGCCTCTGTGCTGGGCTGCCGCTTACTCTATTTGCCTTCTAGATTCATTTCCATCCTTCTCCATCCTAATCTTGCCCCAGAAGTTTGTACCACTGGGCTCCTTTTCCTTCCGACTTCGGATTGGCTTTGTCTGTTCTGGCTAAAGATGGAGGAAATAAAAAGAGCAAGGTCTTATTTTTCATCTCCCCTTTTGTTCCTCACCTGCAGATCACAGCTCCTGCCACATGGCTCTCTCTTTGCTGCTCTACCGGCATTCTAGTGACTGCTTCTCTCTTGCTCTTTCAGGCCTTTTGGTGGTGAGAGTGTCTGCCATGACTAGACCTGGGGTATCACATGATTCCTTGTAGTTTTCCCACTCCCACTCACACCTTTACAAATAGCCTATTTTTAAAACTCTCCTCTAATACATTTGAGCATGCCATCTGTTCTCCTGCAGAGATCCTGATTGAGGTAGCCTTCTTTGACCCCCAAGTCTACCTCTTGACATTAGGGGATCAGTTTCTTTCACTTATCTCTGTTGTTTGATTTCACCTTTAGATTTCCAAGAGAGAAATCTAATTATTCAATAAAAATTTTTGATTGCTTATGCCACTTCTGGATCAAGGCACATTCCTATTCTAATTAACCGTGGTTATTGGCTGAGGATGAGATGGGAGTCACAGTTGTCTTAGGAAGGGTAGACTGCCTCAGAAATGCATATGTGCTAGAAAACACATTACTCTCATCTCTAGAATATGATCAGGTGGCTGTAAAATTCCCCTTTATATAAAACCTTGCTTTCGGCTGGGCATGGTGGCTCACACCCATAATCCCAGCACTTTGGGAGGCCGAGGCGGGAGGATCATGAGGTCAAGAGATGGAGACCATCCTGGCCAGCATGGTGAAACCCCGTCTCTACTAAAAATACAAAAATTAGCTGGATGTGGAGGTCTGTGCCTGTAGTCCCAGCTACCTGGGAGGCTGAAGCAAGAGAATTGCTTGAACCCAGGAGGTGGAGGTTGCAGTGAGCCAAGATCATGTCACTGTACTAGCCTGGCAACAGAGTAAGACTCTCTTTTTTTTTTTTTTAAAAAAAAAAAAAAAAAAAAAAGCTTGCTTTCAGTGGCCCCCCTGATTTGAGCTCAGGAACCCAGTCTGTCCTTTCTGCCTGGAGACAAATGCACAGTGTAGTCCTTGTACAGTCTCTGCTCCTCTGATCCTGCTCAGGAATCAAGAACAGTAGCTGCACAGGTGTGCTATCTTTGTCTACAGTGAGGAAAGGGAGAGTGTGACTGGGGATGCACCTTCCCTGGAATTACACAACTATCAAATTGAAGAATTAGGATTCAAGACCAGGTGAACCTGTTGTTAGTATTTAACTTATCAGAATATTTCTCATTTTTTTTACACTGATGGTCTACTTCTGGAAAAAGATTATCAATGCTTATTCCCTCCAGGGTGTTTTGAGGTTACCATGGAATAACACTTAATTGTGAATAGATGGTGCTGCACTGTTCTAAATTTAACCGAAAAGGTGGTTTCCTGGGGCTTTTGATATCTCACCAGGTGGCAAGTAGACTGCATATTTTGGGGTTTGCTTTTGTCAGATAAGTGAAGAGGGCCATCTCTTTGCTAGGCTTTGAATATTTGTGGCCCTCCAAAATTCATGTGTTGAAACTTAACCACCACGGTGGTGGTATTATGAGGTGACACTTTTGAGAGGTGATTAGGATGAGGGCTGAGCCCTCATGAATGGGATTAGTGCCCTTATAAATGAGGCCCCAGCGAGCTGCATTATTCCTTCCACCGTGTGAGAATATGGTGAGAAAATGCCTTCTGTGAATCAGAAAGGGAGCTCTCACCAGACACAGAATGTGCTGTTGCCTCAATCTTGGAATTCCTAGGCTTCAAAACTGTGAGAAATAAATTTCCGTTATTTATAATATCTAGTTGATAGTATTTTGTTATAGCAACCTGAACAGACTAAGACAATTGGTACCAAGAAGAGGAAGAAATACCACTTCTACAAAATACCTAAGTGGAAATTTTAGGTATTTGTTACAGTGCTGCTAAAACGTCGAAGCAGCTTGGAACTGATAATAGGCAGAGGGAGGAGGGTTTCTAAGTGAATACTAGACAAACCTACGTTGGTGTGAAGGAACCTTAAAGGGTGATTACGTTGAGGACCCAGAAGAGTACTGTAGTGAGAGCCTAAATGTTCCTAGCAAATGCCTAAGTGGTTGTTAACAGAATGTTGGTAGAAATATGGACAGTAAAGGCCATTCTGCTGATGTCTCAGGTGGAACAGAGGAACGTGTCATTGAAAACTTGAGGAAAGGGGATCCTTGTTATAAAGTGGCAACAGGCTTGGCTGAATAGAGTTTATCCTAGAATTCTGTGTAAAGTAGAATGTGTGAGCAATTGGATATTTAGCTGAAGCTATTTCTAGGCAGAGTGTTGAAGCTTAGTGTCTTTTGACTCCTTATAGTAAATGCAAGAAGAGAGAAATGATTTAATGATAGAATTATTAATCAAAAGGAAAGCAGAATATAAATATTTGGGAAATTCTTATTCATATTGAAAGGAATGAGAAAGCATGTCTGGGAGAGAAAACCGAGGGTGTGAAAAAGTGACCACTTGATAAGATTAGTATGGATGAGCCATCTGAGTGGAGCCAGGACTTATTGTACAAGACAATAAAAGAGTAACCTGGAAGGCATTTCGGACATCATGTTGCTGCTCCTCCCATCATAGGCCCAGAGTTCCGGGGCCTGAGAGATAAAACAATTTCAAAGGAGGAGGCATGGGCAGTTGCAGGATCTTAGTGCTTGCTACTAGGCACTGCCTCAAGGCTCTGTTGTCCACACTTCATTGCCAAGCTTCGTGGTTGCCCCCGGTGCAGCTCCAGCAGACCCTGGTATGGTGTGCATTGCACCCAGCAAAGATGTGGAGTCATGGCTGCCTTCGCCCAGATTTCAAAGGATTTGCTGTGGGGGCAAGACCACTGTAGAGAGACCCCACCAGGGCAATTCCTAGTGCAGCATAGGGGTAGAGCCATCCACTGTGACCTCAGACCCTTAGAGCCACTGGTGCATGATTCCCACTGGGGGTGGGAGGGCCACAGGCACGTGTCTCAGGCACAGAGCAACCGAGGAGGTGGGGCTGCTGCAGAGAGCCACCATGGGGGTGGGGCCTCTCAAAGCCATGGGGCAGGACCGCTGCCACAGAGAATTGGTGGGACCTCTGCCGCAATGGACCTGGAGGGCAATGAAGCATCTAGTCAAAGAGGGCTATTCTTGAGCTCCAAGTTTTAGACTTGCTCAGAACCTGTTACTCCCTTTCTTTTCTGTGTATTTCTTTTGAAATGGGAATGTCTATCTTATGCTTAGAGCCTCACTATATTTTAGAAGCACACAACATTTGATTTCACAGGTTCACAGCTGGGGAGAGAAATTTGCCTCAGGATGAATCATACCTTGAGTCTCACCCATATCTAATATAGATGAAATTTTAGACTTTTGAGTTGATGCTGGAACAAGCTAAAACTTTAGTGACTGGGATAGAATGAATGTATTTAACATGTGAGAAGGACACGGATTTTTGGGGACCAGGGACAAAATACTATGGTCGAGTGTTTGTGTCCCATACCCCTTCCCACCCCCCACCCTAATTCGTATGTTGAAATCTAAGCACCAATGTGATGATATTTAGCAAGTAGGGTTTTGGGGAGGTGATTAGTTCATGAGGGTGGAGCCCTCATGAATGGAATTAGTGCCCTTATAAAAGGGACTCCAAAGACAAAGCTGGATTGTCCTTTTTACCATATGAGGACACATGGAGAGAAGTCGCCATTCTATGAACCAGGACTTGAATAGTTACCAGACACCAAATCTGCTTATGCCTTAATCTCAGAATTCCAAACCTCTAGACTTGTGAGAAATACATTTCTGTTTCTCTCTGCCACCCAGTTTATGGCATTTTGCTATAGCAGCCCAAATGAACTGAGTCACTTTTTTACCTGTGAATTAGTGGAGAAGGTTTGGCACCAAGTATTCTGAGTCCTGAGGATGGGATGAAAAATAAACTTCAAGCATCTTTTATCTGGAAAGCCCTCCCTCATTCTCTGACTTGGATGCCAATCTCTTCCACTCCCCAACAGCATCAACTAATATCTCCAATATAGCCTGTGTCATTCTCCAGTCTAATTAATAACCCGTGTATTGTATCAGAAGCTCCATGAGGCCTGGTATTATGCTTTGCTCATTTCTGTAACACCAAGACACCAGGTGGAGTCTAGCAGATATGTTTAATGAATGAGAGAGTTCATCTATTCAAGAATTGAGACCCCAGGGTCTCTCTACAATCTTATACGTCAAGGCTGCTCAAATATAGTGGTTTTGAACATCCCAGGCAAGAAAGCTTCCAGTTGTGACATCACAGTGGTTAAGTCATTTCAAAATTTAACCAAATAAAATTAACTTTTCAAATTTTTTAATAAAAGAAGAAAGAATAAATGATTTTCCTAAGGCACTAAAGACAGAAGTTGTATAGGTTTCGTTAAGTAACATGGCAAACACTAAATAGTGCTTGGACAATTTCAAAGACAGGCAAGTTATATGGTTTGGCTCTGTGGCCCCATCCAAATCTCATCTCAAATTGTAATCTCCAGGTGTTGAGGGAAGGCCCTGATGGGAGGTGACTAAATCATGGGGGCGGTTTCCCCCATGCTGTTCTCATGAGAGTGAATGAGTTCTCATGAGAGCTGATGATTTCAAAGTATATGGCTGTTCCCATTTCTCTCGGTCTCTCTGGTCTGACACCATGTGAAGAAGGTCCTTGCTTTCCCTTTGCCTTCCATCATGATTGTCAGTTTCCTAAGGCCTCCCCAGTCATGCAGAACTGTGAGTCAATTAAACTTCTTTCCTTTATAAATTACCCAGTTTTAAGCAGTTCTTTATAGCAGTGTGAAAACAGACCAATACAGCAAGCCACATTTTGTAAGCCTCACCCTGTCATCATTACATAAAGAGAATTGTGAAAAGACTAAGTGGAAAGACAGAATGTAAGAATTTAAAAGAGCATGTAGTGTGGAGTTACAGACCTCAATTAGAGCTATGTGTGTTTGGGCAAGTAGTTTAACTTTGAGCCTGTTTTTCCTCATATAATAGGAATAATGTTATCTAATCTCACTGGAATTATTGATTTAAATTGTATGTGAAACACTTAGCATAGTGGCCAGCACATGGTATTCCTCAACAATTGGTAAATATTAATGTTTTATAATTATAAACCATCAACCATCTACTTAAGCCAGATAGTCTAAATATATCAATGTTAAAATGACAGCAAAAGATCCTGCCCAGTGTCCACCAATGACAAGTGAGTTTCCTCCTCCAAGGAAAGCTGCTGGAAACATCATAACCCTCCATCCCCTAGGCGAGAAGGTGATTGTTGGAGGTCTCTCCTATGATTTGGTGCATTTCATTGATTTGTTGAGCATACCTCTCAGATGGAATGGTTTCACTGGGATTCAGAAAGCTGTAGTGGATCAGACCTGCAGCAGACGACCAAACAGTGACCACAACCTTTTTTTGATGCAAGTTTGGCTTTGGGAAGTGCTTTGGAGCTTCTTCTCAGTCCAACCACTAAGCTGATCATTGCCGGTTGTCATATAAAATCCATTTTTCATTGCATGTCACAATCCAATCAATAAATAGTTTCTTGTTGTTGTATAGAATAAGAGAAGATGACACTATAAAATGACCATTTTTTAAATGTTTGCTCAGCTCCTGAGGCACCGACCTATTGAGCTTTTTCACCTTTCCGATTTTCTTCAAAGGCTGAAAGACTGTAGCATGGTTGATGTTGAGTTCTTCTGCTAGTTCTCTTGTAGTTGTAAGAGGATCAACTTTGATGATTGCTCTCAATTGGTTGTTGTCAACTTCCAATGGCCAACCACTATGCTCCTCATCTTCTTCAAGGCTCTTTTCTCCTTTGCAAAACTTCTTGAACCACTACTGCACTGTACATTCATTAGCAGTTTCTGGGCCAAATGTGTTGCTGATATTGAGAGTTGTCTCCACTGTTTGTGACCCATTTTGAACTCAAATAAGAAAAATTGCCCAAATTTACTTTTTGTCTAACATCATTTCCATAGTCTAAAGTAAACATAAAATAAACTGTGAGTAATGTCATTAGCAAAAAAAAAAAAAAAAAAAAAAAAGGAATGTGAGAAATGCTCATTAAAGTGATGTATAGAAGAACAATATGCTAACCACATTTATTTAAGAATGTACTCCGATATCAAACCACAAATTCTAACAATGCAAAAACTGTAATTACTTTTGCACTCAGCTAATATGTTCATTTATCTGGATTTGCATGTATTTTCTGGGAAAAAGAACATATTAGACAGACTAGTATATTAGTGACACTATTTACTAGCTACATAATCTTGGACAAATTACTTGACCTCTCTGAATCTTACTTTTCTCCTCTGTAAAATGGGTATATGGAAACATGCTATGATCTTTGAGCTTTTCTTCAGAAAGAGAAGATGCACTCTTCAAAGCCAGTCCTCCTCTTTTCCCTTGCAGTGCTGGACTATTCTTGTACTTTATCAAATATTTCAACTTACGGAGATGGCTGGGGCTGAGTAGAGAGCTGTGGATGTATAAGGAAGAGTAGGCTTTGCTACAGTGAGCCAGGTCATTGCCTACGACTTTGACATTAACTTTTAAAAACTTTTAAGAAAAACTATAATTTCAAAATTTTCTGAAGTTATTTGGGGGAAAAAATGTCTATAATCTTCAAAAACAAGCTTAGATTTCTTCAGGCATGTGCCTGCATTCTCATATTATTTAGATAATAACTAGACAAACATCCCTGGTATGTTAAATAATTTGAAAAATCTCAGGTGACATGGATACATCAAAAAGAAAAATTAAGTGATATTAAAAAATAAATGACTGGAATTTTGCCCCATGAAGGATAGAATGTTGGGAACAGACCAGTGCTTCTTCTGAAACAAGTAATAAATCAAGATGAAATGTAAGAATAATTGGCTTAAAGGCAATGGAGATCTGCTGAAGCCATGAGGACCTGAAGGTCTGAGGCTTTGGAGAGGGCAGAACTGCAGGGAGGTGAGCTGAAAATACGCTGCTTTTTTCCTGTGGCCATTTGACCAATTATGGGCAAGAACAAGAGGCTGAGAATCCACCTGGCCCGAGTAAAGAGACATCTTTAAGTGACAGAAGAATGAACAGGGCTTTGTGTGGTCTTAAAGGTTTGGAATGAAAAATTGGAGACTTGGGAACCTCAAACATCATCCAGCTTTGCTCTCAAGAAGTTTGCTAAATTCTGAAGCTCCGTGAGGTAGCAGGCTAAAAATCTGAGAAGAAAATGTTTGAATAGAATTTTCTGCAGTCTTGTGCTGAGAAAACAAAGAGTAGAGTTTAAGGCCTACTAGTGGACACCAGGCCCTCAGTTAATAGCCTTAAAGAGCTATATGGTAGAAACAATGGGGAATCGAAAGTAGACTGAGCTTTACAAAACTTGCAAGATAGCTGATATTCATCTCAGTGCCTTACAGGGATCAGCCTCTTCCTTTCCCTTCCTAGAAAAGGGAATAATAAACTTTTTTTGGAGCTCTATGTTTAAAAAAATAGAGGAAAAGTTTTGATAATTTTAGCAAAGAACTGAAAATTATAAAAAAAATTGAAAATAAAAATAATTAAAAGTTAAAATATTCTGGAACATGAAGAATTCAACACTGAAATTACAAATAGACAGAAGCAGATAGGCATGATAGGAAACAAGATTAGTGAACTAGAGTAGGTCATTAGAAAATATTCAAATTAAAGCACTAAAAGAAAAGAAAATACAGTCATGCGTCAATTAATGATGGGGAAATGTTGTAAGAATGTTCTAAGAACGACGGAGATCTGTTCTAAGAAATGCATCATTAGGTGATTTTGTCATTTCACGAACATCATAGAATGTACATACACAACCCTAGATCACAGAGCCTACTACATACTTAGACTATGCAGAATAGCCTGTTGCTCATAGTTACTGTACTGAATACTGTAGACAACTGTAGCACAATGATATTTGTATATCTTTATATATCTATGCATGGAAAAGTTCCAGTGAAAATGTAGTATAAAATATTTTTTAGAAGGGTACACCTGTGTAGGGCACTTGCCATGAAAGGCGCTTAAAGGACTGGAAGTTGCTCTGGGTGAGTCAGTGAGTGGTGAGTGACTGTGAAGGCCTAGGACATTACTGTATACTAGTGCAGAGTATAAACACTGTACATTAGGCTACATTAAGCTTATTTTAAAAATTTCTCTTTCTTCAATAATAAGTTAACTTTAGTTTACCATAATTTTTTATTCCATAAACTTTCACATTTTTTAAAACTGTTTGACTCTTTTGTAATAATGCTTAGCTTAAAACACAAACACATTGTATAGCTGTACAAAAATATTTTCTTTATTTCTATCATTATTCCATAAGCATTTTTCTACTTTCAAAATTATTTGTTTGTCATTTTTAACTTTTAGAAATTTTTTGTTAAAAATGAAGACAGAAACACACACATTGGCCTAAGCCTACTCAGGGTGAGGACCCTCAATATCACTGTCTTCCACCTCCACATCTTGTCCCACTGGAAAACCTTACGGGGCAATTACACACATGGAACTGTCATCTCCTGTGATAATGACACCTTTTTCTGGACACCTCTTGAAGGACCTTCCTGAGGCTCTTCTTGAGGAGGTGCCCATGGCGGTGTGCCTGGTTCTTTTTTCCATCATAGGTTTTTTTTCCATCGTAGATTTCTGTGACTAATTGAGAGAGAGACAGGAGTTGAGACACTGACTAGGTGTGGGGGGGTTTGCTAGGGCTCTAATTCACTGCAAGCAGACCTGAGTGAGCAAAAGGCCTCTGGGAAATTCTCTGAAATATTTATGGCTTGATTACCTATATATTATGGGATGGCATGGTTACTGAACTTCCCTTGGTGGTTGGGGTTTAAGCCTTTTTATTTGGAGATTAACACCCCTTGGAGAGCAGGGGAATTTGGAGGCCTGCTGGCTATGCATATAATGTGCCCCTGCATATCTGCGCCCTTAGGAAATTCTCATATTGCCATTAGAGCTCCATGAAAATAATCCAGTGTTTGTGAGTCAATGTCGCTTCCATCCCTCCTCCAATCTGAGCAGATTGAATGATGTCAAGTTAGGAAGGGTTATCTGAGATCAAAGGTGGAGGCTTAATTATCACAGACAAAAACCACTAATGAGGAAACAACATTATCTTTCACAGATGAAGCTGTTTTGATGGAAACTAATTTATGGCAAGTGTTCTATCTCCAGGCTTCATCACGAAGAGGCTCTGTCCTCACTGCTTTCTCCTTCCCCCTCCCCTATCACTTCTGTGCTCTCATTAACTCAGTCTCACAGGAAATCAAAGAGAGAAGACAGTGCTTTCCACACCTTTTACAGGAAAGGAAATAGAAGCAATGAGGTTGCCAGAATTGATTCCAGGCAAGATTGCCAAAAACAATGTCTTCTTTGGGAGCCCCTCACTTTTCTTTTTGGATCCTGTTGTTCCCTCATACCTATATCTATCTCGCTCTTCCTCTGCATCTCCCCCACCCTTTCATTCTCTCTCTCTCTCTCAATCTCTCTCTTTCTCTCCCCTCATTGTTTTCTGCTACCTCTTCTGCCTTGACCTAATCCTCTTCCATGTTCTTTATTTATAAATAAGGGTCTTTGGGGAGGGTCTGACCTGGGCTGGGGTTCTGGCAATCTAGGTTCAGAGCAGAGGTTTTCCTGCCCACAACTCGGGAAAGGATGAGTAGCCTTCAGAGGGTGGGCAGGGGGAGAGGTTATAAGGTTTAGTAATCAAAGCTACTTGTCAGCAAGACATCCAGGGGGTTTCCAGGTGCCACAGGAGGAGTTAGTAAACACCAGGAAGTGATCACAACAGCTGGAAATATCCCTCCCATCTCTGTTTTTGTGTTGCTTCTTTCTCAGCTGTTTTCCTGCAGTGATTCACAGTAAACCCACCAAACCCTGCAGCATAGGTGGGACTGCCTGCTGCATGCATGTCCAGCTCTGGACAGAACTTTCAGGGATCAACTGACCGGTGGCCCCTGTGAAGCAGGAAGAAGGAGGCTGGGGATGTCCGAGGGTTTGGGGGCTGTGGCACAAAAGGAAGGAGAGAACTTAGTCAATCTAGGGCCAGGCATTGTGTCTGTTCTGCCTGACCGATGCCTACAGAACACAGGCCTGGTCTTTCCCTTTCTGTATCCTCATTGCCTTCACATATTTTGACCTACACAGCAGGGACTCAACACAGAGTCCAGTGAAAGAATAAATAAATGAACGAAGGAAGGATGTATCTTTTCCTTAAAATGATGTATGCCAATGTTTTACCTAATCCATGTCACTCGTTAGCAGTTTGGGCCCCAGGGTGTCTGCACGGGGGCTCCCTATCTCCACCCTTTATGCTCACCGTGTTGGGAACTGCCAGAACCAGGGCAACCACTGCTGTGTGTGTGTTCCCAGAAGCAGTGGGCCAGGCTGAGGCAGGAGTCCAGCAGGACCAGGAGCAGAAGCCAACAGTCTGAGTCATCTGAGCACAGAAAGTGGAGAGCATGCTGTCAAGGGCTGGTGTTCTCAGCTGAGGTTAGCTTGGACTTGCCAAGTACCTGGGGCAATGTCTCTGATTCTGACATTCTCAGGCTACCTGACCTTGGGCTGGTCACTCACTCCTTGCCAGATGAAGCCATCCAGTTGTAGCAGCAGTGACAATACAAAGCTCATGGAGGGGCCAAGGCTGGGAGGGCAAATATGTTTTACGTCATGAACTAACACCTTTCGATTGATTGTGGCCAACTGGAAAGTTGGGTTGATTCTGTAGGTCAGTTCTTGACAGGAAAGAGACCTCTGATCCCCTAGTAGGGTCTGCTGTTAGAAATGAGAGGTGGGGTCCTAAGACTGAAGCAAACGCTGACTGTGGATTCCAGCTGCCGGGTCCACCTATAGTGGCATCGGCAGATATTTCAAACATCACGTAATTCTATCCTTGATGAAATGACACATTGTGAGTGGTGAATCCATCAATTCCTCTTTCCCTTAGTGGTGGGTAGAGAGGCAAGGAGCTCTGATAATAATCAGCCTTCCACGTGGAGCTAAGATCATCTTCATCTGCAGAAAAAAGGCACCCTGGAGATGGATCCAAGAGGGGCAATGCTCAGAGTTCCACCACACAGGCCCAGGCCAGCAAGTCCCACAGCCCCAGGTAGGGTGTGCACTGTTTGCATGGAGTCTGATTACTTATCCAGGCCACCAGGCTGGAGCCAGCTCTCCCTGCTGCGCCGGTTCTGCTAACACTAGGTACTCCCAGGCCTTGTTGTCATTACTTGCAGATTGCTAAAGAGTGTCAGCTTTACCTTTCTTTTTTTTTTTTTTTTTTTTCCATAGCCCCGATGAATAGGCTTCCGGGGGAGAAGACCAAAGTGCAGCTCTGTTTTTCCAAGCCCATGGCATGGCTTGCCAAGAATGAATTAAATGTTTCCACAGAATCATTTGCTTTGTTTCTAATCGGCTCTGTGAAGTATTTTCCTTCTTCTCAATGGTTTAAGAGGGACGCATTGGCTCCCTTGGCCAGGCCCCTCAGGCTGGGGCTTTTGGGAAAGGAAGAAATGCAAAACCATGAGAGGCCTTTCAAGAAATCTAAGGGTTAGAGTGGAAAAGTCTGGGTTGAGGATGAGCGTGGCCTAGCACAAGTAGATCATCAGAAAACACAGGGAGCTGTTCTACCAGGGCTGTGGTGACAGAGATGACGGGGGTGCGAGGTTCTTGGGATCATCAGCCCTGGGTCACAGGAAAATCAACAGTGGTGGTCCAGATGCTAATTCTGTGGCTTGCTCCAACTGGTAGGTTGTGGCCAATCATCTTCAAGTCCATATCTGCAGCTCAGTGGAGAGACTTCCTAGGGTAACTCACGCACTGTGATCTTCCTCCGAGTGGCCTTCGGGCTAGCGGTTGCTGTGGTGACCATCTGCAAATGCCTTGGCAGTTCTGGATGCAGCACTGTTGCTGTAAATGCTTCTTTTCTTTTGGTTCTGGGAGACACCCTGGGTTCTCTTTTTCGATCTAATTGGCCTCATGCTGACAGTCTAATAAAAGCCTCTTTTTTCTTCAGAAGTCTAAGACTGTCTTTTGGAATGAAAGAGCACTGCTTTTTCATGTTGAAATGCTTCTTTGGTTCATCTCTCCATTACAGCGCACTCTTCTGAGGACTTGTGCAGCCCAGTGAGAACCGGACTGGAGGCCAGCCTCAGTGTCCTGGCTTTGAGCCACAGCCCACTTGTCCTGGGGATCAGTCTCTCCCTGATATTTCACATGCTGTCTCCATCAGCTCAGGATTGTCCTCCCTTGGGACATTGCTTCAGCTGTTGTTGTCTTATGATGGCTGTTTTTTCTGTTTGTTTGTTTTTTTGGAAGAAATTGACTGTTATTTTCAAAGCATCCAGGATCTGTCTTTCCTCCAAACATCCTCCTTCTTTCCCATGAGCAGATCATCAATCATCACTGGACTTGTCCCACCACCACTGCATACCAAACATCTACAGACAGCAGAGGGCCCAGGCATTGGTCAGAGCAGTGTCCTGTGACACTTAGGCATGGCATCATTCCCACTTATGGCACTCATGGTGAACTTGACTAATGGAGCAACTCTTTCCTGGTAGCCTCAGAATCCTTCTCAACATCATGCATCACACTACTGCTACCAGTCCTTTGGAGTTGCTTTTTAGGTTAAAATCTTTTTGCCTTTCCCAACTTAAGTTCCCCATTGCATCTCCCCCTCCTCTAACCAACATTCCTGAAAATGCTCAGAATTAATAGCTACTTAGTGCTATCCCACCCATGAAATTGACCCTGATAGGATGTAGGTTCTGCCAGGGACCTTGTAGTTTGTTGCAGCTACATCAACAAGATGTAAGCACGCTTGATTGAGGTTGAAGGGGGTGTTGGACATACCTCTATGAAAGAGAGAATTCATCCCTTTTCAGAGTTTATGAATGTGACTCTTCTTACTATTCATTTGTCTCTCACTGGCCTGCAAGGTGAAAGGCTTAGGAGTTGTATTCTGGAATTTATTGTTCAGGATAAGCTGCATCTGTCCTGGGAGATACAGCAACTTCCAGACAATCTGAGACTTACCCAGTGACATCTCTCACACAGTAAACATTGTCCTAACCAGGCCAATCCCTGGTCTTAAGAACAGCTATAATACCTATGGGTTCTGCTATGTGGACACTTTAACATGAAAGAGGAGGGAAGTGATGAATTGCAGCTCAATTACTGACATGGGTTGGCCTGGATTTTGGATTCATTAATAAATACTAAAGGGGGAAAAGTCAAGGCAAAATGAAATAGGAATTTAATATGTGAAATAGCTAAAAGATAGGTTCTTCATTAGAGCATCAACGAATCACTACAAAAGCAAGCAAAAATCAATAAAATAAATACTTGAGTGCTATCCTTTCTTGAAATCCAGGAGGACTCAATTGTTTTGCTAATGGGTAGCTAGGAATCACTTCCTTCCGACCCTTCCCCTTGGACCCATTGCTGCATAGATCCTCTGGCTTGAGGGTGTGGGTTTGAAACTTTAATATTTGTCTGCATTTCTGACATGCAGAAAATCCCTTTAGCCCTTCTGTTTCCAGTTTGCTGGCTTTTTTTGCACCAGCCCTTTGCTGCACTCGCAGACTATACGAAACCCAGGCCTCGGGGCTGCCAGTCCTCCTCTGACAACGGGCCTCCGCAGACACTTGCCTGAGTCCTGGGATCCAGACCACAGCTTTGTCCTAGGCCTTGTAACAGAATTCACACCTTGCTTCTCTGCCCATCACTCCAGTTTCTCTAAGGAAGAGGGTTGGAGCCTTGCCCTGATTTTCTCCAGCTCTGCCAGGGTTCCTTCTGTGGCCCACGTTGGATTCCCATGTTCTCCAGGCCTTAGTATGACTCCCTCTACTCCACATCAACTGCCCTCCTGCCCTGTTCCGTGGGGCCTTTCTCCCTCCAGTTGGGATGCAGTGAAAAGTTGCTTTTCCAGCTTTTCCTTTGCTTTCTGGTGCCTGAAAACACATGCACTTACCATTTTCATCTTACCTGGGTTGCTGGTATTTACTCTAGTCTTGGGCAAGGGAGGACACCTTAATATAACCATGGCCCTTGGACTGTAATTCCTAGTGTTTTTCTCTGGAATGGTAGCTGCCCTCTCCCTGAGATTTTTGTCACCGACTTTTACTGCTGAGGGGTGGACCCATTCATTCAACCTGAGGGCTTCTAGTGATTTATTATTCCAAGTTAAGACAATTTTATGAATGAAAGGGGGTGTTATTGATAGTTATGACAGAATAACAGGAATACACCAGTACTATTCCAGGAGAAAGTTGTATTCTTACTCTGACCTTGTCTTTAGCAGCCAACATAGAGCCAAGTTTCCCTTGTCCAGGGGCTATATCTGGGGCCATTTCTCTTGGAATTGATAGATGGATGTGACGGCTGCCACACCCAGCATGTAAGCACATGGCTTTAAACTCTCATAATGGTGCAGCTCTTAGATTGACCCTTTTCTAAGTTCATGGACTTAGACAAGTAGTTCCTTTGGTGATTCTCAATTTCCCCATCTGTACAAGGAGTATAATCGTAACTGTCTTAAAGATGGCTTTCAAGATTAAGTAAGACAACATAGATAAAGCATTTGACTTGAGATAGTTCAATGAATTCTAGTTTCCTTTTCTTCATCTTTTCCTAATGAAGCCCACAGAGCATGTCAACCCATTTCTAATTCCTCTCCTTTAATGGAAAGATGGTCTGTGATCTGCTGTTCAATATTCCTTGTTAAAATGGATTTTCGGTTTTGCATTTCCAATGCCTTCTAATGTAAAATAAATTTCAGCCCAATAAAAGGGCTGAAATTCAATACATTAAGGAAAGTAATTTTAATGTATGAGATGGAAAAAGAGATTTAGCTTAGGATCCCAAATATGCAGGAGCATGAGATGCATTGAGAGCATGATTCTGCTAAATGATAAGGGATGGAAAAAGGAATCCTGTGCTGGAACATAATTAAATGACTGGAGAAGATGGCTAATGGTATTAAAATGAGAACTTTTAGCTCTAGACTACAAATTTTAACTCCAAGTGAAAAGTATCATGCTGTTGCTGGCTGCTGAGAGAAGAGAGTCACCAGAGCCCACTGTTATACCATGGAAACAACGTTGTCTCAGACAGAAGGGCTGGCTTCAAATCTTTGCTCTGCTATTCATCAGCCATGCCCTTGAATCAGACCCTCACACTCTCTCAATGTTTGTTTTCCTACCTGTAAAATGGGTGCAATAATATGTGCTGAAGAGATCTGGTATGAGAATTATGTGAGAAACTTTATTTTGTTTATTTTTACTTAAAGAGACCTAGCACACTTGGCAGCACGTGACCATCAATTATACCGTGAAATGGGTGAATGAGTTAGTTTTTATTCCTTCCTCTTTAGGAATCTGAATTGAATCTGGAAATCCATATGCCCTTTCATCTCTTCTTTTCACTTCAACTCTATTTTTCTGCAGGGATTAATAAAAGTTTCTTGTTTTTAGAACTTTGATGCCTAGATCTGTAATAACAACTGAATATTACAGATGTACTAAGTGAGAAGCTTAAGGGGCATCTGATTAGAAATTCTCTAGACTCTTATTAGGCTAGTCTGGAACCGCTGGTCCAGGAAACACTATATTTGTGGGATGTTAATAGTTATTCCTCCAAAAATAGAATGCAAATTCAGATGTTTTTGAGAAACCCTGGGTAAATAAAATGAAATAGATTTCTTTATTGCACAGTTTTTCAGATAGTTAAATGAGCCAAGGTGCATTGTGAATCTCCAGCATGGGGCCATGTCACATGCACTATCTCTCAAACATGTTTGACCATGGTCCCCATAGTTTTTGTGGGATATTTTTAGAGACCAATGGTCCATGGCATGCTTTGACAAGTACTGTTCTGATACTTTTTATAAATTTGAAAAAAAGTTTACATTCTAATATTAAGTGCAAAAGCAAACTACTAAATGTCATAAACTATAAAATCATGATTATGGTAACATATATTTAAGAGACGGGCAGGACATCTATTAAAATATTAACCTATCAACTAAAAGTGTACTCTTGGGGAGGGAGACTTATAGTTTTTATATTTATTTTGCTTCCTGTATTTTCTAGTTTTTCTACAATGAACGTGTATTGCTTTTATAGTTCAGCAATTTTACTATTCTTTTTTCTTTTGGTTAAACAATCTCAAAAGGAATCATTTTCTTTCCACCTACAATGTTAGATCCACCTGAATGAAATATGCCTTTCATTGCATCCTGAGAAGACGGAAGAATCACAAAAAGCCTTCAGAAGCCCTTGAGGGATTTTGAGGGCAGTTAAAGCAAAGACTGTAAACCAAAGAAAAATACGCAAAGATATAAGAGCAGTAAGAGCAAAGTGGGGACAAGGGATATTGAGTATCTGAAGGGAAAAATAAGAAGCATAGTCTATCCTGGAAAAGAAAAGAAATGTCATGGCAAAAAACAACTGCAGTTATTTATGTATTTATTTATTTTTTATTATACTTTAAATTCTAGGGTACATGTGCACAATGTGCAGGTTTGTTACATATGTATACATGTGCCATGTTAGTGTGCTGCACCCATTAACTCGTCATTTACGTTAGGTATATCTCCTAATACTATCCCTCCCCTCTCCTCCTCCCCACAATAGGACCTGGTGTGTGATGTTCCCCTTCCTGTGTGCAGGTGATCTCATTGTTCAATTCCCACCTATGAGTGAGAACATGCGGTATTTGGTTTTCTGTTCTTGTGATAGTTTGCTGAGAATGATGGTTTCCAGCTGCATCCATGTCCCTACAAAGGACATGAACTCATCCTTTTTTATGGCTGCATAGTATTCCATGGTGTATATGTGCCACATTTTCTTAATCCAGTCTGTCACTGATGGACATTTGGGTTGATTCCAAGTCTTTGCTATTGTGAATAGTGTCACAATAAACATACGTGTGCATGTGTCTTTATAGCAGCGTGACTTATAATCCTTTGGGTATATCTCCAGTAATGGGATGGCTGGGTCAAATGGTATTTCTAGTTCTAGATCCTTGAGAAATCGCCACACTGTTTTCCACAATGGTTGAACTGGTTTACAGTTCCACTAACAGTGTAAAAGTGTTCCTATTTCTCCACATCCTCTCCAGCACCTGTTGTTTCCTGACTTTTTAATGATTGCCATTCTAACTGGTGTGAGATGGTATCTCATTGTGGTTTTGATTTGCATTTCTCTGATGGCGAGTGATGATGAGAATTTTTTCAAATGGAATCTACTTAAACTAAAGAGCTTCCGCACAGCAAAAGAAACTACCATCAGAGTGAACAGGCAACCTACAGAATGGGAGAAAATTTTTGCAAACTACTCATCTGACAAAAGGCTAATATCCAGAACCTATAAAGAACTCAATCAAGTTTACAATAAAAAAACAAACAACCCCATCAAAAAGTGGGCAAAGGATATCAACAGACACTTCTCAAAAGAAGACATTCATACAGCCAACAGACACAACTGCAGTTTTTGTGAACACCTACAATGGTAAGGAAGAGGCCAGCCGTAGCCCACACCCAGGTGGCTGACAAGAGCTCGCCAGATCACAGGGCCACCTTCCTGCCTGAGAACTGGATGTCCTCTGGGTCTTCCTGAGATTTACAGTACATGGGAGATCTGTTTACACATGGTCTCGGCAGACCCGGCAGATCCGTGTCAAGATCCTAAATCAGTGAATCCCGAGGGAAGCAAAAGGCAGGGACAGAAGCATGGTAAAGAGGTGTAAACACCCTTTTGTAAGCCCCATGGAGGGGTATAGGCTTCAACAGGGAGCAGTTTAATAGACTTTGGAGATTGACTGTTTGGGGTTAAGTGTTGGCTCTGCTACTTATACTTGTGTGGTTTTAGATGCTTTTCTTAATCTCTCTGTGCTCTGGTTTCTGTAAAATAGTAATAAGTATCCTACGTAGTTGTTTTGAGGATTAAATCGATAATTCTAGCCCTCCATATCCCTGGGTTTCTCATTTGTAAATTCAACCGACTGTGGGCTGAAAATATATGGAAAAAAACGGAACGTGTCCTAAACACATACAGACATTTTTCTTGTCATCATTCTCTAAGCCATATAGTATTCAGCCCTATTGACATAGCATTTGCAGTGTATTAGGTATTATAAGTAGCCTAGAGATAATTCAAAGGATATGGGAAGATGTATGTAGGTTACATGCAAATAGTACGCCATTTTATATAAGGGACTTGAGAATTTTGGTAACTGAAGGGGCTCCTGGAACCAGTTTCCCATAGATACAGACAAATGACTGCATATGGAAAAGACTCAGCAGTGAGCCTTTTATAAATGGTTGCATTAGTTTTAATAAAGAAGTAAATAACACCTATAAATAGTTACCCAGGGTTTCCTGGATTACAGCTGCTATGGTCTGAATGTTTAAGTGCTCCCAGAATTTGTATGTTTAAACCTAATCACCAATGCTATAATATTAAGAAATGGGGCTTTGGGAAGTGATTGGGAATGGCATTAATGCTCTTTATTTATTTATTTATTTTTAAGTCTTGAAAACTAGCACAGGAACAGAAAATCAAACATGTTCTGATTTATAAGTGGGAGGTGAACAATGAGGACACATGGACACAGGGAGGGGAAGAATGCATACTGGAGCCTGTCATGGGGAGGGGAGGAGGGAGGAACAGCATTAGGAAAAATAGCTAACGCATGCTGTGCTTAATATTTCCGCGATGGGTCGATAGGTGTAGCAAACCACCATGGCACATTTTTACCTATGTAACAAACGTGCACATTCTGAACATGGACCCCGGAACTTAAAAAAAGAAGAAAAAAGGCTTGAGTGAGCCTGTTTGCCCCTTCCAGCATGCGAGGACACATACAAGGCACCATCTATGAGGAATGAGCTCCCAACAGATGCTGATTCTGTTGGTGTCTTGATCTTGGACAACCTCCAGAATTGTGAGCGATAAATTTCTGTTGTTTATACATTACTTGGTCTAAGGTATTTTGCTATGGAAATCTGAAGGGACTAAGACAACAGCATATGAGAATGCTATCCTGATTTCTGGACTTCAAATTATTTATAAAATGTATGGCACTGTCAGCCAGATACAGGCCATATTGAGGCAACACTGAATGAGCAAAGTTACTTTCCCACTCCCTTCTGGGGAGTGGGACACAATTATCAATTGTGTTGAAATTCTCCTACGTGTTATATGAGGTATCTTTAACTGGAAACTTGCATTAGTCAGGTTTTGATACAATGATTCTGTGTAACAAAGAATCCCCAAATAGCAACACATGCTTGTTTCTTATTCACAGGTCTATGAGTCAGCTATGACTCTGTGGTGCTTTCCTGGGCTCAGCTGGACTTGGCTTCAGGCTGTAGGTTGGGTTGATATCTGATCCATGGGGCTCTCATTCTGAGACTCAGGCTGAAGGCCACATGAATCCTACTCTTCTCACAGTGAATGACAAGCTCATAAGAGTACATGAGGACAGTAGGAAACTCGCCATGTGTCTTAAAGCCTCACCTCAGAACATGCTGTCTCCTCCATCTACATTCTATTGCCCAAAGCAAGTTATATGGCCAACTCCAATGCCAGTGGGATGGAAAGTACACTCTGTTCACAGGACAGCCACAGCAGTGGCAAAGTGGGAAGGAGGAATTACGGATAAATAATAAATACTATTTATGTACCACAGGATCTATAAAAATAACAAAAGTATGAGCTGAGAAGGACTGAACTCACGTTATGGAACAAACATAGAACAGTTTAGTAAACAATAAACTGCAATTGCATCGTGTTTGTGTATTCTGAACTCACGACCCAAACCCCTTCAAAATCTAGTCAGACAAAACCAACGAATTATCCATAAAGATGCATGTGCACATGTACCCAGAGGAGTTATGGTGCAAAGCACACACCCAGCATTAACCATGGCACCCTTCTAGTCTTACTTACAAAACCCCTCTCACCAAGGCTCTGGAGAAACCCTAGCCAGAAAAGGCAAGAAGAAAACGCCTGGATCAGTTCCCGGCTCACTTACAAACCTTCCTGATCCAGACAGTGCTTGGGTCAGAGCTAATCTTCCCCTGACGAAGAATTTTTAGTCTCTCTCTGCTATTGTTTTCAGTCGAGCGCAATCATCAAATGAACACCTTTTATGCTGGTCCTTTCTGTCATTTTTCGCTACTGCACACATATATACATATTCAGGGATGTCAAGTGCAGAATTTCTCGTTCAAATGTTCAATACATAAATAATTACATAAAACAGTGAATGACTACCTGCAAAACAACCTGCTGTGGAAGCCGAGGGACTGCAGGTGGCAGGCAAATGAATTCTGACCAGCACTTTCTAGATGATTTCCTTACACTCAGCAGTCCTTTATCTGTGATTACTTCCTGTGTCCTGCTATCACTTTCCTGCTTCTCCCCTATTTTGTCTGCCCCAAAGCTAGAGTTTGAAAATGTCTAATAATTTCATTCATGTATACTTACATTACTATTTACCATCTAAAGGAGTTAATTGGCTCCACTTGGAACACTGACATTCTCTTTCAGTTCCCTTGGGGAACGTTTATTTATTTATTTATTTTTCCAGGCAAAATCATTTGCTAGTTTTATCCTTATGGGCTGAAAAGGCACATATTCCACCCTGGGAGGAGGCCATTCCCTGTTCATGGAACCTGCCCGTCCTAGGTGTTCACTGGAGAGGCGGTGGACTCACCCACTTCTCAGTTCAGGGACACACTCTGGCAACTTCTTTTCTAGCCTTTAGATACAAAGGAAGATACTGCATCTCATGGACTAATGGATGTTCAAGTCAGCTTGTGGGGGTCACATCTGTTTTATGCAAGCAGACAAGGTGAATTATTGAAGTAACAGCTTTCTCAGGTATGGGCTCTGTGGTGTGATCAATTATATATAATGTGCACTCAGGCAAAAAAGGAGGTGTTTCAAGGCCGCTGGAGCTATTCCACCTTCAAACAAGGGAGAGCAAGCTGGAGGCTTTTGTAGTGTCTTACACTCACCCATGGTGGCTGAACTGATGAGAGACACATCAGACTTGCCAGGGAGAAACAATGGGGTCTCCTCTGTTTGTGAGCGGTGTTTGTCCTCTCCAGATCCCTTTGTAATTTTTGTCTGACTTTCTTTTCCCTGGCATATAGTGCATGGCACAATACAATAACAAGGATAATAACAGCTACCATTGCATTGAGTGCATTAAGTATGTAACTCGGTGTGCTATTATGGTATGAAATCCTCCTAATGATTTCATACCATTAGGTCTTTGTGAGGTAGGTCTTTGATAAGCCTCATTTTACAGTGGAGAAAATGGGACCTTAGAGAGGTTGCATGGCTGGTGAGAGAAGTCCAGCCTGTTTGGCCCTGGAGCTTACGTATTATACACCACATTGTACTGCTCTTAGGCAGTTAGTCTATTTTAATTATTGTTGGTTGAGTGAATAAATGAATGCAGGAATATATGTCAGAATAAAGAGTTTCTCAGGGGGGATATGAGATAAAATGCCCTCTCTAAAAATACAAGGAGAGTTGATATCTCATTTGATTCCTAAAGAAGGAGAACAGCAGCTGCCCCTTGGCCCCTGACTGTCTGCTTTCAGAAGAGAAAGCAGAGACAACCGGAAGGTGCCCTGGTTTACACCCCAGCTCTTTGCTCACCACTGTGTCCCAGAACCCAGCACAGTGCCTGGGACAAATCACAGGCTAAAAATATTAGGTAATTAAATGAATGAATAAATTTGATGATGTTTATGAGAGCAGCAGTTGGTTTCTGGCACCAATAAAGAGCTCAATAACGTATTTGTGCCAGGGTTGGAAAGAGAAAAAATGCAGGAAGGGAGACAAAAAAGAGAAAGTGACAGGAGTGCTCTTGACAGTGATGCTTGCGTAGAGCTGAGGGAGCAGAAAGGCTAGCCAGGCAAATGCTCAGGGTTCCAGCTCCCCCAGGTTATCTACCCTTGCCCAAGCCCCGGCCCAGGGAGGACAAATGCTACCGTGTGCTCCTTGGAGCTTTAGAAAGGCACACAGTGAGACAAATAAGTGATGTTTGGCCCATTTATTCCTCCCTCCCTTATTCTCTCGCTAGCTGTCTTCCTTTCCTTCCATCTTCGTTTTAGTTTAGGAAATGTTCCATTTCGCAGCCCCATTCAAAAACTATATATGTAATTTCCAAACCCAGAGTCATATTTGAATATCTGAATGATGGCATGTGACAAATCTCATTTTCTGTCTTGAAGAAAACTAACTTTAGAAAGGTTTCTTTCCTGTTTTATATTGGGGGTGGGGATCATTGGGGAACCCTCAAAAGACTTCTTGCATGGCTAGCAACTCTTGAAAAGATATGTATTTTTTATTTTTATGTTAATGAGCAGGACATATATGGAGCCTATTTCCCATCCATTTCACATGTTTTTTCTAATGAACAAGTGTTTACACGCTTGGCAGAGTACCCTGGGCATTTGGTTGACCTCAACATATTTGAAATATGATTTGAGTTGTTTGTCCAACCCTCCCTGTTCTAGTGAATCATTGATAATTGATTTTTTTTTTTCAGGGGCTCTGGAGGGGAAGAGTAGGTGTCATAAGTAGCTTTGACCTTGAGAAGTCTGGAGACCTTGATTTTTATTATTGTTGTTAATTTTTACATGATGGCCAATTTGAAGTTGCATATGTATCATTTTACCAAGATTTGATACTTTATAGGTCTGTCACTGTAACTATCTAAGCCTCAGTTTCCATTTTTTGTGAAATGAATACCAAATGCTTCTTCCACGGGGTTGTTTTATTGGATGGATATCCAGTGCTAAGCACCAAGCCTGACGTATAGGCTGTGGTCAGTGAATGTTTCCTTCTTCTCTCAGCTGTTCAAGACTGTTCAGGCCTGGGATCAAGTGCACACAGCGCTCTCCTAGACTGAGAATGACCAAGCCAGCTGAGGATTTAAGAAACAGAGGGAAGGTGGTGATGTACATGTGCTCTGTGTGCACTAGGCACTCATGAAATGCCTATCAAGCAATCAAATGACAGATTAGTGAACTAGACTAATGAAAAGGCAATTAAAAGGAAGACTCAGCATTGTTCATACATCAAAATATCATTGTGTCCCTCAGTCCCACAATACAGAGTTGATATGAAAGCCCTTGTCACGAGAATCTCTTGTAGTGAAAAGACCTGGGTTTGAATCCTGCCTCTACTACTTATAACTGTGAACTTCATTAAGTACTTACCTCTCCAAGTCAGTTTGCTCACCTGTGGAATGTAGATAGCATGCCATGACATCGTGGGAGGAGTCAGTGTTATATTCTCTCAGTGGAGGGCCCATAGTAGGTGTTCAGTAAATGCTACTTACTCTTTTCTCTTCCTCCTCCTCCTTGTCCTCCTCCCCTACCTCCTTTTCCTTCTTCTCCTTTCTCTCTAGTAAAATGCAAATAATTGTAGCATCCTTACCTGTAGAGTTATTGTCAGGATTAAATGTAAAACATTTAGACCAATGCCTCATACACATTAAATGCTGCATTGGTTGATGTTAACTTATTTTCATATGGCACTTCTATGATGGAGACCAGGCAGGGCAAGTCTACATAAAAATCTTTTCTGATTTGTCTCTAGACAAGAAATCTAAATAAAAAGAAATAAATAGCTCATGTAACTTAGCTGCTTTTTTATTTTAGGGCATTTGATTTTTGGACTGTCTTTCTGGTGCATTTTAAAGTTGGTCAACTTAACTTGGAAATATTTAAATAAGCATTTAAATGTTTTTCTGGAAAACATTTTCCATACTGCCCTGACCAGACTCCTCATTCTAAGACTGATCCCAGATGCCACTGATATTTTCAGCTCAGAGTAGTGGTTCCTTTATTTAAATGCGTTGACTAAAACTCAAACATGAGGAGACACAAATGAAGAAAAGATGCCTGATGTCCACAGGGCATGACCTAGATGACTTCCACCCACAATGAGGAAGACTGATCCCCATTGCCACGTGTGATTCCCTGTGTATTTCGTGGCATGGCTTTGCAAAGTTGGCTCCTGGCCATGGCCACACAGACTCATTGCTATTAGTGGGTGTGATGAGAAGGAGGGTTGATCTGGAGTCCCTGGTTCTATTTCTTCCAGGCTGTGTGACATTGGACAAGTCAGTTGGGTTCAGTTTCTTCTCCTGAAATTTTCTCAAAAATTCCCACCTCAGGGTCCTTTCTGAATTATTTCAATGGAACAAATACAGGGAAGCACACAACAAGCTGTAAAGCGTCTTAGAAGCATAGGGACTGTTTCTGTGATGGTTAGTGTGGGAGTGGAGAAGCAGCTGGAAGAGTTGTTTGCTCTGTGGATTGCTTAGGTCCGTGCTGGCCTCTGCTTTGGGTCCTCTTCTTGCTTCCACCCTGCTGGTGTGCTTCCAGAACTGCCTGCAGTTCCTCCCAGCAGCCACGTTCTTCCTTCTGCCAGTATGGCTCTTCTCCTTCTGGGGTTCCTTGGCTGAGATTGGGCCAGTAAGCAGCTGAGACTGGAGATGGGTGAGAGCTGGGGCATCTGCTTCTTTTGGAAGGCGGTAAAGAAAAGGGTGAAAAATATTTGCAGTGACCCAAGCAAGGCTGAGGTGAGGCAGAGGAAAGTAGCAGGGACAGAATCCTGAGAAACTGAGACTTCTTCTGTAGACACCAGGTAGGCATTGTGAAGGAAGGAAATGGGGAGGGAAGTGTTTAGGGTAGTGGTAAAAAAGGCCACACTTTTGTCTCATTCCTGCTCCAGAATCGATGTGAGTCACTTGGTGCCCTTATTCTCTTCTTTCCTTCATTCTTGTTTGACCTGGTTCTGTGGACCTTTGTCAGCAAAGACTAGCAATGTTCTCATGTTGTTACATGACATGGTTGAATGACAATCATTTTGGAGCTCTGTGTGGGTGTGACAGGGAGCATTCCTAGTACACACAGGCGTTGACTTTAAGACCAAAATCTGTAGGCCTTTACCCTGCATATCATACCAACTCAGACCCAACATCTCTAATCCACCCTCTCTAACTCTTTAGCCAACCCACCACTCCAATCAAGCCAATACCTTCCCTTGTCTGCCTCAGGCCAATCACTTTCCAATTGCTCCTCTCACTTTTCTCGTCCTAGAGTCCCCCTTTAACTCATTCTCCATAAAGCAGTCCACAAAGAATAGTCTTTCAGAAATGTAAATTAGAACATATCACTCGCCTGCTGAAACTCTCCAAGGACTTGGAGTGAAAATACAAGCTCTTATCCTACCACATAAATATCTAAATAAATGCTGCCTGATTTGGCAGCTCCTAGTGACCTTTGAAATGGGGCTGGTGTACATTGGGATGTGCTGTGAGTATGACACACTCACCAGATTTAGACAACTTTTCATGAATCAAAGAGTAAAAATTATTTAATTAATAATTTTTATGATGATTACATATTAAAATAATAATATTTTGAATTTGTTGGGTTAAGTAAAAAAAATATATATATATATTTTTGAGACAGATTGTCCCTCTGTGAGCCGGACTGGAGTGCAGTGGCACCATCTTGGCTTACTGCAAGCTCCTCCTCTTGGGTTTCAGTGATTCTTGTGCCTCAGCCTCCTAAGCAGCTGGAATTAGAGGCATGTGCCACCACGCCTAGCTAATTTTTGTAGTTTTAGTAGAGATGGGGTTTCACCATGTTGGCCAGGCTGGTCTCAAAATTCTGACCTCAAGTGGTCCACCCGCTTCAGCCTCCCAAAGGGCTAGGATTATAAGCATGAGCCACCATGCCCAGCCACCGAAAATCTATATTTTAAATTAGTTTTACTATTGTTATGCGTGTCTATGTCTAGATATACAGATAGACAGACAGATGGTAGGTAAGTAGATTACATAGCTAGCTAGCTAGCTAGATAGATAGATAAGATGATAGATAGATAGATAGATAGATAGATAGATAGATAGATAGACTGATAGATAGACTCTATATACATACACACTAGAGAATTTTAGGTTACATATGTGGTTCACATTACGTTTCCACTGGACAGCACCAGTCTAAGTGATCTAATGGCTGCCTGACTCAGACTTGCCTTCTGCCCTCCCCCTGCTCGCCCTCTGAGCTCAGTCACTCTGCACTTCTTCCTTTTCCCAGGTCAGGCAGTGTTCATCCCCACCCTGTGTCATTCCTTCTCATTGTTTACTCTGTCTGGAAGGCTTCCCCTCATCTCAGCCTGGATGGCTCCTTCTCTTCTTTCAGAGTTCAGCTCAATGTCACCTGCTCTGAGATGTCTATCCAATAAAAAAGGCTATGCTATCATTTTTCTTTCCATAGCATTCTGTTTCTCGTCTGTATGGCACTTATCATGAGGTGATGGCTTCCTTCCTTCCTTTCCTTCCTCCCACCCTTTCTTCCTTCCTCACCTCCACAATATAACCTCTATAAAAGCAGACACTTTGTCTTGTTCATTATTGTGTCTTGGTGACAAGAATAGATCCTGGCATGCGGAAAGCACTAAAGCAAAATTTGTTGAATGAATAAATATGATTTTGAGTCATGGATGCTGTCAAGACAAAATAGCCAGAGAGGTATTTATTGAGCACATCTTATGTGTCAGACATTGTAAGAAAAACTATATATATCCTGTCTCACAGACATATACTAGCTACAGATCTCATAGATATATATTCTGTCTCATTTGGGGTCTGCAAACTATGGTCCATGAATCAAATCTGGTCTGCTATGTGGTGTTGTAAATAAATATTTTTTGGAACATGGCCATGCTCAGTTGTTTAAATATTGTCCACGGCTGCTTTTGTACCACGACATGTAGTAGAGTAGTTGCTGGAGGGACCGTGAGGCCCGATGTCTACTTTCTGGTCATTGACATTAAAAGTTTGCTGATTTCTAAGGTAGATAAGAGGTGACCTGAAAGGGCTATAGTCTCCCCAATAAGTTCATGATTCTTCCAAATGAACATGAAATCAAAGTAAAATGCCTGTAGTTCAAATGCAGCTTCAGTGGAACTTTCTTAATCTCCCCTTGAGACTATATCGTGTCCCCAGGTACCTTTATGTAGACACGATAGACATGCGTTGGCAAAAGCAACCCAACACTGTGAGTGAGGTATTGTGATGCTCATTCTGCAGATGAGGTGACAGAGATTCAAAGTAGATAAAACGCAGAGCAGGGATTGAAGTCCTGACCTGCCTCATTCTGTGGCTACAGCAGTTTGAGAAATCCAAACAGAACGCCCTCCACACTTCCACATGCACACGTTAAAGAATTACCCTGAATGCCCTGACTGTCTTAGTTTTGCTTCAGCATGGGTAATTAGTGTCAAGTCCTGGAAGGCTGACTATAGAGTATACCTGGCTCCTGTCCAAGCTATTAAAGAGTCTGAGGAGCCTATATCAAATCAGAAAATAGTAATGATCTCTGGCTTCATTATAATAGAAAGCAAATGAAAACGATACTTAAAAATTGTTACTGAACTTCTGTGGCGTGCACCTTTTTCTTTGCATATTGTTTTCTTTAAGTTACATACAAAAGTTTTCCATGGTTGATTAAGTTTGCCTTGATTTCAAGCCATTGTATTAATGTCTGGTTTTACTTTTTCTAGCCTCCATTTCCTCTCATTACCAATTTTTTTTTTTTTTTTTAAATCTTGAATTGACAGAGAGTCACTAAGACAAGCACAATGCGGCTTAAAAAATTATTTGCAATAGAAAAAACAGATTTCTGTAATGAGTTTGTTCCCTGTAGACTCTGCCTCCTCCCCATGTATGTGGCCCTCTTCATTGGCCCAAATCAGCTTCTGATGTGATATCCTAGTGACTTCTGGGTTGTCCACAGGCATCTCACCCAATTATCCAATCCTACTTTCTGATCCTGGCACTTATCTAAGAAATAGTTCTGAGAGGAATCTTCTCTCTCCAGGCAGGCTTTCCTTGAGGCCAGTGTGTAGTTCACAGCATGATGGTCTCATGGTTATCAGACTTCTTACATGACCCAGTTTTCCTTGGGCAAGCATAGGAAGCTGGCACCTTCCTATGACTTGCTTCTAAAATCCCAGAAGATCAAGATCAATTCCATTGCATTCTACTGATCAAGTCCATCATTAAGAGTAGCCCAGATTCAAGAGGTCCAGAAGTGGATTAGACCTCATCTCGTGATGGAAACAGCTGCGTGGAGGTGCAGGGAAGGAGTAACAGGTGCCTATCTTTGGGTATTACCCACCACACAAGATAATTTCAACATTTCTTCACTCTTTACAATGTGTTACCAAAATGATTACAAAAGATGCCTTCATGTATTAACATTATATGTGAATGGATCAAGCTTGTATCTCTAGGCACAGCATGGACACAGGCCAGAACCAACAGAAGTCTTCACCATAAGTGCCAGCAAGAGAAAGAGGCTGTGCTATCTCCATGTTCCTAAAATAACATTCTATAGCAGATCTCATCACCTGGCTGTTTCCAGGATCTACTGGAATCACTGATGTCAATCAAACCAGACCTATGGACTCAGATCAATTGCGTGGAATCAGATTGATTAAATGATCTTCTAAAAATACCACATGTCTGAAGAAGCTTTATCCTTAGTATTATTCCACTCATGTAGCCCTTACTTTCCTTAAAGTCAGACAAAATTTGTTTATTTTACTGAAAAGCAATTAATAGGTCAGAATGTGTAAGTATTTAATTCTGATATTTAATATTATTATTTCTTTCTTTTTCACATTGTCTTACAAGTGAATAATTAAGATTTCCAGCTAATACTATGTGGTGTTAGCTTCTATCATCAATAATTAATTGAACTGATTTTCTTGATCATGGTATTATATAATTTCCTGTTTAAACTTCTTCCCACCCTACCACAAATTATCTTCAAAATCAATTTCAGAATTTTTTGTTCAAATAAAAACTATCTTATAATTTGTCAGTCACTAGATGTATTTACTTTTTAAAAGTATTTTCTAAATACTATAAATAAAATGACCATTCTTATAAAAAAAAAAAGAAAAAAGAAATAGTCCTACCAATGGAACAGAATAGAGTCCTCAGAAATAATACCACACATCTACAGCCATCTGATCTTTGACAAACCTGAGAGAAACAAGAAATGGGGAAAGGATTCCCTATTTAATAAATGGTGCTGGGAAAATTGGCTAGCCATAAGTAGAAAGCTAAAACTGGATCCTTACCTTACTCCTTATACGAAAATTAATTCAAGATGGATTAGAGACTTAAATGTTAGACCTAATACCATAAAAATCCTAGAGGAAAACCTAGGTAGTACCATTCAGGACATAGGCATGGGCAAAGACTTCATGTCTAAAACACCAAAAGCAACGGCAGCAAAAGCCAAAATTGACAAATGGGATCTCATTAAACTAAAGAGCTTCTGCACAGCAAAAGAAACTACCATCAGAGTGAACAGGCAACCTACAGAATGGGAGAAAATTTTTGCAATCTACTCATCTGACAAAGGGCTAATATCCAGAACCTACAAAGAACTCAAACAAATTTACAAGAAAAAAACAAACAACCCCATCAAAAAGTGGGCAAAGGATATGAACAGACATTTCTCAAAAGAAGATATTCATACAGCCAACAGACACATGAAAAAATGCTCATCATCACTGGCCATCAGAGAAATGCAAATCAAAACCACAATGAGATACCATCTCACACCAGTTAGAATGGTGATCATTAAAAAGTCAGGAAACAACAGGTGCTGGAGAGGATGTGGAGAAATAGGAACACTTTTACACTGTTGGTGGGATTGTAAACTAGTTCAACCATTATGAAAAACAGTATGGTGATTCCTCAAGGATCTAGAACTAGATGTACCATATGACCCAGCCATCCCATTACTGGGTATATACCCAAAGGATTATAAATCATGCTACTATAAAGACACATGCACACGTATGTTTATTGCAGCACTATTCACAATAGCAAAGACTTGGAATCAACCCAAATGTCCATCAGTGACAGACTGGATTAGGAAAATGTGGCACATATACACCATGGAATACTATGCAGCCATAAAAAAGGATGAGTTCGTGTCCTTTGTAGGGACATGGATGCAGCTGGAAAGCATCATTCTTAGCAAACTATCACAAGAACAGAAAACCAAACACCGCATGTTCTCACTCATAGGTGGGAACTGAACAATGAGATCACTTGGACTCGGGAAGGGGAACATCACACACCGGGGCCTATCATGGGGAGGGGGGGAGGGGGGAGGGACTGCACTGGGAGTTATACCTGATGTAAATGACGAGTTGATGGGTGCTGACAAGTTGATGGGTGCAGCACAGCAACATGGCACAAGTATACATATGTAACAAACCTGCACGTTATGCACATGTACCCTAGAACTTAAAGTATAATAATAATTAAAAAAAAAATACAAGGATAAGATATACCCCTCCCCCCCCCCAAAAAAAAGAAATAGTCCTGAGAAACTGAGTCTGATTGAGCAGAGCCTAGTGCCCGTCTCCCTGGTAATCTTGAAGTCACAAGTGACAACATGAACCTGAGTCGTTACATTGACCAAAACGACGAAGAAGAGAGAAGAGACGCTGTAGAGAGCAAATTCCCATCTATGTGACTCATCTTATCTGTTTCTGACAGATGAAAAGTGCATGCAAATACTTGCTTGGTAGGGTGGGTGGGTTGGGAGATGACTGAAAGGATAGATGGATGGATGAGTGGAACAAAGTGAAGAGCAAGTTTGGTTTACTGGGACTTTTTTAGGTTTGGGGTGGGATGAGCAAGGCGGATATTTTAATAGTTGTTTTAGTGTGCTGTTTTATATCTTCTTCAGTCAATTCTAAAAAGCATAAAATATCATCTGCTTGGTCTTCCATGACAGAACACATTAGCCAGTGTTGTTTATTTTGTGACACTCAAGCAATGAGCTGTCAAAACCAATCTGCCCATTTAATCGATTCTGGCTTGTTTCCGAAAAGTGAAATTTAGCCTTTTACTGTTGTTAGCTATTATCCGTCTTCCAGTTAATTCTGAATTTTCACAGGTCATGCTAGATCACAAATAGTAATTCCACTTCACTAACATTTACAAGCTGTGAGTAACTGAGAGCTGTGTCTATGGTAGCACTTGACTTGGGATGCTCTTTAACCTCGGGCTGTCGACATAAGACAAAATCAAGTTACAGTCACCAGGGAGAGCAAGCAGGGTGGGAAAATGTCCAGAATAGCTCCACTTGTTTAAGATTTCCTTACTTGATAATTGCAGCATATACAATGTATATATAGAAACCGCTTGAGCTGCCTGCATTTACTTGTTTCAGTTAGCACACCCTTTTATTTAGGCCCCTGCTAGCTCCATGGCTATGCCTCAGTTTACATTAAGAGTAAACTGCACCATGAAAGAAAGCCAACCATATGCTGCCGCTGCAGTATGGGGGTGTGTGTGTGTGTGTTTGTGTGTGTGTGTGGACATTTGAGTCACAGAGTCAATTAGCAGTGCCTGGAAGCACTGGCACCCTGAGGATATTCCAGCCATCTCTGGTGCCATGCTTATTCTGCTGCTGTCTCTACTACAAAATTGGCTTTCAGTACCATACCTTGAACATCAGGAGATGGTCTTTGTTTCTCCCGAAATCCTGGGTCCAAGATATTAAGAAAGTCCTTTATAGTTTCATAACTGCTTTTAAGAGGCAGTGTGGCTTTATTCCTTCTTTGATTGGGAAATGGTGGGGGTTGTGCATAGGCTGGAACAGAGGAAACAACTTATCCCCCTGAGCCCTTTCAACCACATGAACTAATGCACTGCTATGACTGTGCCAAGACTATGATTCAAAGAAACTACTAGAAGGCCGGGTGCAGTGGCTCACGCCAGTAATCCCAGCACTTTGGGAGGCTGAAGGGGGTGGATCACTTGAGGCCAGGTGTTCAAAGCCAGGCTGGCCAACATGGTGAAACCCTGTCTCTACTAAAAATACAAAAGTTAGCCACGCATTGTGGCACACGCCTGTACTCCCAGCTACTCAGGAGGTTGAGGCAGGAGAATCGCTTGAACCTGGGAGGCGGAAGTTGCAGTGAGCTGAAATTATTCCATTGCACTCCAGCCTAGGTGACAGAGTGATACCCCATCTCAAAAAAAGAAGAAAGAAGGAAAGAGAAAGAAAGAAGAAAGAAAGAAAGAAGAAAGAAAGAAAGAAAGAAAGAAAGAAAGAAAGAAAGAAAGAAAGAAAGAAAGAAAGAAAGAAAGAAAGAAAGAAAGAAAGAAAGAAAGAAAGAAAGGTAGGTTACTAAAGAAGGCAGTGTGGAAGCCAGACTATGAGAATGTGAGGCAGGCAAAGAAGGTAGTCATATGATGGCACCATTTTTCTCCTCTGTTCTCTTCGAGGGCATAGGCCCTGCCTGCAGGCTGCAACCCATGCCCCACACTGGAACCTGATGATGTCTGCATATCAGCTCTGACCTTCCATGCAACAGGCAGTATCAGGTGTATACAGGGTGTAGCTAGTTTCCTTGCAGTGCCCTGTGTTGTGGTCCTATTTAAGACTCAGTTTCCTCAATCAGCAACTGATGGGCAGTGAATTGGCTGCAATAGTCTTGGCCCTAGAAGTGTCACAATGAAGTGTATTACCACTATTATGGTAAACCAACTTTTGATATGAGATCTTTTAGGGTGGGCACTCTTTTTCAAGAGGAAACCATGCCCAGCATTACTGGAGGATGGGTAATGCACCTGTCATGCTGTGGTCAGTCTGATCACACTTGAAGGGCTGGGCTCAGCTCTATGCACCAGTGAGAAAAAGAACTGCAGTGGGCAGATAAGAGGGGCTAAATGCTAGTGTGTGTGGCCTGGGAAACAGCTTTGGAGATGATGTGTATTCTGTGTGGTCCAAGGAACAGAAATGTGACCTGTGATCCAGATAGCTTAGGGACACAGAGTCATCATTGGCATTTTTTGGTAAACAGGGTAAAAATGTTTCTAATCGGAGTGAACTACCTTGGAAGGTAGAAATCTCACTGTCACTCAATGTCTGAGCAGAGACAAGGGTGGGAATAGTAAGAGAGAGGATTCTTAACCAGTTAGGTGAACTAAGTTCTTAGGGATGATCCAGGTTTTGTGGAGCCTGGAGTTTATACGATTGTGGGATGCTGCTGAAACTACAAGAATCCATCACCCAATTAGATATACCAGTGAATATTTATTTATAATGAGAAAATAAGTCACAATACATTCCTAGGGCCTTAGAGATTTGTGACTCTTTCCTCTGAGCTCTTTTTAGGCAATTTACCAGGAGCACATTTACCACAAATGCTTTCTCCTTGTAATCCATCTTCCCATCTTCATATAGAACATTCTACAACTCTCAGCAAAACCCTCAGGCCCCTAATGGGCCTGCAAGAAGGAGTCCTGAAACCTAAACCTCATAACTTCATGTTACATCTTCCTGAACTGAGCTCCCACCTGGGCTTAGAATTGTGGGCGTGATCGGAAAGTAGAAGAGCCAGACCTTCCTTCAGGGAGTTCAATGGGCAAGTCACAGAGGGTGTAGGAGTCTGGGAAGAGAGCCCTAACTCTGGTGACGTCCCTTCCATGTGTTTGACACACTCTATGAATTTATCTCCTCTTCTTCAGAATATTAGTCAGAGGTCTCCAGAGAAGCAGAACCAATAGGATATTTATAAGAGGAGAACTAATTTTGGAATGGGCTCACATGATTATAGAGGACAAGAGGTCCCATAGTGTGCCACCTGCAAGCTGGAGAGCCAGGGGAGCTGATGACGTAACTCCCAATTTGAGGCTCAAGGCTGGAGGATGCAATTGGGGGAGCTGCTGGTGTATGCCCTTAGTCTGACACCCCTAGAACAAAGAGCTCCAATGTTCCAGGACAGGAGAAGATAATGTCCCAGCTCAGAAAAGAAAGAAAATTTGCCCCTCCTCCATCTTTTTGTTTTATCTGGTCACTCAGTGGATTGGACAATGCCTGTCCACATTGGTTAAGTTGATTTTCTTTACTCAGTCTAGTGCTTCAAATGCTAATTTCTGCCAGAAACACCTTCACAGACACATCCAGAAGTAATAATTAACCCAATATCTGGGCATCCCATGGTTCAGTCAAGCTGACACATACAATTAACATCATGATTGATTAGCTCCACTTTATCGTGGAGGAAGTAAGACTTGGAGATGTCAAGATTCATACTTGGACATGTCTGATTCTGTGTTCTTCTCACTTGGTGCTGCTAAACCCTTTCTACTGGGGAAGTTTTCATCCTGGGGGGAAGGACAATGACTTCTTCTTGAGGACAAACTGCGTTCAGAGGGCAACCCAGAATATCTATTGAATGTAGGAGTTAGATTGTGTTAGTCCATTTTCACACTGCTATAAAGAAACACCTGAAACTGGGTAATTTAGGAAGAAAAGAGATTTAATTAACTCACAGTTCCACATAGCTGAGGAGGCCTCAGGAAACTTACAATAATGGTGGAAGGGGAAGCAGGCACATCTCACATGGCGGCAGGTGAGAGAGAGAGAGAGGGAGAGAGACAGAGAGAGAGACCTAGTGAGGGAGGAGCTGTCAAACACTTGTAAAACCACCAAATCTCGTGAGAATTCACTCATTGTCATGAGAACAGCATGGGGGAAACCACTCCCATGATCCAGTCACCTCCCACCAGATCCCTCCCTTGACACGTGGGGATTATGAGGATTACAGTTCAACATGAGATTTGGGTGGAGACATAGAGCCAAACTGTATCAGAGACACAACACACACATCAGCATTAGTGCCATATAGATATATACACACTCTTGGCTCAAGGAAGAGACTTTCAAAATGAGAAGGAAATAATTCTTATTTTTACTCAAAGGAACATGGTGCTGAGGCTGCACTAATGATAAAATTACTGATGAGATCTGTGGGGAGCTCAACTTTCATTCAAAATAACAGTCTGGGGTCTTGCAGTTCTTCCTTAGAGCTGCTTCTTATTTTTCTCTGAACTCAAGGGAGAATTTCCATGATTATCTATGCCTTATTCTCTCCATTTATAACATTAGTCCTCATCTCTCCTTTAGGGTCATTATGAAGAAAAATGTGAAGGGATTTAGCATTTAATAGGCCCATTTGGATACAGATCACATGTGGCTATAAAAAGTCACTAGTATTAGTTTTGTTGTTATTAAGAAAATTGCAAATAATAAAAACACCAATTTAGCTACAAAAAGAATCTAAACTTCCTTTGATGGAAGTGAAAAAATATACTGTTTTTCTTTTTTATTATGAATATTCTAAAAGTAATTCATGTTTCTTATAGAGAACATTTACAGTACAGATAAATCATAACGGAAAAAAATCACCCACAATCTCACCTCCCAGATACAATAAACCATTGACATTTTCATAAATTCTTTCCTTGTCTCCCTCTCCTACATGTATACAAATGTGCATGTGTGCGTCCATGTGTGTTTGTATGTGTAAAACTAGAAAAAAATACTATAATCTTTTGTAACTTGCTCATTGGCATAATGATATACTGTGAACATCTATTTGTTTCAGTAAAATCTATTTACTCTCATCTTTTTAAAGTGGCTGAATTAATATTCCATTATCAACAGACCACAATTTCAAATAATTTTTACTGTGGGAACTTAAAATATTAACCGTTCTATACATTGATGCAATCAATATATTTCCTGGTTCATCTGGCTTTTTTCTTTAGAAGCATTTCTGGAAGTAGAATTATGAGGCCAAAGGGTATATGGATTTTATGGTTCTTGATACAGAGGTCAACCCTCCCTCCAGGAGGCTGTTCATTACTACTCATATCACAGTGCTTGAAAAATCCAGTTTCCCCATATCCCTGCCAGTAATAGGCATTTTCATTCTCTCAAAACTTTGCCAACTTGCAGTGTATAAATCAGCATTTTTGTACACATTTACATTTCTTGCTTAGTGGTGAGCCTAAATGTTGTTTTTCATGTGTTTCTTAGCCATTTGTATCTTGTCTATTATAACTTATCTACATCCTTTGTTCGTTTTTTTTCTAGAATATTTTTCCTTAATCTTTCCTGAGAAAGTATATTCAGCAATACTTTGTTTACCTTATTTTAGGATATATTTTCAGATTTCCTTAAAATACAATTTCCCCTACGTATTGTCTCCCTTCACTGAAGAAAGGCAAGCAATAACTTTTAGAAGCAAAAAGGGCTGACAATATAATTTCCACAAAGCATATTTGCATATTTAATATTTTTACTAGCATTCTATTCCTCAATTTTAAAACATGAACTAACTCTCTCTCTATCTCTTTGGATGACCTTGTGCTTTCAGTTTGGGTCCCTGAATAAATAGGCTACCTACCTGTTATGCTTTTGAAACCCAGGTTCTTCCATCATAATGTGTCTATCTGTGTATGTGGTTGGGGGAGTCAGGACTAAGACACTGTGTCCAGCAGATGTCTGTTTATATCAACAGCTGGAGGGCTTCTGCAACCCAAGCATCTATGATAACAGCACAGGCAAATTGTTGAAAATGACAGAGCGTGTATTTGGTATTGGAATGAGAACTATGTACATAACTCACTATGAAGACATTTCAAGCAAAATTACACCACAAAGTATAAATGACACATGGTAGCTTCTGATGCAAATTTCTCAGTCTCCACCAAGAATTGTAAAAATCTCTGCTCTGGTCTGGTCTGGTCTGCCCTGTCCTAGAATTCCTCTGTCTCTTCGGAGCTCTTCTCTTTCTACTTCTCCTGTCCCCAAGTTTTTCTCCTTCCTTCCTTCCTTTCTCTCTGTCTTTCTTCCTTTCTCTCTTTCTTTTCTTTTCTTTTTTTTTTTTCTTTTCTTTCTTTTTAGATGGAGTTTTGCTCTTGTTGCCCAGGCTGGAGTGCAATGGTGTGATCACGGCTCACTGCAACCTTTGCCTTCCGGGTTCAAACGATTCTCCTGTCTCAGCCTCCCAAGTAGCTGGGGTTACAGGCATGCATCACCATGCCTGGCTAATTTTGTATTTTTAGTAGAGACGGGGTTTCTCCATTTTGGTCAGGCTGGCCTCGAACTCCAGACCTCAGGTGATCAGCCCATCTTGGCCTCCCAAAGTGCTGGGATTACAGGCATGAGCCGCTGTGCCCAGCTGTCTCTTTCTTTCATCAGGGCCCCTTTTCCTAGTCACAGCATGCTTTCATTTCCACAGTTGCCATGTTACTCCTTATCCATTCATTCCTGAACTGGAGCACTTAAGGACACTAGCTTCTTCTAAAGCTCTTTGAAGAATGATTGTCCTGGTTATTGGAAACATTACTTCATTGTCCTGAAGCCCTCTGTCCCTGTGAGAACACCGCCGGCCACCCAGTGTTTCAACACTACTGCTTCACTTTCTGCTCATGCTATGGCAACTTTATAAGCTTTAGCAGAAGTATTTCCAGACTGGGGCCTGGTTGAAAACTATTTCTGCCCTTGTCATTATTTAAAGGTATGAACACAATGTGTCACTTCATTGAAACAGCCTCCCTGGCTTACCCATGGAACTCTTGAAATTGTAAAGGCTATTTACATGTCCTGGGGTCTGACCAATATTGTTTACATATTTATAACAATAACAACAAAGCCTAAAAAGACCTTTTAAAGCGTCTAGTGAGCTATGTATAGCTAGTATATTGGAAATGTTTATCAAGGTCTCACCCCTTATCTGAGATTTTCTGTTCCCCTTGGTAATCTTTTAGCTCATACAATTTCAACTGGGGTCAGAGATATGCTGACTTCATTTAAATTATTCCTCCAAGCCGTCATGAATATGAGGTCAGTTGTGTCTAATAGATGTCTACTGAAAGTATCTGAGGGATATCAGAGGATTTACAGGAACAAATTCTAGTTGCTAGTCAGGAGTTTCTATTCCCAATACTTTCTCCAACATCCTCTAAACCAGAGAAAACTTTTCCAGTATGTCCCTCCCTATGGGACCTGGCCTCCTAACACATTACCAACTCGCCTCTCTTTCCTCTCTTCTCTCCTCTCAATTTCTGGGCTCTCACTTTCCATTAAACATTCAAGACCTCTGTTTCAGTAGTAAGCAGAGCAATTTGTCTTTGCTTTGCCTTAACCTTCTTCTCCCAGACTAGGCAAAAGCCTTGTGTTTCATATTCAAAAGCGCCATTTATAAGAGAGTCATTTTGTGGAGATTAAGCTCTCTCAGTGCAGAATTGATGATAGCATGATAGTCACTAAATGTATAAATTGCATCACTGCTCTCACCAAATATGGAGCAGTGCAGCCCTTGGAGTTCCCATCTCGCTATCAACATCCATCCGTGCTCCTTTCCCATCCTTTCCCTTCACCTTTCTCTCTCCTTTTGATCCACTGATAGAGCCAGTTTTGCAGCCTTTCCCACTTTGCTGAGAAATCAATAGACTCAGGAATCTGACCCCTTTCCTTACCCTTAACAGCAGGTGCTGGGCCAAGATATTTAATGCCATTGTCCTCAACATGTGTTATCACATATTATCAGTCAACATCCATTTCTTTCATTTCCCTTTCCTCTTGCTCGTGGGATTTCAAGAACTACTGGATGCAGTCCAAATGGTTCAGTACTACCAGGCCTTCTGTAGGTTTATTTTTCTCTTTCTTTGACCTGCACCGTTTAGTGATTGCTTTAGGACACTGCATGGTTTATGTAGTCTCACAGAAGTGCTTCACCTCATTTTTGAGAAAATCCAATTTGATGTTCAGGAGGAAGTCTTAGTCATTGCTACCAAGTACTCTTACTCTGTTCTCCTTCAGAAAACTCATCCATCATCTGGCCTGGCCCAGTGCTATTCACCCAATGCTGTAATTGCACTGTGATTACCTGCACTGGCCCTCCTGCCTACCTTAGGTGCGATCATTTCTCATGAGCATAATCCATTGCTGTCATTGAGGGCTTAGAGGAAATTCATTTCCACTGTCTCCTGTGGATTCTAAATAAAATCTTTTAAGCAAAGACTAGACAAAAAGGAAGGCTGAGGACAGTGATGAATTCCTGTTTCCCTCTTAGCTAACATGTTCCCTTCCAAGACTAGGACCCATGCATTAGGAGTAAACAGATCACTCATCACAATATTTTGGTAATAAATTGCAATGTTCACTATAGTGTGATTGAAGCATTTATTAAGAATGATACTGCTAAATGAAAAAATTCTCTCTCAATTCATTTAAGATTATACTGACCTTTTTACAGAAAGTGACACTAATCAACCTGACATCAAGCACACAGCCAGGAGGACACTGACTCGGTCTGAGATGCCTGGATCCTAGTCCCATGTTAATGCATCTTGGTCTTTCTTACACCTCAACCTCAGCGCTTACCCCAGAGTACTACTAAAAATGGATCTCAAGGCTGTTTAATGGAGGTTTATGCCATTGTTGGGTGTTTCCAGGTACACCAAAAAAGCCACTGTCTTTATTTTGTAGGAGAAGAAAATATACAAAGAGATTCTAGGTGTAGAGTTGGAGGTGGGAAGAGTACGTTCTGGAAAGGGAAATAAACATGACCAGGAAGAATACAGTGTGAGGAGGCCTCCTGGGCTGGAATCATCAATGAGTGGCCTGTGGACCAGTAGCATCAGCATCACCTGGGAACTTGTTAGGAATTCAGAATCCCAGGCCCCACCTCAGACTTCCTAAGCCAGAATCTGCATTGATGCAAGATCCCCAGGTGACTCCCATTAAAGCATGAAGAGAATAATGTTCTAGGCAACCAAAGCCCCATACATACATATATGAGGCTGTCTATAAGTCACCTACAGAAGTTAAACCATCAACACCCTGCCTGGTAAATGTTGTGTGTTTACAGGGGAAGAAAGGACCAGGGGAGGAGCTAGGAAATGAGATATATATCTTGCTGTACACAGAGAGGAGCACCATGAACTCAGAGTGACATATCCTGCTTAGCCCAGGTAATGTCAGTCACAGTGAACAAAAACTCACGTTGAGCGTCATGTGGACCCCTCACAGCCAGTGCAGAGGATGTGACAATTGACCCTTCACATCCTTGCTATTCCTTATCTGCTGTGTAGCAACACAGGCATTAAGGGGAGTAACTCCAGCTTCTGTGTTAAACCCTGATTGGGCAGATCCAGTGCTTCTCCAAGAGTAGTTCTCAGGCCAGAAGCATCAGCATTACTTGAAAAATGTTTAGAAATGCAAATTCTCTGTTCTCATCCCAGACCTACAGAGTCAGAATTTTGGGAGTCAGTTTCTCCAGGAGATCCTAAGGCACACACTCCAATTTGATCATTGGAGAACCAATGGTCAAATACCACTGACCATTTGGTTCTAGTGTACTAATTGACCATTACCCTAGTGGGAATTAGTTAGGAAACCCAGCCCTAAGCCAATGAATGACAATGGGATCGGTTCTTGAATATGTATGACATCCCAATACAGACCAAAGAGACTCAAGTGGAAGGTTATTTGGGTTTTCTGAGGAAAGCTTCATAACATTTAAACAGAACCTTAAGAATAGTTTATCTCCCTCTAGATGATGCTGTGGACTCATATAGAGCAAATATTGCTGCAGCTGTCTAGTTGCTAGCCTGAAGGGAGCTGGCACAGGATGAGGACAGAGGAAAGGGAATAACAGGCAAATAGCATGGAGCCTGCCCACCTCTAGATTACACTTAGGTAAGCCATTTAATATCTTTGCTTCAGCTAGCTCAAGGTGGCTATTATTTGCAGCTCCAAGCATTTAACTGACAGCTTCAGTGCAGTGAATAAGCTGCAACATTGGCGTAGTTTTGCTGATGGGTCTCAACCCTCTTCAAACACAGAGGTGATACACAAACTATTTCATCAATGGCACAGTCTAGGCACTGACCAACGGGAAGAAATGATAGCTGGGGCACTTTATTATTCGTTAGAGGAACTCATCAAAAATCAAAATTCCTTCTGATTACTCCTGTAGCAATTATGGTACCTCTTCTACAATGTACCATCAGGGTAGAGCTTGATTTTTTTGTTTTGTTTTGTTTTGTTTTGACTCCAATGGGCCATTTTTGCCTTTCTGAAATCCTACAGCTGGCTGACAATCAAAGGGATACTTCTCACTGAGACTTTCCTTACACCCTAACTTTACTACTCTTTTTTAACCTCCCACTTGTTCTAAACATGGAAAAGGAGTAGCTCGTATTTATACTTTTTAATAAATCATCAAATACATCCTTCAATTCTCTTCCTTTCTTTCCTTCTTAAATATTCAAATTTAATAAAATCCTGATAAAAAGTTTAACAATTGATAAAACAAAAATTGTGTTAAAAGATTTGTTAAAATGAAGTAAGTTAGGGTTTAAAAAGCTTATACTAGAAAATGCGAGTATGAACTATTGACTTTTTTCACGATTATTTTAGTGTTGAATTGATCTTGTTCCAATTCTTTGGAAATTCTCTGAAAACCTAATTCTTCGAAATTGTTAATTCCTGTATAGTGTATTTATATGGTAACAGCCGTTTATTAATTAGGAATATTTGACTCACCAGAAAAAAAAAAAGCCTATATCTTAAATCATATAGTATGGGATTTTAATGTACTCTATAAAAAGATAAAGAGTGGTTAGTTTATTAAAATCAGGATCAAGAGCCTTTAATATAATTATCATGTGTACTATTGTGTGTGAAATGAGACATACGCGTTTTAATATAACTTATGCATTAATAGCTACTGGTAATGGCTAAACCATGATAGTCTGAAACTGCAATCTGTTTGCTAACTCCTGTTTCTCCTATCCATCAGAGGCATGTATTTTCACTTGAGTTTTAGACATGAGCACTGAAGATACTAATGATTAACAACTAGATCTCTTCCTTCTGGGAAAAAATCAATCTGAGTATATCATATCCTAATTGTCCTCAAAGAGAAATGTGGTAGTTGAATTCCACTTTAATTCAGACCTGAAGGTAACCCTGAAGACATCAATAGCTATATATGGGCTCCACATGTGGCTGGGCAGAGCTGAGTGAATTATGGCGGTGACATTCTCACTACCAAATACGGTGCCTTCCTTATCCCTAAGCAGCCAGTCACATATTCTAGTCTCATCAACAAAGTCTTATCAGAGGGTTTGTTAAGAAGACATCTTATGAGATTCAATATTAAGTTTTGAAAAACGCAGTAACCTCATTTTTAAAAGAAATTATAAAATCACAGTAAAATTCTGACTGACCTACATTAATAACACATCAAATTTTAAAATTACAACTATAAAATTCAAACTGACCTAGATTAATAACACATCAAATTGAGATCCTATGATTTACTGTGATCTGATAGCCTATAACTGATGATCCTGCTATGTCACTTAATAGATGATTTCAGAGGTAGGTCTCCTAGCAACATTACAGCTGGTATTAAGTCTGTTAGAATGCCTGACCAGGAACCATGAATTAGTACAGCTCTTTGAGTTGTTTCTGCCCTTAAGCTAGCAGGGAGCATGATTGGAGTTCATGGTAGTCTTCCAGGACCACATCACTTTGGGAGCCCTCTGGCAATTGAAAACATGTCTTTTCACTCCTATTGTTTCTTGTGTTGCTAGAATCTTGAGCAGAAAAGCCACTTCTTTAATCTCAAGGAATCAGAAAAACTATCTTTTTGTATTTTTTCATGATTAATTCTCCCTTGCATCTTCTATCTTATTTCTCTTGAGTTTACTTATAATGCACGCATTGGCTCTCTCAGGTCTGATCTCTACGTCTTTTAAATCTATCCTTTTCCCCCAAATTCTGCAAGAACAAGGCAGCTTTTAGATTAACCAGACTGGTAGCTTCTATTGTCAGCATATCTCTCTGGAAAATTGGAAAATTTGGAAATGTTTAAGCAATTGTATATATCATCTGAATGTAATCATGCCTGGTCTTGGGTTAGTGCCTGTAAATTGATGCAGTTTCCTTCAAAACCTGATGCTTTTTCTAACATTTTTGTTTCATGAGTTTGTTAGTTCAGATCCTCTGCTCAGCATACTCCAAGCTAGGAATAGATGTGCACAAGGATTTTTAGGAAAATGCGTGTGAAGAGTAAAGAAGCTGGAATAGGAGAAGGTGGAAAGTGCCTTATCAACCACAAGATCTGATACCTATTCAGGAGAGAGAAGGAAGAAGTCAGTGGAAGAATCCCAGACTACAGCAGAGGTTTAAGAAGGTTTTGGTGAGGCTGCTAGTGAGGCTGTTAGCCAAAGTCACCTATTAAGAGTCCCTTGTCTTGCATGAATGGGGCTGCATTAGTGCATAGTCACTGGCTGAAATAGCCTGTGGACAGCAGCTGGGACCACCACACAATAGGAGATCTGAGTGGTATATTTTCATGGCCACTACAGGGTGTCACTTAATCTTAACCTGTAAGTTTCCTTTAATCTAGTAAGTCTGACCTTGCTGGAGGATTTCTCTTCATTTGCTCAACCTTACCAAGTGAAGTGCCATGTCACTTTGTTGTGGTCTGGAAAATGAAGTGGTTTCACGCAGAGATTGTAGTGATTTCATTATTGTCAAATAGTTCAGGTCCAGACGAAGGAAGAAGGGAAACTTTAGACAGACTGTAGACATTGTCTTTCTAGATAGCTTCATCTACTGGGGGTAGGAAGGGAGCTAGATTAAGAGGTACAGCACAGCAAGATTTTGCTATACTGAAGAATTCATTTTTCAAACTGAAGTGAGCTGGGACAATGTTCCCTTTTTGACATGACTACAGTAGACATTCCAGTGTTTTACTAAGTATGCCCTCTGCTCCAGGAGTAAACTGAGAGTAAATGCTGCAGTTAACTGCTTCCCATGCTAGTCTTGGTACACATTTGCTTCTCAGCAACCATGCAATAAACTGCCTTCACCTCCAGCTCCTGCTCTCTGTGGCTGGGGGTTTTTGGGGAGTCCTGTGGAAAGTCCTACATTTCCTGTCCACACATGCTTCCCTTTGTGAAAGGTGGATCCTGGGTTCTCCAATCCCTGCCACAAAGCAATCTTTTTTGCACTGTGTCTTATATTATATTTGTGGTATTTTGATGGCATCATTCTCAGTTTCAAATCGATATAGATTTTCTTTTCCTTTAATGTAACAGAAATCTATATGGAGTGCAAATTGTTTGTATTTGACCATAGTTTGCTTTCTCGTATCCATGTGCACTGGTGATTAATTGGTTTGCACAGAAAGTCAAAGAGGAAAATGGTAAAAAATAGAACTTGAATTCTGTGCATACTTTGTGTCCCGGTGGATTTGTTGGGTCAGGGAAGATGTGGTGACAGAAGTCAGGTTGCAAGGAGTGATTGCTGCTTTTGAAAAAGAATTCACCCTGCCTGAGTATAGGTGGCAAGTTGAACTAATCAGGAACAGGATGCTGGAGGCAGGTGGGAGCAGCAGGACAGGTACCATGTGGCCAATGGTCCTACATCTGTTCCAACCCAGTCATTCCAGTAGGATATGTGCAACTCAGGGGAGGAAGTCATAGGTGTGAACTGGAAGCATTCTCTCTGCAAACTTAACACATCATGGTGGGCACCAAGCAATGAAAGTATAGCAAAAGGAAAAACAGCATTCTCCTTGTTGAAAGGGGGAGGCTTAAGAGGTTGATGAACCTCCATGACTCCATGGAACTGATGTCAGCCATTCCACCATTGCCAAATCCCAAAAATTACTGTTTACTCTGCTGAGAAGCTTTCTGTATTTTTTTTTTTTTTCATATTCTATGTCCCCATCTTTCTTCCGAGTAGTCCATCTTTCTTAGGGAATCTGACTGATCAAGAAAAGTTCTCTCTGCTTTTACACTTGACCTAGGTCCTGGGGAGGAGAGGAGAAACCCTGATGACAGGGCAGCTAACATCTCAAAAAGGAAAAGTATCCGTGCAAATTGGGTGCAGTGGAAACCATCACTCACCCCTCTTGCTGTTTCTCTGCCCCACAGTGGGTATTTCTCACTAGGCAGGATGGGAATCAGGGGAATAAATGAGAATCACAGTTGATTTCCTGTTGAGTTGCTATTGCCACAGTGAGACTGTTTTCTTTGAGAAACAATACAGACTAAGTTTCATAGAAACAGTACGTCTTCCTCCTACTAAAATGATTTCCCCCTACTCTGATTAAGAAAGTTTACCTCCTTCCTCAGGGTGCTTTTATTACACGGGCTCCCCACTTAACTGAGATGTGCCACTTGCTCCATCCCAGCTCAAATAGGATCCTCTGGAAGCAAACCTCTCACCTTTCGTGAGCACCACAAGTTCATCTCCCCACAGGGTGGGCTAAACCCATGGGATGGGGAAAGCTGTGAGTCCAGCCAAACTTGACTTCAACACCTCCCACTTCCCTTCCCATGTCAAATCCTTTCTCCACGGGGCTCCACGCCACCGACCCTCCCCATAACATGTTCTTATGGCTCTTTTGATGAGAACAGCAGCTAAATAAAATTTAGCATAAAATCAGCTCACTGGAACTTTTACGTTTTTCAAAGAGAAGCACAAGAAGAGAAGTTCCAAGGAGCAGTTTCTAAATGGTAAAAGAATTTCAGATACTGCCTTCCTTGGGAAGCTTCTGGAGGCTCCTCTATGCCGCTGCTTGGTTTGCTGCTCATCTGTCAATGCAGAAGGCCAGACCTCCTGAGAGCAAAGCAAGTTGCCAGAGTCTTGCTGTTGTTAGCAGCTGCAGGGAAACTCCTGTTTGCTGTCTCCTATCTCCACCCTTCTGAGGAACCTCAGATTCAATTTCAACTAATACACAAGGAGCGCCTAGTACATGCTGCATGCTTTCACCCGTGTTTCCTCACATAGTCTTCCTAAGACAATTTTTAGGTTCTGGAGTGGTGGCTGAACATTTCAGAGGTTAGCTAACTTAGCCAAAGCCACACAGCTAGTGAGGACTTAAACCAAGAGCTCATTCTAAATCGACAACTGAAGCAGCCTCCTCCACTTTCTCCATATCTTAGAATTATTGAAATTTAAATTTATCCATTAATGTTAATGAAGATCTTGCTAATAAACCATCTAGGTTCTGAGCTATGCTATCAGTTTCTCAAACGAAAAATTTCTTAAATGTTCCCATTTCCAGCAGCTATGGAACCTCACGTCTAATCCTAACCTTCCAAGGAAAAGAGAAAGAGGGACTGCAGGGAAGACCCTAAAATATGTGTGCTGCCATTCCTGTCTTCAGAAGGGGTCCCAGGGTTCCGATCTCTTCACTTCTTCTCTTTCCAGATGACCCTTTGAGTAATAAGAAACTCATGTCACACGGTCTAGTTGAGTGGTTCCCAAACATGGTTCCATAGATTGATTGCATAAGAATCACCTGCAGCATCGTTTTTAAAAATACAGATGACCAGGTCCCCTCCTGAAGATCCTGACTCAGTAGGTCTGGGGTGGGGCCCCCTCAAGTGTTTTGATGCACAATCACATCTGGGAGCTTCAGGGCTGGTTGAAAAGATGAGGCACAGAGTTGGAGACCAGAGGTTGGCCTTGGCATTACAACTGCTCTCTGGCACTCGGTGCACTCACTTGTGAGCAGGGACTAAATCACACTTGCCTTTACATACCCTCTGAGGCCACATATGAGAGCAGATTATGTCATGGGTATTAGCATGCGTGGAGAACATGCCACATAAATAAGAGCTGATTTCTATTCCTCTACATTACAGGCACTGCCAATAAAGCATCTAAAGTTTTACCAATTCAATATTTAATAACCGTCAAGTTTTTACTGATGTTGGTGACTCCTTCCTCATAATGAGTGGAGAGCAATCTCATTCCTGACATCCCTTAGGTGATTTTTCCTGTCAGTTTCTAGTCTGTTGGATCCCTTCTGACTCTAAAACTTTATAACTGGCCCTTTCAGCTTTAATTCCGTTTTTTTTTTTTTTCATGACCAAGTCTTCTAAATTATGTTTGACAGTTGATGCAAAAATTATAACACTGCCTGATATGGTTCTAAATATATGTAAAGGGAACAGTTGAGATAATTAAAAACAGAAGAGGGTAAAGGGAAGTAAAGGGAGATAACGTTTCTATATTTTACTTGAACTGGTAAAAGGTTAACACCAGTAGACTGTGATAAATTCCGTATATTTAAAGTAATACTTAAAGCAACCACTAAAATGGTATACAAAGAGATATAATAAAAATTATTATGGATGAACCAGAATGCAATTCTAAAAAATTTTCAAGTAACTCACTGAAAGCCAGAAAAAGGAAACAGAGAAACAAAAAGCAGAGGAAGCAAAACAAAAAATAAAATTCCAGACTCATGCCTTAACATATTAATAATTATAGTAAATGTAAATGTTCTAAGAACACCAATTAAAAGACAAAGGTTTTTAGAGTGAATTAAAACCATGACCCAACTATTTACCACCTACAACAAACTCACTTAAAATGCATTGATATAGGCAGAATTAAGAAAAAGAAAGGAAATATATATATTGTGCTAACGTTAATCCAAGGAAAGCAGGAGTGTATATTTTATTATACTTTAAGTTCTGGGATACATATGCAGAACGTGCAAGTTTGTTACATAGGTATACATGTGCCATGGTGGTTTGCTGCACCCATCAACCTGTCATCTACATTAGGTATTTCTTCTGATGCTATCCCTCCCCTAGTCCCCCACCCCAGGACAGACCCTGGTGTGTGACGTTCCCCTCCCTGTGTCCATGTGTTCTCATTGTTCAACTCCCACTTATGAGTGAGAACACGCAGTGTTTGGTTTTCTGTTCCTGTTTCAGTTTTCTGAGAATGATGATTTCCATCTTCATCCATGTCCCTGCAAAAGACATTAACTCATCCTTTTTTATGGCTGCATGGTATTCCATGGTATATATGTGCCACATTATTTAATCCAGTCTATCATTGATGGGCATTTCGGTTGGTTCCAAGTCTTTGCTATTGTGAATAGTGCTACAATAAACATATGTGTGCATGTGTCTTTACAGTAGAATAATTTATATTTTTTGGGTATATACCCAGTAATGTGATTACTGAGTCAAATGGTATTTCTGGGTCTAGATCCTTGAGGAATTGCCACACTGTCTTCCATAATTGTTGAACTAATTTACATTGCCACCAACAGTGTAAAAGCTTTCCTATTCTCCACATCCTCTTCAGCATCTGTTGTTTCCTGACTTTTTAATGACTGCCATTCTAACTGGTATGAGATGATATCTCATTGTGATTTTGATTTGCATTTCTCTACTGACCAGTGATAAGGAGCTTTTCTTCATATGTTTGTTGGCCACATGCCTTCTTCTGAGAAGTGTCTGTTCATATCCTTTGCCTACTTTATGATGAGATTGTTTGTTTTTTCTTGTAAATTTGTTTAAGTCTTTTGTAGATTCTGGATATTAACCTTTTGTCAGATGGATAGACTGCAAAATTTTTCTTCCATTCTGTAGGTTGCCTGTTCAGTCTGATGATAGTTTATTTTGCTGTGCAGAAGCTCTTTAGTTTAATTAGACTCCATTTGTCAATTTTGGCTTTTGCTGCCATTGCTTTTGGTGTTTCAGTCATGAAGTCTTTGCCCATGCCTATGTACTGAATGGTGTTGCCCAGGTTTTCTTCTAGGGTATTTATTGTTTTATGTCTTATATTTAAGGCTTTAATTCATCTTGAGTTAATTTTTGTATAAGGTGTAAGGAAGGGGTCCAGTTTCAGTTTTCTGCATATGGCTAGCCAGTTGTCCCAACACCATTTATTAAATAGGGAATCCTTTCCTTATTGCTTGTTTTTGTCAGGTTTGTCAAGGATCAGATGGTTTTAGATGTGTGGCATTATTTCCGAGGCCTCTGCTCTGTTCCATTGGTGTAGATATCTGTTTTGGTACCAGTACCATGCTCTTTTGGTTACTGTAGCCTTGTAGTATAGTTTGAAGTCAGGTAGCATAATACCTCCAGCTTTGCTCTTTTTGCTTAGGATTGTCTTGGCTATATGAGCTCTTTTTTGGTTCCATATGAAATTTAAAGTAGTTTTTTTTAGTTCTGTAAAGAAAGTCAATGGTAGCTTGATGGAGATGACATTGAATCTATAAATTACTTTGGGCAGTATGGGCATTTTTACAATATCGATTCTTCCTATCCATGAGCATGGAATGTTTTTCCATTTGTTTGTGTCCTCTCTTATTTCCTTGAGCAGTGGTTTGTAGTTCTTCTTGAAGAGGTCTTTCACATCCCTTGTAAGTTGGATTCCTAGGTATTTTATTCTCTTTGTAGCAATTGTGAATGGGAGTTCACTCATGATTTGGCTCTCTGTTTGTGTTTTATTGGTGTATAGGAATGCTTGTGATTTTTGCACGTTGATTTTGTATCCTGAGACTTTGCTGAAGTTGCTTATCAGCTGAAGGAGATTTTCAGCTGAGATGATGGGGTTTTCTAAATATACAATCATGTCATCTTCAAGCAGAGACAATTTAACTTCCTCTCTTCCTATTTGAATATTCTTTATTTGTTTCTCTTGCCTGATTCCCTGGGCCAGAACTTCCAATACTATGTTGAATAGGAGTGGTGAGAGAGGGCATCCTTTTCTTGTGCCAGTTTTCAAAGGGAATGCTTCCAGTTTTTGCCTATTAAGTATTATATTGGCTGTGGGTTTGTCATAAATAGCTCTTATTATTTTGCGATACATTCCATCAATACCTAGTTTATTGACAGTTTTTACATGAAGGGATGTTGAATTTTATCAAAGGCCTTTTCTGCATCTGGTTTTTGTCATTGGTTCTATTTATGTGATGAATTACGTTTATTGATTTGTGTATGTTGAACCAGCCTTGCATCCCAGGGATGAAGTCGACTTGATTGTGGTGGATAAGCTTTTTGATGTGCTGCTGGATTTGATTTGCCAGTATTTTATTGAGGATTTTCACACTGATGTTCATTAGGAATATTGGCCTGAAATTTTCCTTTTTTGTTGTGTCTCTGCCAGGTTTTGGGATCAGGATGATGCTGGCTTCATAAAATGAGTTAGGGAGGAGTCCCTCTTTTTCTATTGTTTGGAAGAATTTCAGAGGGAATGCTACCAGCTCTTCTTTGTAGAATTCAACTGTGAATCAATCTGGTCCTGGACTTTTTTGGTTGGTAGGCCATTAATTAACTGCATCAATTTCAGAACTTGTTATTGGTCTATTCAGGGATTCAACTTCTTCCTGGTTTAGTCTTGGGAGAGTGTACGTTCCAGGAATTTATCTATTTTTTCTAGATTTTCTAGTTTATTTGTGTAGAGGTGTTTATCATATTCTCTGATGGTAGCTTGTATTTCTGTGGGGTAAGTGGTGATATTGCCTTTATCATTTTTGTTGTGTCTATTTGATTCTTCTCTCTTTTTTTCTTTATTAGTCTGGCTAGCAATCTATTTTATTAATCTTTTCAAAATCCAGTTCCTGGATTCATTGATTTTTTGAAGGGTTTTTCATGTCTCTATCTCCTTCAGTTCTGCTCTGATCTCAGTTATTTCTTGTCTTCTGCTAGCTTTTGAATTTGTTTGCTCTTGCTTCTCTAGTTCTTTTAATTGTGATGTTAGTGTGTTGATTTTAAATCTTTCCTATTTTCTCCTGTGGGCATTTAGTGCTATGCATTTCCCTGTAAACACTACTTTAGCTGTGTCCAAGAGATTCTGGTACATTGTGTCTTTGTTCTCATTGGTTTTAAAGAACTTATTTCTTTCTGCCTTAATTTTGTTATTTACCTGGTAGTCATTCAGGAGCAGATTGTTCAATTTCCATGTAGTTGTGCGATTTTGAGTGAGTTTCTTAATACAGAGTTCTAATTTGATTGCACTGTGGTCTGAGAGAATGTTTGTTATGATTTCCATTCTTTTGCATTTGCTGAGGAGTGTTTTACTTCCAATTATGTGGTCAGTGTTACAATGAGTACGATGTGGTACTGAGAAGAATGTATATTCTGTTGATTTGGGGTGGAGAGTTCTGTAGATGTCTATTAGGTCTGCTTGGTCCAGAGCTGAGTTCAATCCTGAATAATCTTATTAATTTTCTGTCTCATTGATCTGTGTAATATTGACAGTGGGGGTGTTAATGTCTCCTACTACTACTGTGTGGGAGTCTAAGTTTCTTTGTAGGTCTCTAGGAGTTTGCTTTATGAATCTGGGTGCTCCTGTATTGGGTGCATACATATTTAGGATAGTTATCTCTTCTTGTTGCGTTCATCCTTTTACCATTATGTAATGTCCTTCTTTGTCTTTTTTGATCTTTGTTGGTTAAAGTCTGTTTTATCAGAGACTAGGATTGCAACCCCTGCTTTTCTTTGGCATTCCTTTTGCTTTGTAAATATTCCTCCATCCCTTTATTTTGAGCCTACGTGTGTCTTTGCACGTGAGATGGGTCTCCTGAATACAGCACATTGATGGGTCTCGGCTCTTTAACCAATTTTCCAGTCTGTGTCTTTTAACTGGGGCATTTAGCTTGTTTACATTTAAGGTTAATATTGTTACTTGTCAGTTTGATCCTGTCATTATGATGCTAGTTGGTTCTTTTGCCAGTTAGTTGATGCAGTTTTTTTCATAGTATCGATGGTCTTTACAATTTGCTATATTTTACCTTGGTTGGTACTGGTTTTTCCTTTCCATATTTAGTGATTTCTTCAAGAAGTCTTGCAAGGCAGGCCTGGTGATGACAAAATCTCTCAGCATTTGTTTGTCTGCAAAGGATTTTATTTCTCCTTCACTTATGAATCTTAGTTTGGCTGGATATGAAATTCTGGGTTGAAAATTCTTTTGTTTAAGAATGTTGAATATGGGCTCCCACTGTCTTCTGACTTGTAAGGTTTCTTCAGAGAGATCTGCTGTTGGTTAATCTGACCTTTCTCTCTGGCTGCCCTTAACATTTTTTCCTTCATTTCAACTGTGGTTAATCTGACAACAGTGTGTCTTGGGGTTGCTTTTCTTGAGGCGTATCTTTGTGGTGTTCTCGGTATTTCCTGAATTTGAATGTTGGCCTGTCTTGCTATACTGGGGAAGTTCTCCTGGATAATATCCTGAAGAGTGTTTTCCAATTTGGTTTCCGTTCTCCCCGTCAATTTCAGGTACACAAATCAAACGTAGGTTAGGTCTTTTCACATAGTCCAATATTTTTTGGAAGCTTTGTTCATTCCTTTTCATTTGTTTTCTCTAATCTTGTCTTCACACTTTATTTCATTAAGTTGATCTCCGATTTCTGATATCCTTCTTCTGCTTGATTGATTTGGCTATTTATACTTGTGTATGCCTCATGAAGTTCTCATGCTGTGTTTTTTCAACTCTGTCAGGTCATTTATGTTTTTCTCTAAACTAGTTATTCTAGTTAGCAATTCTGCTAACCTTTTTTCAAAGGAGCATGTTCTAACCCAATACAAGCTTCTTATCTTCCTTGTATTGGGTTAGAACATGCTCCTTTAGCTTTGAGGAGTTTGTTATTATCCACCTTCTGAAGCCTACTTCTGTCAATTCATCAAACTCAGTTTCTGTCCAGTTTTGTTCCCTTGCTGAGAGGAGTTGTGATCCTTTGGAGGAGAAGAGGTGTTCTGGTTTTTGGCATTTTCAGCCTTTTTGTGCTGGATTTTCTTCATCTTTGTGGATTTATCTACCTTTGGTCTTTGATGTTGGTGACCTTCAGATGGAGTTTCTGCGTGGACCTGCTTTTTGTTGATGTTGATGCTATTCCTTTCTGTTTGTTAGTTTTTCTTCTAACAGTCAGGCCCCTCTGCTGTAGGTCTGCTGGAGTTTGCTGGAGGTCCACTCCAGACACTGCTTGGGTATCACCAGCGGAGGCTGCAGAACAGCAAAGATTGCTGCCTGTTCCTTCCTCTGGAATCTTTGTCCCAGAGGGGCATGTGCCAGATGCCAACTAGAGCTCTCCTGTATGAGGCATCTGTCGATCCCTGCTGGAAGGCATCTCCCGGTCAGGAGGCATGGGAGTCAGGGACCCATTTGAGGAGGCAATCTGTCCCTTAGCAGAGCTCGAGTGCTGTGCTGGGAGATCTGCTGCTCTTTTCAGAGCTGGCAGGCAGGAATGTTTAAGTCTGCTGAAGCTGTGCCCACAGTAGCCCCTTCCCCCAGGTGCTCTGCTTCAGGGAGATTGGAGTTTTATCTATCAGATCCTTACTGGGACTGCTGCCTTTCTTTCAGAGATGTCCTGCCCAGAGAGGAGGAAGCTAGACAGGCAACCTGGCTACAGTAGCTTTGCCAAGCCATGGTGCAGTCCATCCAGTTCGAACTTCCCAGCAGCTTTGCTGGGAATGGTGGATGCCCCTCCCTGCACCAAGCTTGAGCCTCCCAGGTTGATTTCAGACTACTGTGCTGTCAGCGAGGATTTCAAGCCAGTAGATCTTAGCTTGTTGGGCTCCATTGGGGGTGGGATGCACTGAGCTCGACCACTTGGCTCCCTAGCTTCATCCCCCTTTCTAGGGGAATAACGGTTCTGTCTCATTGGCATTCCAGGCACCAGTGGGGTATGAAAAACTCTCCTGCAGCTAGCTCGGTGTCTGCCCAAACAGTTGCCCAGTTTTGAAACCCAGGGTTCTGGTGGTTAGGTACCTGAGAGAATCTCCTGGTCTGTGGGTTGCAAAGACTGTGGGAAAAGTATAGTATCTGGGCTGGAATGCACTGTTCCTCACAGCACAGTCCTTCATGTCTCTTGGCTAGGGGAGGGAGTTCCTTTAATCCCACTTTTTATACCACAGAGGAAAAAGCTTTCTTTTGCCTTCAGGGAGATGTTATTCTGGGTCCTCTGCCTGCAAGTCTTTCCCAAGGAGCTTCCATGATCATCATTAGCCACCTGGTTCTAAGGTTACTCCAGTTCTTTTCAAACTTGAACGTGCATTAGAAGGGCCTGGGGAGCTCATCCTTCATCAGTTTCTCAAGTCCTGTCTCCCAGTAGTCTGGTCCAGTGGGGCTGGGCTGATGCTTGCACATAGCAGGGGCTCAGGTAATGCTGTGCAAACGATCCAAGGAGCACACTTTGGGAAACAGCATGCTGCACCTTCTGTCCTGATCAAGCCGATATGCATTTATATTTACTGTCCTGATCAAACTGATATGCATTCATATTTACTCACTGACATGGAATTCATCTAGAAGGGATAGCATCTAAAAGGGATTAGCCAGAGGATGACCTTTTCACTATTGGTGAAGAAATGCTTAGCTGAGTGCTACAGAGCCACGCTACTCAAGGTGGGATCTATAGACCAACAGCCTTTTCTCATCTGGAAGTTCATCATGGATGCAGAATCTCAGGTTCCACTCCAGACCTTCTGAATCAGGATCTGCATCTTAACAAGACCCCCAGGTGGCACATGTGCTGATTAAGGTGTAAGAAGCACAACTGCAATGGCTGCAACATAGGTTTAGCGTGAAGCTGGTTTGAGTTTTATTCTTTGTGTCATAATTTATTAGTTGTACAAGCTGGGTTCAGTGGTATCACCTTTCTGAGTATCTCTTTCTTCATCAGTGAAATGGAAATAATAGAAACTGCAAGCATTGATTTACTCTTTGCCACCTTCATGGATACATTGTCTAGGAGAATTCCTGACACAAAATAGTGTTTAATAAATGTCAACTTCTTAGCACTTTTTCTACTTAATTAAGTAACAGTGTCCAAAAATTTACATGGGGTATATGGATATTGCTTAGAAAACCAGATTATTATTTAAACACTGCAGGCAGACAAGTTAGATATAAAGAATTATGCAAGAAAGTACTTGAGGGAACCGAAGGACTGTCTGCAAAAAGCAAGCCAAGGACACTTCTTGTGTGACTAGAGGAAAATAAAGAGAGATATGCAAGGAAAGTCTTGGGAGGATGGATTACAAAAGGGTTGAGTGCATTTTCCCAGTGGATTCCACAAAAATTCAATGGTGTGAAACTGAAGGCTGAGAGAGGAGGTCAGTTAGGCAACAGTGATAGTTTGCCCATGACTTTCTGGAAGGTGACTGAGAGATGGCAGCTACACTGAGAAAAAATCAGAAAGAATCTTCTGTCTTTCACCAGGTCTCAGCACTGGCAGAGTCAGGGCAAAATCTGTGGGAGTGATGAGCTTTGGAGAGAGTCTGTCAACATGTTCAGAGCCATTTCAGGAGAGCAGGGAAACCGGGAGGTTGCCACCATGGTGTAGCTCACACTCACAGTGTCACTTTTGTGCCCAGAGAGGCACTAATCCTATGGTAATTGTGCGGTCTCTAAAATCAAGCCACTGAAATGGAATCCCCACCATGCCCCTCACCATCTGTGTACTTTGGGCAAGTTACCTAACCTCTCTGTGCCTCTTCTTATTTCCAATATGCAGCTAATGTAGAATATTTACCAAATAATTAGTATAAAGTTCAAATCAGATAATGCATATAAAAGGTCTGGCACTGAATAGTTTAGCAGAATTTTTACTGAATTATGATTGTAATGACTCTATAACACCCACAGTTATAGGCAGTGAGTGAGGACTCAGACGTGGAGGTCAGGTAGGAAGTCCATGTCTCTAAATAACCTTGAGGCACTCAATGTTTGACATGTGTCAAAATGATTTCTGTTCAAACTTAATACAACTCTAGAATAATGGTGCTTTCCTTATCATTTAGGCATCCCCAAATAGTGCTCAGAAAGGGGAATGTATACCCAATGATTGCCAAGAAAGCTAGTTACCTGATTCCTGAAAAATTGTACCTGTAAAGCTGCTCCAGGTCTGTTATCTCTGTGACTTATTAGCAGGGCATCCTGGAGAGAGAGCTTCCATCTCTGTAACTCATGCTTCCTGCTGGATATTCTCATGGTGCCACTCCACTCTCAGAGGAGGGGACCTTCCTTGAGGTTCCAGGCCCTCCTCAGCCAACACCCCACCATGTGGCTTCACCTGCCTGCAGCTTCTTCCCCCTACTTCTGTTCAGATCTAGGCCTGGTAGTCTGCATTCTCTGCTAAAAAAGCCCCCTTGTTCTTTTAATTAGATCCCTCTGGAAAACATCTAAGGGCTGCTGCGGTGGCTCACGCCTGTAATCCCAGCACTTTGGAGGCCGAGGCGGGCGGATCACGAGGTTAGGAGATCAAGACTAGCCTGGCTAACACGGTGAAACCCCGTCTCTCCTAAAAGTACAAAAAATTTAGCTGGGCGTGGTGGTCCCAGCTGTTCGGGAGGCTGAGGCAGGAGAACGGTGTGAACCCGGGAGGCGGAGCTTGCAGTGAGCCGAGATCACATCACCGCACTCTAGCCTGGGCAACAGAGCAAAACTCCTTCTCAAAAAAAAAAAAGAAAAAAAGAAAACATCTAAGGAGCCACATACTCAGCTGCTGTCAAACACTGAATCTGAATCTCTCTGATAGTGAAGAGTAATTTGATAAGCCATCCAAAAATACATCCAACCAAACCCTATAGCCATTTCTGTTAGGTGGCTTTGGAACTTAAGCTCATGCTATATCATGTAAAAGACACACATGCAGCTTTTTCAGATAGAGTTAATTTGCTCCTTCATATATGCCTTTTAATTTTTCACTCTTTGGTGGGCAACACATGATACATCCAAAGGGCAATGACATCTCTGTCTTTGGCATCACTGCCAGCATCATCCTCATCCTTCTGATGGTGACCATTTATTAAGTATCAGGCACTCTGCCAGGAATTTTTGCATATAAAATAAAAACGTTAATGTAAAGTAATCTACATCTTAATAAATCTTTCAGGGCAAATATTTGTAAAAAATGGGTATAACAATTTAACTTGTTGTTAGGAAAATAAATATAAATGTACTAAGTCTTGGGGGACATCTGCCAAACCTAATACTTTTGGCTTCAGGTTGTTATCACAGACATTCTTTTTGACAATAAGGAGATAATAATGCAAATTATGTATTAGGGTCACTTGTATTTCATCGTGATAAACAAACAAGCAAACAAACAGAAAATTATCTACATACACCTGTTCTAAATCACAACTGAAAAGTAGGATCCAGTCCCTAAGATAAAAGTTAGAAACAATCACGTTCAGAAGACAGCTCGGTTTCTCACTTCATGTTTATCAGTCACATAACTGTCTGCACCAACCCAACCATCATATTGTTGTTAAAGAACAAATTCAAGTTGGCCATAGTGGCTCATGCCTATAATCCCAATGCTTTGGGAGGCCGAGGTGAGAGGATCAATTGAGGCCATGAGTTTGAGACCACTCTGGGCAACATAGCAAATCTTGTCTCTACAAAAAGTTTAAAAAATAAAAGTAAATAAAGAACAAATTGAGTAAAGACATTGGTAACTCAGGTCAATGCATCTTCACTCATGTTTTACCAAATCAGAGGCTAGGGAAGGATCAGTATAGATGACAGTAGTGAGAACCTACATCATTTTCTGGACCGATATATTCTCAAGATGATAAGAAAACTTAACAGTGGTCAAGGATATCAGAGTCATGGTTAGAGGCTTCCTGCTTCTTCGTCATGTGTTAGCTTAGAACCTCTGGCCTACCCTTTGCTAATGAAACAAGTGGTGTAAGTGGTCAGGGTGGAGGAACATTCAATAAACTGCTTGGTTTGTGGTTTCGAAGACATGGAAGTCTTCAGAGGAAGAATTATTCCAGGCCTACTGAGTTAGGGCTAACAAGTTAGTGAAGAGAAGGGCCTAACAGAGTCTCAACATTTTGGTGTCAGAAAATCTTTACTGAACATGTTAAAATTTGAACTTCTTAATCACAAGTGTTATCTACGGAAAAACAAGATAAGGAACTTGGTTCTATAAAGTTTCTAAGCTTTCCTTGAATTATAAAGTGGAGAAGAACGGGTCTTCTAGATTATCAGAGGTGATCTGGGCTTCCATGATCTTATTTACCAGATTTATAGTTAGTTCCCCTAATCTGCCTTTATTCTCAGTGACCAATAAACCCAGGTCCTCCCATAAGTATTTATTGTAAGTGAGAGTTTAGAGAGGATAATGGTTTTACAGTAAAATTTAAATTTAATATAATTCTAGGTGGACTTTGCTGATTTCTAAATTGTTTCATATTTCACATCCTCAAGCTGGCTGGGGATTATTTGATTTACTGATGACACTTTTCAAACAAATAACTGGAGTGATAGTAAAACACCACCAGTAAAATTGGAACATTTCTCATTCTGTTCCAATCTTTAGTCCCCAAAATAAACCCTGGTCCAATTATGAGTATAGATAAATCCCAAGACAGATATAGCCAAGATTACATTGAGGAGAAGATTCCCCCCTTCCACCAGTTCAGGATATCAATCCTCAGAATGACTAGTGCTGACATGTAGCCACATTTCTCACATGTGCCAGAAGTGTTACCATTCAGCAGAGCTGATTTATGCACGGCAGTCATTCCATCCCTCAGGGACTCCACACAGAGGCCTGGGGAGCTGCTCACCAAGGACATTTTCAGCACCGTGAGATACGTGGAATACTTAGCTGACATCAAAGATTGCTTTTACTGATGACAAGGTTACATCACAATATTGAAACAAAGTACGTTTAATTTCTCAAGGAACTGAAACAGCACCAGAAGGAAAATGCTCCTGTGGCATAAGCTGAGGGACTTGGCTTACATTTCCTTAATGCTTACGTTCCTTTAAACTTACATTGTCTTTAAGCTTTAATATGAGGGTTGGCTAGCCTATCCTAACTCCAAAAATATTTCCCATTACAGCCCAGGACAATAAAAGTTGTCTATGCCACAATATTTAAGAGAACAAGGAGGTTAGGTTTCACAATAACATAATGTTAAAACCCATTTTGAAAGAGTTAGCACATTAGGACCTTTCTTTGGGATTCCAACCAGACAAATTTCAAAAGAGGCATTTTAATCACCGGGAAATCCATGCACTAGGGAATGAACTAAACATAGAAGCTTATCACTGTGTGTGTTGAGTCACTGAGGTTGAACTAAAATTATAGCAGTTTAATGAGTATTCTGACTTGCATCTCTTAAATCCAGGCTATTTGAAGGCAGATATTTTCTTTTTCCCGAAGCCCGTAGATCTCACCTATGATCATAGTCACAGGGTTTTTCTCGAGGTGTTCCTTCTGACTGTGCTTTTAGCCTCTGGGATCATCTTGTTTCTCTGACTTCCATCTTATTGGATTAAACCCAGATCCTTTCCTTTCCTGTGCTTTAAGCTTGCTATACCATGTTGATGGTGTGTGCTTGACCACTTCATTTTGCTTCAAGCTGAGATGCAGCCTCTCTCAGTTCTGTACACTACAGGTGCATGTAAACTCCGCAAAGATACTGCAGTGCAGCGAAGACCCAGTGCTCCCAAATTGGAGATCCAAGAATTGGCCAGGAAAAGCATCACTTGCAAGCCTCATTGCATGCGCAGTATTGGGTTTGGTGCAGCAGAGGAGACAGTTCCACTTGGCTAAACTGTGCAAAGGGAACCTTGACAAGATCTATTGGAAGAAACCTGCTAGATGTAGGAGGATGGAACCCTGACTGTAGGATGGCGAGAGAACTGCATCTGAGAATACATCCATATGGGAAATAGTATTGCCTGATTAGGGAATTACAAACACATTCACAGCTGGTGTGGAGGGTTTATATGATGGGGCCAGGGAGGAACCAAAGAAGATAAGACTAGAAAAATAGTAGCAGATGGTGAGTGAGCTAAGCTGTTCGGGGGGTTTTGACTTGATTTTGCACGTCAGAAAATACAATGTATAAGGGCAATGGGCTTGGAATCAAATATATTTCCTGGTAAAATTTGTGTAATGTATAAGGAATTTTCCAGAGATTTTGGGGATAGATAAGACTTTACAGAAATATAAATGTCACAGATTCAAAGCAGCTATTAATATAGTACTCTCCCCTGTATCTCTCATCAACAACAGCAAAAATGTCCACGTTTACTTTTCACAATATGACTGCTCCACAAATAGCCGTGTTAATTCCACCAGTACCTGTTGCGATGGTCACACTAGACTCTCTTTGGAGCAGTCGGCATCTTCTGCCCACTGGACTCCTTTTTCTATCCCTGCTCTCCTTTTTATGTTACTTTCAACTGCAAGTTCTCTGAACAATATTTTGAAGCTGTGACCTTTTAAAGAGAATAAGCATTCAAAAGTTTTGCCATGTTTTAAATTCTGAGCACGAGCCAGCTGTTTTTACCTAGACATGCTGTGGCGTATGAAAAATTGCTAGAACAATTTAGCTATCTCCAGTTGGTGTCAAATGACAATATGTGAATTACACTTTTTGTCTCTCGGTGTTTTTCCATCTTTTACAATTCATACTGTGTCAGGAAAAAAAAAAATCAGAATTTGCCCCTGCCGTATTTCGATGCACTTCCTGAAAGATTATCAGCCAAATAAGTCATACTCTCAGGGAGGTGATGTGGTCCAACTTATTCTCATAACTTACCGTTTGGATTTATTCTCTGTTTGCTCTCTTCCAAGTTATTATTTTACTGGCAGTAAAAAAAAAAAAATGGACCCATCTAGCTATCAGATAGTGTTTTGGAACCAACATCATTTTCACTCTCATAAAGGGCAGCTTGAAGTGATCAGCAGGGCTATCAAAGTAGCAGTGTTTTGTCTTTTATAAATGACTGGAAATGATTGAAAGTACTGACCAAGGAATTTTTGGGCTTAAGTAGGGCAATGAATTATGATTTAATCTTTATTTTGAAACTGATTATCTTAAACTAATTTCCACTTCATATCAAGGATTTCAGAGAAAATAGGATATGTTTTACAGAAGATTAGGCAACTGGCTTCAGTCAAATAATCCCATATAAAGCTGGTTACATTTCTTGAAACACATGTTCCTTGTTACTGAAAGGAAACATTTGTCTTTAGTAGAGTCTCTTATTGTTGTTAATCTTATTACTGTTATTGCCGTCAAGGCTATGGAGTGTGTGAATTTGTGTGTATGAGTGCATGTGTGTGCCTAAGCTGAGTGTACTCCACAAAACTTTGGCATGACATACAGGTGAAGATGGTCTTCCTATGAGTTTATTCATAGATAAAGTCCATGAGTCTTTAGGCAAAGAAAATGACTGCATGCATCCACGCTGACAGTATGTCTTGCACATGAGAATTGTGACAGGAGACATATCCTTAACCTTGCAAGTAGTATGCCCTTGCTAAGCAATTAAATTGCCCTGAATTTGGAGAGAACCTAGTGCTAGAGCTCTGTGCAAGGACATAGGAGGAGAGGAAAGATCCTCAGTGTGGCATGGAATGATACCACACTTCTTACTGTTTCACTCAATGAGATTTGGTCTCAGGTTCCTTGTAAGAATTTGAGAAGGTGACTCAAATAAAGGATTAGACACACAATACTACAGAGATGAGCTAAGGTAGTATGACCTGCACTTGGAAGTCTATGAAGAATTGCAACACTGCAACCTGGCAGGGTCTTCTTTGGTCTCAGCTAGAACAGTGTGGACAGAAATGGCAGAAAGGACTATGAAAAGTTGGAATTGACACCAGCAAGGCTTCAGACAGAGCAAGGGTTCCCCACAAAGTCAGCTCTCATTGCCTGGAGCAATGGCAGAGCTGGGTGATCCAAATGGTTGACAGGCAAGGAATAGCACAGACCAGGAAAGAACTGGAATGGCACCAGTACAGAAACCATCACAGGCATGTGCTTTGGGTTTGAAGAGACAGCATTACAATGAAGGAGATGGTATAAGGCAATGGCGTAGAGATATCCCTTGTCTGCTAGAAAAGAACCTCCATGGCAGCCATGCAGAAAGGGGCAGGTCACCCTCAAAGTCTGCCTGTAAGTGGAAGAGTGGGTGGGTGCAGGCAGTGGGGGAATGGATTGGAGTGTGGAACTCCAGGAATTCTGAAGGCGAGACTATTGTTGGTAACCTATGTGCTCCCCATCACAACTGCTTAGGTCTCAGACATGTAAGAACTGGGGAAAATGGGTTACCTTATTAGAATTCGTACCAGAAAGCCATAGAGTGAAGAGAGTGAAGACTCTCCTTCCCCAGTCTCAATTCCCAACACTTGGCCTCTCCTTGAGATGAACCTCTTACTCTCTTCCAAGGTCCAGTTCTCAGCTCAAACTGAGACCCTCTGTTTATGGGCAACTCATAAAACAACTCCTAGTCTGATTTTGAACAACTTGCAAAGACTTAAGGCACCTCAGAGACCCCTTGAGATGGTGGCCTCAATAAAACCATATTCTAACTTCCTTATCGCACAGCCTAAGAAGAAAGTGTGTTTGGGAGGAGAGGAAGGTAGACTCGCTTGAAATGAAAGCCACTGTCCTCATCCTGATCTCTAATTCGGGTTTCAGTTTCCTATTTTGAAATTCATTTATCATCTCCATCTGAAAGTCCATTATCTTTACACACTCAATATGTCCTATTCTTAACACATTAACTTCTCACTTCCTTTCTTAGTTCTTATTTTTTCAGTGGAACACCCTTCCATTCTCCCAACCTCCAAACTTGGAAATATCCTTCATTCCTCCCCTAAAACTCTTCCATGAAACAATATGTATTTAAATTATTCTGACAATTATTCTTAAAATGGATGAGTCTCTTGTTCTGTATCGCCATTGCACCACCATAATCAGAGCATCCATCAACTGGCTCCTGGACCACAGTGATTCTTCCCCTACTCCCATATGTCACTGACAGCTCTGCATGTCCCTCTGCTGTTCATAAATTTAGCCATTGCCTGGCTAGTCCAGTCTGGTCTCATGTCTTTAGTCAGGCTTGTCAGTCTTCACTCCCAAATAATGAAATTCCCACCTCTTAGTAAATAACCTCAGCTTTGCCCAAAGCCTACGCAGATCCAATGCATTTCCACATGCACAACCTGGCAGCTCCTCCTCCTCTTCTTCCTCCTATCAGCCTTGCTAATTTCTACCACTGAGACTTATAAAGTCCTATTTTAATTCTCCCCATGTTGATAAAGTGATCTTAGAAACTTTAGCTGCCACCAACCTTGAACAGCTCTGAGCTACACGTTTTTTGGCTGATAGTGGGCATGCAATAAATACTTGAAGTAAATTGCATTCTACCATATTAATCTCAATCTCCTTCATGTGTGAAAGTATTGCCCTTTAAATTATAGTATAAGGTCTTTGAATTTAATAAATGCTTGCTGGATTGGATTTACTGACTCATGTTGGCAAAATAGACCAAAGAATTTTAATTTTTAAATCTATGCTTGACATGATGTATCAAAAGCATTATTTAGACACAAAGGAATTTTAAGCAAATATTTCTCTTCTATAGTATATACCAGAGGAGGAGAACTGATGCAATGACATTTTTTTTTCCCTTTAGGGTACATGATACTCTTTTAGGAGTCAGGGCAAAATCTGTCATTTTTATCTGACACCACATGGAAGACAGTTAAAGGAATGGTTTCTACTTTCTGGATTTCTACATTCTAGTTAAGAAAAGACTAATGTAACGATGAATGACTCTGGGCCAAAATAGATACTATTGAATGTGTGCTAGAGGAATGCACAGAAAGGGTTATCAGTGGGTACCAAACAATCAGAGATGGTCTTACAGGGAAGGGGCCATAGATAAGAACCTTGAGTGAAGGGGCACACTTTCAACAGGGAGAGTTAACACCGGAGGGGCCACATTAACTCTATGAGGGCTAACACAAGTCCCTTTTTCTGTGTTTCGGTGTGTCTCCTAGAAAATGAGGAACAAAAGGCTGGGTGCAGTGGCTCACACCTGTAATTCCAGCACTTTGGGAGGCCAAGACAGGTGGATAATCTGAGGCCAGGAATTCGAGACCAGCCTGGCCAACATGGTGAAACCCCCTCTCTACTAAAACTACAAAAACTAGCCAGGTGTGGTGGCAGTTTCCTGTAATCTCAGCTATTCAGGAGGCTGAGGCAGGAGAATTGCTGGAACCTGGGTGGTGGAGGTTGCAGTGAGCTGAGATCACGCCATTGCACTCCAGCTCAAATGACAACAGTGAGACTCCGTCTCAAAAAAAAAAAAAAAAAAAAAAAAAGGAACATGGGTGATGTTATTTTCAGGGCTACTTGCAGGGACCCAAGGTAGGAAAGGTGGGGACCGTGGATCCCAGAATGGAGGAGGGACAGTGATCACAGCGCCATAAGGGCTGAACGAGTCTGAGCAGTGTCACTGGCTATGGTCAGGGCAGCTCTTCGAATAACAACTGGCCTTGAAGAGGGAGATAGCAGGCACCATGGGTTCAGTATATTCCTGTCAAACAGTTAAAAGTAGGCGGGGCTGTGCAGTTTCTCTTGTTCAGGTATAGCCCCTGACACTGAAATCCTGAGATTCTAGGCATTTATCTATAAAACTCAGCTACAATGGCCTGGAGTTGTAGACAAGTGTATGTGCTAAGAGGAAAGAAGAAATTTTGCCTGGCTGGATTATTAAAACTCATTTTGAAGAGAAGCGTAAGATAAGGTTACACTAACTACATGTCAAATGCTCAGTAGCCACATGTGGCCAGTGGCTGTTGTATTGAATTGTCCAAATATAGAACATTTTCTTCATCATAAAATATATATTGGGCAGGCTGTGCTCTAGATTCCACAGTAAGTTCATTGTGAGTCTCAGAGTGAGATGAGAAAAGAGGAAACACTTGCCCTCCCCAAACTATTTTTGATATTATGACACTTCAAAAATTTCCAGAACCTCTCAAAGAATGTCACAAATTATTTTTAAATTAATACATTCCAATTCAGGCCAATTAAAACAAAAAAAGACATGTCACATTCTTTTTTTTTTTTTTTTTTCCCCTGCGAAGAACAAAACTTTTATTGTTCACATCTTTTCTGAAGAGCTTTTTTGAGCATGTCTAAAAATAGAATGTGTTCCAGGAGTTCATGCACACCTCGGGGACAGCACTGTGCACTTAGTCCCTTAGTGTTGCTCAGGTGCTGCTGCACCGTCCAGAGACCCTTTGGAATCCCTCCCTTTGGATCTTCTGCCTTTTCCCTTGTGACTTTCTGGTGCCTTCTGAGGAATGGGATCCACAGTTGGCTGGTGGGTAACAGCATTGCAGAACCCAGGAGACACGGAGGTATAAAGTTGGCATCTTGAGGAGAAGCTCCTCACCTGGCCTTGGTTCACTATCAAAGACAGAAATGTGTTTTCAGTCATCTGTCCGTTTTAGGACTAAACTCCCTTCTCTTATCATATAGCAATTTTGAGAAAGAAGATTCGGAACACAACTGAACCCACAACACCGCAAATTCAAAGGACCTAGAGAGAGCCTTAGAGAGTTGTGCTTTTTTTCAGGGACAAATCCCCATCCCGACTCCCCACACCCCAGGATGACTAACACAGAGCCAGGAGTGGAGATGCATCCGGAAGTAGGTGATGGCCTGAAGATATTCCTTAGGACTGGAGGAAAAAACCATGAAAGCAAAGTGTGGTTCCCAACCTCCCAGCCCCCTCAGTACCTGCTGACTTCCTCTGCATTCTAAACCTCAGGCAGACCTGCCGCTATTTCACAATGCAGGGGCAAGAGAGTCACACATTGGTAAACATATCTTCAACCACAGAAAACATCACTTTCTTTGGTGTTCCATTTGGCTTATTACAGGACAGAGGAGGGAGTGAGTCACATGGCTGAGTTTTCTTCCATGCCACGCATCAGCATAGACTCTTCAAGCTTTAAGCACTCTCCTCAACAACATATTTACACAATAATAATATTGTGTTCAATGTACAAAATGAGACCCCAAAGATGCTAAGATAAATAAGACATGGTCTCTGCCCTTGAAATGTTGAGAGATTGCTAAAGAAGAGTAAAATATATAACATGAATGTCACCTATTTTACCTCCCTTAAGCAGACTTTATTAATCTATCATTCATTCATACAAATATTAATTGAATGTATATTATATGCTCAGATTGAGCCAGATATTGAAGATACCGTGGTGTAAAAGTCAGATAAGGTCCTCATCCTTATGAAGTCTGCATTTAACATTTTCCCATTGAGCTCAAATATGCCCTCAGAATCCTTCTCAACACAGAGCTCGGGGCAGTACCACTAATTCCTTAGCCTGGTAGAGAAGAAACCCATTATCTCTGATCCATGGACTGACAGGAGAGATAGATTCATATATTAAATGATGCAATTCTGAGTGGCAAACACTACACCATAGATACATGATAAGTTTTATGGGATCTTACAAAGGGGGTGACCTAGCTTTAGCCAGGAAAGTCAAAGAAACTGCTGAGAGGAAATACGGTTTTCCAGGGACTTGCAGGAAGTGTAGGAGTCCATAAAGCAGATTAGAAGGGGTGGGTGATGAGTGGGGGCAGGGTAGAGGGAGGCGCAAGAGCAGAGTCCAAGCAAGAAAGGGCACCGGTGATGTTCAGGGAGCACATGATGAGAATCCCCATGCGGGCAGAGGATGAGGTGATTAGGCTCCACTGTGAAAGGTTATCTCTTGTATTTTGTGGACTTGAGACTTTATCCTGGTGGCAACCAGGGGCCCAGTGAAGAACTTTAAGTGAAGAGCTTTAAGTGAAATGAAGAACTTTAAGCATACAAGAGAACAGGCCCTGAGCCAAAGAGCCTATGTTTAAATCTCTTCTCTTCCCCTTACTAGCTGTGTGGCTATGGGCAGGCCAGCTGACCCTTCTGTGCCTCAGTTTCTTCATCTGTAGAAATGACAATAGCATTCACCTCATTGTGATAATTGAATGAGAGGATATATGTAAAATGCTTGGAACATTGGCATGTAGAAGTCATCTATGTGGATTATTTCTGTGCTGTTTTGGAATTTGGAAGCTGAGGCACAGAAAGCGAAAATAATTTACTCAGGACCACAATGCTGCTTAACAGCAGAGCCTAGATGCCTATCCATCATACCAAACTGCTTTTGAACATGAGTGTTATCAAAATCCATCTTTCCCAATGGATCCTAAAAGATACATTTTCATTTGTTTGGATGATGAAGAGGAAATTCATTCTTTTAAAAATTCTTTGTCATTTCTATTTCCTCTTTTTATCTTAAGATGCTCCAGCTGCTTCCCATATTGTGTTCCACCAGTATATTTTCCTTTTATTTTAACAGGCACCATTTCAATTTCCCAAAACACAGTGTAATTTATCAATCAATAAATAAATCTGGGCAGAAACACAAAGCACATTTTTCTCCAGGAGCATTCCCTATTCATAAGCACAGGGAGAGAGAACCCAGTGGCGTCTTGAGCAAACACATGCATCAACATACACATTAAGCAGATCCCTGTAAGAGACTGTACCAGCTCTGTTGGAATCCTTTGCTTATGATTGAAAAAGAAAGCACATCTTTGAATATTGGCCAGATCTGTCCAGTCACTGCACCAGTGCAGGGCATTTAAGGTTTGTAATCCTTGCTACATTTGTAGAATAAGTAGTTGGGCTATTAATCTGTTCAAGGAGTCATTTCCTAGATTTCTACATATGATCACCCAACTCCTTTTCTTCCAGATGAATCAAATAACATCTGTGGCCAGAAGTAGAGACTTTTACCACCAAGTTGAACCAAATTAGGCTGTGTCTTCCCATATACAAAGTGATCTGGGTGATTGGGAATGGAGTTTTTGATCAGGAACCACAAAAAGAGTGAAAGTGGACTGAAGAGAAGAAAGTAATATTTTTAATTGTAAATCTTTGGGAAAGATAAAGGTTGCTGAGGTTTAGTACATATAGGTCTTAGAACTCTAGGATTTTTCCTTTTGTGGGAGGAAACAGCTGAGACTTATTTAAGGGGAACTGATGTAATGGGAAATATATTTGGTATATTCTAGTATTTTCTAAAGGAAAAATTTTATGAGTGAGGTGGAAGCTATAAAACTTCATGGGTCCAAGAAGCAGTGGGACTCCAGACCTATATTTGGGTGAGGGGTCTCCATCAGTATTGCTATATGCAGTGCACTTGGAGTGCCGCAATGCCCTGAATTACCAAGGCGGCAGTTAGTCCAGTTGGGAAGTGGGGCCTCATGCCCAGTGCGTAGTCTCAGCAAACACAAACACCAGCAAACTGCCAGGTGTCACAGAGCTCTGCGGGTCTCAATGCTGGGACTCATTAGGATTTTTTGAGGACATTGTTTTCCTTTAGTTTTCTTTTTAAATTTTAAAAATAGAAACAGAATATATAACCAGTAAAGTACAGAAACCTTAAGTATATATCTCCACGGATATTTAAAAAATGACTTCGCCCATATATCACCTGCATCAAGATATGAAACTTTTTCACTGTGGCAGAATTCTCCAAAAGAAATATTAAAAGGAGCTTATGGGGAGGAAGAGAAATGATCTCAGATGGCAGTAAGCTAAAGCAGGATGGAATGAATGGCTTGAACACAAGGAGGAATGTGGGTAAATTGAATAAATATATTTTCAGTGACAATAATAATAATAATATCTTGTGAGAGCTTAAATAAATGTCAAAATAAAGGACATGACAATAATAGCACAAAATGTTGGAAAGGGTCAAAGAGTTGTGAGGTCCCTGCATTATCTGGAAAATGGTAAAGGTGCTAATTTAAGGTAGATTCTCTTAAATCAATGATACATTCTAGGATAGTCACTAAGAGAAGATGGAAAGAATATGTAACTAACAAGCTAATCAAAACAGAAATTGTAGTTTTTTAAATGTTTGATTGATCCAAAAGACAGCAAGAAGAAAAAAGGAACAAGCATAAGATGAGACAAATAGAAAACTATTAGTAAAATGGAATATTTAAATCCAAATATGTCAGTAATTGTATTAGATTGAGACAAACTAATAAGTTTTATGTATATATATAATTTATTTTTATATAATTTCTTAATTTAATCTTTATATAGTTTATTCTTATGAAATTTTATATATATAATCTTGTGAGATTTTATGTATATAATTAAATATATATAATATTCAATATAAAATCTCACAAGAATAAACTTTGAATATAAGAACATAGGCTGAGTGTGATGACTCACGCCTGTAATCCCAGCACTTTGGGAGGCCGAGATAGGTGGATCACTTGAGGCCAGGATTTTGAGACCAGCCTAACCAACATGGTGAAACCCCATCTCTACCAAAAATACAAAACTTTGCCAAGTGTCGTGGCACATGCTTGTAATCTCAGCTACTTGGGACGCTGAGGTGGGAGGATTGCTTGAACCTGGGAGGCGGAGGTTGCCATGTGCCATGAGCTGAGATCACGCCATTGCACTCCAGCCTGGTGTATTTTGTGTGTGTATACACACACACACACACACACACACACACAAATGTTAGGGAAAATGGGAAAAGAGAAACATGTAAACTGTAACCAAAAGAAAGTTGACATCACTTAACTAACATCAGACAACATAAATTTTAAGGCGAATGATATTACTAGCAGTATAGAAGACATTTATGATCATAAAAATTTCCATTTAACAAAAAGAGATATACATTTGTATGCACCTGTTAACATAGCCATATTATACATCTATGAAAAAGAGCAAACTGCTCTTATATATGTAACAACCTGAATCAATCTCATGCAAATAATGTTCACAAAATAATATATGCTATATAATTTCACTTAAAGTTCAGAAACTGGTCAAACAGCCGTATGGTGAGGCCAGTCTGATCGTGATTTCCTTTGTGGGCACAGTGGATAACAGCTGGGGAGAGGCTCAAGGGAGGCTCAGAGGTGTTGGAAGGCATCTATTTGTTTCACCTTATGCTTGTTCTTTTTTCTTCTTACCATTTTTTGGATCCATCAGGCATTTTAAAAATTCCAATTTCTGTTTTGATAAGCTTGTTAGTTATATATTATTTTCTTCTTCTTTTAGTGGCTCTCCTGGATGTATCATTGACTTAAGAGAATCCACCTTAAATCAGCGCCTTTACCATTTTCCAGGTAATGCAAGGAGCTCACAACTCTTTGATCCTTTCCAACATTTTGTGCTATTATTGCCATGTCTTTTAATTCTACATTTATTTAAGCCCTCACAGGTATTGTGATCACTGAAAATATATTTATTCAATCTACCCACATTCCTCCTGTGCTTGTGACACCCATTCCATCCTGCCTTACCTTGCTTGATAAGCTCCTTTTAATATTTCTTTTGGTAGACTTCTACTGCAATGAATGGCTTTAGTTTTTGTTGAACAACAAAAAAAAAATATTTTATTTTTATTCTGTAAGCATGTCATTATCTTGTCTGGTGGCTTCCATTGTTTCTATTAAAAATTCAGATGCTAGTCTTATTGCTGCTCTCAGAAGTCATGCGTCCTTCTTACCTGGTTGCTTCTAAGATTTTTCTCTTTTTCTTTTGAATTTAGCAATGTTATTATGAGGTGCCTAGGTATATTTATCCCAGTTGGGTTTAAAGAGATTCTGGAATCTGCAGCTTTATATTTTTCATTTATCTCAGACAACCCTTGGTCAGTTTTTTGTTTTGTTTTGTTTTTCTTAATTATCTCTTCAATTCTTAGATTTCAATTATACATTTTAGACATTTTCACTATATTCCATTAGAATGTTACTTTTTTTCATTTTTTCACTGTGTGTGTGTGTGTTGTATGTGTGTGTGTAGGAGATTCAATCGAGATATTTTCTACTGAGTACCTTTCAATTTTTAAATCTCTTCTGGTTTGTCTAACCTGCTCTTACATTCGTCTAGTGAATTCTTCATTTTAGCCTTGCATTATTTTTGGTTCTAGAATTGTCATTTGATTTTCTTCCATATATTTTAGTTCACAGGAACTAATCATCTTTTTCTTGAACATATTAAGCATAGTTATTTTAAAATCCATGTCCGATAACTCCAATATCGTAATTACCTACGGTCTATTTTATTTATATCTTTTTCTCTTGCCATTTAGTTATCTGGTCTATTTTCCCGGCATGCTATTGATTTGAATGCTAGATATTATCCATGAAAAATAGTATGGGGCTCTGGAACATTTTATCCCCCTCTAGAGTGGATTTAATATTTATCTGGTAGGCAGGTAGCATATAGGAGGATCACCTTAATCTAAACATCCATTGCTAGGATTGAGGCTTTTCTTTTTGAGTGCTCATGTATTTTCTGTTTGTCCTTACCCCTAGGGTATAGCTCCTTGGAGTGATGGCAATAAAAGCCTGGGACATTTACAGTGGCCAGACCTCCCTAGCAGGCTCAACTCATTTTCATCTCTCTGGTTCCATGAGGCTGTCTGAATTTCTGTTTAGCGTTTTAGCCTCTCAGATTTATTACTGTTTCTTAGCACTGCCTGTAGCCGCTCCCCAGCTCTTCCTGGTACATGCACCACTGAAGAACTGACAAATGCTGTAATAGGAAACAGCATACATTTGGGGCTCAATTATTTATGGTTTTCATATCTACAGGATTGTGGTCCTTCAGGTCCCTGTCACATTTGTCCCCCTTCAGCATGGTCACAGGGTTTAGGAAACCGATTTCTGTTTGGCCTCTATGCCCCGTGACTTGAATTGGCAAATACCCCAAGGGGTAGTAAAATAAAACAAAAAATAAAGAGCACATACCAAAAACCAACCAACCAACCAACTAACTAACTAACTAACGAAACAACAAGAGAAATACAGCTGCTTCCCATCTTTCTAGGATCTTTTTTAAGTCTTAGTTGCTTGAACTGTTCATCAATGACTTCAAACACAAAGGATTATTTCTGTGTTTTATTCAATTTAAATAGTTGTTCTCAGTAAGAGGATTTGTCTGCAAAAACTACTCCTTCATAAATGGAAGAAAAAGATAGTCTGGGAGGTGGGGCTGGAAAGTATTAGCGTCCAGGCTTCACCCTACACTAATTAAATAAGAATCTATCGATATGGGAATTGATATTTTTTTAAAGTGCCTACAAATGGTCCTCTTATGCAGTCAGATTAGAAAACTACTGATATAAACAAGCCGTATAAAATTGGCTGAATACTTGAGATGTTTTTAATATAGAGTTGGATGATTTAATGTCATGTGCAATCCTTACTGCCTCCCTCATATTTTCGAATATAAAATAATAACCCTCTGATCCAAAGATAATCCATCCCACCATGCCATTGCTATCCTCCCCTTCTACCAACTCTGAAAAGTTATTATTCATCTTCAAGCCTTCACCTTTTCTTCAGAAAATAGATACACTTTTATAATTTTGTCTTAAATATCTTGTACATTTCTAAATATGTATGTTTTACACATACATGGATATATTTATACACATTTATGTATACTTATACATATCACTGCTATTGCAAATAGAATTTTTCTTTATATTTTCTAATCTATAATTACATGTATATATAACAACTATTCATCTGTGGATAGTGATCTGGCATTTGAGCCTCTTTGTTGTTATCTCATAAGCTCCAAGATATTTTTTGACAAATTCCATTTCTAAGTATCTTATCTTATTGCAGTAGAAACAATATTTTTTTTTTTCCTTCACTACTAGTCACAGTTCTGATACATGCTTTCTGTTTTGACATACTGGCTGGAAATTCTAGGTCAGGTTGGCAGAAGAAGATCTATTTTTTAGAGTGTTATCATATTATGAAATGCAAGTGTGATGGATGCCTAAAATCAGAAGGTAGTTTATTCATTTTTGATACAAAGCAGTGTAAATATGTCCTACAATAATAAGAAGAATGTTGTTCACCTTATGTTTGCATGTTCTCATCCCCAATTCTCAAAGCCCACTCTATTAGAACAGAGATGCCACAAATAAACTTTCAACTACAAGAGAGAGAGAAAAAAGCCCACTCTAAGTAGACTTTGGCACCACCGTCTTCACTGAAATTACTTTGTAAAAGTCACCAATAACCTCCATCATGCAAAATCAGTTTCTCGGTCCTTATGTTACTCAAATTGTTAGTTGCATTTGACAAAGTTGATCGCACTGTCTTATTGAAACACACCAGTTGTCTTCCAGGACATTGTACTGTTCAGGTTTTCCTCCTACCCCCTGTCAGAGCACCATCTTCTTCCCATCCTCTAAATACTGAAATGCCCAAGGACTCATTCATATCCCTCACTCTCTAGGTTACCCTCTGTTGTGAGTTGAATTTTTCTCCCTAAAAGATATGCTGAAGTCATAACTCTCAATACCTGTGAATACTTGTGAATAGCTGTGAGTGTGACCTTATTTGGAAATAGGGTCTTTGCAGATGTAATCAAGTTAATGAAGTTACTAGGGTGGGCCCTAAAGTAACGTGACTGATGACATTATGAAAAGGATATTTGGGCAGAGCACACAAGTAGAATGCCATGTGATGAAGGAGGTGGAGACTGGAGGGATGCAGCCTCTGCCAGCCAAGGACTGCCAAGAAATCAATGGTTACCACAAGGGTCAAGGAAGAGGAAAGGAAGGATTCTACTCTCAGAGGGAGCATGGCCCTTCTGACGCCTTCATTTTGGCCTTCCAACCTCCAGAATTGTGACCATAAGCATCTGTTTTTCAAGTCACCAAATTTACAGTAATTCCTTAGGGCAGCCCTTGGAAACTAATATATCTTTACCTCCTTAGCTTTAAAAACACTGCTAGGGAGAATTCTAAAATGCTCTTTAATACTCCCAGCCTTTAGTATACACACAGCTTCTTCAGATTTTCAAACAGAACTTTGCTGATATAATTAATATCCCAAACCAGTTGACCTGTGGATAAAAATATTTTGCAGGTAGGCCTGACTCAATTACATGAGCTCTTTAAAAGCAGATTATTTTCTCCAGCTGGATTCAGAAAAGGAAGTATGAGATATGAAGAATGAGAGGGATTTGATCTATAGTCACTAGCTTGAAGATTGAAGGGGCCGTATGGCACGTCTTCAGGTGTCCTCCAGGAGTTGAGAGTATCCTCTGATAGTTGTATGGAAATAGTGATCTCAGCCTTACAACCATGAGGAACTGAATTTTGTCAACAACAAGAATGGGTTTATAAGCAGATTTTTCCCCAAGGCCCCAAGAAAAGAACTAAGCTCAGGTGACAGCTTGATTTCAGTCTATGAAGCCCCAAGCAGAGAACTCAGCCACACTGTTATTCTGACCTAGAGGACTAAGAGCAAGTTCACAGTTCAATTGAAGTAATTTGTTACATGGCAAGAGCAGATCAACATGAATACCATCTATGTGCTGATGATTTAAACGTGTATATTTAGCTCAGCTTCACGCTTAACCTCCAGTCTTACGCATCTACATTAGTATGAATAAAACATAAATTTTGGCTCTCTCCACTCACCAATATCTATTTTTGCTGAATTATATATAATCAGCCAGACATCACCACCATCTCCTTGGAATATGTCCTCTGCATTGCCGAGGAGAAGATGGGAACTAAAGCTTTTGTAATCTCCTTGCTTGAATGGTCCCAGTTTAGAATTTTCTAATGAGAGAAAAACACAAGATTAAGAAGGTAAGAAAAAAGATGAAGCCATTATCCTCTGCAGACAGTTGCAGACTGACAGGGGGCAGATGGGAGATTCACAGCATTTTTTCTGGGGAGTGTTTGAGAACCACCCACTTCACTCCTAGAGCCTCAGATAGTTGCTAGAAATTTCATAGAGATTTTGAGAATTGCAGCACATTGCAATGAGTTTTTGGAACCCCCTGACTTCTTGGCATCAGGCTGAGCTCTTCAGTATCTGCTCTGCTGATCTGCAGTATAGACATCCTTGTTCCCTCTTCTCTGACTCTTCCAACAGTGGAATAAGGTCTTGGATTCCCACAAGATGCCACTTATACCTGGGTATATGGGGAAACTTGTGTTCTTATAACCAAACCTTCAGTGATATCTCAGTTCACCTCCAATGCCTGCCTTCCCCAACAATGAAAATGGCATTTTTACTTACAGAGGCACTCATGCCTCAAGGCAGAGTTCATCCCTGATTCCTCTTTTTCCTCTTGTCTTCCATGTGGTGCATCCACATTCAGAAAGCAGCCAGATGGATTTTCTTTTAAATTAGCAGAGGGTTCCATTTTTCACTGTAAGTTCTTGAAGAACAGTAAAGCATTTCCCACACATAATCCCTAGAAGCTGTTCTCAATCTCCTGGCTCTCTTTCCCCAGAAGCTGCTGCAGAGACCCTCTCATGACAATTCTTTAGGTTCCGTGGCTTTTGGAGTCCCACCCCCTGTGGCTTCTCTCTCCCCCTCTCCATGCCATCTCTGACTTCATTGATTGACTTCTCTCTTTTTCAGCTCAAAAGAATCTTTTTTCTTTAAAAAGAGGGCATCTACGTGTACAAATATAACATTCTCTTTAGCAGAGACAGATGAGCGCTCATCTGTTAATACATTTTTGTGCCCTTATGTAACGTTCTCAGGAATTTTGGTAGCTTATCTGACACAACCTGCCTTTAAAAGAAAAACACAACTATTTTAGTTATAAAAAGTTTTAGAAAACTTCAAACATATGCAAAACTAGAGAGAGTATAATGAACTTAAATGTGCCCATCAACCATCACCCATCGAACTGTTTCCCCAAGTAACAGCTCAAAAGCAAACTTATTCTTATTTTATCTGTACCCTCACCCGCTTTTCCTCCCACCTCCTGATCATGTTGAATCAAACCCTAAATGTAACATTAATTCACCTGTAAATATTTCAACACATTATTCTAAAATATAGGGATTTAAAAAGTGTTATAATACCATTATCATATCAGAAATAATTAACAATAATTTTAATATAATCAAATATCCAAAGTTTATATTATCCAATTTTCATAGAAAATAATTTTGCTAATTATATATTTTTTCTTCTAATTAGAGTAAACAAACTAATTGTTGATTTTATTGGGTTCCAGATAAGGCCCAGGCATTATAACTAGTCAAATGATTCTTAAATCACTTTTAAGCTATGATTTATCTCTTCATCTCTTTAGTTTATATAATTTTTGTTGTCGAGGGGAAACTACATTTTTCTCAGTATGGGTTTTTCTAATTGTATCCCTGTGGTGGCTTTTGAAATACTTTTCTGTCTTCCATATTTTCTGTGTATTGGCTATAAAAGCTAGAAGTTTGTTCAAATTTATTTAAACTTTTTTGAACGTTTGGGTAACACCATTGATTAGATGGTATTTTACATATATATATATCTGTCAAAAGATACATAATGTCTAGCTGATTCTCTTTTTGAATGATAGCAGTGTTGATCATTTTCCTCATTTATTAATTTACAAGGAATTGAAATTGATGATATGCTAATTCTATCATTCCTTTTTCATTTATTAGCTGAAATAACTTCTTACAAAAAGAAACTTACCTGTTAACAATTTGATTTCACCAAGATACAGTTCATACAGAAAACAACAACAAGATAAATGGCTAATTCTTTCTCTTTTTTCTTTACCAGTTTTCAAAACAATGACTCTTCTTTTGTCAGACTGGGCTTTATCAGGGACACCGAACTATTTCACTTACAACATTTTTGATACCAAATGTGTGAGTTGTATCCATACCAGCAACCAGTTCTCCAATTATCCATACACCAATTGGGTGTCCTCCAATTCAATTCAATTCTGATACTAACTACCCAGAATTAGCTCACATCCCACAGGTCAAAGGCTCAGTCACACAAAAGTGCCCCCACTTCAGGTGCCAGTCACAAGGCCCGGGTTACCACCTGCACTTCTAACCAACTGTCTATAAATTAGGGCTTCCCGTGACTCCCTCTTATGTTTGATAATTTGGTAGAACAGCTCAAAAAATTCAGGAAAACATTTGACTTCCTAGTATCAGCTTATTATAAAGGATATCATACATGAATAGCCATTTGGAAGAGCTGCACAGGCCAAGGCATAGAGGTGGGGAATAGAGCCTCTGTGCCCTCTAGGTACATGCCACTCATCCAGCACATCCATGTGTTTACCAACTTGGAAGCTTTCAAACCCCATTGTTTAAGGGTTTTTATGGAGGTTCCATTACATAGACACGCTTGATTACATCATTGGCCATTGGTGATTGATCTCAATCTCCAGCCTCTCCCGTCCCTGGAAGTCTTAAAGTGGGGCAGAAAATTTCAACCCTCTCAACATGTGGTTGTTTCCTCTGGCAACCACCCATCATTTGGAGGCTCTCTAGAGGCCATCCAGGGCCACTTATTTAGCATAAATCAGGTATGGTTGAAAGGGACTTGTTATGAAAAACAAAGATGCTCCCATTATCTCCACCACTTAAGAAATCCAATGGTTTTAAAAGCTCTGTGTCAGGAACTAGGACAAAGACCAGATATATATTTCTTACTGTCATAAACAAACAGCTACCACCATATGTGTTATGAGAATAGGGGCTTTAAAATAGGAATTGGGGTTTACATCTTTGTGAGCGGAGCTGGAGGGAGGGCTGGAAGTCAGAAGGACTTCAGGTAGGAAATCAGAAAAAAATTCAAGAATGACTTGGGCCTGTACATTGGGTGGGTAGACAGGTGCTGACAGCAAAGTCCAAGAAGCCACTGAGCCTAGCCACGATGACTTTGAATTACCTGGAATGACCACAAAGTGGAGGAGCATGGAGAAGTCTGGGAAGCCACTACTAGTGGATATTTTTACTTCCAATAATATGGTTGTGCTTCACATACTCCTTCCAAACCTCAGTTTCTTCCTTTGGCAAAGTTTAATCTAGAAAATAATAGTGATTGTATTGTGTCCCCTGAAATTCATATGTTGAAACTGTACCCACTGGTACTTCAGAATGTGAGTGTATTTGGAGATAAGGCCTTTAACGAGGCAACTAAGGTTAAGTGAGGTCGTATGAGAGGGTCCTAATCCAATAGACTGGCGTCCCTAAAGAAAAAAAAGAGACACCAAAGGTGTGAGAGCCTAGAGAAGAGACCATGGGGGATACAGTAGGAAGGTGGCCATCTACAAGCCAAGGAGAGGGCCAAGGAGAGGGGCCTTGGAGAAACCCAACCTGCTGGCATCTTAATTGTGGGCTTTCAGCCTCCGGAACTGTGAACAAATATATTTGTGTTGTTTAAACCACTGAGTTTGTGGTATTTTGTTATGTCAGCCCTAACAAATTAATACAGAATGGATGTTTGGAAATGTAGTTTCCAGCTTTAGGAGTGAGTGTGGTCATGGTGCTGAGGTGACAGCAATAATGCAACAGATTTTTAGCATGCTCCAAAGCTGACCAATGAGGGAGTCTGTGTGTGTGTGTGTGTGTGTGTGTGTATGGGGGAGTTTTTGTAATGATAAATTTATGAATTTAGCAAAAATTTTGTATTTCAATATTAATGCTCGAGTTGTAATATTTATTTGGTGGCTGTAATATTTATTTTAAATTGACTCTAGTTCTTTTGAGATGATCTAAGTGGTCTCTAAGAGCTTCCTTGCATTTTAGAATAAGACATTCCAGGATTATGTTGTACATTTGCTATTCCAGAGCTGGAATCAATTATTTCTCAAAGGAGCCCTGATTTCCTTTAGTGTGAAATGGTAATGAGGAAACACAGGCTGGGTAATAGGGGTGCTCGTTACTATTATGTTGTTAATTATTTCTATACCTTTTAGTGGACATAGAATATAACAGATTATGAGTTCATGCCAATATTTTTGACTTACGTTTAGGACTACAGAGTCTTCATGTACTTTATTGACTTTGAATCTGTATCTCCTTTCTCCAACTCCGAAAAATTACTAGTTCTTAATGCTGTAGATTCTGTTAAAGGTGTTGGTGTCCTACCCAGACTCTACTTACTTGACTGGTGCACACATCCCTTGGAGTGGTAAGTGTTAGCAACAAATAGCTCACAGATACAGCCTTCTCTGAGAAAGTATCTTGGATGTGAGTCATGCCCCTTGAGAGCCACTATATTCTTCTCCTGGAGTCAGCCTGAGTCAATGGCAGACTAATACCAACCCTCTTGACTCAGGGGTTAATGTGGTGTTTGTTATTGGGGGCAAAAATATTACATCTCCCAGATCTTCATAGTAAACTATAGCCTTTAATGCTAAAATTATCCTTGTCTTTCTTATTCCTCTTGCTATTTTGTCTGCATCTGTTTGCTTTGTCTTTTATAATTGCATTGGCTCATGTGGCCTTAAACATTTTTCTTTGGTTTGCTCATTTTCTCACTTAATTTAGTATTTGAGTTCACCTTCTCGGGGAAGCTTGACGCTCTGGCAGCACCTCTGATCTTTTCTCCAGCTTTATCTTTCTTCATAGCACTTGCCGCTACCTGACTTTATACTATATATGTGTGTGTGTGTGTGTGTGTGTATATATATATATATGTGTATATATATATTTTTTACTAGTTTGTTGTCTGTCTCTTTCTTAGAATGCAAACTTCACAGAGAAAGGGATTATGTTTTCCTTCCGCCCTATCCCCAATCCTCTGGCAAGCTCTTGGCACAGAGTAGGTACTCATAAATATTTGTGGAATGAAGGAAAGGTACTTGTCTAAAGCATAAGATATGAGCGCCCTTTCATGAAAGGCCAGTAATATGAGAAAGCAGAGTAAAGGGACTTAGAATCCAAGACAGAACTAATTATATAATGTTAATGTTTGACAAGCATCAGAGAAAGGAAGTCTGGGGCATCTAGTCGTGTGATGAGAGGATGCCTGCCTTTGAAACTGACCATGTCTGTGGGTCTTTGAATCCTTTTCTCTGAACAGATCGTAGTTGGGCAGATGGCACTGCCAGCATGCCTCCGTGACTTGCCAACCACATTTCTCATGGACCCCTTTGTTGGACCTGAATGTGTTAAATATTCGGGGCTTCTGTAATCACCCTTTCATTTAATATCCAAATAAAAGAGCTTTAACCATCATAAGACAAAATGTGGTAGCACTTTGGAGACATTCAAGTGTACTTTTGTGTTTAGATTGGTGGGGAACTTGTCCTGCCATATCTTGCTATGAAGTCTTGTGAACATTTGAATTCTGTGTCACTCCACGAATGATATTCCAGGATCTTATGGTCAGCCCTCTATTTCATGCTGCCTAAATGCAAATAAGATATCTCTTTTTCTTCATCTTCTCAAAGAACCTCCAGAATATGATCTTTGTGTGATTTTTTACTGAAGATTTGAGGGTGATGGGAGTTCCTATTTACAGGTATTATTACAACAAAGTTTAAGAAATGTCCTCGTATTAAGAATCCTCTATTATTGTTCTAATTAGTTCATTGGTAATAAATTTTTCAAAACAGGACATTTCTCATGGGCTACATCCCTACATAGACCTTAACTACTGTCACATTGCAGGGACGTGTTCATTGTGGATCATTTTTCTTATACCTGTGTCCTTTATTCCAGACTCCTAAGTCTTATCTTGATACACCAGTGGACAGCTACAAAATGCCTATTATTCTTTTTTTGCAGAGCAATTTAATTCTCTTTGTTAACACTTCTCCATTATTGCCTAGCTTGAGAAAAAGGAGGGTTTGCTCTTCTCTAAAAGATCAATCCAGCTATTTTCTTTCTTTCTTTTTTTTAAAAAGGCAAATCTCTCCCTATGAAAAATCATTCTGAATTTCCTTGTCATCTGCTTAAGTCATAGTTTTCTTTTAAAATAATTATTTTCCGCCTGCCACATTACCATATTGTGTCAGATTCTAGCCAATTGTTGTAAACCTTAAAGACATTCAAGGAGAATTTGCATAAATGTCTGCTTTGATTTTAACCTGTAGGTTCTAGAAGCCATACTGCATTCCATTTTCCCAGGGGGTGTGATGAGACATCACTAATGTACTCAAAGTTCTTGATAGCATTAGTCAATGTGGTTTTACTACTTCTTGGGTTAATTATGGTTGCTAATAGGCTTCCAGAAAGTCACATATTTCATAGCACTATTTTTGTGCATTGCCATAGTCTCACCATTTTTCAAATCTACTCCATATTACCGTGTCCCTTCTGTTGTGGGTTGAATTGCGTCCTGCAAAAAGATATATTAAAGTCCTAAACCTAGATGATACGGTTTGGTTGTGTCCCCACCCAAATCTCATCTTGAATTGTAGTTCCCACAATCCCCACGTCTTGTGGGAGGGATCAGGTGGAGATAATTGAAATGTGGGTGCAGTTTCCCCCATCCTGTTCTCATGATAGTGAGTTCTCATGAGATCTAATGGTTTCATAAGCCGCTTTTACCCCTTTTGTTTCACTTCTCCTTGCTGCTGCCATGTGAAGAAAGACATGTTTGCTTCCCCTTCTACCATGATTGTAAGTTTCCTGAGGGTTCCCCAGTGATGCAGAACTGGGAGGCAACTAAACCTCTTTCCTTTATAAATTACGCAGTCTTGGGTATTTCTTCCTAGCAGGATGAGAACGGGCTAATACACTAGGAGGTATCTGTGAGCATGACCTTATTTGGAAATAGAGTCTTGTAGGTGTAATTAATTAGGACTCTGAGAGAAGACATTCATGTTTTAAGCCACCCAGTTTGTGGTAATTTGTTATGGCAGCCCTAGGGAAACTAATGCTAACGTTGATTTATGTCTGACATCTATTCTTGATTAACTTTGCTTATTTGATTAAGGATTTAAAAGAAAAATGTTCATTTTCACTTCCTTTTAATACAGTGATTTATGCTTGTGTTTTGAATTATTTTCTTCTTATTATTCTAAGCGCCTTTCTGACTGTATTCTCCTAACTTTTAAACACTTGAATAAGTAATACTGCTATGATGAACACACACCAGTGGCTGAACCTGACAAAGATTTACTTGCCACACATAAAAAGTCCACTGAGATTGACCAGCCTTCCTCCACATCAGATGAAATTGTGTCATCTGAAACACTGGCCATCATGGTTGTTGAAGTAAGAAGAGATGGAAGAGACACAGTCTCTTAACTGCCTCATTCCAGGATAGAAATTTTGTCTACTCACAGTTCATTGGCCAGAAGTAGTTTCAAGGCCTCAACATGACTATTAGGTAAGGTGCCAAATAAGAGGGAGAACTTGGAAAATTCAATCAATATTGTCTCTTCTGCTACTATCTTCTTGGTTATTTTTTTTTCTTCAAATATAGTTAAACTCCATAAAGTGACAGATTTTTCTGTGAACCTAGCTTAGGTATATCTCTTATGTTTTAGAACATCTTCAGCCAGTATCCCTTCAAATATGTATTTTGTCTCCAGTTATATATGTGTTGTTATATACTACAATCCCACGGGTCTCAGGTGCTCTGTTCTGTTTTTTTTCTTTTTCTTTTTTTCCTTGGCACATAACTTTGAATAATCTGGCCCATCCTCAAGTTTACTGACCTTTCTGAATGTCAACTGAAATCCTAGGGTATTGACCAGTGTCTTTCCCCTCTGGGCAATCAGAACTCTAGCATCTCCCAAGCCCTGTGCAACCTCAGAAATCCCTGTTGGCTTTTCTACCAGTAGCTGCTCTCTGCTAGGCCTCTAGAGTTTTGCTCAGTACCTGTGCTGTATAGGATTCTGCCTAGGATAGGGACCCCCTCCCTAAGCCTTTTAGGGATCCTTCTCAGAAGCTCCCTTCTCTCAGACACATGATCCACAGTCTCAGACACTTTAGCGGTCCAGTGTCTGTTTCCTTCCCCTAGCCATATTTGGCTGTACGCGGAGTCTCCACTTCCATTTGGAAAATGTCCCGGGAGAAACCCAGGATGAATGTGGCGCTAACCTCCCATACTTCTCTTCTAGCAGAAATCACAGTGTTGTGCGGGCTACTCCACAGCACCTGAAATTGTGACAACACACACTTTATCCAGCTTCATAGTTGTTTACCACAGTACCAGCAAAAGTCTGTTATCACATACATTTGAAAGTATGATATTCTCTTGGCCGGGCGCGGTGACTCACGCCTGTAATCCCAGCACTTCGAAAGGCTGAGGCAGGCGGATCACAAGGTCAAGAGATGGAGACCATCCTGGCCAACATGGTAAAACCCCATTTATACTAAAAATACAAATATTAGCTGGGTGTGATGGCATGCATCTGTAGTCCCAGCTACTGGGGTGGCTGAGGCAGGAGAATCGCTTGAACCTGTGAGGCAGAGGTTGCAGTGAGCCTAGATAGCACCACTGCACTCCTGCCTGGGGACAGAGCAAGATTCCGTCTCAAAAAACAAAACAAAACAAAACAAAAAAAAACAAAAAATGTGGTGTTCTCTTTTTCATAATTTTCCAAAGAGTGTAATTCTACTTTTATGTATGTATGTATACATATATGTATGTATGTATATATTCTTTGTAGAGACAATCTTGCTTTGTTGCTCAGGCTGGAATGTAGTGGTGGTTCACGGCCTATAGTCTTAAACTCTTGGCCTCAAGTGATCCTCCCACCTCAGTCTTCCAAAGTGCTGAGATTACAGGCCTGAGCCACCATGCTCAGCCAATTCTACTTTTAATTGTTTATTTGATGAAATGATTTGTTAGGCTTTTTTTTTTTTACTTTTTTATGTTTTATGTTTTATAATTTTAGTATTTGCCATCAAATGATATGGCCTATACATTTACAACTTTTTGAAATGAACAGAGGCTCATTTTTGGCTTAATAGACAATCAGTTTTAAGATAATCACTTCATAGTTCCATGAAATGATTATATAATCCTTGTAAAATTTAATGTGAATTTATTTAACCACTTTAATTATATTACTCCAATTTTCTATGTCCTTGCTTGATTTTGGTTTAGTTGATTATTCAAACACACATACTATTGTGTAAAAGTTTCTCATCATCATTGTGATCTTATCAATTTATTTTCCTTTTTTGTTTTACAGTTTTTGCTTAAATATTTTGATGTTATGTTATTGACTGAATGAAGGTTTATGCCTTTCATTCTAACTTCATATTTTCATCCTAAACTTTTTATTATTATGAAATTATCTTTGTTGTAATCATTTTTTTCTTTGACTTGTAGATTGGTTAAAATTAGTTTTGCCATTTTTGTCCTTTTTATTGTTTATTTTCCCAGAGAAATTATTGTCGATCCTTTTCTAACTTTGTTATTTTGTTTTTGGACCTGTTAGTATAGACTGAGTATAGTTCAATTTTATTCTCTAGAACAGTCTGAGTGTCTTTGTCTTTTGACAGATGTATGCAGTCATTTAGGTTTCAGTTTTAACTGGTATGTTAAATCTGATATTACCTTGTGCTCTGAGATATATATATAGCATGTTTTATGACATTCTTTATTAATGGCTACATGATGTTACATAGCCTATTTTTGTTGAAGTTTGCTATTTATTTTCAATAAATAATAGTTTGTTTACTTTTAAACATTAATTTAGAAGATATACACCCATTTAAGAGTTCCACTTGTGGTTATCTTTAAGTCAGAAAAAACTTTCATAGTAGACACCAGTGGAAGTAGGGGCTAGCTGGTTTATAACAGTTTTTATTTTAGGTATTAATATATTGTCCTCCTAAAGTCACCTATTACAGAAGTTCTTAATCAGGGTCATTTGCCCCCCAGAGGGTGCTTGTCTATGTCTGGAAACATTTTTAGTTTTCAGAACCTGGGGAGAGAGGGTACCAATGACATCCAGTGGGTAGAGGCCAGGGACATTGCTAATCGTCCCGCAATGTGTAGGACAGTCCTCAACAACAAGGAATTATCCAGGCTCAAATGGCAATAATGCAGATGTTGAGAAACCCTGATCTAGTTAAACATTTTTATTTTACATGCAAAGAATTTGAGACTCACAGAGTGAGGTGTCCTGTCCAAATTCATTCCACCAGTTAGTGCCAGAATGAAGGCAATAAACCAAGGCTATAGCCTTTTCTACCACAGCACTCTACCTCCTGAACAGAGGTTCATTTAAAGCAAGCCACTCCTGTGGCTGACATATGATAATATGTTAGATGCCCTTGCACAGGGCAACCTTTTTCACTGAAAGCTAGCAGCTGTAGTTTTTTTTCCCAGTAAATCTTAGACCATTTCTGCTTATTCAGCTTCTCAGCTGTAAGACTTCAGTAAATGAGAATAGCCACATGAGCAGCAAGCACTTTTGGTTTTCTGCAAAATATTAAATGTGTAATCTACAGAATTTGAAAGGAAGTAATTCAAGGGAGGGAAAGCTTAGGATTCTCAGATGCAGTTTGTAATGCTGATTATTACAAATGCAAGGTAGAACAGAAATTGCAACTGTAATTATGGTGACCATAAGGTAACAATTGAATGTATGCTAATAAATCAATCAGGAAAGAGTTTGTCAAACAGAACAATATGGGTTTTGTTGAGAAAATGATTTGGAAAGGGAGTGAGGAAGGTATGAGGTCAGGAAGTGCTTTAGCATGACAAGGGATACAATTAAATTTTCCAAGCCCTAAAACAAGCCCTGCTTCCAGGTCCTACAACGGAGCCAACCTACTCTAAAGACCTGAAATTCCTGAATCAGAATTATTATTCCTGCAGGGAAAACGGCAAGGAGAATTTTAAGAGTTGGTTAAGGTGGCTGACTCAACTCTATAGTTAGTCAATGTCTGCAAGCAGGAGAAGAAAAACCAAATGGTTTCTAGGAAAAATCAACTAAGAAGAGGCGCTTTGAGGCATTGCCTATCACGCAAGGGAAGAGGAGAAGAAAATACTCTTTATTTAGATCGGTATTACAGATGTGGACAGAGATAAACAAATCATCAAAATTAAAATAAAAATGAATTATAGTTTTAAAAATTATATGGAAATTTCTAAAAGTGGACTTTTGTTCTATAACTAATTTTTTAATTCATATCTTGCCCTTCAACCTGACTTACTCCCCATTTTTTTCTGTCTTTTCCAACTCAATTACTTGTACTACTATCTACCCAGTTGCTCAATGCACAGACTTGGAGGCGGTTGTTGGTTTTATACTCCTCCAGATCCTGTCACAAGCAATCTAATATCAAATTATATGGACTCTGTCTTATAAATTGTGAACACTTGAGATGCCTTCACTGCTATGGCCCAGGTTAAGGCCACCATAATCGCTTATTTGGAAAGTCATAGTCATTTTTCTGAATCCAACTCTTGACTTCTTCTAAGTTATTCTCTACACAACAGCAAGAGTTTTTGTCAGTTTGTTTTAAACAGCAATCAAATTCTGTCACACCCCCCTTTCTGGATATGGCCAAATGCTCTCTGGATAATGGGCCTCTATAATGATAATAATAACTTGAATTTATGTACCATTATCAGTTCATCCTCAAGCAACGCTATAATGGTGGTTTCATTGATTCTCATTCTGCGAATGACGACATTGATTTTTCAGAAGGTTAAGTAACTTGCCCAAGGTTACAAAATTAGGAAGAATTATGATTCAGGTCTTTGATGTATTTAAGAGTATACTGGGTGCTATTTCTTGTTGTATTTGGGAAAAAGAAATTGCTTCTCTCCTCCTCCTCGCAAGAAAGGCTTTTTATGTTTTCCATAACTGACTCTTCCCAGAAGCATAAGGCAGCATTCTATTGCTTTTATTTTAACACTTTGAAAGTAAACTGGTTGTTGTGGTTAAATTTTCCACAGTTCTGCATTATTATTTTAAAAAATAACAGAAGGAACAAGAAAAATAATTATGTTATTTATAAGCCTAAGGTTCTCTAGTTCTTTTTGTACAATAAAACATAATTCTAATTTTTGTTAAGCAAATGAGGTTTAACAAAGAATATTAGCCTAATAATGAAAAAGTGTAATTTGAAATACTTTGTCTTGTTTTTCACATAAATTTGGCACTTTATTATCAACAAAAATAGTTTTGAATGACATTTTGCATTTCACATTCAATTAAATTCAATGCAATGCATTTAATATGCAAATGGGCAGGGGAGGCAGTAAAGGAAGTTGGCATTCAATGATAGACCAGAATTGGAGCCCAAAGGCCTGTGTTTGTGTTTACCACCTACTACTAAGAGCTTACGAAATTGTATAAGACAACTGTTGTCTCTAAATTTAAGTTGCACTGATGTGAAGAATGGGGGCTAACTCCTAACCCAAAAGGTTATTGTGATGATAAACCGAGACAACACATGCTCAAGTGTCTGCCATTGTGCCCAGGATGTAGGAGGACTTTGAAAGAGTTTACCATATCTGAAGTTTAATAGATGTACTTACAGAGCCTGAAGGAGGCTTTAATAAGTGAGTTACATGGAAAAGATTTCATGGAGTCTGTTACATTTAACCTACCTGTTAAAGAATGAGTAGAATTGCAACAGGTGGAGATGAGTGCTAACAAAATTCCAATAGAGTAAATGGAATGAACAAAGGAAAAACATACCTAGCTCTGATTAGGAGCTACTTGTGGTGAGGGTTGACTTGGCATAAAACGATTACAGGAGAGATGAGGAATTAATTGGATGATTAGATTAGGATATTTTATTTTAATCAATCTGAAAATATCATCCACTGTAAGACGCACCATTATTTTACACAGCATTCAGAAAGAGCACAGCCAACAAAACTGCGACTCTTAAAGTCTTTATTTCATCGAAGAATTCCTTTAGAATTAGACAAAATGTATTATTCTCATGCACAAATAGAAAAGAAAAGAAAAGCAAAATAAATTGGTTCACGAATGCTTAAAATATCTTTCTATTCAGCATCCTGGATCATTGCAGTCCTACATTTTCATACAGTATCTGTATGTGCCACCAAAACGCAGTGATGTGGCATTTCTTAAAGGAACGCTTCACTGCTGTTGCTGGTGTTTTTTCCAAGCTGCTCAAGCCAGTCCTACGAATTCTGATGTGTGTCCCCAGGCAGTGGCAACCACATCATAACCACATCATGACCGTCATATGGCCAGCGATTTTAAGACAAACAGATTTCAGAGATGTTAAATGCGAAAAAATAAAGTGTGGTTCTTAGAAAATCCTTGAAATTTGGTGGCTGCAAAAGGCCTTGCAAAAATATTATGCTTAGAGACTGTACTTGAATTTGTAGCCAACCCAACTGAGAAGAAAAAAGGCTTTTGAATCACATGGGTGTTTTAGGTAAATCATCCTGGCACCAGGATATGATGAGATGGGGAGGTAGGGGAGCCCCAAGATCTGTGGGCTGGTGAGAGATGAAGATGGTCCCAACCAGGGAATCAGCTGAAACAATGGAAAAAAGAGACCATGTTCATAATACTTCCCTTCATTTTTCATAGAGAAAATCTTATCTATGTTTAGGTTAAATTTTGTTTTTCAGCAATCAGATGCCTGGCTCCTGAAATAGGGATAAGAAGATTTACACAGTAAAAGAAATCTGGGAAGCTCCAGTTATCCAGGCTGATAGTCTAATTTCGGAGATCGCACTCCACCAACCAGTAGGCTTGACATGACTCAGTAATTTCTTTTATTTTATCAGCAGAGTAGCAGGAGCAGCTTTTGTTAATTTAAAAAAAAAAAAAAAAAAAAAAAGAACCTTTTAAAAATTAAAAATGGTAGACTGTAAATTTCAGCTTTTAGATGTGGCACACATTCTCCTGTTCACCAGAGGTCCTAACACTAATATACCTGGCCTCACCACTCCATATATTTATGTTTGCTGCTCAATATCTGAATTAATTTACATTTCTGACCCCTGGCACATGAATTGATAGCACTTGCCATTTCCTTTATTCACAGAAAGATATTTCAAATCTTGCTGTCTTCAAAACACAAAGATTGAATCACTTATGATTACCATCACCTTCCTGAATGACTGATTAGTCCAAGCCAGGATGGAGTATCAGAAACAATGGGCCTCTTTATGGTAGACTTCCATCGTCATGCTGCTTAATTTCTCTGGGGACATTTGATGCTATTTTTTTCTCAAAATGTTTTTTCTCTTTCCTTCTTATGTTAATTGAATTAATATTAATGACCAAATTTGACCAAATTAATATTAATGACCAAATTTACCAATTAATCTCTTTTTTTTAATCCTATGGGCTGAACTTATTATGCACAAAGATTTTCCAGAATAAAATCTTGGAGGTCCAAACCCGAGTAGAAGGAGGTTTACAGAAGGTCCAGGGATGGCTCTGACAGACACAAAGACCTCACTTTCTTATGATGGCATATGATCAGTCACCATCATCTTGTCCCAACTGTCTCCTTACTTCCATTAGAAGGAAGTTCACTCATTTATTCACAGTCCTTTGGCTTCCTGGTTGCCACTATTGGTTTCTTAACCTGACAGTTGTGCCTGACTACATGTTTGGGAGCAAACAGTTCTACCTGTTATTTTTATTATCTCCACACTTCAGACATACTGATGTTTGAGCCATAAAATATGCAAGCAGAGAAAAAGACAGGAATACTTTAAGCATAAAGATGGGATCTAACTTGAAGAAGTCAGTCATGACATTAGCAAGATTTGAGACTCGTACCTTTTTCTGTTCCTACCATGACATCAAGAGAGGTACCAGATGACCTGAGAAAACAGAACCCTGATAAGGGAAACAAAGAGCTTCAAGGCTTGAGGAGAAGAGGAGGAGGAAAGAGAGGCAAGGTCTTAAGGGGAGAGATTTGTGTCACTGACTACGAGTAAGCTGGCCACCATGGAGCCATGGAACAGCCACGTGACTCAAGATCAAAGAATCTGTCCCTATTAAAACAGTGACAAAATAAGCAGAAGAGAGGAGATGATTCCACTCCCCAAAACTCAGTTCTCTGGATTCTGTATGGATCACTGACTATGACATGAACATGAGGCAAACGGCTATTTCATACACTCTGTTGTTGTTTTGATTTTTGTTTGTGTGTTGTTATTTTGAGACAAGAACTTGATCTGTTACCCAGGCTGGAGTGAAGTGGCACCATTATGGCTCATTGCAACCTCAACCTCCCAGGCTCAATTGATCCTCAATCCTCCTGCCTCAGCCTCCCAAATAGCTGGAACCACAGGTGCCTGCTACCACGTCCAGCTAATTTTTGCATTTTTTTTTTTTTTTTTGGTAGGGATGGAGTTTCTCCATGTTGTCCAGACTGGTCTCAAACTCCTGAACTCAAAAGAATCCCCCTGCCTTGGTCTCCCAAAGTGCCAGAATTACATACATAAGCCACCACACCCTGTTCTCTGTGTGTGCTTGAGCAACTACTTCACTGTGCACTTTAGAGTGTTGTGATTCCATGTATTTCTCTCTATAGAGCATCATTAACTATAACTAAGTCCCATCCACAAGGCCAGAAGCGCATCTCCTACGTGGGCAGTAAACAGAAAGGGGGTTAATACCAGGGACTTAAGGTAAGTATATGCAAGTAAGCTAATATGTCTCTGCCTACTTGTTCTGTGGAATCTTTAGAGTCTTTTCCGATACTCACTAAAAGATGACTGGGGTGTAGGTCAGGGTTTCTTCCTAAGTTGAGAGCTCAACTGACCTCAAAACATCCACTGCAGATCTTGAAGGGAGACCATATTGGAGGAATGTAACTGTCAAGGACTTGATGAGCCATTCGTCTAAGTATTTGACTTTTAAAGAAGGATGACTAACAGGCATTCAGGACCTTCCCAAGGTTATTCTTTTCAGAGTGGATAGAATTCACTTTGTGCAAACTTCAGCCATATCTTGCCTTGTCAGTCTTCTCTGCCCATTTTAGGACAATTTTGTGGAGATTTGGCACTGCCCTTTTCTGAGGTGCTGACCCATTGGTAGAGCCTTTTGTGTGTGTGTGACCTTCACTCACAATCTGTATTGATCTTCTAACTGCAAAACCTTAGAACAGTGAACCAGTCTCAGCCTTCATGCACCCATGGTCACAACATCCCTCTAAGCAGCTTTTGAGATGATGTAAATTTCTGCTGCTGCTTCCCGATTCTCATGACCGCTTCTAAATTTCCTTGTTTGGACCTTTTTCCTTATACTACTGCCAAATGAATATGAAATAAATTTAAGTCAACCAGTCAGTTCAGAGCTTAAGGGGACATGCAAGATGCTTCAGGTACAAACTTTATCTAGCTCTGAGTCTGTGACTCTCATGAACATATTTACCACCCATATGGAAACATTTGATGTGATAAATCATGCATTTACTCCTTCACTATATATTTTTTCTGAGTGCATAATGATTAATTATTTCCAACTTTTAAATTATTTAACTCAAGCAGGCATGGATATTTCCAACTTTTGAGTCTTTAATGCATGCTAGGCACTGAGTTAGGTACCAAACATACAAAGATAGCAGCTTTGTCCCTGCTCCTGAGGAACCTGCAGTCTTATACGGAATACAGAGAAAATAAGAGTTAGAACTCTGTGTGATGCCAGAGTTCATCACTGCCAGAGTGATGCGGGGGAGGAAGTGTGAAGACAGGGGACAAGGTGCCTAATGTTGCAAGAGCCTGCACTGACAAAAAGGAAACATCAGGACTGCTTGTGATCACGATCACATAAAGGCAGAAGGAGGACAGAATTGGGTTGTGGTGTTTTTTAGTTCTGGATTTAAATCTCTTTCAGTGGATAGTTTTACTCCTGGATTCCTGCAGCACAGGTTATGCATATTGGCCTCTAGGTCAAGCAGTTTCCAGAAGACAAGCAAGACCTTGTGTATCTTGTGTCTTTATAAGGTCCCAGGAAGCATCAGAAACACAATATGACTTTGGAAAGTGGTTCTGTTCCACTCCTAAGTATAAACCTAAATAAGGACAGAGCACTTCCCTTGACCAGATCATCTACTGTTCTGGGAATCTGCATTCCTTATGAAGGAGGAGCATCTAGGCTACTCTTTACCCACACTGATGTGTCTTTGCTTTGTAAAAAAAAAAAAAAAAATTGCCTCTTTTGATCTCTACTCTTAGAGAGGAAGTAGATCGGATTTTTTGCTAGATCAGCATGTGTGACCTGCACTCAGAAACATTTCCCAGGAGGCAATATGGCAACGAATGTCGACTTCACTGTCTTGAGTCATTATGTCAGTGACTGGTGTGATTCTCTGCAGAGTTTGTCTCCCTGAAGGAAAACCCAGAATGGACATAAGGATGCCACTTGAGACAAATGTCCTGTCAATTACTGAGACTACTCCTGCAAATGTATATATGTATATATGTATATACACACATATATATACATACATATATACACATATATATACATATACACACATATATGGTTATATATGTATATATTATATACGTATATAGACATATACATATATACACATATATAATATATATACATATATTGTATATAAGTATATGTAGTATATATAATATATATAAGTATATGTAGTATATATTATATGTGTATATATAGCATATATACACATATAAGTATATACTTATATAGTATATATAGTATATATACATATATAGTACATATATACTATATAAGTATATATAGTGTATACTTGTATATATACACACATACATATACACACATATATAATATATATATATGTGTGTGTGTATATGTGTGTGTGTGTGTGTATATATATACCCAAATAGAAGAAAACTGAGAATAAAACCTACCTAAATGTAGCACCCTGCTTACACCCAGATATTGATGAAAGAAATAATTCTCTTTGGTGGATTTATTATCCCTATGTTTATGATGTTTTAGATTTAATCTTCTATATTTAATTCTGAAGAGTTTTTTTAGCCAGAGTAAGTCCCAATAAACAATTGGAAAAATGCAAAATGATAAGAGAAGTTTATTTCGTGTTCACACAGAATTTAAGATGAGTGTTTGTAATTGGCAAGCAGCATTCAGCAAACTACGTTCACTCTTGCTGCTTAGAAATTCACAATGTAACCTACAAGAACCACACAAACAGGGAAGGGCATAGAGGATGATGCATGGGGGGTTTTTGAGCATAGGGTAGAAGGTAGCCCATATTACTTCTGCTCACATGTCATAGGCTGGAATTTGGTTATGTGTGTACATGACTGTAAGAAAGACTGCTAATAAAAGACAAATAATCTAATACCAAAAATACATAGTAAATATGAATAAGCACTCTTTGGAAAATATATTGAGCAAATAAATATATGAAAATTCATAAATTCTTTCATAATTAAGTAAATGTACATCAAAATAACAATTCAATTTCTTATCTCTTTGACTTAGAAATTTATTGTAGGCAGTTACGAGGCATTCCTCCCCTTAGGTGAAGTAGAAGATTTAATATCCTGCCTCTTTACATATTTCCACCCTTTAGGGATAAAAACCTGTGAGAATATTGTAGTTTCATTGTTTAATAATTCTTTTGAATGAAATGTATTAGATACATTTCTTCCTGAGTCATGGCTTTTGGCTTTAAACAATAGACACTGATGCTGGGATAACTTAAGAAAATGAGTTTATTGTAATTATATCAGACAGCTTAGAATCTCGTGGGAAGTCGTATAGAATAATCCTTAGAGGCTAGATAGCAATTAAGGGAAGTTAGGTTGTAGGAAATATGGCCAAGTTTACACCACAAGAAGAGTCTCAAAATGCTGTCATTTGTGCTGTCACTCCTGGACAGGTGAAACTACTAAATGGCTGAACTCTCAACATCACCAACTGCTGTGAATAATTCTCACTGTTTCAGTGTCTTTCCATTGGGAGCATCAGTTGGGTTAAGCTTCTCTGTAGCTTCCAGGGGTATGGAGAGGGAGCGACTGGTCTCATTGGCTTCCTGTGTAATGAGAAGTGAACCTCCACCACTTTGTCTCTTTATCAGCCCCAAAACCACATGGAACATTTCCCTTTCCAAAGACAATGCTGTCATCTTACTCACAGCTTCCTGGAAAGAAAACATCTAAAGTTTCATCAAGTGTTGCATTTTACTCCAAGTCTAGGGTCTTGGTGGTGCTCACTTCTCTTCTATTTTTTTTTTTCATAGTCATTCTTGACACTCCACAAGTATAAACTATATTGTGACGTTCAACATTCAGAACCTTGGCTAGGGGAAATAAATGGAATTTAGGGGAAATAAACCCTAGTGAGGGGAAATAAACCCTGGCTAGGGGAAATAAATGGAATGGAAATAAATGGAAAATATATATACTTGAGACATAAGGATTCAGGCAGACCACTCTTTTAGGCAGGTGATCATGAGGCTGTGGCTCCCTGGTATTTGTATGTTCTTGGCACTCTACCCAGTTTAGTTTCTCTTTCAATTCTTCTTTACTTTCTATACATCAGCTGGCTGGTGCTGTTTAGCCAATGGGATGACCTAAACCTTCATTTCTGAGCAATCTGAGGCCTTAGTAGTCCTTTCTGTATAGCACTTTAGTGGTTTTCTATTAACTTTTACTATTATGTTTAGTAACATGAGGGCATCAACTGAATTTCATCCATATTTCTCCCTAGCCATAGTATGCAAAAGCATCTCTATATTTTCTAGTTATGGATCAATAATTGCAAGTAATACTGTAAGCTTTTTTTATGTCCATTTACTTAATGGCATGAAGTATATCAAATTCAATGGGATCACTGAATCTTCCAAGTCAATGAATCATTACTGAGTCTTTTGATAGAAGCATTACTGACTGGGTGTGGTGGCTCATGCCTGTGATCCTGGCACTTTGGGAGGCTGAGGTGGGTGGATCACTTGAGGCTAGGAATTCGAGACCAGACTGGCCAACATGGTGAATCCTGTCTCTACAAAAAATACAAAAATTAGCTGGGCATAGTGTCAGGCACCTGTAATCCCGGCTACTTGGGAACCTGAGAAAGAATTGCTTGAACCCAGGATGCAGAGGTTGCAGTGAGTTGAGATTGCACCACTGTACTCCAACCTGAGTGACTGAGCGAGACTCCATCTTAAAAAAAAAAAACAAAAAACTACATAGAAGCATTACTGTTTTAATGATTTTATCGATGTAACAGACCAGAGTAATCATTGCCTTAGAACAGGGAAGTTTCCCTTAAATAAATTGTGATACATATCTGCAGATGAGATGAAATCCTGGTGTGAAATGCAGTGCTGTCCCTGTCAGATAAAAGTATAATGCTTCTGGTTATTCATCTTTTGTGGGAAGCAGTAAAACAAACATTTGTCACTTTAATAATTGCCTACCACGTATCAAGACTATATCCTTTGTTACAGTTCCTAGCTATAATTAAAATCATTCCACATGATCAACCTCATAATACAACTTTTACACATTTGACTTTAGATAATTGGGATATGGGGAGAATTGCCAGGCCTTCAGGTTTTGAGACTAAAAGTGACACTAAACCCTAATTCACACAGTGATTCAGTATTGTTTTTATATTATTTGACCTGAAAGGAAGAGGGAGCTTCAGGGCTCCTACTTCACCCTTCTACTATAATATCTTCATTCATGGATTTGGGACTTGGTATAGGAATTTTGCTTGTTGATTTTCTTTCCACCTCTGCACTGAAGAACAGTTGATATACCTACAGAGTGAGATTTGGATCTCAAAGGGTCTACTAGGCTGTGGTCTAGAGTCAAAGCTATTTATTACTTGATCCCAACAAGCTCCCCAAAATCTCTTGAGAAAGAATAGAAGGTAGGTAGATACCTTGTATGTTTTATGATTATGATTGTAGTATCCTCTCTCAAATTTAAGCATTCTGTTCTATTTAAGGAGTTCCAGGTCTGGGAATGGATGAGTGGCCATTATTTTTAGTTGTGTAGATTAAAATCAGCTTTAATGTAATTTTAAAAATTGATTTCCTTCCTCTTTAAATGAGCAACACCCAAAAAAATTTCTATAAGTAGTTCTTATTTTGTCTATAAAATTAGTAGTTATTAGTTTTCTTGTCATTTATTATGGGAAATTTTAAGTATAAAGAAACAAAAAAGTTTTCCAGTGAACACATATATACCAACTACCTAGATTTTACCATTAACACTTATCATGTGTTTTACCACATCTCTATTTCTCTATTCTATCTTTCTTTAATCTGCTTTTCTTTTATGCATTTCAAAGTAAGTTGTAGACTTAGTATATATGCCCCTAAAAGTTCAGCATACATATTAGTCAGTAGCATGAAATATTAGTTTACAGATTTTTTAAGTTAAAATTTACATATAATAAAATGCACAAAATTTGAGTGTATAATTGGTGGGTTTTGACAATTACACGCACTTGTGTAACTGCAGTGAACATTCAGATATAGAATCTAAGTCCTCCATATGTAAGATTTCCCTTCTTTAATTCTGTAATGACCTCTGGGGCAGGTTAAGCTACAACTTTAAGTATGGTCTGGAGATGGTGAGAGGTGGGTACGGGTTGCGGTATGAGGAGATTTGACTTTCTCTCATTTGGTAACAACTCAGGCAAGTAAAACCACATCAGTCAAGCAGAGGAGTTGCTTCAGCCAGCAAAGGTTTCAGAATTGTAAGTTAGAGTTCTGCAGTTTCCCCAAGTTGTCCATTAAGTTCAATTCTTTCACAGAGAGATTTTGAGATGCTGCTGATGTTATAATTCAGCAATATATGAGATCTAACTCGAATAGTATTCAGCCATCTGAGCCCTATAGCTGCAACCATTGAAACGATTTTAGCAAGACTAAGGTACTTTTGGATTACAGTCCATGCCTTGAACTCAGAATTTAAGAGTGTGAACTTCAAGCTGTTCAGAACTATTAGATACAGACATCAAACTTACTGAGCTTGAATTCTTTATTCTTTTTATGAGATTATATGATAGCACCATTTAACATTTTTAAATTTTGCTAAAATAACTTTTAAAATAATGTGGTTCATCTCACATATTCTAATTTGACATCCTACATTTTTCAACAAAAATTTAAGTAATTGCATAACTTTAATTATTTCCAACATAGTTAAAATATTGACATTTTATAGTAAAATTATGTTACTCTTTTAATATAGCAGTGGAATCAAAATATCATAACAACTTGATGCTCTCCATCATCCATATCAAAAAATAAACAAAATGATATCAATAATCAGAAATTTCATGTAGTTGTTTCTCCTCAAACTCATATATCTATTACACTTGCCCTCATAATTTTATTATAATGTAATTGCATCATAATATTTTTACATGTGATAAAATTATATTACATTAATACTATCAATAAAAATTACATTAACACTATATTATATTAATATTTATTGTTATTTACACAATAAATGCTATTTTAATTATAATATACATATGATAATTAATATCAACTATATTAATAGTAACATCAATGTAAGGTAATTTTATCATAATGTTATCAATTAAAATTTTAAAATTGATTATTCTATTATACTTCTATTAAATAGCAACAAAAATCCAATTTAAACTATATTTTAAGCTTTTCTGTGAAGAGCCAGTAAGCAATAAAAATATTCTTCTACATTTTATTATCATTATGGTATTTTTAATAAACTATTAATAAAGGCAACACTCATAAATTGTGATCTTAATAAATAAATATTTATTTCTGGGCTTCAAGATTGTGGGTAAATTTTTGTTTGTTTTTCTGTATTCTTTTTCCTGTATTCTTAAGTTTCCTTAGTGAACATATTTTACTTCACAAGCAGGAGAAATATTTAAACTAACATCAAATCATGTAGATAGCATATATATCAAGAGTTATAGGAAAAATGTACTAATTTGCAAACATGTAAGATGAGTTGGATTTAGGGCTAAGAATTTAAAACACTTCTCATGTGTTTTTAAAACTGTAAATTCAGAGATAATTATGACAATCAAAACTATTTCTCAATTAACAGTCTTTTTTTCTTCAAGTAAAGATATTGTGTTAAGCTTTTGTTTAATTCACTTTTTTTAACAAAAGAAAAGAAAAATCTCCACTTCCCTAAAGGTTAATGATAAAGTCCATTCCTCTCTTAAGAGACACATCTCAGTAAACAATAACAAAACAGCCTCCATTTAATAAATTATAGTAAATGATTGCTTCACATAATGCTTAATAATTGTTGTTGAAACCAACTGGTGATTGGTTGATGGGAAACTAGAATTCAAATAGTGTTACACTATCACAAGAACAGCAAGGGGGAGCTGCCCCAATGATAATCCAGTCATCTCTCCCCAGGTGTCTCCCTTGACATGTGAGGATTACAATTCAAGATGAGATTTGTGTGGGGACACGGAACCAAACCATATCGTTCCACCACTTGCCCCTCCCAAATCTCATCCTTTTTACATTTTGAAACCAATCATGCCTTCCCAAGAGTCCCCCATACTCTTAACTCATTTCAGCATTAACTCAAAAGTCAAAGTCCAAAGTCTCATCCAATACAAGACAAGTCCCTTCTGCTTATGAGCCTATAAATTGAAAGCAGATTAGTTACTTCCAAGCTACAATGGGAGTACAGGCATTTGGTAAATGTTCCCATTCCAAAAGGAAGAAATTGGTGAGCACAAAGGGGCTATAGGCCCATGCAAGTCCAAAATTCAGTGGGCAGTCATTAAATCTTAAAACTCCAAGATAATATCCTTTGAGTCCATGTCTCACATCCAGGGCATGCTGATGCAAAGGGTGGGTTCCCACAGCCTTGTGCAGCTCCTCCTTCATGGGTTGACATTGAGTGCCTATGGCTCTTCCAGACACAAGGTGCAGGCTGTTGTGGATCTACCATTTTGGGGTCTGGTGGACAGTAGCCCTTTTCTCACAGTTCCACTAGGCAGTACCCCAGTGGGGACTCTGTGTGGGGGATCCAACACCACATTTTCCTTCTGCAGTGCCCTAGCAGAGGGTCTCCTTGAGGGCTCTGACTCTGCAGTGGACTTCTGCCTGGACATCCAAGCATGTCCATACATCCTCTGAAATATAGGTGGAGGTTCCCAAACCTCAATTCTTGACTTCTGTGCACCTGCAGGGCCAATAACACAAGTAAGCCACCAAGGCTTGGGGCTTGCACCCTCTGAAGCAACTCTTTAGGAAGCCTAAGCTGTACTGTGGCCTCTTTTAGCTACAGCTGGAGCTGGAGTGGCTGGGATGGAGGGCACCAAGTTCAGAGGCTGCATACAGCAGTTGGGCCCTGGGCCAAGCCCACAAAACCATTTTTCTTCCTAGGCCTCTCTCTGGGCCTGTGATAGGAGGAGCTGTTGCCAAGATATCTGACATGCCTGGAGACATTTTTCCATTGTTATGGTGATTAACATTCAGCTCATTGTTACTTTGGCACATTAATGTAGCTGGCTTAGATTTCTCCCCAGAAAATTGGTTTTTCTTTTCTGCAGCATCATCAGGGTGCAAATTTTCCAAGCTTTCATGCTCTGCTTTTCTTTTAAACATAAGTTCTAATTTCAGATCAGCTCTCTCAAATTCAAAGTTCCACAGATCTCTAGGGCAGGGGCAAAATGCTGCCAGTCTCTTTGCTAAAGCATAGCAAGAATGACCTTTGCTCCACTTCCCAAGAAGTTCCTCATCTTCCTCTGAGACCACCTCAGCCTGAACTTTATTGTCCACATCACTATCAGCATTTTGGTCAAAACCATTTGACAAGTCTCTAGGAAGTTATAAACTTTCCCACATCGTCCTGTCTTCCAAACCCTCCAAAGTGTTCCAGCCTCTTCCCATTAGCCAGTTCCAAAGTTGCTTCCACATTTTTAGGTTATCTTTATAGGAGAACCCTCACTCTACTGGTATCAATTTTCTGTATTAGTCTGTTTTTACACTTCTATAAAGAACTTCCCTGAGATTGGGTAATTTAATTAACTCATAGTTCCACATAGCTGAGGAGGCTTCAGGAAACTTAAAATCATGACAAAAGGCAACGGAGAAGCAAGCACCTTCTTCACAACACAGCAAGAGAGAGGAGAGCTGAGAAGGGGGAACTTCCAAATACTTTTAAAAACCATCAGTTCTTATAAGAATTCCCTCACTATCACAAGAACAGCATGGAGGAAATTGCCCCCATAATCCAATCACCTCCCATCAGATGCCTCCCAAGACATATGGGAATTACAATTTTAGATGAGATTTGAGTGGGGACACAGAGCCAAACCATATCAATTTTAAACATATTTAATAACTGGCACAGTACTGGTACTGATGATATAGGAGTTAAGAAGAAATTACTTAGGTGAATAGTGAGGGTATGGGGTTCCTTGGTAAGGTTTTCCTTTTAATGAAAAACAGCCCCAAAATCATTTTCTTTTCTAACAAAGAGAAGCCTGTAAAATCGAGCTGCAGACATAGACAAGCAATCTAGATGTGTTCACGGGTAATTGCCAGCAGCTATGCCAATAGGAAAAGGCTACCTGGGACTACGTATGTTCAAAATGGCAGGTCCATCTTCCCTTCTCTTTGCCAGCCATGCGTACAGTAAGGAGCAGACAAGATGGTGCTGGCCAAGTGGAAAGCCCATTTGTATAATAAGATTAGGGTGGGATGGCGAGCCTTCCTTGTGCACTATGTAAATGTCACATCTAGTGGAACCAATCTGTGGGCCCTACATAAACCAGACATTGCCTCCTCAAGCCTGCCTATAAAATCCAGAGCACCCTGCCACTGGTCGAATTTTCCTTTTAGAAGTCTCTGTCTCTTATAAAGGAGAGAGCTGTTCTTTCTCTTTCTTTCGCCTATTAAACCTCTGCTCCTAAACCCACTCCTCGTGTGTGTCCGTGTCCTAAGTCTTCTTGGCATGAGACAAAAAACCCAGGGTATTCACCCCACACAACAACACTACTTCACTGACTGGATATAACTCTGAATCAACCTGGAAGAGAGGCAACAGCACCTAGGCAGCAAGGCATTGATTATTAAGTAACCAGCATGGAAATCATTTAATCATCAGTTTGGCTCTAATGTTGTATATTGACTAGGATCAGCTTGACTGCTGCCAGAATGGTATAGCATTTATATCAAGTTTTTTAGTTTATTATTGCTGTGGTTGTAGTTGTGTGTGTATGTATGTATGTGTAAACACACACAGTTATTTGAACATTTTCCAAGTTATATGTCATATACACTTAGTGAATTGTTATACAAATTATTTTAATGATCTCTCAGTAGACAACTTGATTAGATGTCTTTCAATTTTTTACAGTCAAAATATTTGACTGTAACAAAAGAATTTGTTATCCAATCATTGAAGTCATTTACTTTCTCAAGATTTTATGCAGGCTTAAAAATGACTGTTGAATATTCCTATCACTTTTTCATCCTGAGGCACTTAACCCAAAGGAATTTGGAAAGTTTGGAAAATAAAAAGAAATCCTTTTAGTGCTGTTGACAATGCAATATTTTATCTTATCACAAACCTTTTAAACATGTTTTAAAACTAAACTTTAGAATGACGTATGCAGCTCATTCACTTAATGGGATGTTCCTGTCATATAACCACTCTGGTAAAGTCAGCCCATGTTGTGAACTACTCAGCCAAATCAGAATTATTTTGTGTCAGAAAGGAAATATAATTTAATTTTTCAATTCAAGTTAGTGTGTTAATGTATGACCTTATGAAAAAACATCTCTACCTCTGAGTTTACTTGAAGATAGAGGAATTAGGCAGACAAGCTTGCCAAAATTTGTCACCTGGCTAAAGTATTTCTTTCTCATGCACTTTTTGCCTTTTAGTCACAAATCTTTCCACAGGGCAAAGAATTCTTCACTTTCATTACAGAATCGAAGAAGCAGGTCAATTAACATTCAAATATGAGCTAAAGTATCCAGTTTCTAACACCACACTTTGATCTATGAGGTAGGAAAATACTATTCAAATAGGCTTTCTGCAGGTTTACGGTGCCTTGTTTAAAGGCAGATTAGAGTCTAAAAATTACTCTATTTGTCCCTTTATTTTATAAAAGTATGATTGCAATTATTATTACTATTACAATTATCTGTTACAATGTACCATAGTAAGAAGTTTGGGGATGGCATGTGAGAGGTCAGCCTTTATTTTGTGAGGTGAAGGAAAGATCATTAAAAAAGAGAATATAAGAAGTGATGCCTTGACCACGAGTTCCATTTCAGGCAAATCATTTTAGGAAAAAGTACTTATGAAAGCCAGGGACTATAGGTGACTGAACTCATTGGGCAGTCTTAGTGGACTCCCCCACTGTGAGTTCATGTATGCCCCATGCTTGAGTTCACTTTCTATGGCAGGAGCAGTGATGTCATACAATGCATTGTCTTTAACAACTGCATTTTTTAATTTTTAAAATTCAACGCATAGCTTACTACAGAATGCCCTCAATTGCAAGATTAGAATGTGTGAATACTAAGAGTTTACTTTACGTATAGTATTAATTAATTCACTTAATCAACAGCAGGTTCTTCCTTTCCCCTGAAAGTGTTTTGTTTGGATTCCACTGCCAGTATCTTTCTTTTTTTCTATAAGGATCCTTGGTTGTAAACAATAGAAACTCATTTAGACTAGCAAGCATAAAAATGAATGTTTTGGATGAATATTTGGAAATTTAAAGAACCAAGAAAAAAGACTGGAGAATAAGTCTTATAAAGCATGCAAGGTTCAAGTGATTATAACTATATAGCAAATAAAGAAAAAGAAAAAAGAAAGACAGACGGAAAGAACCTAAAACATAGTCAAGGCCATTACACAAGAATGGAATTTTAGCACTTAATACCACAAGACTTTCAGATTGCTGCTGCTCCTGCTGCAATACTGAAGATTCTTCGACTATTATGAAAAAGTTTTTGATCATTTCTCTACCCTTATGCCGCTCCTCAGGGAGTCAAATTCCCAGGCAGACACATCTGATTGTAGATCCTAAGTCATGGGTCCACAAATCCTTGCTAAGGAGTCAGAGGCAGAGTTCTGCCTCTTCATAAGACTTGCACAATGGGGTGACACTCCGAAACAGGAATGGTGGGTGTCCCAAACAACAAATGTTCACTATAGTTAACATCAGCTAAAAGGCATGAACTAAAATGTAGATATTTTCATTTATTGCTCCAATATTTACTGAGCAATTCTTGAATATGAAGCTGTGTTATGGAATGGGGATAAAATGAGCAAAACTGGGGATGGTTTCTGCACTCACAGAAGTGCTAGTGCTTAATAAATTATAGGTAAAAAGCAATATTAATTTAAGTATACATTCTTATATATTGTAGTGTTAAACAAATGATCAACAATCAAACAGCCAGATAGGATGATGGTAACTTGTGATGCAAAAATTAACAGAAATTGAAACTTGACAATTCAAGACAATACTAATCATATGGTGAAAATAAAACACTATTTCTAGGTATTAATGGAATTCCAATTTTCTGTGTTTGTATAAATTGTGATTTCTCTGAATATCTTATCAAAAGTCAGATAGTTCTCAGTTATGTCTTTTTAATTTTAGTAACCTTTACTATCTCACTTAACATATAACATGTAAGGCATGCTTTTCTTACTGTTAAAGTGAAAATTGGTGAAACTGTGAATCTCTTATCCTAAATATACCAGCCACATCTTGGGAATTATTTATCTACCCGATTGTACTAAGTTGTGCTGATTCTGTACAGGTATTTGTGTAGCGTTCATGTGATTCAGACAACCAAGACAGCTGCCAGTGCTCACACAAAGGTGAGAAAAAAGAATGAGTGAGATGAAAGAGGGAGTAAAAGGGCTAAAGGCTGGGAGTTGTCACAGGTGATTAGAAGCAGTAATGGGCACCCTTCCACCTGAGAGGGACAGGGAGGAAAAGGCGCTTTGTGGAAGCAGGGTTGTTTGAGTCAGCAATCTATCCTAGAGCATAATATAGATGTGCTAGCTTACCTGCCCCAAACATAGGGTTAATATCATTAATATCCACTGATATTATAATCTTTAGAAGATATATTTAAAATGTCAATTCAAATATGTAAAGTATATCAATTTATACTGTATAAAGTATTAATGCATAATTAACAGAAGTAATACACGTAGGCAATAAGGGATTAAAATTATTCTATTCATTAAAAACAATTATTCATCAAAATAAAGAGATAATCTCACTTTCAAATTGGAAGATACATTTAGAAATTATAATAAACAGCCATATGTATGATGAATTCAGACAGTAACTCTTCTTCACTGTGGGATGACATGAGATGATACACTCTTCCTGGAAGGCAAATATATGACATATATCATTAGCTATCCGCCTATCATATTTTAAAATGCTATTGTTACCTAAGTACTTTAGTTCTAGAAATTTACCAAAGGGAAACAATGAAAGATGTAAACAAAAATTTTAAACAAAATGTTCTTTGTAGATTTATATATTTTAGCAAAAAAATTGCAAATAACTAAATGCCAAAATCAGGGAGTGGATAAATGAATTATGTTGTGGTCAAATAGGACTTTATGTAGCTGTTAAAAGTCATACTATTGAAAGTCATTTAATGACATGAATACTGTTTATTGTATAAGTTTAAGAATATAGCATATCTACACTAACAGTGAAAAATCTGAAAATAAGATCAAGAAAACAATGTTATTTCCAACAGAATAACGAAGAGTAAAATACTTGGTAATAAACTTAACAAGAAGGAAAAACTACAAAGCATTGCTGAAAGAAATTAAGGAAGACATGAGTAAATGAAAAGATACTCTGTGTATGAACTGGAAGTCAACATTTATAAGTCGACAGTAATACCCAAAGTGATCTATTCATTCAATGAGATCCTTATTAAAATCCCAATGAAATTTTTTCCAGAAATAGGAAAATCTATCTTAAAATGTATATGGAATCTAAAAGAACCCTGAAAAGCCTAATAATTTGAAAAAGAAGAAAGATATTGGAGGATTCACACTTTCTGATTTTAAAATGCATTACAAATCTACAGTAGTCAAGAATGTGGTATCAGTATAAGGACAGACATATAGACCAATGGAATAGAACAGAGAGCCTAGAAATGAACCCTCACAAATATATATAGTCAAACGATATCAAAAACAGTGCTGCGTCCATTCAGTGGGGAAAAGACAATCTCAATCTTTTCAATAAATATTGCTGGGGATACTGGTTATCCACATGCATAAGAATGAAGCTAGATGCTTACTTTACACCATATGCAAAAGTTAACTAAAAGTAGGTCGACCTACATATAGGAGCTACTATTGTAAAACTTATTTTTTTATTTTTTTATTTTTTTATTTTTTTGAGAAGGAGTCTCGCTCTGTTGCCCAGGCTGGAGTGCAGTGGCCGGATCTCAGCTCACTGCAAGCTCCGCCTCCCGGGTTTACGCCATTCTCCTGCCTCAGCCTCCCGAGTAGCTGGGACTACAGGCGCCCGCCACCTCGCCCGGCTAGTTTTTTGTATTTTTTAGTAGAGACGGGGTTTCACTGTGTTAACCAGGATGGTCTCGGTCTCCTGACCTCGTGATCCGCCCATCTCGGCCCCACAAAGTGCTGGGATTACAGGCTTGAGCCACCGCGCCCAGACCTAAAATTGTAAAACTTATAACACAAAACAGGGGAGTAAATCTTCATGAAATTGAATTTGGTAATAATTTCTTGAATATGACACCAAAAACACAGGCAACAAAAGAAAACATATCTGAATTAGACTTCATTTAGATTAAAAAAGCGTTTATGCTTCAAAAAACACTATTCAGAGAGTAAAATGGCAACTCATAGAACGGAAGAAAGTATTTGCTAATTGTACATCTGATAAGGGATTAATACCGAGAACATATAAAGAACTCTTACAACTGACAAACATAAAACCACCCAATTAAAAAAATGGGCAAAGGAGTTGAATAAACATTTCTCCAAAGAAGATATGCAAATGGCCAATAAGAACATGTTCAACATCACTAATAAATTAGGGAAATACAAATCGAAATCACAGTGAGTTACAACTTCACACTCTTTAAGATGGTTACTGTTTATTTCAAGAAAGGAAAATAAGTGTTTGCAAGGTTATGGAAAAATTTGAATATATGCGCACTGCTGATGGCAATATCAAATAGTGCAGCCGCTTTGGAAACCACTAGTGTAGTTCTTCAAAAAATTAAACAGGATTACCCTATGACTCGATAATTTCATTTCCAAGTATATACACAAAAGAATTAAAGTCAGGGACCTGAACAGAGATTTTTTTCAACAATGTCTATAGTAGCATTATTTTTGTTTTTCTAAATTTTTGTAGGTACATAGGTTTAAATATTTATAGGTTACATGAGATATTTTGATACAGGTATGCAATGCGTAATAATCACTTCAGGGTAAATGGACTATCCATCACCTTAAGCATTTATCCTTTGTGTTACAACAATCCAATAACACTCTTTTCATTATTTTAAAATGTACAATTAAATTATGTTTGACTGCAGTCACGTTGTTGTGCTACCAAGTACTAGGCCTTATTCATTCTTTCTAACTATTTTTTGCCCATTAACCATTCCCATTTCTCTCCTACTTCCTCACTACCCTTACCAGCCTCTGGTAACCATCCTTCTACACTCTATCTCTGTATTAGTCTGTTCTCATGCTGCTAATAAAGACATTCCTGAGACTGGGTAATTTAAAAAGAAAAAGAAGTCCATTAGACTCACTGTGACACATGGCTGGGTAGGCCTCACAATCGTGGGCAGGGTGAAGGAGGAGCAGAGACACATCTTCATGGAGGCATGCAAGAGAGTTTGTCAGGGGAACCCCCATTTATGAAACCATTAGATCTCATAAGACTTATTCACTGTCGTGAGAACAGCACAGGAAAGACCCACCCCCATGATTCAATTACCTCCCACTGGATCCATCTCATGACATGTGAGAATTATGAGAGCTACAATTCAAGATGAAACTTGGGTGGGGACACGGCCAAACCATATCAATCTCCATGAGTTCAATTGCTTTAATGTTTAGCTTCCGCAAATAAGTGAGAACATGCAGTTTGTCTTTCTGTACCTGGTTTATTTTACTTAACATAATAACCTCTAGTTCCATCCATGTTGTTGCAAATGACAGGATCTTATTCTTTTTTATGGGTGAATAGTATTCCATTATGTATATATACTACATTTTCTTTATTCACTCATCCGTTGAAGGACACTTAGGTTGCTTCCAAATCTAAGTGGTGCAATAAACTTGGGAGTGCAGATATTTCTTTGATATTCTGATTTCCTTTCATTGGGGTATATACCTAGCAGTGGGATTACTAGATTGTATGGTAGCTCTATTTTTAGTTTTCTGAGGAACCTCCACACTGTTCTCCACAGTGGTTGTATAATTTACATTACCACCAACAGTGTATGAGTGTTCCCTTTCTCCACATTCTCACTAGCATTTGTTCTTGCCTGTCTTTTGGATATAAGCCATTTTAACTGGGGTGAGATGTTATCTCATTATAGTTTTGATTTCCATTTATCGGATGATCAATGATATTGAGCATCTTTTCATATGTCTGTTTGCCATTTGTATGTCTTCTTTTGATAAATGTCTATTCAAATCTTTTGCACATTTTAAAATCAGATTTATGAGAGTTTTTTCCCATTTAGTGATCTGAGCTTCTGCAAGTTGTCTCTTGACTTTGTTGATTGTTTCCTTTGCTATGCAGGATTTTTTAAAACATAGTAGCATTATTCTCAATAGTCAAAAGGTAGACACATCCCAAATATCCATCAACAGATAAATGAATAAATAAAATGTGGCATATTCATATAATAGAATATTAGTATTAAAAACATTGAAATTCTAAATTAAGCTGCAACATATATCAACCTTGAAAACATTACTCTAAGTGAAATAAGCCAGACATAAAAGGAAAATATTGTATGAGTAAACTTATATGATATATGTAGAGTAGACAAATTATTTACAGAGACAGCATAATAGAAGTTAACAGGGCCTGGGTGAAAGGGATAGAAAAGATATATGATTTAATCTGCACAGTGTTTCTGATTATGCTGATAAAAAATTCTAGAAATGGATAGTGGTGATGGTTGGACAACATTGTGAATGGACTTAATGCCACTGAATCGTAGACTTTGGATGCTTAAAATGATAAATTTAGTATCGTGTATTTCCCACAATAAAAAATTCAAAGAAAGATAACAAATAAAAATATACATAAACTATGATAATTTGTTTTTATTTAACTTTTTGGTTTTAAGGAATTATAAATTCATAAGAAGTTTCAAAAATAGTACAGGGAAGTATCTTGTACCCTTATTCATTTTTTTCTATGATTATTTGTACATAACTATGGTACAACATCAAAGCTTGGAAATTAGTATTGTTACCATGTTTCTTTACAGTTCTATACCATCTTATCACATACACAAATTTACATAACCACAAAGAAAACAAAATACAGAATTTTCCATTACCATGAAGAGCTCTCTTTTGCTACCTTCCTACAGTCACACTCACTAATTCTCTCAATCCTCATTCTGAGCTATTGGCAAACACTAATTGGTTTTTCATCCTATAGTCTTTTTAATTTTGAGAATATCATGTTAATAGAATCATACAGTATGTGCCCTTTGGAATTGACTTTTTCTCACTCAGCATAATATCCTTGAGATCTATCCAAGTTGTTGTATGTATTGATAGTTTTCTCCTTTTTCTGAGTAGTCCATGGTGTGGACACACCACAGTTTGTTTAACCATTCATCTTTTGAGGGACATTTAACCATTCACCTTTTTGTTGTTTTCAGTTTGGGGCTATTACAGAAAATGTTGTCTTTTACTTTCAATCTACTTATACTGCTGTATTTAAAATAAGGTTCTTATAAGTTGCTTATAATTTGATCTGCCATTTTATGTTTTTTCTTTTTTCTGTCTTCCTGTGGATTGAATAAGTTTTTAACTTATTAATAGTGTATTTTAGCACATCTCTTTATATAAAAATTTAAAGTAATTTCTCTAGGTGTTATGTTATACATACATAACTTATCAGAGTCTATTGATACTGACATTTTGCTAGTTCTTGGAAACTGTAGAAACCTTACTTCACTTTAAATTCCTTTACCCTTTCTTGCTCATAATATAATTGCCTTAACTATTTCCTCTAAATATCTTGATAACCTTATAAAATAATGTTATAGTTTTTGCATCAAACATCACACAATTTAAAAAACCCAAGAAAAGAAAAGTCTATGGTACTTACTCATATTGACACTTGCCTTTTTTTTTTTTTTTTTTGAGACAGTGTCTCACTCTTGTTGCCCAGGCTGGAGTGCAATGGTGTGATCTCTGCTTACTGCAACATCTGACACCTGGGTTCAGTGATTCTCCTGCCTCAGCCTTCCAAGTAGCTGGAATTACAGGCACCCGCCACCACATTCGGCTAATTTTTTGTATTTCTAGTAGAAACGGGGTTTCACCATGTTGGGCAGGCTGGTCTCTAACTCCTGACCTCAGGTGATCCATCCGCCTCGGCCTCCCAAAGTGCTGGGATTATAGGAGTGAGCCACTGTGCCTGGTCCTGCCATTGTATTTTTATTCTTATATGATGTTCCTAGATTACTTCTTTTACCCTTTCCTTTCTGTTTCAAGAATTTCCTGGTACCATTTTTTTCCCCAGTAGGTCTGTAGTGACTAATTCTCTTAGTTTTCCTTCATTTGAGAATTTCTTGATTTCTCCTTCATCTCTGAAGAATATTTTTGCGGGATACGGAATTTTGCATTGATAGCTCTTTTCTTTAAATACCTGCAAATTATTGTGTCACTTTCTCTTATTCACATCTGATGACAAATCTGCTGTCATTTGAGTTGATTTTCTCCTATAGTCTAGTTTTCAGAAACTAACTATAGTGTATCTTGGTGCGTATTTCTTTGGGTTTATCCTAACTGAGATGACTCCACTTTTTATATCTACATTTATGTTATTATGAAACACTATAGTCTGAATGTGTCCCCCAGAATTCGTGTGTTGGAAACTTAATTTCTAGTGCAATAGTGTTGGAAAGTGGGACCTTCTGAACAGTGTTTAGGTAATGAGGGCTCTACCCTCATGGATGGATCAATGCCACTACAAAAGGGCTTATGGGAATACATTTGTTCTCTTGTGCCTTTTGCTAGGTGAGGACACAGTAGGAAGGCCATCACCAGATCCTAGACTTGATCTTGGACTTCTCAACCTCTGGAACTATAAGAAATAAAATTCTGTTCTTTGTAAATTACCCAGTATCAAGTTTGCATTTCTGTTATAGCAACACAAAACAGAGTAAGACACCAAACTGGAGATATGTTTGGTTGTTTCTTTGAATATTGTTTTCATCCCCTTCTGTTTTCTATTTTTTCTGGAACTCTAATGACAAACTATTAGATCCTTTTTATATCCCACAGATTTCTGAGTCTTTGTTAATTTTATTCCAGCTATTTTCTCTTTGTTATTTAGATTAGGTAATTTCTATTGTTCTATTTTCCAGTTTACTGATTCTGTCCTCTGCCCTCTTTATTCTGCTGTTGAATCTACCCATTGAGGTTTTGTAATTTGGTTGCTGTATTATTTAATTCTAAATTGTTCATTTGGTTCTTTTTTATATCTTCCCTTTATTTGCTGAGATCTTATTCTTTTGCATTTGTTTCAAGTGTTTGTAATTACTCAGTAAGCATTTTTTACGATGGCTGTTTTAAAATCCTTGTGAGATAATGTTAACTTCTGTATAATCTTGGTGTTGTCATCTGTTAATTGTCTTTTGTCATTCAAGTTGGGATTTTTCTTGTTCTTAGTGTGAGAAGTGATTTCCTATTGTATTCTGGACATCCTGGCTATTATGTTACAAGATCGTTGATCTTATTTAAATATTCTGTTTTAGAAGTCTTCCTCTGACACTAGACAGGTGGAGAAAGAGGTCTGCCTCCCTTTGTTCCTGCCAGGGGTGGTGAAAGTTCAGGTTCTCCTTTGGGCCTCCATTACTACTCCAGGAGTGAGGGAAGTTCCTGGTTACTCTCCATTGGTGATGGGATACCTGGTGCCATGTATTTCCTCAGCTGTCAAGGTCTCCATGTGTTCTGCCATTTTCTCTCTACTTATCAGTTTTCTTATGTTTGCTTTACATATAATGTCCAGGGATTTTTACTGTAATTAGTGGGAAGAATAGGTTGAACTGCACCTGCTCTGTATTGTATCTGAACTAGAAATGCTCTTCTATTTTTACAAAACATTTTTGTGTGTCTATCTATCCACATATAAACAAGTATATGCACATATTGCATATATAAAATACATGTTTAGTGCCTTGTTTGTGCGTATGTATATACACATACTATATATATGATATTTTGGCATATTATATATTATAGGCTTGAACTAGTATTTTAAACCTATGTCCTTTTTCCCCCCTACTGCCTAACACTATGTAAGGATTTAATCTGTTTCTAAATTAGATATCATTTTATGGTACAGGAATTTTTGCACATGCAGTGACCCTAGACTTTTCAAATTATGAATGACTTATAAAATTAATTTCATATTAACTTTCCATATTCCTCACACTCCATCAAAGTAAAAAAAAAGTCAAGGCACTATTATCTAAATTGCAGAAAGATACTAGCTTATGACTGATGTTCCAAATGGATCCATTAACCTGCTATTAGCAAGAGCAAAGAGAGAATGAGAGAGAGAGAGAAAGAAGGAAGCATCTTTCCACTGTATGATCCAAGTAGACAGTCAGCTTTAGATGATTTCAGAACAAATCCATGATGACTCACAATACTAGGATTTTTTCCTGTTATGGGATTATTTCCTTAGCATTGCATTTTAACTAATTACTCATTATCCATATATTCTTTAGCAAAGATTTATTATCTACTATATGTTGGACATTGAGCTAGCCAGGTGCTGGTGATACGGGAAGAAAACAAACCTTTTTGGAGGTCATTATGGTCTAGAGTAGTTGTTCTCATACTTTAGCCTATCAGAATCACCTGGAAGCTTGGTAAAACACAGAATGCTGGACCCTATCCCTTGAGTTACTGATTCAGTAGTTCTGGGTGGGGCTGAAGAGTTTGCATTTCTAGCAAGTTTCCAGGTGATGCTCTTGCTGCTGGTTTGTGGACCACATTTCAGAAACACTTGTCTAAAGCAGTAATAATCAGAGTTTCAATGTGCCTAAGAATCACCTATGGCGTTGCTTAAATAATAATTTCCTGAACTCAGTTCCTGAGGATTCTGATTCAGTTAGTCTATAGTGGGACCCAAGGATTGGCATTTTAAAGAGCACCCAGATGAGTTTTTTGTACCTAGCTTGAGGATCAGACTTTGACCAGTATTGGGAACTGTTGGTCTAATGTAGAAGCAGGTGTAAAATAAATATCCATATAAAAGTTATTTAATTTGAAATTTAATAAGAACTAAAGAAGTATAGATGCTTTGAGAGTTGAGAGGTGACCTCAGAGGAAACACTCGATTATGTTTGAGAAAGCAGCAGACCCAAGCATGATGGATAATCCCCTTTTCTTCAAACTGGCCAAGAAAAGAAGTATGAAGGGAAATTAATCCTCCCTTTTTTAAAAGCTTTACACTGATACTATGGCAGCTTGTTACATGGTTATAAGTATGGACTCTACAGTAGGATATCACTTCTACTTCTACCAACTTACTTGCTATATGAACTTGGGCAAGCTGCTTATCATTCTGTGCCTCATTTAAAAAAAATCTGTGAAGTGGGATAATAATAGTTCATAACATAGACAGTTCTATGAATATTAAATAGGTTTAAAAATGTAAAACACTTAGAAGGATGCCTGGTGGATAGAAAAAGCTCAGCTCAGTAAAAGTGAACTATTATCACCATGGGCAGCAGATTGGAATCCATTTGTTAAAGCAGCATTGTGTTACATACTCATGCAAAAGCTGCTCAAGGGAGTTCTCTGTCATTTAAAGCTCTACTTTTATACACCTTTCATATTGAAAAGGAAGAAATCTGATAGCATCTTCCTTCATCAACAATAGTTCAGAGTACAAGTGTAGAGGGCTTCCCAATAGTCAGCTTCAATGTTAAGAGCTATGGACCAGGATCAAGCCTCTAGACACTTTTAAGGCTCCCAGAACTTTGTCTGCACATGGCTGCTTCTGTGATCTCTTCTGTGATTTTTAGTGATTAGTAGAGATCCTCTAAAATAGAAAGGCCTTATAATATCATCATTGATTTATATAAGGAAGGAAGACCTAAGCAGACAGATAGTTATACCTACTCTACAGGTATAATTGGCTAAGAGGAGCCCCTGAGGGATGGGGATAACAGTAGCAATTGTGAGTGAGAGAAAGGAATTCTTCATCATGGAATGTAGGGAGATAGTAGAGGTCTGAACCTCAGGAGTAGACAGAGCCAAGGCCCATCTCATTGTGCTATAGGAAGAAAGGAGACCCCATGTATGCTTTTTGATATTCATGTCCCCACTATATTCTGGCCTCTTTTGCTATTGTCTGGCCAATGGAATCTGAGCTGAAGGAATGTATGTTCCTTTAAAGTGGATGCAGGTGAGTGTCTGCTGTGCCTCTCGCATCCTGTCTCCCACTGTACGCTGACTCTTTGAATCCAAGGTAGTGAAATGATGTAGTGGAAGAAATCTGAATCTCTGAGCCAGCACTTGGGGAACAGTCATTTGACCAGCATCAGTCCATGACATGAGTGAGGAAGAAAACGATTAAGTAACTGAGATTGGGGAGTGTCTGATATGGCTATTTGCCTTCTGTACTCTATCTTCGTTAGAAGGTAGAAATTGATGTGTTGAAGTGGAATACTGCCATAAAAATCCCCAAAATAGAAGACATCAGCTGAATAGTTAAATGGCCACCAGCAAGAAAACCAAACCAGAAGCCAAAAAGACCATGATTCTTGCCACACAGAGAGGCAAAACATTTAAGAAAATTTTTGTCTGTGATAACTGAGGGGATGAGTCACATGGCTTCTGACTCTAGACATGGTTGGAAAGTATTTTAGCTATTCATAGTGGTAATCTGCATTGTCTATTATGGGCTGCAGTTAACAAGGTAAGGTTCTAAAAAGATGAGCTCCAGGAAGAATTGGCAGATTAACAAGCAGAAATGAAAGAGAATAGTAATAGAGAAGGTTTAGAAATTTGTCAGGGTTAGAAAAACCAAATAACAAAAGTTAAAGTTTAGAAATGCTTGAGTGATGTTATTTCTCAAACTATTAATAAATAGTAACTAGTTTAATAATAATAGCAAACCTATTAATATTTTGCAAGGTGTGTTCTTCCCACAGATTGCTCCAGATAGCCTCAAGGTAGCAGCCATGAGATTGAGAGAGGGAGAAGTATGGGACGAAGGAAAAATAGAAATATGTGGACATGGAAAACTAGGCTGACCAATAAATCGAAAGCCCAGGTTCCAGGGAACCCCTCATCTCTAGTTAAATCAGGAAGCATGTTCACCCTGTAAAAAGCCCATGTCTAGGAAAGCATTTTAGGTCTGGCTACTGACACAGGGCACAGTAATGAAGTGGGAGGGGAATCACTGGAAGCAAATCAATTATAAGTCTACTAAGCTTTTTTTATTATAAAAAAATACAAAATATTTCATGAATTTGTATGTCATCATTGCTCAAGAGCCATGTTAATCTTCTCTGGTTCCAATTTTAGCTTATATGCTGACAAAGCAAGCACTGTCTACTAAGTTTTTGAGGAAACCATATTGCTAGAGAAACTGCAAGCCTGAGCAGCCTCCAATTGTTGAAGACTTACATCCATCTTGGACCTCCAAACATCCATATGCAGGAAGCAGGCTTCAAAAGTTGTATGGCCTCCAAACGAGGACTTGCCTCCCAACCCCCACTTTAGACATGGAGAAGAAGAATGATGGACAAGGAGGCTCCTCCTAGGAGGAGCCAATGACCCCTGAGGTTGGTAGACAGCGGACTTCTGGCACAGAATAGAATCAGAACATAATCAAGGACACTCTCTCTCCTCAATAGAAACTCTTCACATGTCTTCCCAGAGTAATTCCTCAACTGTGATGGCTCAAGAGCAGTGGCATCATTGCCTCCATTTTTTGAATGAAAGTTATGATGCAGTTATGCTTTCCCTGCTCCAGCAGTGTACACTGTGGGGGCAGAGAGGGACCAATAATTTGTCATTTTTGTTCACAGGATTCCAGACCAAGAGGAGCTACATCTGGGCTTGCAAAAAAGAACCAGACGTTGCCACAAAACTGGGCTTGAGCTGCATGCAGGGACTGGTGGGATTCCATATTGTGTCCCCTGGAGAGGGAATGAAGACTTTTTATGCAGTGCCTCTCAACATATCCCACCTTCTTGGCAGCTAGGCTTGCCATGTGACGAGTTCCAGGCAGTGAAATGTAAGCAGAAGTGACTTTTTCACTGCTGGGCTAAGGTAGTTACATACCAGTGTGTCTTTCTCATAAGGAACCTTCCACCTTCCTCCCACAAAACCCAAAGGATAAAGTTCAGGGCAAATTAGAATCCAAAAGAAGGAGCCACAAAGTGGAAGAAACCTGGATGCCTGAGTCACTATGTGGAGAAAACACTAACCAAAAAGCTTTATCTGGTCCACATTTGATATGAGTGAGAAATAAATTTTTATTGTGTTAGGCCATTGATATTTTGAGATTGCAACAGCAGCTAGTATAAGTTAGCCCAATGTATTAGGAAAACATCTATTTGTTTATCTAATCTATGAAGATCACTGACTCATTACTGTTTTGTTTTCTTAATGAGCACCATATACCATGTGGGTAAGAGATGAGGGGAAGGGATGAGGGAGGATTTGGAGCCAGAAGACAAGAAGTTCTCTCTTTGCTTATTCATGAGTATTTGGTAAATTAACAATTCCAAGCTGGGTCATAAAACTCAACGTGATTATTTTCTCTGACCCTGCCCAGAAGAAAGCAATCTCCAACTGTATGCTCACTGGCGTTTTCCTTTCAGGGATACTGTTTTGTAATGGGCTTGGTTCAGTCCTCATGGTCTGAAGAGAAAATGATACAGCCTTCTTTCATAAGAGATGTTCTCTCTTTACCGTAAGACCCAACCCGCTGTTTGTAATAAACTCTGAAATCTGTGATTGACAGGTACTGCTTACATAGAAAGCATGTCATGAAGTATAACAGAGAAGAAGAAGCCTGTTAAAATGACAGTTTGCTTCTTTCTTCCACAAAGGAAACTCAGATTCTGGTTTCAGAAAGGACTGGCACCTTCTCCTTTCCCAGCCAAATTTTCCTTTTACCAAGACTGGGGTCCAGCTATGAACTCTGTGCTTCAGATCAAGAGAAATTCGGTATGTGAAAGCATTTTGCAACCCGTAAAGTTTAAATATGCATACACGTTGTGAGGCAATATGGTATAAAGGAAAGCAGAGGTTTAGAAGTTAGTCCCACTCGTTTTAAATCCTGGCTCCACTGCCCTCTAGCTCAGCAATGCTGGGAATGTTTCTCAACTTCTCTGATCTTCAGTTCCCTCCACTATAAAATGGAACCTATAAGACCCACTACTTATGGCAGGAATAAAATCAATAGCATCTGAACTACCTAGTTCAGTGTCTGGTACATGTTGGTGCTCAGTAAACGTGCAATTCCTTCCTTTTCCTTTCCTACCCACATACTATCCTCAGGGTGGAACACACAGATGATTCTTTCTCGTGCCCTGCCTGCCTCAGTACATTTCTGGATGTACGGATCGAGACTTCCTGACTTACAATTACATGAACTCCATAGCAAGCATCTTTGACTGGGTTAGTTCAAACCCCTTGAATAATGCCCCAGTTCTCTTCTACCACAGACTCCATCAGATTAAGAAAGAAGGCAACAGAATGGAAAGAGCATTCAACTTGGTGTCAAGTCCTGGGTACAGATCTCTTTTTCAGCCTCTGCACTGTTGGTTAAGTTAGAAATCTCTCTAAACCTCAGTTTACTCATATGGAAAATGTCAGTTATAGCTTCCACAAAAGAACTTTGTGACATAAAAAAACCTAGCACAAATATAAAGTATTTCAGCATGCTTCCAGGATATCTTTGCTTATTCTTATTGTTCTATGTGTTAGTCCTGCCAAAAAGCCTTGTGCCCCATGTGTCTTCTCCCAGACCTACCGAGTTTGTAAGGCAAGATACGTGCTTTGGGCAGGCATCCATCCATGGCATCCCTTCATCTATCTTTGCTTATGTTCAAGAATGTTTTGGTTTCAATGCACGCTGCTTTAAAACAGCCTCATCCGAGCAGAGCACAGGGAGAAAGTTCTATTTTCCTGTAAGATTCTTTTTGAACATTTGTTTCAATTCATCTACCAATTCCAACGTGCTTCATATATTTCAATTAAGGTTTAGTGAAGTCTTATCCCAATTCTATGCTGGCCATTTTACAAATAGAAAATCCTAAAAGTCAATATAGCAGATATGAAATACAATGCATGGATAAGGTATCTGAGATATTGTTACCAAGGGAGTCATCTGTTTGAGTTTTCTGACTTGACTTAAAAAACCTAACCACCTTGATGTTTGTTTAAACTTGAATTTGATTCCATTAGGGAGTAATGTTACCATTGTCTCACTTACATGTTAACAGAGTTTTGTACATTCGAGAATATATTTTCTTATAGTTGGCGGCTTTCGGACCTCTGCTTTATTTCTCAGCTGTCTACACTTGAGGCCACATTTTTGGACATCTACTTTTAATTTTCATGCCTTCTCCTTCTTTGGAACCAATTCATGTTTCTCCCGTGAAGCTATATGGAAGCTCACTTAGGGGGCATGGTACAAATTTCCAAGGAAGAATACTGAATTTTGAAAAGAGAGTAAAATAACATTATGGGAATCATATGTTCCAACTCTGCTCTGACTCATTAATTCTCTCTGTGTGTTGCCTCGATGATCCAAATCCTCTACGTGCCTTCAAACAGGCTCCGCTCTCCTGCATTTGGTTTGGTTCCTGGGCACTTTTCCTCTGCTGCCCAGGGAGTTTTCCCCAGTCCTTGGATTTTAACATAGTGTAAGCTCATGTTCACCTCCTTTTGCTGCTTCTTTTTTCCTCTTGGGTCTCCTGAGCTAAATGGATCTCCCACAATTTATCTCATGCCTTATTGCAGCTGTTACCACTTTGCTCCAAAAATATTTTCCTGCAATTCAACTACTTTGTCACTTAGGCTTATTGTTATGTTGATACATTGTGCACTCCCGTGTCTCCTTAACATTCTCATGTGCTGTACACAACAGTAAATGCATTTGATGTTGTGAAGCTGCAGTCCTGTGTGGGGGAAAAAAAAAAAGTTAATTTGTAAATTTGTCACTCTAAGTGAGTGCTTTGCAAGTCTATTCTACCATTATTTCATTTCTTTTGCTTCTGTTTAAGAAGCAAAGAATTGTATATTTCTGGGGACTCATAAAATTCTTTTATACAATGATATTCCAGAAGAAAAATGTTCATTTATCTGTTTCCTTCCTTTACTTTCTCACGTGTTTTCAAAAGCTTTGTTGAAGTGCTGAGAATATATGCCATGAAACTTAGCAGGATTTATTTTAACCATCTTGAATCAGGGAAGCTTTAAACTCACCACTTTGAAAACAATTCCATAATCCACTAAGCTTTTACTGAGGGGAATTATATCAAGTACCCTCAGTTTTAACTCTTCTAATTTCATTCTGTTATTTCTGGCTAGAAATTGGAGGAATTTTAGCTTGCTATTTGTTCATAAAATTTTAGAACCGGAAGGAAACTTAGAGAAGGTCTTCTCCATCATCCTGACTTTTCAGACACCAGCTACTCAGAGTAGCGGAGTGTATTGTCATTGTCACGAAACAAGCTGTAGCAGAACTGGAGCCAAAGCTCAGGTTTTCAGATTCCCGGCCCAGTTCTGTGTCCTCTCTCATACCCAGGGACACACTGAGCATTTTCATGTGTCTTTTTGTCTAAGTTCTGTGAATTTATTATCTTAGAATGTGTCATTTGGATGTGCCTCAGACCCACAAGGCCTTAATTGGTTTAATTCTGCTTTTCAGGGATAGGACGTTTGAATAGACAGGGCTGAAGAGTAAAGTTATTCATTTGTCTGAGCCACAAATGGCTCATTTTGGTGACCTGACCCAAGCACCATTCCTCATATACAGAAAGTTCTTTATAAATATTGTTGAAGAAGTGAATTAATGAAAAGAATCCCTTGTTTTACTCTTATGTTGTGAACTACAAGGCAGGAAAAAGAAGAGAAAAAGATTTACTGCTGTCAGTGAAAATATAATCTTGAAGTTGAAAGCACAGGTGGAAATATCAGTGTAAGAAACCATGTTTAATTGCCAGAATGAAAGTGCTGTAAAAGTTCAGAAATGCAAAACTAGTAGAACCAGGGCCTATAAAAATATAAGGAGTGTGGATAGAGTAAACACCAGAATATGTTGTGTAAAATAGGGAATATATCTGGAGTTTGGAAAGCATGTCTTCTTGATAGATAAAATAATGAGAAATAAAGAGAAACACCACTTTCAACAGAGAAAATCGAGGGAAAACATTAGAGAGAGAAAGAAAACATAAATTAATTTAAATACACTCATAAATAATCAATTCACAGCATTTAATGGTTCTTAAAAATGTAAATCACTTTATTGTGCGGGTTTTAAGAGCATCTCACAAATGTGAGGCCTTTGTCTCACTGCTTAAATCTGCTAGGTAGGGAGAATAACTTACAACTTTCCCAATGAACTCTTTTAATAAAATCTAGATCCTCATTAATTCTTCTAAGTGAATTGGTAAAGGGAGTAAATGCATTTCTTTACCATTGATTCAAAACATAAGGTGACTACTTAACTCAATAAATAATTAAATTTTTTCATTAATTAAGCATCCCCTGAGTTAAGACTGAATATTAAAAAGCCTCAGTACTGGCCGGGTGCGGTGGCTCATGCCTGTAACCCCAGCACTTTGGGAGGCCGAGGTGGGTGGATCATGAGGTTAGGAGATCGAGACCATCCTGGCTAACACAGTGAAACCCGGTCTCTACTAAAACAAAACAAAACAAAACAAAACAAAAAAATTAGCCGGGCATGGTGGGTGCCTGTAGTCCCAGCTACCCAGGAGGCTGAGGCAGGAGAATGGCGTGAACCCTGGAGGCAGAGATTGCAGTGAGCCAAGATTTCGCCACTGCACTCCAGCCTGGGTGTCAGAGCTAGACTCTTGTCTTAAAAAAACAAAAACAAAAACAAAAACAAAATGTAAAAGAGCATCAGCACTGAGGTTTGCACTTGCACTCCTTTAGAATTGGGCTTTGGGTTATACCTGAAGACATTACACACCCCGTCTGTGGTGTTTACTTTATTATTCCCATATGAAAAATGAAAAATTTTATCCCAATACCTGCTTCTGTTTGGGAATAGAGAAAAGACCTTGGTGAAACTCAGAATGCCTGGGCTTTGATTCTGGCTATATATCTTAAACAATTAAATTAAACTTCTTGAGGCCGCAATTTCCTCATGTGCTAAATTAGAACTATATTACAAGGCTACTTTCTGTCAAGATATATGTATTAGGTACGGTTCTTAGATTTCAAGCAGCAACGGAATTTATTGAAAGACAGTACTGGAATCTAAAAATAAGTCACATAACCAGGCTTCAGAAGGGACGACCCCGGAAGGTCTGAGGTTTAGAGGAGCAGGGGGCAACAGCTGCTTTCTTCACGATGCTTACACTGGGATGCATGAGCTCCTTTGTCACACAACTTCAGGTGCAGCTTTCTGAAATCGAGTGTCTGATTGGAGGACACTCAATCCCTGGATAACGGATGAGCCTCTAACCCAGGCTAGGCCTATCCAGTGCTCTCTCCCTAGAAGCTGAGTTTCAGGAAAAGGGGCTGGGAGAATAGGAAGGTAGTGATACATATTCCCAGGAAAGTCAAGTCTGTAGAGCTTAAGCACCAAGCACCAAGTCCGAGTTCTTATCTCCCAGTGACTCTAACTTTTTTTTTTCCTCCCCCAGGATACATACACTTTCACTAGAAACTGTAATCAGATTTTGCTTTAGGGATTTCTTCTTTCATCAGGTAAAGGCTTTGGAGATGCTTTAGTTATTTATTACTACAAAAAAGCAATCCCAAACTTGGTGAGAGTTCCCTGATCCCCTTCTCAGGATGTGCACCGGATGGGGGTGGCTCACCTATTGGATCACCCCGCTGCTCAAGCCCCTTGCCGGAGGGGGAGCATGCAGACGGACAGGAGAAGGAGCCCAAGTGGGCATGTGTTACAGTGTGCCCTTTTAGCCCTGTCCTCTGCAGACTGCTTGAGTGTTGACTAGCTCAATGGACCCTTTGCCTTTCTTTTTTTTTTTTTTTTTTTTTTTCTTTTTCTTTTGAGACGGAGTCTTGCTCTGTCGCCCAGGCTAGAGTGCAGTGGCCGGATCTCAGCTCACTGCAAGCTCCGCCTCCCGGGTTTACGCCATTCTCCTGCCTCAGCCTCCCGAGTAGCTGGGACTACAGGCGCCCGCCACCTCGCCCGGCTAGTTTTTTGTATTTTTTAGTAGAGACGGGGTTTCACCCGGTTAGCCAGGATGGTCTTGATCTCCTGACCTCGTGATCCGCCCGCCTCGGCCTCCCAAAGTGCTGGGATTACAGGCTTGAGCCACCGCGCCCGGCCCCTTTGCCTTTCTATAAGGCAGAGGGCCAGTGTGACAGCTTTCGGTGTCCTGAGCTCTTGTCCAGCGTCCCAGAAAAATCGGGTCACACACGGACTGGAAGGATGAATGCGGGAGGGTATTTTTTTTTTTTTTTTAATAGAGTCTCGCTCTGCTGCCCAGGCTGAAGTGCAGAGGCGCCATCTCAGCTCGCTGCAACCTCCGCCTCCCGGGTTCAAACGATTCTTCTGCCTCAACCTCCCAAATAGCTAGGATTACAGGCACGTGCCACCACGCCCAGTTAATTTTTGTATTTTTAGTAGAGATGGGGTTTCATCACGCTGGTCTGGATCTCTTGACCTCGTGATCCGCCCACCTCGACCCCCCAAAGTGCTGGGATTACAGGTGTGAGCCACTGCCCCAGGCCAAATGCAGGAGTTTTACTGAGTGGCGGAGGTGGCTCTCAGCAGGATAGATGGGGAGTCGGATGTGGGGGATGGAGTGGGAAAATATTCGTCCCCTGGAACCGTTCCCCATTGACCTCCAGCCGAACTCCTCTCTGCGTTCAGATTTCCTCCTCTTCTCTCTTTCTCTGCAGCAGACTTCTGCCCATCTTCCTGCTTGTATCCTCCTCTCCCACCTGCTGGTCTGCTCTGGAGTCTGGGGTTTGGGGTTTATATGGGCACAGGATAGGGGGTGTGGCAGACCAAAAGGCAACTTTTGGGTGTAAAGACAGGAATACCTGCTCTCATTGAGGCCCATAGGTATCTAGACTTGAGGGTGGGGCCTTTGCTAGGGAACTACCCTCTTCTACCCACTATTTCCCTATCTCCTATTTATATCATTAGTGGTTGGAGACAAAAACCGTATCTATTTATGATTATTTAAGTGAGGAATACGGGCAGGGCTCAGTGGGGACAGTTCATCTCTGCTTTTCATGGTGTCAACTGAGGAGGCTCAACTGGGGCTAGAGCATCCAAAACGGTCTCACTCACATTTTGGAGAGCTATAGATGAGCAAGGGAGTCCCAAATCACATGTATGGTTCGGTTCTCCTGTTCTATCCTGTTTCCTCATCCCTTTAAACTAACCGCCATCTCAGGCTCTTCCTCTAGGGAGCTCAGCCTAACTTCGTGGGCCTCTATATTGTCAACTGTACATGAGAGAAGTTAGGCTAAATAGCCTGCTGAACTCCTTCCAGGTTTGAGGTATAAGGCTTAGGATTTCATGAATTACTCTTTCCTGCCCCCTCTCTCTTCCTCCCTGAGTGAAGGGGGAGTACTTCCCCCAGATCCTGCAATCCACAATGTTGGTGGGCAGTAGAAAGTTCACAGGCTTTCAAGTCACACAGATATAAATTTACTTTTAACCCTGGGGCCTTGCACCTGCTATTTAATTTTCTGGGCCCCAATTTTTTTGTCAGGAAAAATGGAGATATCTGTATCTATCTCAGAAAATTGTTATGAAAATTAACTGCAATAAAACATTTGCAGCACAAATAGAGGATCTGGTACATAGAAGCTGCTTAATGAATATTATTCCTTTTCTCTCCTTTTGGCAAAAGGGGTTATCCTTCTGGGCTTTATCACATTCCCCTTGGGACAGTATAGATCAAAATTTTAGTACAATGCATTTTCCCATGATGTGGCTTGACATGTAATAGTGCTTAAATGATGCCCTTGGGGAGTACAGTGATTTGGTGTGAAGTGTCAACAGCTGAGATCTGACCTCATTTCTTAGGCCAGGGCTAAAGTAGGAACCCCAAACCCAAGATTTGCTAGTGTTTAAAGAAATAAAAGTTATGAAATGTCAGTGTTTAGTTTCCAACAAAGTCACAGAATTCAATAAGGAAAATATATGAGAGAATGAATTTTCACCTTTTTCATATTCATTAAAAGAAACACATAGACCATACGAATACCACCCTTACCTCAGTTTAAGCTGTGCTGGTTGGTATGGCTTGGCTGTGTTCCCACCCAAACTTCACCTTGAACTGTAGTTCCCTTAATCCCCATGTGTCATAGGAGGGACCAGGTGGAGATAATTGAATCATGGGAGTGGTTCCCCCATCCTGTTCTTGTGATAGTGAGTGAGTTCTCACAGGATCTGTTGGTTTTATAAGGGGCTTCCCCCTTTGCTGAGCACTCATTCTTCTCCTTCCTGCCACCCTGTGAAGAAGGGAGTGTTTGCTTCCCCTTTTGCCATGATTGTTAAGTTTCCTGAGGCCTCCCCAGCCCTGTGGAACTGTGAGTCAATTAAACCTCTTTCCTTGATAAATTACCCATTCTTGGCTATGTCCTTATAGCAGTGGGAGAACAAACTAATACACTAGTTTAAAGTAAAAAACTATTCAGACACCAAGTTGGAACTTCATTGCATGGTTTATTTTCTCCTGAGTCAATAAAACCTCAAGACTGAACTTTGGAAATGAAAACCAGAAATTCGTTCTCTTATCTTAATATCAGCCTCTCAGCTTTCACATTCACCAACTGATAAGCCCCTTAAAATTCTTAGGTTTTAAATTTTCTGCCAATAAAAAGTGAGCATGACACCTTTCTCTCTATAGGTAGCAAGCCACCACTATGTTTCAATGAGGATTCACACTGCATGACTCCATGGCTGAATTCATCCAATTCTTGGTACCAAAGTGAAGGATGGGCTTTCAGAGCTCTTTTCTATAATAAGTCTCTTGGAGACACTACTTTCTTACTCACGTGGTTTGCCTGCCAATTTGGGGCTCCTTCCTTCATTAGAGGACCACAAACCCTGATTGTTCAATTAATTTTACTTAAGACCAGCATGGGATTCTCAAGAGTGTTCCAGAATCATTTGTTAAGCACCATGCTTCACATACCAGTAGCAACTCGAACCCACTTCCAGAGCATGTTCTTTTATTGATACTCCTTGAAGAGCTGCTCAATGTGTTTATTAGATAGCATGCACCAAGTGAGATTGCACGCTGATCTAAGAAATAATTGCAATAACAGAGAATGTACTGACTGGGGAAAGTTTTTCTATATAGTATACATTCCTAAATTCATAATTTAAGGAACCCTTATGATTCTTAACTCTGCTTTACATTAAAGACAATACACAGAGAAATAAACTAAAGGGACACTATATCTAATTTAGCCTCACTAATAATCAAAGAATTACTAACTAAAATAACTACAATATTTGTGTCTATCAACTTGGCAAATGTAAATTATAAGAGGAGAATATGTAAAACGTTGGTACACTCATTCACTTCTGATATGGGTGTAAATTCAGACAAACACTATGGAGGGCAGTTTGGCAATCTGTGTCACAACTCAAAAAAGATGTGCACCTTGCATCCAGTTTCATGTCTAATAGAAACCCTAAGGAAATCATCAGAGACATGTTCAACAATGATTTGACAATGATGTTTTTGAAATTATTATCCTTAACAATAAAAGCAAAGAAGGAAATGGCCAAGAAAAAGAAATCGGTTTAGTAAACTATGGCATGTCCATCCAGTGAAATACTATATACCTGTCAAAAATGATTTTCAGAAAAATAGATGAGAAAAATAATTGTTACAAGAAAAAATTGCATAAGGGCAAAATGTAGTGGCCATTTATTTAAAGTAAACAGAAGCACATTTATGTGTAGCTATTAGGTTGGTGCAAAAGTAATTGTGGCTTTTGCCATTACTTCCAAAGGCAAAAAACACAATTACTATTGCACCAACTTACTATTTCTGTATGTGTATGTAAATAGGTATCTATATGTATATATATTTATTTATACATAGTATGTGTGTGAGAGTGTGTGTGTAGCACATTCTCTCTTTCCCAGACCAATGTCACTAAACTGGTGTTTGTGCTTCCAGTCTGTGTCACTTCAGTTAATTCTCCACAAACAGCAACAGTGACCTTTTTGACCAGATCATGTCACTGCCTTGCTGAGGATCTCCAGTGGCTTCTTCTAGTGGCTCCATTTAGAATAATGCAAAACTCTTTACCAAGACATTCAAGGCCATGTATGGTGAATCCTTTCTATCTTTCTGGCCTTATCTCTTTAACTCACTGATTCTCTGTTTCAACATGTGCAATGAACAATATTCTGTGCAAAACTGTTCTGATAATGTGAGTGAAGTTATTGAGCTCCAGTTGCAGCATTCTTCAGGTGTGTTGAGTCAGAAATAGTTAAAAATGTTAGGCAACTGGGGTGAAAACTCATTCAGTTCATCTCCTCTGTTATCAAGGAGTCAGAGATGATCTGAAGTGGAGAAGGAATGGGGCTGAAGCGAGAAGAGTAGCCACAAAGCTTACCATCTTTAGTCTCAATTTGCTCCTTTGGCTCAGGGGGATAGTTAAAATCAGGTTTTAAAGATCTCAGAGGTCTGTTCTGAAAATGCAACCTGGAGCAATTTCCTTAATTAAATCTTTCTGCTGTGGGTAGAATATTATTTAGCTAATGTTATTTCTATTTCCACAAGTTCCCTGACATTGCCAAATGAAGCATTAAAATAATAAAATGTGATTTTGTTTTTGTTTTATAATGCTCCATTTATTCTATTATTGGGCTTCTTGTCCACACAAGACCACCTCATTGAATATTTGCAAAACAAAGAAAGTTGAGAAAGAAGAAAGTTAGCAGTCATTTTTCCTATTATAAAAATAATACATTTGGTGCAGAAGTCTTAAAGAAAAAGTTAAAATTTCCCATAATCTCACCAACTAGAGAGAAACACATAGGCATATATATAATTCAGTTACATATTTGTGTCTGTGTCTACATGTCTATATACACATATATATCTATTCTAATATGATACCTTAAATGCCTGGATGTGTGTTTGTATATGTGTGTGTGTGTGTGTGATATATAATATATATCTTATATGTATGTAAGGTATGTATGGAAGGTATGCATGTTTGAATATATATATATGCATATGTATGTGTATATATATGGCATGTGTGTTTGAATAGATACACACACATACACATATATGTATAATCATACACACACATATATATAGACTCATGTGTGTAAGTGTATATGCATGTCAAAACAACATTATGTGGACACATTATAGTAACTTCTCATTTACCAGGATATAACACTCTCCATGGAGCAAATCTGGCCAGTTTCCATGATCCTAGGTCACCAGTCTGATTTTTCAGCCTCTTCTCAACTTTCCTATATTTTCTTAGGAAAGTCTTCTAGCTTCCAATTGTAGTGAATAAGAGACATAAAGAAAAAAGGCCTGGCCAGATACTAATATCTGAGGCTTGTCTTTACTTGCATAACCCAGAAATTTAACCTTTGATTCAGCCAAACTAGATATGCTCCACAATTCCCAGCCTCTGGCATTTGCTGTCGATTCACCTTCTCCCTAGATGGCCTTCTCCATCCAGTTTTTGTGTGTTTAAATATGACTTAAGTGTTTAAATCCTTCTCAAGTGATGCTTTTATATGGCTGTCTTTTCTGACCTGAGTTCCATGCCTTTTATTTGTACATTTTATGGGACTTACTTTATCTGCCAGGTGCCCGTGGCTTCTCTACTTGTCTTACCCACTCCTCCACAACCATGGTAAGAGCCCTATGCCACCAACAACATAACCAGCCTAAGTGATGGGGAAACCAAGTCTCCATATTCCAGGGTTCTTTTTTTGTGTGTTTAAATGTAACAAGCAGTGTTGAAAAGGAACAGGAAAAGGAATTTCCAAGGAGATAGATAGAAGGCGTTTCGGAATCCACCCAGCTGGGGAGAGATGAGAACCTGGGAGACAGGACCAGAGAGCCATACACTATTTTTGTTTGTTGTTGTTGTTGTTGTTTACTTTTATCCTGGCAGATAAAATAGGGGAAACACAGCAGAGAGGCCACTAGCTGGAAATACATGAAGAAAGAACTTTGCTGAATTCCTAGCCTCTGCGTAATGGGAAAAGGAAGAAATCCATCATTGGAAGCACCAATTTACTCAACACTTACGACATGTCAGCCTTGGTACTAAGTACTTAACACGTAAGACCTCACTCAACCTTTAAAAAGCATGGGTCATCAATCCCATTTTAAAGATGAAGTAACTGAGGTTCAGAAAAGTTAAGTAACTCTCAGTCTCTTAGCTTAAAAAAAGTAGCAAGTTGGGACTTAAATGTAACTTTATGAGCTTCTAAGCCCATAGTCTTAGCCATTTTCCTACACTGACTCCCAGTGGAGATGGTAAGGGCAGAGGTTAGGCAATGTTTCCTGGGAACAGTAGGGAAAGGAGGTGACCCAATCCAGTGACCAGTCTGAAGTGGGACACCCCACTTTGCTGCAACATCGGAGTGTGTGTGCGTTTTGTGTGTGTGTGTGTGTGTGTGTGTGTGTGTGTGTGTATGTTTTAGATGAGGACAGGGTGAAAGAGAGAGTCCCTGTTGCAGTTCTGGCCTGATACCTTATCAAAGAAAACAACTACTTCTTGAGGACATGGCCCAGGACACATTGACTGTGGCCAATGAGAAGAAGGAAGTTCGGGACTCAGCTGGACCCACTGACAATGGCTGTCAGGTAATTGCCCACTTCAACAGGGAGAGGAACTCTTGCCACGAAGACAGGAGAAACTGGAGTGTCACTAATATAGGGAAGGTGCCAGCCCATACCTGAACCAGGAGCCATTGACATGTGAAAAATTGAGGTGGGGCAAGAGCTACAGGCCCCAGAAAGCTGCTGGAGAGAAGAGACTTGGGGGAAAATTCTGGTTTTCGACACAAAGTTGGTAAGAGGGACAGCTCCAATCACTGGTTTTGTCTTGTTATTACCATTTAAACTGTGCTTCTCCATCTTTGATCTTTGAGCTTCTTTTCTGACAGGATCTATGTAAATATCTCTATTAAAAGAAGACGAAAACCCCTATCCTCCCCGGGGCTTACTTTGTAATAGAAGAGAATAAAGATTCCAGTGTGGCCCCTGCCTGTCTTCATTGCCTTAGGCCTATAGCCTACAGTCGTGGTTGGGAGGAGGGAAGCCCATCTACTTTGAACTGATCTCATCCTAAACATTTGATCAGAGATTTAAGAAGTTTCTAAAGGAAAGCTAAAGCGAAGAGCCAGGAGACTATTCATGTGATTCAGGAAAACAGAGCAATAATTCTTTCACTATGAAACAGAAGAGACGGGAAAGGATGAAACGAAGGAGGATAAGTTATCATCCCTAATAAATTAATAAGAACTTTGGACTTTTCTTTTGGTCAGCTGACATGACAGGGATTTGTGACCCTAGGACGTGTAGAAAATGGAAGACAGGAGAAATATCTTAGCAGAGAGAGTAAAGGTGGGACCCCAAACAGTAAAGACTGGGACCTTGGGAAGAAGATGCTGCCAGTGAGAGTCTTTTTTAAATTGTGAAAGCTGATGAACTTAAACAGTATCACTGTGTGGTATTGCATGTAAGTTGTTTCTTATACTGTGTTTTTGTAGCATGTATGAATTTCAGAAGCTATAAAATCAAATGTGCAAAAAAAATTTCATTTTTTTTCTAAAATGAAAATTAACTTTACTCTTGAATTCCTGTCACCTGGGGCTAGAAACCGAGTCTTATTCAATTTCATAACCAAGAGAGGAAAACCATAGTTTTACTATATTTCCCCTCTCCCTAGATGTGCATCTATGTTTCAAGAGGCTTATGGAGCCCCAAAGCATCAGGCGAATAAGGACATTTACATCCATTGTGATTGCATTGGGCTGCAAGTAAGAGGAACCCTAATTAATCAGTGACTAAAGGGATATAATTTTTCTTATATAATAAAAAGACTAGAGTCAGAGGGTCCTGGTCTGATATGATGGCTCCCTGATGCTATTAAGGACCCAAGCACTTTCTATGTTTCTGTCCAGCCATCACCGGCATCTTAATTTTGTTCCCACACGTGTCTCATGTCACTAGGTGACTGCTCCACCTTTGGCATCTTGTTTCCATTCCAGGAAGAAAGAAGAGGAAGTACAAAGGTCCCCAAAGGCACATGGTAGCCGGGTCAGCACCTTGTAGGAAAATTTTTCCAACTGATGTTTACATCTCAGTGGCCTGAATGGTATCACATGATCATTCCTAGTTGGAGAAGAGCTGGAAATGTAATTTTAAAAACCTATTTCAAAACAAAATGGTTGTCTGATTGCAAAGAAGAGATACTGGATATCAGGCAGGCAACCAGCAGTGTCTTCCACAGGTGTTACACTCAGTCTGCAACAGCATCTTTTGAGATACAGTTTCTCAATTCCCCAGTCTCCATTTTCACTGACATTTACTTTTCTTCTCCATTGAAATGCAACGGTCCAAGAAGATAATGGATTTTGTGCAGAAGACTGGGTGGATGGAAAGAAGATATAGTATAGTTGATTTGGGCATCTAACACAAGAGAAGACAAAAATGCCCATGTTTCAAATACTCTTATTTGAGTAAGTAAAGCCTCTCTAGCATTTAGGCCATACTCTACTATTGTTACTGTTGGGACCCGGGGTACTCCAGCAACATCTGCAATTTACTGTAGGCTAGAGTAGAGCTAAATCCCATGGAAAATCAATTGCTTGCTACTCTCAAATAACTTTTAGTGTTTAATTAACCCTATAACCTCTAACAACACTCTGTAAATTCTCTGTCTTTGAAAACAGAATCTTGACACTATTCTTTTCTTCTGGGATGTGAGTTCCTTTGGTCAAAGGGACAAATTCGTCACTCATTTTCTCCAGCTATGTAAAAGCAGGTTTCCAGATAATTTACAGATAAATTAAGGCAAGTTTTCTTTTGCCCTCTGTCAAGATAAAGACCTGATTGAAAAAGACACAAATTACTATTCTTTTTCTTTTTTTGAGACAGAGTCTCGCTCTGTCGCCCAGGCTGGAGTGCGGTGGCACAATCTCCACTCACTGCAAGCTCCACCTCCCGGGTTCACGCCATTCTCCTGCCTCAGCCTCCCTTGTAGCTGGGACTACAGGAGCCCGCCACCGCGCCTGGCTAATTTTTGTATTTTTAGTAGAGACGGGGTTTCACCGTGTTAGCCAGGATGGCTTCAATCTCCTGACCTCATGATCCACCCGTCTCGGCCTCCCAAAGACTATTCTTTTTTAATGATTATCACTCAACATATTACCCTACACTTTCCTTAAGCTACTGTGTCTGTTATGTCAAAGGAACACTCTGGGGTCAATAAGTTTGCTGTGTGCTTCAGGAATTTCTCTTGAGTTAGTGAATTATTTAGGCGCCTTTAGGATCTCAGGCAATCTGTTTCTCCAGACATCCTGTATTGTCTGCCAGTAGCTTAGAATTTGCAGTAACTTCAGAGAATCCTCCCTAACACACTGGTGTCTACAGTCCCTGGTCTATGACAAAAGGGAAGTCTCCTTTGTGCACACTCCTGTAAGTCAGGGAATAGATTCAAAAGAATATTCCTTCTGAGAGAAAACTCTAAAAGAAATAGAATTTCTCTGGGAGAGTTTGGGGAGCTGTGAAGATTTGAGAGACGCTAAAGCAGCCATCGTTCAATTCATTTAGGTCACAGACCTCTTAGAGAATCCTATGAAATTTTTAAATGCCCCACCCAGACAAATATGCAAACATTCTTGGGGCTCACTTTTTATGCGTATTCTTCCGGGGGAATCAAAGAACTCTTTAAGCTCACACTAAGAACTCTTGCTTCATCTAGACAATTCTTGCATTAGCAGAAAGTGTGACCATCTCTTTTCTATCATGACCCAATTTGAGGTGCAGGAAGGAAGCAAGGGATATGGGAATAGAAGCCAAGACTGGGGAGACTAGAAAGAGAAGACCCTATAATGTCCAACCTGACCTCTGCCTTCAAGGCCTCTAACCTTCAGAGCTAGGGATTTCACCCCCTCCTTTAGTTCCTGTCCAATCTCTGATGTGTAACCAAGCCAGGCACCTGGTCTTGTTCTTTCATGTGGGATCCAGGTCCAGGAACCAGGCCTAGAAACAAAGCTTTTGTCATACTCCTACGAACAAACTCCTGCCATATATATTCTATTTGCAGGCATGAATCATTCATCTTTTGCCCCACTGAAATTTTAGAGTCCTGGCCCCAAGATACAAAGGAGTCCTATTTTTTCTTTCTTTCTTTTTTTCTAGCCTTAGTTGTGCTGTTGGCTCTGCTCACAGTCTGTCCAGTTCATATTGTTTCCAGGAGAGGAGAAGTCAGTAATGGGAAATGGACTTTTCTTAGGGCCCCTGGAGTTTTTCAGGCTCAAGCTCATCAATGAGATAAATGGCTTTCTAATCCCTTTGTAGTATGCCTTCTATCTTTTCCTTTGTGAAATATTTTGTCAGATTCTATTAGATATGAGGTCATGTTTCCTGTCTTCAAGATGTTTGAAATCTAAGGGAACAAAGAGAAAAATGGAATATGATGTGCATCTTAAGACTGAGATAAATGGTAATAAGACGTTGATATGCAGAGTTCTCAGAGAAAGAAAACTCGCTTTGAGCCAAAGGGAACAGGAAGCCAGAGATTTGAGCAGAGACCTGAATGATGATCTATTTCCCACAGGACAACCATTCTCAATTTTTCTCTTTAATGGACCTTTGAGAATCTCATGAAGATAGGGGAAGGCCTCTGAGAGCTGTGGTAAAGCCAGCTCATAATTAAAAATCAAGGTCCTGAATTGTAGTCATAATATCAGGATAGCCTGAGCAGGTCATTTTCATGATGCATCTGGATTACTTCACCTATAAGGCAGAATTGAAGGTGATATGACTACTAATAACTCAGGTTTCTACTTGCTTTAAAATTCTATAATTCTATCATCTAGTTTAAAACCCTGTATAGAGTCATACTTATTGTTCCCAAGAGATTGAATATGTTTTTATCAAAAGAAAAATAATTCTTGTATCTCATCAAAAAATCACAAAATTATTGAAAAATGTATGCTACCCACACTGGAATTTTAAAGATGCTAACATTTCTCAGCTTCTAATTTAAGGCGTTCATTATAAATAATGAAGGCCAAACTTTACCGAGCAATGAATATGTGTCAAGTAAATTGCTAAGTGCGTTGCACGCATTCTATCAATTAATCCTTGCATTAATTCAATAGATAAAGTGCTCTTGGTTATTATTACATACTATATTATTATTCTCATTTTACAGATTAGGGAAATAAGGGTTGCAGATATTAGGTTACTTTGTTAAGGAATCTCAGTCTGATTTGAATTTGGGCACTCGAATTCCACAGCCCAGGTACTTCAATCACTGCTGTGGCTTGTTTTACTAGTGGGGTGAGATTTTCCATCGGTAACTTATAATGTTTCCTGGGTCACAGATACTTTGAAAGTTGAATGAATTCACAGTTTGCAAGCTTGCATATAGAAAGTTTGCACAAATGCACACGTGCACACACACTCATATATACACTTAAACCTGTGCACATACATATATATCTTCCATCCATTTTAGGATCCTAGAAACTCTTTTGAGGTCTATTCTATGGAGTTCAGTCTAAGCTTCCCTACTGAAGGCCAGAAATAGCTGGAGAAGACTGTGGAAAGACTGGTCAGGATTAGTATGGACAGAGACAGCTCATCCAGTCTATCTTTGCAAAGGACAGAGAGCATGACTGTTGGTTGCCACGTGGGTGGGGTCGGCCAGAGGACTCTGATGCAAGAACAACCTACCCCAGGGATCCTGCCTGCCTGGTGATGTCACTGACGTGTCACTGCTCATAGGGCAAGGACATTGGAACTAATTTTGCCCATGGAAACAGGATCATTTTCTCTAGTCACTCTTTCTTTGCCACAGTCCTTCTCAGCTTGTCCCCAAATGTACTGCCCCCTCAAATGTGACCTAGGTCTTTAAAAACCAGTCTAGAAAATGACATTAGATCTGCTACCCTCCATTATAGCGAGACATAGAGTCATATTCAACGAATTAGGAACAAACATTTTAAGAATAAGCATTCTCAAATGATGTGTAAAAACTTCAATGCAGTTTGCTTTTCCACTGAAAAGAAAATCTGAGAAGGCAAGGCGGGACTGTGGGTCCAATGACTAGGGTACCTCCTCTCCTCCCATCTCACCTTCTCACCTGCCTCTGCCTGAATTTCTGCCTGACCCAGATGCGGCCGTCTTTGCGAGTGAAAGGTGACGCGGTCTGTCCACCAGAGGGAGACTTGCTCACGTTTATCCCCTGGCTCTAGCTAAGAATTGGAACTTGATTGCAGCGGCAGCTCCTTGACCCTGTTTCCTTTGCTGTGCAAAGCGTTTGAGTTTGATGAAAGAAATCCTCTGCTTAAATTTTCAACTCTCTTTCCAAGAGGTGATGAGGATGCAGTAATGACTAGTGTGCAAATAAGGTAGTGACTTTTTCTCCAGTGCCCTCTGAGGTGCGTGGCTTGAACAAGCCTGGGAGGCGCCCGCAGCCCCAGCTCCTGGGAAAGCGCGGCTGCAGCGTCGCAGGCTCCACGTGGGCCACGGTGGACCCAAGTAGGCACCGCACCCTGCAGCCCGCCTGGCCTGCGCCGTTTTTAGATTGTTCGGCCAGGCTGACTCACACAGCTAAGGCAGGAAAATGTGCCCGAGGCGATTGCTGGTGGTATTCAAACAATCCTGTTTTCTATTTTTCTCTCCTCTGCTCGCCTTCCATCCCTGTCCCGTTCACTCTGAGTGGCGCTTGGCAGTGGCCGGCCCAGCAATTGGTTCTCAGAGATAAAGGCATTTCTGTCTCTGACCTTGTCTGAAGGTTGCTCCCCAAGTCTGAATTTCCTGAGGGACGTGCATTCAAATGATGTTTGGAATTGTGTCTTTCCATTAAGATGTGTAATATACATACATGCACAGGCACTTCTTCAAGTTTTATTTTTTTGACTTTAGAAATAATTTGAATTGAGTTTTCTTCGTGAAAGCAGAAGATGGAAGGAGTGAGTGTCACCAACAGGTCCCCCACTGCTGTTCTTCCTTTAATTTAACTTTGTAATGGGCCTATGCATTTAGAGAAGAGCTAGGAAGCTGAGCTACATATTTCTATTTTCTTGTATTTCCCTTAAAATGTATTATTTGATACAAAGAGGTAAGATTGTCCTTACATGTCACTATCCTCCAGGTCTGAGGACACATTTCTAATTTAGTATCTACTTAAAAGCAACAAACTTGTAATATAAAAAGGTAGTTTTAAACCAAAACAAATTGGTGGTATTTTGTCTTTTAAGAGAAGAAGCATATTTCATATCAGTGAGAAAATTGAACCCTCTGCTGCTACCTTTCCATTGCAGAGGTGGGAAGGGGACATCCAGAGGAGACAATCTGTGTAGCGGACACTGATGAGTGTTTGGAGTTACAGTGGTAAGCCCTGAGCTGAGTTTGGGAGTCAGAGCTGGAGAAAAGGGAACTGTTCTTCCATGGGATGAATTTGGATAGATATTCCCCGATGGGGTGGACGGCATCAGAAGACTAGAGAATGGAGGATGAAGAGTGGTGTGTCTGAGAGATTTAAAGTAAAAACTGACCCCAAGATGTAAACTTCCTTTATTTCCTGTGAAGTCTGTACAGCCCAAAGGAATTCTGCTGATCCTTCTTATTTTTGATGAAATCAAGAAAAATGTCTAAGGCTCCCTTCATGTGTGTGCATTCTTTCAACAAATATTTATTAAAATCTGCTGTGAAGCAACTTTTATTCTAGGTACTAGTGATACAGAGGTGAAGAAGAAAATAAGATTCCTACTCTCTTAATCCTTATTCTTGAGTGGGGGAAAACAGATGGCAAATAAACAAAAGTAAACAAGATTTCAGAGAGCACCAAGTTCCATGAAGACTGACAAAATGGTAGGTGTTGCAGAGTAACTGGGCTGGGGGTGGGAGGGTATGTCAATATCCAACCAAGAAATGAAAACCACCCCAGGAATTTTTTTTTCCATTTTTAAAATTCTAGTAAAATACATATAACATAAATTTTAGCACCTTCACCATTTTGAATTGTTACATGGTATTAAATATACTCATAAGGTTGTACAGTCATCACCACCATCCATCTGCATAATCCTTTTCATCTTATAAAACTGAAACTTTATACTCATTACATGACAACTCCCTATTTCCCCCACTCCCCATCACGTGGCAAGCACCATTCTACTTTCTGTCTCTAAGACTTTGTCTACTCTAAGTACCTCATATAAGTGGAATCATACAATATTTGTCTTTCATCTTTTTGTGATGGACTTATTTCAGTTAGCATCATATCCTCGAGGTTCATCCATGTTGGAGAATGTGTCAGAATGTCTTTTCTTTTGAAGGCTGAAGAGTATTCCACTATATGTGCATGCCATATTTTGCATCTCCAGTCATCCTTCAGTGGACACTGGAGTTGATTTCACACTTTAGCTATGAACATGGGTGTGCAAATATCTCTTCCAGGCACTGCTTTTATTTTATTTTTTATTTTATTTTTTTTGAGATGGAGTCTCGCTCTGTCGCCCAGGCTGGAGTGCAGTGGCCCGATCTTAGCTCACTGCAAGCTCCGCGTCCCGGGTTTACGCCATTCTCCTGCCTCAGCCTCCCTAGTAGCTGGGACTACAGATACCTGCCACCTCGCCTGACTAGTTTTTTGTATTTTTTTTTTTTTTTTTTTTTTTTTTTAGTAGAGACGGGGTTTCACCAGGCACTGCTTTTAACTCTTTTGTACAAATACACAGAATCACTTTGAGATTTCTTTTAAAGACCTTTAATTCAGGGCATTTATTACAAAATTAGTGGAATATTGGAGGAGCAAAAGGAGAGATTTTGCCAGTGGGAGGCAACTGGGAGATTAAAAGGAAGTGGGGAGGGAGAGGCAGGGTGCCACGGCACATGCCTGTAATCCCAGCACTTTGGGAGGCCGAGGCAGGCAGATCACGAGGTCAGGAGTTCCAGACCAGCCTGGCCAACATGGTGAAATCCCTACTAAAAAACAAAAATTAGCTGGGTGTGGTGGTGCAAGCCTGTAGTCCCAGCTACTTGGGAGGCTGAGGCAGGAGAATGGCTTGAACCCGGGAGGCAGAGGTTGCAGTGAGCTGAGATCGGGCCACTGCACTCCAGCCTGGGCGACAGAGTGAGACTCCGTCTCAAAGGAAAAAAAATAGAAGAAGGAAGTGGGGAGGGAGAAGCCACGTTTTCTCCTGTATTTGGTGGGGACTTCGCCAGCAGCCACTTCCACAGACAGCAGTCCTGGGTTCCTGCTCACAGTTGCAAACAGCAGCAGGCGTCTTTCACCTCTGCTTTTCCATCCCTGTAAGTGATAGCAGCTTCTTGTTTTCATTCTCCAGATTCCTCCACCCAGAGATGTGAGACTTGTTTGCAGTTCTGTACACAACACAGCTGAACCTTTTCACTCAGGTTCCTTTCACCTTTCCACACAGCCAGATGACAACTCTAGCCTCCTCAAAGCACGATCCCTGTTAGAAGGAGAGATCCAGACAGATGCTAAAATAAGGCACACTAGGCAAAGTAGAGGGTTTGGTACCGGTCTACACTCGGCACAAGATCCTCAGTCTGCCTTCCTTAGTCTGTTTCCAGATCACTGACTGGCAGATGAGCCTGATCCCACTGCCCTGCCTCTGACCTAGAGTTACCATCATCTTCCCTCCAAGTCTGAGCAGCCACACTAACCCCAGATACTTACATCTGGGAGTGCCCCAGTGAAAAAGCCAGTGATTTAATGTATTTAATCTATATGTATCTGCTATTTTGATAAATATGTAAACATATAATTATTTTTAAATTGGAATGAGATGGGAGGAAGTGGAGACACTAAGAACAGACAGTTTTAAAATGTTTTTCCATAAATGGTAGCAAAGAATTCAGGCAATATTGGGAGCAGGACATAAGGTTAAGGGTTTTTAAGTTTGGAGATACCATGGTATTGTTGGAATAATACAGAAGGGCAGGAGAAGTTGATGATGGAAGAATGAATGGAAAATGGCAGGAGCCTAGTTCCTGAGATAAGAAGGGATGGCTGGAGAGGTGTGGAAGACACACAAAGCAATAGTTGCAGGGCACAATGTGAAAACAAGAATTCAAGGGCAGTAGACAATCCAAGCCAGAAGTAACAAGACTACTTACCCCAAAAATTCACAAACCTCTTGGGGAGGACATTGGGCATTTAACAGGGAGTGGAATGATGGCTTGAGCAAATCTTACCAGATCTTATGGGGGAGGGTGACCCATTTTACATCTGGGTTCATTCATTCCTTAAGTGGAAACAGAACATTTTAAAGCTGTTTCTAATTTAAAATCTGTCTCTTTCACCTTAGCCTTCCCTTTCTTAGTCTTATCTTTCACTTTTTAACATATATTAATACTTTATGTTCTAGTCAAACTGGCACATTGGAAGTCCTGAACAAATGCTTGTTGAATTGAATAAATAAATTGGACTTAGTTATAAGAGACTTGAGGTCCCTCCGGCCTTGCTGGAGCTCTCAGTTCCTGCAGCCCGCGCTTTCCTGGATCTGCACTTTTTTTCTTTTACTTTTTAAAGTATTTTTCTTTCCTCCTGAAATAGTCTCTGCCCCACCTATTTTTCTGCTTCTCAAAATCTTACTCCTCCTTCACGTCCAGCTTAAATACAACTTGGTTTGCGAAGGCTTTTTGACCTTTCCATCTAAATGTGATATCCTGTCTTCTGCATTCCATGGAATTTTCTTTATCTGGATGATGTTTCTTATGCTGTGTCAAGAATTATGATTATTTGTGGAGTTGTTAAAATGTTCTGTACTAGACTATGAGAACATTGAGAGCAGTAACCACATTTTATTCACCTTCATTTACTTTGAACCACTTGGCACAGCATCTTGTGTTTAGGAAGTTTTCAACAAATAATAGATTAATTTGAATTTAATTTTCCTATCCCAGTGCACTCATTAGTACACTGACAAAAACCAACTGAGGTCCTGTTGCATGGAGGCCTCCTCCTTTAGCTGTGGAACAACCTGTTAATCAGCTCAGACTGCAGACAGATACCTTGTTTTTATCACTCCACTTTCAGGATTAAAGAATTTTTTTTTTTTTTAAACTCAAACACCTTTCTCATATCCCCTGCAGAAATACTGATACCTACAAAGGCACACACTGCATATATTCACATGTATACTGTCTCAAACACATGTTCCTTTGCATACTCATGCATAAACACACTTGCACTCTTTCTGTTTACATCCCCAAACAGAATCCTGATTAGTTTTTTCTTAAATCAAGTTGATTGTGGTATAATTTACATATAGGAAAATGTGCCATTTTACAGGGTATATTTCTATGAATTTAATGAGCACATTATGTTTGCTAGGGTTCCCCAGATAAATTGAACCAGCAGGGTGTGTGTGTGTGTGTGTGTGCGTGTATATATATATTATATATGTGTGTGTGTGTATTATATGTGTGTGTATATATGTGTGTGTGTATATTATATGTGTGTGTATATATGTGTGTGTGTGTGTGCACGCACACACTTATATATGTATTCCGTGGAATTGGCTTATGTGATCATGAGGACTGGCAAGTCCAAACTTCATAGAGCAGGTTGGAATCTTTCAGGCAGCAGCTGATGCTGTGGTGCTGTGATCTGGAGCAGAATTTCTTCTTCCTGTAGGAAATCTCAATTTTGCTCTAAGTCCTTTCAACTGATTGGATGAGGTCCACCCACATTAATCAAGGATAATCTAATTAAAATCAACAGATCGTGCGGGTTAACCACATCCACAAAACACCACCCCAACAATGCTTAGATTAGTGTTTGATACCGTAACTGGAGATTATAGCCTAGTCAAGTTGACACATGAAACTAATAATAACAGGCATACAGTTGTGTCACCAATACCGTGGTCCCCTCTTATTCTCCAGGGTTATGTTCCAAGATCCCCAGTGAATGCCCAAAAACGTGGATAGGACCAAACCCTGTATATATACTATGCTTCTTCCTATACATACATACCTATGATGAAGTTTGATTTGTAAATTAAGCACAGTAAGAGATTAACACAATCATTACTAAAAAATGGAACAACTGTAACAATATGCCAGCATCACTGCTCTTGGGCTTTGGGACCATTATCAAGTAAAATAAGGGTAATTTGAACATAAGCCCTGCAATACCCTAACAGTTGATTTAATAACGAAGATGTCTATTAAGTGACCCAACTGGTGGGTGGTGTGTGCAGCCTGGATATGCTGGACAAAGGGATGATTCACATCTTGGGTGGGACAAAGTGAGGATGGTGTGGGACTGGAAGAGCTTTTATCGTGCGATCAAAAGGGTGCAATTTAAAACTTATGAATTGTTTATTTCTGGAATTTTCCATTCAATGTTGACCTCAGTGTGGAACTAAAACTTTGCAAACAAAACCTCAAATACATGAGGACTACTGTATCATAATCAAAGTAGTAGTTCATCCTTGTTGAGCTTCAAAAATTGATACTGCGCCGGTGTTGTCCATGTAATTAAATGTCAAAACACTTCTTCACATTGCTCAAGCCAGAAATCCAAAAGTTATTCTTCCCTCTCCTTTTCTTTCAACACACAACCCATTAATGGGGAGATTTTCTACCTCAGATTTCATGGAACATTACAGTTCCATAATCTCAAAGAATTTCCTCATACCTCTTTGTGGTGAATTATCTCCCTCACCCCACCCTACCCCTGTTAGTCACTCATCTGTTTTCTGTTCCTACAGTTTTGTCTTTTCCAGAACACCATATGAATGAATCATACAGTATAGAACCTTTTGAATCTGATCCCTTTGGCTTAGTATGATGCATTCAAGACTCACTCATGTTGTTGCATGTATCAGTAGTTTGTTTCTTTTTATTGCTGAGTAATATTCCTTTATATGGAAGTACCATAGTTCTCAATCCATTTTGTTATTGGGCGAGGCATTTCTCCTATATATCTCTAAATCAGGCATGCTTCAGAAATTTTGAAATTTATAGGTATATATTTTGAAATACAAAAGTCTAGAACATTTTTCTAGATGTAACCAACCAGAAATCCGTTATAAAACACACTCTGCCGCATGCTGAAATAGGTATTTGGTCTTAGAATGAATGATTTATTGGCCACATACAGTCAAGGCCAAGGTGGATTCTAAAGGCATCAGTCATTATAATCTTATTGGCACCATAACATAGCCAAATATTTCAGGACTGATTCAGTTGACACTAATTGTCATAATGGTTTAAGGATAAGCCATGAAATCAGGGATCAGGGAAGGGCTGGATTCTGACCTGGTCATGAAGATGCTAAAAGTCTTAACACTGTTAGTTAGACACGATAGATGGTCAGCCATGACAGACCTATAGGTTACAGCATAGGTGTCAGTCAGTCTGCTAACAGGGAAGAGTGAGTTTCATGCACATGATCTGACATAATGGAACTCCCTGGGATCTGTGCTCAAGAAGTCAAGGGAAGTCCACTGTCTAGTCTAGTCCAGCTGGACCAGTGTCTCTGTACTTAGCAGACCCGTGGGCTGCTATGATGAAGCTCTTCCCTGTCTATGACATAAGAGGAGGCCATATTTGTAGACAGATGATGGAATTTGAAGAAAGATCTGATTGTCCTATAAGTTCAATGCCAAAAGTTGACCTCATGGTTTCCACCATTTGTCTGCTGAGTGTTTGCCTGATGCAGTTGGAACATATTCATCTATAAGTTTCTATGTATCCCTCACAGTGTTCGGAGATACAAGAACAAACAAAGTTGCCAAGGTCTCTGCATTGATTGAGCATAAATTCTGTGGTGGAAACAGATAACATCAAGTCATTGAACAAAGAACCAAAACAATTACAAACCTTGATAAGTTAAAAGAATGAAGGAGATAAGGTGATGCTTTGAAGAGTTTTGATGGGTGGCAAGGAAGTCCTCTCTGAGATTTTTGAGAAATGAGAGCCAGGAGATTAGTTTGGAGGGAGAAAGTTACCAGAAGAAGGAACAGTACCTGTAGAGGCCCTGATGGGAAAACACACCATGTTTAAGAATCTCAAAGTTCCATGGAACTGGAGCAAGCTGAGCAAATGTAAGAGGGGCATGGGACAGAGTCAGAAAGCATGTCAGATCAGCAGTAGCGTGTGGCCAGGATAAGGAGTTTGGATTTCCTTTAGTGAAAGGGCAAGCCCTGGGAGGGTTCAGAACACAAGGGTTAGATGCTCTGATTTCTATTTTAAGAGAATTGTTTTTGACATTATGGGATAATTCATTCTAGTGTAACAGGATTGGGAAGGTGAGGGCAGTTAGGATGCAGTTACAAAAGGCCAGGTGTGATAAGAGAGGTTAGAAGAGAGATAAAGATAAGAAGATGGTGGAGAGATTTTGGAGGTGGGAAACCTCGCTACTAATGGATTTTATGTCAAAAGGCAAGGAGAGGGAAGAAACAGAATAATTTTCAGATCTGTGGCTTGAACCATCTGAAGAAGCATTTTGACATTTACTGACATGGGAACGATTGGTGCCGTGTAAATGTCTGAAGCTCAGCAAGGATGAACTACTACTTTGGAATTGGAACATATGATTTATTATAGGTAAAGTTTTGAGAATTGATGAAACGAACTCAGAAGAAAGTGTCAGAGAAGAGAAAAGAGTCCCAGAGAGAACCTTGAGGAAATGCTATACTTTATTCAGGAAAAGAAAAGGAGAAGACCAAGAATACTGAGGCTAGTGAGATATTAATAGGAACACCAGGAGAATGTGTTGAAAAGGAAGTCAAGAGAGCAGTGCTTCGGGAGTCGGACAGTCATCTGTGGGGCTGAAACTGCGGAAAGAGTGAAGAAAAGCAACTGCTTCCTGATTTTGGCAACGTGACAGTTATTGTTGACCTTGACAAGATTTGCTGGAAGGGCAGTGGGTAGCATTTCAGAGACAATGGAAGGTAGGAAGGGGAGGTATGATGTACATGAACAACTTCTTTGGAGGCTTTGCTGTGGTTCTGAGAGGAGAAATGGAGAGTTCTTTGGGATCAGAAAGAGTTGGGAGGTTCAATTATAATTATTCAATTATAATTTAATAGTAATTATATGTGAAAAGAGAGATTCCTAATAGAGAGAAATGATGGCCCAGGAGAACAAAATGGTGATGGCCTGGAGGAGGCAGAGAAAATGCACACGGAGCATGGGTCTTGGGTAGGGAGAGGGATGGTGGGAAGAAAGAGAAGGTGGATGCAGGTGCTTTGGGTGTGAAATTGGGAAAGTGAGGTAAGAGGCATCGCCATTATCTAAGAGAGGAAGGAGCCAGAAAGGCTGAAGGAGAGAGAAGAAGGTACAAAGTCATTATTTTTTTTTTAAAGGAATTGGAAGACTGGATAAATGTAACAGGATTGATTGGTACTAATGAGGGCTCATGTAAAATATGAATTTTCAGTGAAACCATCATGTGGGTTGTGAGATTTTGTGCAGCTATGTTCAGCTGCTCTGGTGTAGGCAAAAGAAAGGATAGCAGGGCTCATGCAGGGCTCATGCAGGGCTTTATGTAAGAAGAAAGGAGAGTGGAGGAAGGGGATAAGAATGTTAAAATGATGTGCCATGGATTCTAGGTTGAACAGTGTCAGAAGTAAACCCAAGGGGAGCGTAGATGAACAGTGAGAAAGTGATGACACTTAATAGTCTACCTTGATAATATCTTCACCCTGGGAAGCAAAATTAAAGCTGAAGGTTTCCAGCTAACAGGACACATTGCCATGCGAAGAGAGCAAGGATCACTGCTGTAAGAACTTTATAACTTTATAACAATTTCCTGTTGTACACTGTCATGAGCATACTATTTCCTTGTAGATTACTCAAATGCTTAGAGAAGAATCAAAGCCCTTTCTTTGTATTTGGGGCAGCAGGGAAGGAAAAACCTGGGGAGACTGCCCCACTGCAGAGCAGTGGGGCAACTCTAATGGATAGAACAGAAGGAGGCAGCTTATGTGAAGAGGAGAGGAATGCTCAGTGCCTGAAAAGGAGCTTGGGTCTGAGAGCAGCTGGGTAGAAACACTTGAGTAAGCTGATTCCACAGGGACCCTGAGAACTTGTGCTTGAGGTCTCATTTTGTTATTGCTAATTATGGCTTAAAATAGCAATTTAGTTATATTTAAGTAACTCCAGCCATCTCCTCAATAGTACTTAACAAATGGAACCGGTTTCCCTATTAGAAAGGCAATATGCCATATTGAAAAGAATGTGGACTTGAGGGGCACATGGATCTGACCTTAAGTTCTGACTCTGCCACCACTTGGCTCTGTATTCTTAGGCAAGTTGTTCAGCTTCTGTGAATTGTAATTCCCCGATCTATAAAGCAAAGTTGATAATAATATGTACTCATATATTTATTCTAAGGCATAAATTAACTAAAGTAAGAACATAATTATGAAAATTGCAAAGCCATAGGCAATGTTAATGCAGTAGAAATGAATCCTAGTCCACAAACATAGATGTGTAAGAAATACTGTTTTATAATTTTTTAAACATCATTTTAATCCTGAATATGAGTATCCATCCACCTTTGAAAGGTTTGCAAATTCAACCTCAGATATTATTCAATGCCATTTCCTCCCTCTCCAATAGTTAGTTAAGAAGCCTGGGGTTTTCCATAATACCACAGCATTGCTTTGGCATCTCAGGCCCCACTGGTTACTGTGGAGACACCATTTGACTTTTTCAGGCCCAGCATTCTCTGTGGTAGGCTTGAGCAAGGTTCTGCCTCCTCAGATGAACTCTCTAGCCATCCGTGCAGAGGAGACCCTGCAAGGGGAAAGGAACAGGCCTAGCTGAGGACTAAGGGACCTCTTCTCCTCTCCAGCCTTGGACAATGCTCCCTCTCTTTTCTTGCTCTCAAAAAACTTACATCACTGTGATCACGTTCTGGGACACTTAACATTATCTTCTCAAAAAAATTTGGCTTTTATAAATTCATCTCTACCCAAATTCCTAACATAAGGAAGCCCTAAAGGATCTAGGTTCCCTGCGAAAAAAAATTAGGAGCAGGGCAGATAAAGAGAGGACCACTAAAACTGTTTTAATACATTATATCCCATGATGATTACTTTTGTTCATTTGCATGGGATCCTTGGTGGTCTTGTTGGATTGATTAACTGATAAAGGGACTGACTAATTCAAGAACTTGGAAGACACCAGCTTTGGGAACAAATGAGGTATATATGAAAATTTCAACTCTTTAAAGAAGATACAGTTTAAATACCAAACACTGAATAGGAGATATAGGGATAGACCCACTTGCTAATGCAGGCACTACTTTCTCTCTCTCTGGGGAAAGCACTGGGTATGTAGGCATTACTTAGTGGATCAATACCTATTAATGGAACACAAAAGTGGATACTTAGATGCTAACATTTTTTAAGAATAGCTGTGGAGCAATGAAAAAAATTGTTTTGTTGAGTGCCTGGTGGCTGCATTCAGCAGACCAAGGAAATGAACATTGCTGGGACTGATTGTTGGAGTCAGTCCTACTTGACTAGATTGTGGCTCGTTTAGCTGAACACACAGCTCCACACCCCTCCCCCACTTTCCTGCACCTGCAACTTCAGCAGTAAAGTCCTCAATTCAAACATCAAACACCCTCTTGTGAATTCAGAGCAATGGCAAGTGGAGTGTCATTGTGGCATGTGAACAACTGATCAACACAAAGGCTCTAAGGAGATGCCAAATACCATTAGAAAAGGCATCTTCCAGCATTAATGTGTAATAATGAAAATTCTTGCTCATTATCCAAAGTTCAAAAAAGAACCATTAAATATTCTCTAGTTTTATTCCCTGGCTCTATGCAGCTTGAATGGTCCACAGCTTTACCAATGATTATCCCAAATCTTCAGACAAAAGAAGTCTATTGAGACACAAAAACCATCCTTTTGCCTCCTGAGCCATCTCTTCCTACTCCTACAGCCTGTTTGAATCTAGGCTGAAAGAGCCCAAAATTTACCAGGGTAGGGGATAACATCAAATGGCTAATGAGATAACGTTCTAACAAGCCAGCATTTAGATTTGGGGAATTCATTTCTATTTTGCAGGGAGATTACTCAACCTGCAAAGAAAGAAAGTGTACATCATTTATCCTTCAAAATAATTTAACACTCTTCTTTTTCTACCTACTTTTTAAAGTATGGGGTTGCATATAACTAAACCATTAAATATATGGCCAATAGTGCATTATTTCATGAACCCATATGACAAAATGTTATTGAGGTAAGTGTTAAAAGAAAACTGAAGTCCAGAGTGGTAAAGAAAATGGCCCAAGGTCACACAGTCAAGCATGGGAAAACCTGATTTAAACCAAGTTGTGACTGAATGCTTTATGATTACTGGGCATTTTAGAAGCTTTGGAATGCTTTTTAAAATTCCCTGTCCCTTCTACCTTATTCTTAGTTTTGATCCATCAGATTTGGAACGTTACAAACATATTCCATAATATTTGCTGAAACAGAGTCAATCTTTTGGTTTCCTTATTGCTTCTGAACTGGTAGCTGGAGTCCTCACAGCTGAATTAACTGTGGGACATGAAGGCCGAACAAGTTTATAACTTTAGCCTTCACTTGACAACTTTGTTGTCTAATTTCTCCAGCTTAATTATTTAAAGCTCAAAACACTTCGGTGAGATCTGTGTGTTAACCCCAACTCTGAGAATACATTCTTAAAAGAAATGGATGCTAAAGAAATGATTGTCCCATGTGCTAAGTCAGCCCAAACTGACTTTAAGTCATCCTCTACCCCTTACTTTGCTGAAATGTGGTGTTTGGGTGGGAGAAAGGACAGCATAACTGGATCCTGCTTTCTAGAAAGAGTAGAGACTCAGGTTTATCTGTGACTCCTCAGCCCTGTATGACCACCATTTTGCTTGGTCCATCAGCACTTCTTTCTGTAGCTGAAGCCCAGTCTGGTCTAGACCCCATAAACATTCTCATCATCGTTGTCTTAACTACCATCCTAAAATCCCTTGTCCTCCAGTCTCCAGACACCTGCATGCTAATCACATATATACCTTCAAAAGACATCTTTCTCCGTTGCTAGAGAAAGACTTGAAAATGTGCACCTCTTTCCACTCTAAGCACACATCGTCCAAGCTTAAGCACTTAATGGTTCAGCAATATTTTAAACTACCTTTTCTGGTTTAATGATCTTGTCCTCCACCCATTCCCAGCCACTCATATCCAGAGAGAAACCTTAAACATTGTTTGTAATAATAATTGCAGAATCTCAATTTCCATCATCACTATTTCTGACCATCTCTACTTCCCACATTTCTAGCCAACTCCCTCTACTACTCTTGCTCAAATAATTTTTAAAACCCCCAGTAACATTCAATCCATTAACTTTAATACATTTGCTCCATCCATAACCTCCTCTCAGTCCCATAGTTATCCCACTAAGATGTCATGACTTGTCATATATTGCTCATATCCATTCTCAAGAGTGCATTGCACTCACTAGGAAAATGCCAGCCCTGGTTATATCTCCACCTACTCAACGCTTGCTTCAGTTGGCTGAATGTGGCTGGAGAAAAATATAAAATCAGAACACCTCATCTTACTTTAAATTCATGACCACAAACCTCAGGTAAGCTCTTGTTAAATCATGCTCTCCTCTTCCCAAACATACTATGTAGTCACACTTTCTCTTCTCAAACTGCCCACCTTTCTTCTGCTTCACTCTTAGATGATAGCTTTAATTTTATTTTGCTGACAAAATAGAGTAATTTAAAATAGAGATCAGGGGTCTCTACATCCCCTGATTTTGAAACTCTACATTGCCTCTTTCCTGTTAAAATGATGAACTCTAAGGAAATCTCCTTTGGGGATTCATTTTCTCTCAGCTACATGTGAAAGTTGCCTCTAGAGTCATCCCCTCCCTGCCCTACATCATCTCACTATATTATTTTTTAAAGATATAATTCACATACCATAAAATGCACCAGTTTACAGTTTACAATTCATTTGTTTTTAGTATTTCCACAAAGTTGTGCGACCATTACCACCATGTAACTTCAAAATATTTTCTTCATCCCCTAAGAAACCCTTTGCCCATTACTCCATTCCTCTCTCCCCCAGCCCCTGGAAACTACTAACCTTACTTTCTGTTTCTATGAATTTTTTTTTATTCTGGACATTTCAGATAAATAAAATCTTATAATATTTGGCCTTTTGTGACTGGTTTCTTTTACCTGGCATAATATTTTCAAGATTCACTCATGCAGCATGTATTAGTGCTTCATCCTTTTCATAGATGAATCCCACTGTATAGATACACTATGTATACTATGTATCCCACTGTATAGATATGCTATGTACACTATGTACAGGTATTTATCAATTGAACATTCAGGTTGTTTCAATTTTTTGGCTATTATAAATAGTACTAATATGAATGTTCGCATACACATGTTTGTGTAGATATATGCTTTAAATTATCTTGGGTGTGTAACTAGGAGTAGAATTGCTGGCCCTAATCTATGTTTAACTTTTTATAGAACTTCTAAAATGTTTTCTGATGCAGCTGCATGATTTTACATTTCCACCAGCAGTGTGTGAGGGTTCTATTCTATCCACATCCTCACCAACACCCGTTACTGTTCATTTGTGTTTTTTTTAGTTATAAATATTCTAGTGAGTATGAAGTGGTATCTCATTGTGATTTTGATTTGCATTTCCTTAATGACTAATGATGTTGGCATATTTTAATGTTCTTATGGGCCACTGGTATATTCAAATCTTTTTGCACATTTTTAAAGTATTTATCTTTTTATTTTTGAGTTGTACAAGCTCCTTGTATGTTCTGAATGCTAGACTGATCAGCCATAATTTGCAAGTAGTTGGGGGGTTATCTTTTCACGTTCCTGATGGCGTCCTTTGAAACACAAATGCTTTTTATTCTGATGAGGTCCAATTTATATATTTTTGCATGTGTTGCTTGTGCTTGTGTCATACCTAAAAAACCACTGCTTAATCCAAGGTCACAAAGATTTATGCCTGTTTTTCTTCTAAGAGTCTTATGATTTTATTCTTAACTTTAGGTCTCTGACCATTTTGAATTAATTTTTATACAGGCAATGAGGTAAGGGATTGACTTTTTTTGTTTTGCATGTGACTATCAAGTTATTACAGCATCATGGGTTGGAAAGTCTTTTCTTTCCTCATGGAATTGTTTGGTAACTCTTGCCGAAAATTCTTGAAAATCAATTGACAGGGAATGTAAAGATTTATTTCTGAGCTATTTTTTCTAATCCACTGATGTGTGTGTCTATCCTCATGCCAGTACCACAGTATCTTTTTTACTGTAGCTTTTTAGTGGATCTTCCAACTTTCTTCTTTTTTAAAATTATCTTGACTATTTTGGATCTCTTGCATTTCAGTTAGTTTGTCAATTGAATGTCAACTATTTAAATAACCTAAATGAAATGGACAAAATCCTAGAAAAAACAAGTTGTCTAAAGTGCCTCAGGAAGAAATAGAAAATCTCGACAGATCTATAATAAGAGAGATTGAATTAAAAACCTCCCAGAAAAGAAAAGTCCAGGACTGTAAGGCTTATAACAACAACAACAACAAAAAAGCTTCTTTGATCTTAATGAAGTTTACATTAAATCTGTAAAGAAATTTGGGGAGCCTTGCCATCTGAACAATATCAAGCTTTTCAAACCATGAAGATGCACTGTCTTTCCATTTACTTAATTCTTTTCTATATTATTGTAAATGAATTTTTCTTAATTTGATTTTTTGCTTGTTCATTGCTAGTGAGTACAAACACAATTGATTTTCATGTACTGATCTTGTAATCTTGTATCTTTCTCCTTTGCTGACTATATTTATTAGCTCTGACAGTTTGTGTTTGTGTATGTGTGTATGAATTCCTTGGGATTTTCTATATACAAGATCATGTTATCTGTGATGAGTGATAGTTTTACTTGCTCCTTTCCAATCTAGATGACTGTATGTATTTATTTTTTATCCCTGAATTGTTCTATCTAGAACTTCCAGTATAATTTTTTTTTTTTTTTTTTTTTTTTTTTTTTTTCACAGGCTCTTGCTGTCACCCAGGTTGGAGAGCAGTTGGTGTGAACACCACTGACTACAGCCTTGATCTCCTGGGCTAAGTGATCAACCTTATGAGTAGCTGAGACCACAGGCATGTGCCACAATTCCTGGCTACTTTTTTTTTCTGTAAAGACAAGATCTTGCCATCTTGCTTAAGATGGTCTCAAACTCCTAGACTCACATGATCCTTCTGTTTCAGTCTCCCAAAGTGTTAAGATTACAGGCTCAAGCCACTGTGCCTGGCCCGGTATAATCTTGAATAGAAGTGGTGACAGCAGACATTCTAGTAATGTTTATGACTAGAATTTAGGAAGAAAGCTTTCAGTTACTCACCATTAAGTATGTTGCTATCTTTGGGTTTTTAATAGATGCCCTTAAACAGAGAAAGTCTCTTCTATTTCACATTTGTTGGGTGTTTTCATCATGAAAGGATGTTGGATTTTGTCAAATGCCTTTTCTACTTCTATTGAGATGATCATGTGTTTTATGTCCTTTAGTCTTCAATATGATATATTACATTGAACTTAATATGTTATCTTACTCCCTTCTGTCTTTCAGGGCTTCTGATGAGAAATTCTCTGTTAGTGTTATTCAGGATCTTTTGTACATGATGAGTCATTTCTCTCTTGCCACTTTCAAAATTCTCTGTCTTTTGGCAGATGATAATGATGTACCTAGGTGTGGATTTCCTTTAATTTATCCTGCTTGGGTTTTTTGTGTGTTTTTCTTTCAGTTTTTTGTGTGTTTTTGTTTCAGTATATTATTGCTTTTCATGAAAGTTGGGAAGTTTAAGACCATTATTTCTTCAGAATTTTTTCTGTTCCTTTTTCTCCTCCCCTTCTGAGACTCTCATTATACATGTGTTGCTATACTTCATGCTGTCTCACAAGTCTCTGAGGCTCTGGTTATTTTTCTTCATTCTTTTTTTGTCGTTTCCAAGACTGGACATATTAATTGAGCTATCTCGAAGTTTGCTGAAACTTCTGCCAGCTCTTATCTACTGTTGATCCCGTCTAGTAAATTTTTCATTTCTGTTATTGTACAGTTTATTTCTGAAATTTCTATTTGGGGAGTGTATAATAATATGAAATTGCCTCCTACATGAAGATGAAAGTAACCACCACCATAACTGGGATGAAAAACTGTCTATTTCTATTTTTAAATAATTTTTATCTCTTTATTGAGAATCTCTATTTGGTGAAACCTTCTTCTCTTTTTTTTTTTTTTTTTTTTTTTTTTTACTTCTTTAGAAATAATTTACATTAGTTCATAGCTAATTTAAAAATCTTTGCCTAGCAAGTTGAAAACCTGGATTTTTTCAGGGGCAGGAATTTTTTCTTTTTTTTTAAATTTTTGTTGTTGCTGTTTTCCTTTTTGAGATGGAGTCTTGCTCTGTCGCCCAGGCTGGAGTGCAGTGGCACGATCTCGGCTCACTGCAAACTCCACCTCCCAGGTTCAAGAGATTCTTCTGCCTCAGCCTCCTGAGTAGCTGGGACTACAGGCATGTACCACCACTCCCGGCTGATTTTTGTATTTTTAGTGGAAACGGGGTTTCACCATGTTGGTCAGTCTGGTCTTGAACTCCTGAACTCGTGATCCGCCTGCCTAGGCCTCCCAAAGTGCTGAGAATACAGGTGTGAGCCATCACGCCTGGCTCAGGGGCAGTTTTTATTGACTGTGTTTTCCCTGTGTCCTTTCCTGTTTCATTGAGTGTCTCATAATTCTTTGTTGGAAGCTGGTCATTTAAAATAGTTCTGTATTAATCTGTTCCCACCCTGCTATAAAGAACTATCTGAGACTGGGTAATTTATAAAGAAAAGACGTTTAATTGACTCCCAGTTTTGCAGGCTGTACAGGAGGCATGGCTAAGGAGGTCTTGGGAAACTTACCATCATGGTGGAAGGCAAAAGGGAAGCAAGCATATCTTCACATGGTGGCAGGAGAGAGACACAGTGAAGGAGCAGGGGTAGACACTTTTAAATAACCAGATCTCAAGAGAACTCATTCACTATCATGAGAACAGCAAGGGGGAAATCTGCTCCCATGATCCAATCACCTCCCACCAGGTTTCTCCCCCAACACTGGGGATTACAATTTAACATTAGATTCTGGTGGGGACACAGCCAAACCATGTCATTCCACCCCGGACCCTCCCAAATGCTCTGAGAAAAGGCCATAGGAGCAGATAGAGTGGGGCAGCTGTCTGCAATAAAGGAAGGGGCCCTCACCAGAACCCATTTGGCACCCTGATCTCAGACTTCTAGCTTCTAGAACTGTGAGAAACAAATGTCTGTTGTTTGGGCCACCCAGTCTATGGTATTTTGTTATGGCAGCCTGAGAAGACTAAGACAGCTAATAAACTCCTTCATGGAGTGTAAGCTCCTTGAGGGAAGGACCTTGCGAGTATGGTTTATTGCACTATCAGCCTGGTGTACAAGAGGCACAGATTCCTATTTGTTGACTGAGTACTGGCAGCCTGGAAATATTCTGTGGCTTTCTGTCTTTCATGTTCTCAGACTGTAATCATTGGCTTCTGCCCTCCTACAGTGGTGACTTGCATTTTGTACTCTCTCCTTCTGGTGGGAGGACTAACTTTCAGGCTAAGTATGAGGTCAAAAGGATCAAGGACAGAAGCTCTAGTTTTAAAAAGCCCTGAACCACAGTAAACACCCTGTTGGAGGTGATTCACTTCCTGATCACACCACTGATGCCTTGTGACTCTTTGATTCATAACGCATGTTCTGGCTCCTGCCCTCTGCCCAGTTCTGCAATAATATGAAGGCTAGTTCTTCTGATTATAGCACAGACTGCCCCCTGTGGGTACCCAAATTTTTTCTCCTGCCTTCTCTCACTGCATTTAAATTCCCAGAAAAGAACCTTCTCTATCACTTGGTTTTTCTACTGCCCTCAGTGTAAATGATTAGGGTCCCACTAGACGCTAAGTAGATGACTATTTCCCATACCCAGTGTTAACCTTTAAAGCCATTCCTCAGTTGGGCAACAGTCTTTGGGCATTACTTCTGGAAAGCCATCTTAAAATACAATCACGATCCTTCTCAGGGATACCCATTTCTGTGTCATTTTCATGGGTCCTTGGACAGTTAGCCTTCCATACCTGGATTTCCATAGTGGCTTGACCAGACTTCTAAGGTGGCAGAGTTGGTGGCAGGAGTAGCTTTTCCCCAGACTGCCCACCACCTTCATGCATCTCTTCACTGTTTTCTGCAGGAAGCAGGGGGGCCATTTTCAGAGAGGCCCCCACATGGCCCACCATCTCAGCCAGTGCTTCCACAGTGGTTGTGCAGGTAATGCCCCCATGGAGACTTCTGCTACCCCACTGCTACATTGCCCTTGTGAATGTAGATCCCCACTTGTCAACACATTTTCCTGTAATTTATGGTTTCGAGTTTTTCATTTGTTTTGTCTGCTTTTTGTTTTTTTCTATAACCTCATATTAGAAATGATTTATTGTTATTGTTTCTATAATCTCATATTAGAAAGGAGGCTCAGAGTTCTGTGAGGTCAATACCTTGTTTAGTTTCTGTTTGGGCTACAATTTGTTTCAAAATGGCAGACTGAACCACAATTACAGACTAATGTATATAAGACCAATTTTATACCATTTGGAATTTTAAAAAAGAAAATGACCCCTTCCTTAATGCTAGAAGTTTATTTCATACTCTTAAGCTGTGAGGCAGGTAGACAGGCAGACAGACACATGCAAAATCTCACACTGTTGGGGTCAAGGACAGTTCTAGGTAGTGTCAATGCCTGCTTACATGTCCATGTCTTCCTTAGGCTGTAAGTTCCTTAAGGGCAGGAACCTTATTTTTGTTATGACTCAACAGTCAGCACTGCCTGATGTGTAGTAAACAGTAAATATTTGTTGACCAAATGACTGGCTCAGCAAAAACTACATATACAATCATATATGTATCTTCTGCATACGAAGTTTCCTTAGAATTCAGTAAGGGCTTAGAAGAAGCTTGGAGAAGGAAAGATAACCAAAAACATTTGCTTCTCATAGGCCTGAGGAAATATCAAATTGTTGACACTCTCTTTCTCACCCTCAAATTTATGCCTTCCTTTTTCCCCTTCTGCTACTCTGGGTACTTTATTAGTCTGTCTTTCTGAGGCAATTCGCTCTAACCAGAATATTTTTCTTCACCTCCCAACTCAACACCAGTCAAAAGTCTGTGTCCTGGGTTCCCCTGCTTTCCTTGAAAGACACTGGGAGATGGTGATGTCACCCTTCCAGGTAATAGATTTGCATTTTCCCGGAATGCTTTGGGAGTCACAGTGCTTTACCCCAAAGCAATTCATTTAATGGTGCAGCTACAGCCACTGAGGGAATTATTTTGAGACAGACAATCCTTTCTTCAACCTGTTTTTGAAAACCTACTCAATTTTATCCTACTTAATATGTAAACTCATTTTCATGTACATTTGAAGGAGACATATTAGGTAATTATTCATTCCAATCAAAACATTCTTTCTCCATAATCTTAGCTGTTTTGTTTTGTTTTTTTAACTAAACACAGGATAGATTTTAAAAGTCGTTTAAGCCTGTCAAAGGAAAAGATAATAAACTAGATAAAAGAGACTCCCTTGGGCATATTAACACCTCAAGTCTTCTGAATCTGTGCTACTAAATACAAGTTGTGTTTCAAACAGCCTCAGGTTACAAGGACGATGACTAATGAATTATAGAGGAAGGTAATTAACTTCCTACATTCCCTGGAAGCTTGCTTTGTGAGAACCTCTCTGACACTCATTTATAGAAGACTGTAACTTCTGATTAGCATTGTTAGGAAAACTGCCCACTTCTTTTCTATTTTCAGGATTCTTTCAGACTGGGGGTGTAGCTCCAGCAGGCTGTGGAAATGCTGGAGCTGATCAGAAAAGGAAGTGTGAAGACAGTGTCAGAAGTCATTTTGCTATTAACCAGCTAAGGTGTTGAGGGCATGTCTTTTCAACTCTCTTTGTCATGAATTTTCTTATTTATAAAATGACGGGGTGAGACGCAGTGACCTATGAGTTTGCTTCTCTACCTCACATTCAGTGATCTGAGCTTTCTCATCCCAAAGGCAAATAAAATATTGTAGAGTGTTGGGTGGTACATGAGGGTTTAAATACATTTAAAACAAAACTTAACAGACTTTCATACCTGGATAGCTTCCTTTTATGACTTGTTGGGCACTAAGGAAGATGAGTGACAGGTTTTCCTTATGCAGCTGACATACTGAGCAGCATCAATGTATGGACTGGAATCAGAACACAGTTTTATTTTTATCTTTATTCAGAGGTGGTAATCTTTTGCTCATGAGAATCTTTCTTTCTTTCTTTCTTTCTTTCTTTCTTTCTTTCTTTCTTTCTTTCTTTCTTTCTTTCTTTCTTTCTTTCCTTCTTTCTTTCTTTCTTCTTTTTTTTTTTTTTTTAGACGGAGTCTCGCTTTGTTGCCCAAGCTGGAGTGCAGTGGCGGGGTCTTGGCTCACTGCAAGCTCCACCTGCCGGGTTCACGCCATTCTCCTGCCTCAGCCTCCCAAGTAGCAGGGACTACAGGCACCCGCCACCACACCTGGCTAATTTCTTGTATTTTTAGTAGAGACAGGGTTTCACCATGTTAGCCAGGATGGTCTCGATCTCCTGACCTCGTGATCTGCCTGCCTTGGCCTCCCAAAGTGCTGGGATTATAGGCGTGAGCCACCGCGCCTGGCCACCTATGGGAATCTTTCTTTCTGCAGGTTCATGATTTTCCCCTCACTCTTAGGAAGTAGTTCAACATTTCCTTAAGCAACTCAATTCAGAGTTTATGACGTCCAACTCCTTGTAATCATCAAAATGACATGATTAACTTTAGAATAACACCTTTTTCCCTCTGCCATTGGGATCCACTTCTCAGAACAGGAAGCAAGGTCCTGTTGACTTTCTCCATCACTTGTTGATTATTCCAAGCAAGGTCCCAGTAGGGAAGGCAGATGGGAGAAAAATAAGAATAAGGGAACTTTGTGCACTGCGGGCCCTGCAGTTGGTAAAGTGGACTGCGTCTTCCATGAAGTCCTTAGGAGGACCTCTTGAAGGCTTCCTGCTGGAACCCTCCCTCTTGCAATTTCCTTGACCCAAGGGGAAACATATTTAATCTGAGTGGCCAAGGAGACTCCTTTTTCAGTCTTTGGTCACCTGATGTTGTGCATTTCCTAAAATCTTTTCCCTGTAGAGGTCTCGTCACCCCTTCACCTGGCCAGATCAGGCAGAACTCTAGACAGCCCCACCACAGCTTCCTACCACAGCCTCCTCATCATGGGAAAGTTCATCTGTTGCCCCATGCAAACTCTAGGAGACCAGCCAAATCTCAATACATAATTTTTTAACCTTGTTATTTTTCTCAACATTTCTGGAGCAGGCTGAGGCTACAGCCCATAGCTGGTTTTCCTTTTCTTTCGTGTGAGTCAGGCCCCAGTCTCCCGTGTCTCCCAATGCCAGGGAACAGCATGTCAACTCTTTTCGAGTGGACCCTTTGGAAGCTACCCACTGCCTTGAAGGTCTTCGGACAGATGGCCTACTTTTGCCCCCTGACAGTCCTAGATATTCTCGCAAAGAGGAAGATAGGAAAACAGCAGAACAACAGATTTCTCAAAATAAAATTATATATATATGCATACGTATATGTCTTTACTAAACCTCTTCCTCAAAGCTTCCCTCTGATTCTGTTGTACCTTTGATCTTACTGAGTCTCCAAAAATTCAGGGATTTTCATTAACTCTATCAATTCTGCATTGAGAAGTGGTGAACGGGTTCATCTCTCCCTCATTTTTGTAATCTGATATGTACTGTATTGGTGCTTCAGTTGAAACCAGTTATAGAAAGAGTCTCATTGTAACATCCTGTTATAGTTATGTTGAGGCCATAGCTAACATTTGTGGTTAGAAAAACATATTTGAAAGACAATGAATGAAACAATGGAGAATATTTTGATTGCCCTAATACAAACATATATTTTTATGGTTTTATGTTTGAGTCTGTGAAACAAGACTTCTTTTATAGCTGCAATCTGATTGTACATGTGCTTTTGCAGTCTGTTCTTATAAAGTTATTCCTTACAAACCTTTTGTTAAATCAGGCTTGGAATTTTAATGGTGCATATTATCCTGTATATTTTGGTGCCATTTATTCATCAAAGACTCTTGCAATGCCTGTTTTGTAGCCAATGCTGACTTAGGTACTAGAGTTGCAAAAGTTCAAAGAACTGAAATAAAACGTCTATTTAGGGGGCTGCAAATGATTCCAATGCAATACTGTATTTGCCATAGGACAGTTAGCTACATGAGTTGAGGGTAGAGAATAAGATGCATCTATGTTTTTGAAAGGAAATTAGGAAGGAACCACACAGAAGGTGTTGAGAGATGGTGGAGGATGCGTGGGAGGCAGACAGGCAAGAGGAGGCCCCCTTGGTGGATGGAACATCTTGTGCTAATGCATGGGCTTTATTTATGTCTGTTGGAAAAGGTGTGAATGTGTTTTTTTCCTCAAAACTGTCACTGAATTGTTCTAAAATTACTTATTAAATAGTCCTCTCTCTTCAAGTGTAGACTTATGTTGAAAAGCCTGCTTTATCATATATTAAGTTAATTGTGTTGTTTGGTCTATGTAAAGTCTCTCCATACAATTCTAGGGATTTATAATTTTATTTGAGGGCCAGAACCACACTTCTCAAAGTAGTGCTGCTTTTTAATCTTTTCAAGTACTGAATAAGCTAATCTGCCTTTACAGCTTTTTTGCCAAGCAATTCTTTTCTAAACTGTACTAATTCTAATAGTGTCTTAAAGGAACCTAGTTCTCTTTTGATATTTTAAGATGGTGAAAATATTTTCGATATTTTGGAACACTTGGAGACAAAATTGCATCAAATGTTTAGCCCAAGTAATCACTGACTTTATTGCATTCATTGCAGAGGACTTTGGCTTAAAATGAAAATCTTACACAAGAGGCTTGAAGCCAAATCCTATAGATTTCTTGAAAATGTTTTGTTGCTGTTATTGCTGGTGTTTTATTTAGTTTAGGTTAGTTTCTTCATGCAAGCCTAAATGCATATAACTTCATAATCTCTTAACTGATTTCAAAATAGCTGAACTGTTTTTTAAAGCATGAGTTTCAGTCTAAATCTTACAAACTGTAGTTTGATCTATTGAGTAAAATCACCAGATAATTGCCTACTTATATGCTTTACATATGGAGTTATTCTTACGAGTATTTGAAGATGGTTAAGCCCTTGATTTTATGCTCTCTGTTGAGTTTGTATAGGTTTAGTTACACAGATTATTTTTCTCTCCTTGCTTCTAAAACTCTGAAGAAAATATACACACAAAAAACAACATACATAGTTGAGGTCCCATTCTGAGCCAAAGTTAAGGTTCACATATGGCCCCCAAATACCTGATAAGCTAATGGAGTGGGTCCTTAGGAGATGCCTGACATGAGGACCACTGGTGATACGTGAATGAAGAGGAGGAGATGGTAACATACCCTGAGGTATGGTACAGATAGCCTGGTGTCTTTCACCACCTTTGGAGAGTCAGAAGGATAATCGTTTTTGAAAGGTTTATGCCATGCAATACGTGGCCCCAGCAATACTGCCAAAGTGACAGAATGGCTTTGGAACTTCAACTTGCTCTGGAGTAATTCCAGGCAAGTAATGTAAGTAAGCATTGCTGTGAGGTATATATGAAGTTACATCTCTAGGTGGCCTTGCATACAACTTACATGCATGTGGGCAGATGGAGGGAAGATTATGATATATGCCACATGACAGCAGACTCCACCCCAAGAAAACTCAGGTAAGACCAATCTAGGGCTCTGTAGTCTAACTGCATGTAGTTTACAGGGTCTCAAAGTCTTGAGCATCCCTATGGATTAATAACCAGGGGAAATAAGCTATTGCTACTAATAATATGTGTTGACACACAGATCTGGCAGAAAATGGATTAGATTTAAACACCATTTGAATAACTTACAGTTAGTAAATATTAACTGAACTACACTGAACATTTTCTTGAGTTCTGTAATTCTAAAAGAGTTTGAAATTGTCCTAAAATCAAAACAAACAAATAGGTAACCCTAAAAATTTTGAGAAACTGGCAGCATCATGTAGTAGGAAACTCATTGAATTGGACTCAGAGGGTGTTATTTATGTATTTATTCATTTTTATTCATTCATAATAATTGTACATATTTATAGAGTACATGTGATATTTTGATACATGTATACAATTTCTAACAATCAAGTCAGGGTAATTAGGATACTCATCAACTCAAACATTTATCTTTTTGTGTGTGTGTCGGGATCGTTTCACATCTTCTCTTCTAGCTATTTTGAAATATACAATTAATTATTGTTCACTTCAATCCACAAAAGGCATCACATCTATTGCAGATGCTTTTTGAATTATGATGGGGTTATGCCCTAATAAACGCATCATAAGTTGAAAATATGGTAAGTCAAAATCACATTTTTGGTTATTTTTAGACAGACTCTCACTCTATTGCTGGGCTGGAGTGCAGTGGTGCGATCTCAGCTCACTGCAACCTCTGTCTCCCGGGTTCAAGCAATTCTCCTGCTTCAGCCTTTAGAGTAGCTGGGACTACAGACATGTGCCACTACATCCAGCTAATATATATATATATATATTTTTTTTTAGTAGAGACAGGGCTTTACCATATTGCCCAGGATGGTCTCCAAAGTGCTGGGATTATAGGCATGAGCCACCACGCCCGGCCCAAAAACTCATTTTATGCATTGTAGAATCTGTTGTTTGGCCTTATGATTGCGTGGCTGACTGGGAGCTATGGCTTAAGACAGCTGCATCACTAGCTCAGGAAAAGATCAAAATTCAAAATTTGAAGCACAGTTTCTAGTGAATATGTATTACTTTTGCACCATGATAAAGTCAAAAACATCATAAGTAGAACCATCTTAAATCAGGAACTGTCTGTGTAAGTTCTGTTGCTAACTTGAGACACTCATTTCACCTCTCTGATCTCATATGCCTTATTTACAAAGTGAAGGACTTAGGAAATGCGCCACAAAAGTAAATTATAGTCAGTCTCATGTATATAGTGGGAAAATTCTTCAGTAAAATACTAACAAATAGAATCTAACAGTGTATTAAGGAATAATGCATCTTGACCATGGAGGGTTTATTTTAGGCACAGAAGAAGGATTCAAGGTTATGAATTCTGTTAATAGAGTTTATTGCATAAATATTTTAAAGGAGAAAACCAACTGATTATCTTTATGAATTTCAAATTGTATTTGATACTATTTAGCAACCATTCTGATAAAAGAAGACACACCTCTGTGGAATGTAGATCTCTTTTTATCTTGATAAAATCTAGAAATCAGTAACAAATAGTAATGAAGGACTTAAGACATTTCTGTTATAGACAAGACTAAGTCAAGGATACCCACTGTGGTAGCTAGTCTGTAAGGGTAGCACTCAATAGACACTCCTCCTGGAATAATGCCTGTGTGTAGTCATTTCCATATTGAATCTGACTAACCTGTGACTTCCTAACAAAGCAGAAAGTTTGTTCACAGACGTACTGTGGTGGCAATCCCAAGATTATACCTCAAAAAGACCCAACACCACACACTTTTTTGTGCTTAGAAGCCATATGCCACATAAGACATTAAGATCTCCGACTATTCTTCTGAAGAGAGAGCCCACGGGCAGAGACTCTGCAGGGTGAGATGCCGTGGGGAGACAGAAGCACATGGAATAGCACCTATAAGCCCGACATGTGAGTGCTGAAGCCAAAACATTAAGCAGAACCTGCTATTTTACATTTCAGTGCCTGGGCTGTAGCCTGATTAGCCAGAGTAATTAAATCATCATGACATAGGTACAAGATTAGGTCAATAGATTAGGTAACATAACAGAGAATCCTGACACAAACTCAAGTGCCTAAGGAAATCTAATATATATCTATGCATATATATGTAAACATATACATATGTAAATATATGTGTAAATATATACATATATCTAAATGGGAATCATATTGGTGGAAACAACATGAGTCATGCAGGCAATAAATGTCGCTTGGACAATTGACATGCAGATGGACCTAAGGAAAAACAGAAAGTTAGTATCCCATCATAAACAAACATAAACTTCTGATGCATAAAATATTTCTATTCTAAAAAATTAAACCATTTAAATACTAGAGGAAAACAGGGAAATGTTTTCTATAATCTAGGGGTGGGGATGCTATTATAAGCAATGAAAACCTCAGAAACCATAAACTAAATGATATACTGAAATTGACTACAGAAAAAAATAGAAACAAACACTTTGGCGTGGCAAAGTCACACTACAAACAAAATTAAATGCCAGACTGGAGGAAATATTTGCAACCTGTTTGCAGATAAATGGGCAAAAATCCTTACTATACAACAGTTTTACAATGGAACAAAATTTTACTGGACACAGTTTTATTCTTATAAATCATTGTGCAAATGATGAATATTCCATAGAAAACTGAGAAAAGGCTACAAATAAGCATTTCACAGACGCAGAATACAAATATCTAGTAAAATTATTAATAACGTAAAATGCAAACTATAATGAGATTGTATTTGTTTGTTTGGTTGTGCCAATATTAAATGTTTTGAAGAGTAAGAACATTTGCTTTAGGAAATGGTCACTCTCCAATTGTTCTCTGGGGTTCAAATTTTAATATCTCTTCCTAAAAGTGCTTTTTATTGAAGAATAATGCACATAATGAATAGTATTTAAAACTGAAATGTCCTTCTTCGTAAAGTATCATCAAGCAAGCATTTGTGTAACTACCATAAAGCCAGGGAACAAGTAGCCAGCATCATAAAAGCCCACTTTCTGCCACTTTTTGAGGTAACTAGTATTCTAATTTCTGATACCATAGTTTAGTTTTACCCATCTTTGAGTTTTATATAAGCAGGCTTATTCTTTTATATGTGCCTTGTTTTGCTCAATATTACATTTGTGAGACTTGCTTTTGCCATCACATGTAAGTGCAATCCTAATGTGTTTATTGTTGATTAAAATATCACTCTATAAATATACACAATTTACCATTCTAGCCCTAACATTTGAGGTGTTTTTAGTTTTTTGGCCATTATGTGTAAGGATGCTGTGGACATTCTTGTATATGTCTTTGTGTCTCTATACAAAGCAATTTTGTCCAGTTTATACCTAGGACTGGAAGTGCTTACTCATAGGGAATGACTATGTTCAACTTTATTGCATAATGCCAGACTGTTTCCCAAAGTTGCTGTACTAATTTACATTCCTACCAGCAATGCATAAGCATTCAAGGTGCTCCACAATATTATCAACACTCGATAATATTGTTCTTCTTAACTTTAACCATTTTGGAATGTGTAGAGCTTTAGTTTTCATTTTCCTTATGACTAATGAAATTTAGCACCTTTTCAAATGTGTATTAGTCACCTGAATTAGTTTTATAGATGAGGGCCTGTACAAATACAGCAAGTCCTCAAATAACATTGTTTTATAATAACCTTAAGAGAAAAAAAGTCAATTCCCAGCTAGGGCCACTGTCTATGTGGAGTTGACATGTTCTCCCCATGTCTGCACGCATTTTGTCCAGGTCCTCCAGTTTCCTCCCACATCTCAAAGATGTGCACGTTAGGTGAATTGGCGGTCTGAAGTGTCCCAATCTGAGTGAATGTGGACGTGGGTGTGAGTGTGTCCTGTGACGGGATAGTGTCCTGTCCACGATGCATTTCCACTTCCACCCTGAGCCCCTGGAGAGGCTCCAGCACTCGAGACTCTGAACTGGAATAAGTGAATGAAGTTATCTTGTTTTTATTAATCTTTCTTAAATGTAGGTGTAACTCACATGTATTTCAATGTTTAATATTAAATGTATTTTGGTCTTTTTTTAGAAGTTTAGTGATTTTTTGTGACCAGTAATATGCCAGGAACTTAACTCTTACTTATATCAATTCACCTATGGTAAAATTGGTTTTGTTATTTTTTATGTTTTGCTTAAAGTCACAGCTTCCACAAACCTATCAAAGACATTAAGTGAGGGCTTATTACACCTTGTTCATTTTGGATTGTCTGTATTTTTCTTACTGAATTATAGGAGCTCATCATGTATTCTGTATACAAGCCCTTCGTCTTAACACTGTTGCAAATATCTTCTCCCATTCTGTGGTTCTTTTTCTACTCTTTTAATGCTTTTAATGTATCTCTACATAAAAATTCTTAGTGTTTTTTTTTTTTTTTCTTTGAGGCTCTCACTCTGTCACTCTGGCTCTAGTGCAGTGGTGTGATCTTGGCTCACTTCAGCCTCAACCTCCTAGGCTCAAATGATCCTCCTGCCTCAGCTTCCCCATTAACTTGGAATATAGGTATGTGCCACCATGTCTGGCTAAGTTTTTTAATTTTTTGAAGAGATAGGGTCTTTCTATGTTGCCCAGGTTGGACTTGAACTCCTCAGCTCAAACCATCCTCCTGCCTTGGTCTCCAAAAGTGCTGGAAATACAGACATGAGCCAACTTGTCTTATCTTAGTTTTAATATAATAAAAATATTTTCTCATTTACTCCATGCTTTTTGTATCTTGCTTAAGAAATCTTTTTCTGTCTCAGGTCTTGAAGGTAATCTGTATTATCCTTTAAAACTGAGATGTCTAATAAATGAGCAACTAGCTGCATGTAACTTCTATTAATGACTCGAAGTTAGGTTCATTGAAATAAAATAAAATGAAAAGTTCAGTTCCTTGTTCATATTAGCCATGTTTTCAAGGGCTCCATAGTCACAGGTTTAGAACATTTTCATCATTGTAGAAAATTATACTGGTCAGATATAATAATTTGCAGAGCAATTTATACAGTAGAATTCTATTTTTAAAAAAACAAGCATCAAAACCACTACACTATCTGCATGTGTCCGAATTTGTATATGTATATAAGAAGTCTGGAAATAGGTACATCAAATGCTAACTAACAGCAAATTGTAAGGCTTTGCGTGACCCACAGAAGCAAATAATAAGCAAACACGTTGCAATATCTGTCTGAATGAGAGTTTAAAATGTACATATCTTGGTTAATGAAAAATACATTAGAAAGTTTTTTACTAAAAAAACACAAAATGTAGTAATTTGTATTTTTTAATTAGAAATATCAGTTTGCAGTTGCACACAACTGTCTCAGTGTGTATTGTTCAGGTCCAAGGGTGTCATTTACACAAACAATAAAGAGGGCTGTCCAACGCTGTCAATGAGAAATCATATATCTGGAAAGAAAGGTCTTTCTCAGGTCTGCTGCCAAAGTAGCCCGGAGGCAGGTTTCGTCTTGTCCTCAATACACATGTGGGACAGCCTGAGGCTTATATTTGGTGTTTAATGCTATTTTCCATTAAAAGGAAATCGAGATCCTTGGAGAATGGCTAACTCAACATCTTGGGGCTTGAAAAAGTCAACCTGGGAGTAGAACATCTTGTTTTTGCCAGAACATGAGGGTCCTATGAGAAAATTCCTGAGTATTTCTTTTAGGAGCAGGCATGCACCAAGTTGTAGCAATTCCATCAAAAAGCCTAAAACCAAATGACATTTAATAAAATGCATTGGATGATAGCTACAAAACAAAAACAAAAATATAATGATATGTGATTGTTCTTGTTAATGATAATGCCTGTGGGATAGTTGATATAGGAGAGTGAGTGTTGTTCCTATGAAGGATACATTGAATTTTTCTTTACCTATGTAGGCAAGAACAGGTAGATTAAGGAATTATGAGCAAACAAGATACTTCTGGGAAAAGAAGAGATTTTATTAAGAATGAGAAGGACAGGGGAATACCAGGTGTTTCCATAGAGTGTATCAATGTGACGGACAAGCAGAGGGAGAAAGCAGACTCCTCGGACTGGATTCTCATCTCTTGAATTAAAAAACCTAGATAAGCCTTCTAATAATATGTGATTAAAGCATACCCATGTTTCCAAAAATGCTAACAAACTATATCAAAATTGTGAATAAATTTGAGAGGAAAATGAGTTTTGCAATACAGGCCAGAGAGAAAAAAAAATCTAAAATTTTGTCTATGTTTTGTTTGAAGACATGAGCTTGAAAATTCCATTTATAAGAGAGGTTTTATTGGAAAAAGAGGGTGTTTTTGAGAGTCTATCTAGATTTGAGAGACCCTGGAAGACACAAGCAAGTCTCATACCATGACCAGGGATCAGTCAATTAGGTCAGAACCTATCATCTTAGCAGGTTTGTGTGAGTTAGTATTTTCTTTTGAGTCTGGCAAGATCATTGGAATTCTGTGGAAGTATAAAATGATCATAAAAAAGGTGAATAAATGAATTGAACACACAGTATTGTTACTTATGTATCAAGGTAAGTAAAAAGTATAGAAACAAATTTAGAAACCATTCTGATACTCTGTTTTCAAAGTGATTGAACAACTAAAAGAGGTTGATAAATTAGACTCTTGATTATACTGAGATGGTTTAGAGAATTTGATTAATTACATTTAAATCAAGTTTTAAATATTTAAGATAATTCATGAAATGTAGAAACAAATATTTGTGATGTTCGAATGTTTAGAAACATTGTGTTAAGTAGATTTACAGATTTTAATAAACCAAATGTTAAATAAAGAAGCACAAGCCAGGCTCAGTGGTTCACGCCTGTAATCCCAGCACTTTGGGAGGCCAAGGCGGGCAGATCACCTGAGGTCAACAGTTTGAGAGCAGCCTGGCGAACATGGTGAAACCCCATCTCTACTAAAAGTACAAAAATTAGCCAGGCGTGGTGGTGGGTGCCTGTAATCCCAGCTACTCAGGAGGCTGAGGCAGGAGAATCCCTTGAACTAGGGAGATGGAGTTTGCAGTGAGCCAAGATGGCGCCACTGTACTCCAGCCTGGGTGACAAAAGCAAGACTCTGTTTAAAAAAAAAAAAAAAAAAGAAGCACAAATTAAAGTATTTTTCATGTCCAGCCTTGGTGGATTCATAAAACAAAAGCTTACTTGTGACCAAACAAAAGTACAGTTAAGAGATATTCGGAGGGAGTCTCTTTGTGGTGATGAGACAGTTTTTTATCCCAATTATGGTGGTGGTTACTTGCATCTACTTGTAGGAGGCAATTTCATATTATTATACACTCCCCAAATATAAATAAATAAATTTTAATTAATCAATTATTATTTATTTATTTATTTATTTATTTATTGACACTGAGTCTCCCTTTATTGCCCAGGCTTGAGTGCAGTGGCATGATCTTGGCTCACTGCAAACTCCATCTCCCAGGTTCAAGTGATTCTCCTGCCTCAGCCTCCTGAGTAGCTGGGATCACAGGCACCCGCCACCACTCCTGGCTCATTTTTGCACTTTTAGTAGAGACAGGATTTTGCCATTTTGGCCAGGCTGGTCACAAACTCCTGACCTTGGGTGATCTGCCCCCTAGGCCTCCCAAAGTGCTGGAATTATAGGGGTGAACCACTGTGCCTGGCCAACAAAGAGTTTTTAAAGAGAACTCGTAAAACCTGAAGAAATCCAAATAATGTTGGTGCCAAGTTAATAGTATTATATTAATGCTAATGTCCTGATTTTGATATGTACTATGGTTATGCAAAATGTTGTCTTTGAGGGAAGCTGGGTGAAGGGCACATGAAAATTCTGTACTATTTTTGAAACTTCTTGTGAATCTTAAACTATTTCAAAACAAAAATATTATAAAAAATATACAGAGATATCCATAATTTCATAAAGAAAAGGCATGGGCTGTTCTAGTGGTGCAAGCACGTGTGTCCCTTTGCCTCATTTTGATGCTCTGCCTGTGATCTCAGGTACTGGCAAGACATCAGATAGATCTTGCTGAGTTGGCTAGTCCAGCTTTGTTATTTGTTGTTGCTATTAAGACTATTGTAGGATTTAATGCAATAGGAAACAGCTATAAGCATAAATACTACAAAACGGTCATCTATGTTTATATGCGGCAATTTTGCCCTTTGAATGGTGCCTCCTTAAAAATTAATCTTCAGGCATCTTCCTAGATCATGTCTTTCCACATAAAAGCTTTTTGCTATTAAAGTTGCCACACTCCCATTTAAAACCACCCATTTCTTCTCCTTGCACTTAGAAAGCAAACGAAGCTCCATACAATGCTTCGATGACCTATAAAATCTGCCTACTGTTGACATTTGTAATCTCGTGTTGTGCACTCCCCATCTTCCTCACAGCATCATGGATACAGCGGCCTCTTTGATGTAGCTAGAACATACCCAGCGCGCCCCTGCCTAAAGGGCTCTGCATTTGCCGCTCCCTTTCCCATGCAGTCACACACTATCTAAAATGACCTCGCTTGTCACTCCCTGTCTCATCAACTAATATTATTTTCTATAGCAATGTATTTATTTTTTTCTCCCTGTCTTAATTCAGAGCCTAGCATATAATTGTTGCTCAATAGACATTTTTTTTGAATAAATGCATGCATGAATGAATGAATGAATGAATGCTCCTATTAATGGTGCTTATTCTGGGAAATACGACTGAGAGTGAGAGACTCATTCTACTTCTTACACCCCAGGGCAATCTGATATTCTTATACCAAGTATAAGCTAATTTTGCCACCGAATTTTTTAAAAACACATGCACATACACGTTTGTACTTAGAATAGATGACTACAAAGGTAATTTCCATCTTCAGCATTTTATGTTACACTTTCCAAATTATTCTCTTAAGATATAAGGAAGAAGTATAGCACAGTTTAAATGGTAAGGTGTCAAGACAGAATCAATGTATTCCATTTTTCAGTTATGAATTACTGCAAAAACATGAATCAATGTCAGCATCTAAGAGCCTTCCAGATTTCCCTTAATATAGAGATTAATGTGTACACCTGTGTTCTCACCCTTAATTCCTATAAAGATTAGGTCAAGAACATCAATTCTCTCTGGCCACCGATCAGACTTTGGAGAAAACAGGCAATATCATGTTGGAAGGTGGAAGTGGGCGGTGAGGCAGTGTGACGAATGTTTGCAGATGGAGTCTCCCCTTCTCCATCTGGTCTCTGCATATGAGAATGCAGAATATGTGCTCCTGTATCTTGGCCCTCGCTTTGAGGGTAATTACTGTTAACTTTGAATCATTTGACTTATCTGTTGTGAGGTAGACAGATAAGGGTTCAAAAGGAGAAATTATTAAAATTTTCGTATGCCCTTCCTTTTTCTGTAAAGTACTTAGGAAGCCTTCAAAATACAAAAAATATGCCAGGGCAAGATAAAAGCAGAAGAAAAGGAGAAGGCCAAGAGGGGCATGAACATGAAATGAAACCAGAAATGAGGCTTAAACCAAATTTCTATGTCTCTCAGACACCTACGCTCTTGCAAGTAGAGTGTAAACATTGGCTGTAACCTTTCTCAAATCCAGTTAAGAAATGAAAACTGGATAAATTACACCTTTTGCAATATTCCTAACATAAGTTAAATCAAAGCAGATGTTTTGTCAATTCACATCTATTCCTGATAGAAAAGCAGAAAAGACTTTCTCCTGAAAGTCTCTGAAAGATGGGTGTTATTCTGAATCTCATTTTTGCAGGAAGTTTAATCTCATTGCTTTTATTTACATGAGGCACTGGCATAACTCCAAGATGCAATTAGGTTAAAACAGTTCTAGGGTGATGAGGGTGATGGTGGGTGTGAAGTGGGGTGGTTGTGAAGGACACTTTAAAGTAAATACATGTACCTTTAAAATAATCACATGTATTTTCTTTTCTTCAGTCATTCCAGGATGGGAATTGGCAGGAGTACTTTTTTTTTTTTTTTCTGTACCAACTTAGAATCTGCCCCTAGGACTAAGGAAAACAGAGCTGGGGAGAATGATAGTTACAAGCCAATAAGAATCATTTATTTCCGCCTCACTGGTCAGACATATTTTGGGCGTATGAGTCAGCACAGTGTGAGAGGAATGTTTGGGCTAGACTTTATCAGAAGTTATGTAAATTTTTCAGACTGACGAAAGCTATCCTGGATAGTTATTTGAGGCTTTGGGTAGAAGCAGGGCTGAAAAGGTCGGGGAGCTGAACTTATTTTGTGACCGGGACAGCTCTGACTGGGCAACTTCTCTGTTCCAGCTCCCTCTGAAATCCCCTTTCGGGAGTTAATAATATTGTTTTATGTCTAAATCGCTCAATTTGATCAAAACCTATGTTTTGTCAACTCTGAAATATGTGACAAAAGATTTCAGCCTGTCAAAGCAGTCTTCCACATCAGATCAGGCACTCAGGGCATTTGCTGGCTGGGAGGAGGTTAATGAACTGAGTGCATTCTATGTACTTGAATGTATGTGATTCTTAAGAGGAGATGGCAAAGATCAAGTTGTATTTTCTATCTTCAGAAAACACACAATCTGGTGGCAAAAACAGGCATGGATACAACTCTCGCAGAGCAAAGTAGAATGTGATCATTGCAGGACAAGCACAGAGATTTGGGAGCACTGAAGAGAAGAATGAAATTGTAGGAAAGGCTCTTGTATGCCTCTTTCATTGAGGGGCCTATCATTCAGCAGGCACTTAAATTTTAGCAGGCCCTCAAACTATGCTGGGCAGATGAATACACAGAAAAGGTATCCACTGTGCAAGAAAGAGTAGACTATGAAGATGTAGAGATGAGTAGAAAAGATGTTTGAGGTGGGAGAATTACATAGTGGCAACACAAGCTTGATGAGCAACAACATCAGCTAATACTGGGTGAGGAATATTAGACTGGAATATTGTCAAAACAAGACAGTATTCTTGGACCCATTAATTTTCAAAGCAACATCTGTATTTCATAGTCAAAAATGAGTTTGGGAGCACATATAAGCCCTTGAAAAATAAAGGCAGACAAATACAGTTAGAAGATTGAGGTTTGTTAATATAAGAAATATAAATAGAATACTGTAATGTAATATATGGTGTGACGTGATGGTGTGATATAAAGCCAAGGTTTTCTAAGGAAGACCACTGTGCCTACCATATTGCTGCCCCCACCTTTGGTAGGCATGGGGAGCTAAGGATAATATATCATCATGGTGCTTCCACAGCAAAATAGAGGTAATAGAGGAGGGTTTAAGGAGGAAGCTATGCATAAATGTGTGAGTAGGGTTAGAGAATGCCAATAAGGCGTGGTGAGGCCCTGGAGCTGTTAACACTGGGGAGCCTGAGAGCTGTCCATGCAAGGGGATGGAGTGGTTAGAAAGAGCTGTGGCTGTAGGTAAGGAAGGAAGACAATCCCCAGACAGGACCTGCAGCCTTCCAGAGAGGCGCATACCACTGTCAACCTGCGACCCAACAGAGACCCCAGGAAATAAATCCCCAGTCCTTCATGCCTCACTGTTTCCTGCTGGTGTCTCCTACTATGCAGATGTATTCTCCTGGAGGACTGGGAGACCATGATGTGGTCCTTACAGCTCAGCCTCTTGGAGCACAGAGCAAGGCAAAGAAGAATGAAGAATGACTCTGGAGAGGAGAACAGAGCAAAACCATCCCACCCAGGGAAGGAGAAGGCCAAAGCTCATCTTGCTGATGGAATCTTGGGGGTCTAATTTATTCACCTCATGATACCTTCGATTATCATGGCATTGTCAGGGTGAATTTATGGACACCTCAGTAGAGCTTGAAGGGGCAAACTTCTCAATTAAATTGGCTTGTTATAATACAGAATTAGCTCCAATCTCTAGCCAATTTAATCTCTTTCATCTGAAGCACTCCTATGCCATAAACAGTCACAGCTATTATTATTTTCTCCTGTATCAGTGACCTGCATATGCACAACATCACTATGTAGGTGGTTAAAGTACCAGATACCATGCATGCTTCCCAGGACAGGTGACTCTTGTTAAGACTGCAAATCTATTTGTCTCCTTTATTCAAAAACAGCATTTGTACACCAACACTCTTAAATCCCATACATATTTTCCATGCTTCTAGGAGAGAAAGAGTCACCTTGCTTTATTTACAAGTCAGACTGTAAATAAACTTGGAGACATACATTCAGATGTATGCTCCTGAGGTCAGTATCATATGCCGGATGTGGGAAGGGTATTTTATATTATAAAAATGATTTGCTAGAAGAACAAAGGGAGTGGAGGAGGATTGTTAAGCCTCTGAGAAAGTGTTACTCATCTCAGAGGCCTCTAGCTAGGATACAAAGAGAGAGAGAAAGTCAGGTGGTTAAAATAATATTCTTACTCTCAGAGAAATTCACCCTAAACCAGTTTGACTTTCTGTATATTCAGGGTGAATTCTAACCACAAATCCTCTTGTACAAGAAATGTCATAAGGCTCTCTTCAGAATAAATACAATCTGACTTTGAGCTTTTAAGATGCTGGGCTATCAGGACATAAAATATCAACCTGTATTGCTACACATTCTCCTCACTCTCAAGAGTGCACGGTCTGGACTTTAGTCCTCTATAGGGACCACAGCCAGCCCCCTCCTCATCAGACTGCCAGGGAAGGAACATAGGCCCCCATATTTGGGGAAACCCCTGGCTTCCATTCTCTTCCATGTGCTGGGACTCTCTCCAAGGCGCTCACCTCTCTCTCCTCCTTCTTCATGGGATAGCCTCAGTGAGTTTAGATTTCCTTAAAGACTAGGAAGAAAAGCTGCCCTCCAGCAACTCAGATGTAGAGTCCTGCTAAATTGGTCAGAGGCTGGTGAAAGTAAAAATGCTTAGAAAATAAGGCCAAACACCTCTCATCTTTTCCAAATCTCTGAAGACAGAAAGAACAAATCCAAACTGATATCTAAAGAAGCTATGGTGCCATGGTGGGCTTCCCCAAAGCCTTCCACTCATGGTGAGCCCTGGAGAGATGGTTCTCTCCAGCTCTGAGGAGCAGGCCTGGAAGGCACTGGGATAACCCCTGTGGCTGCACAGAGCACTCAGATCTGCTCCTTGAGCTCACTGTCTACCAGGCAGCAGCCATACCCACCACTGCAATAGCTTGGAGAAACGCCACAATGAAGGAGGTACAGGGAGAATGAAGAACTGCCTGGAGTAGGAAGCCTGTCAAAGAGAGCAGAGATGGAGGAGATAATATTTGGACTAGGTTTGATGTCAACGACCAATGCAGGTTGGCTCAGCAGGGATGGGAGTACAAAATTGTCCAAAGCAGAATGTCTTGCATAGGTTATTCTCAAACAAGAGAGAGCCTAATATCTCGTGGGAATAAGAGGTGTCACTGTTCAGGTTCCCTGGGAAGTAGACCCTGAGACACATTTTCATGCAGGAAGCTTGTTGGGGTATAGTCAATACGGGAATTACCCTGTGAGGGAACACAACAAGGAAGCACAATTGGACAGAATGAAAAGTTAAACTGCAAGGCAGTTGCCAAAGAGGCTTCAGCAAACCCCATGGCAGCTCTGGAACAGGGGAAGCCCTGCAAAGGAATGTCAAATTGAGGCAAGGAATCTAGGCTTTTGCAAGCCCTAAAAGGGCAATGATAAGATGAAGCTGCTCTTGGAGAGGGATCATAACCTTGGAAGAGGAAGTTTTCTTTGGCAGAGGGAAATTCCTGGAGAGGGACTCAGCTATGAGCTCTTGGCCAGCAACACTCCCGAGAGCTGGGGGAAGGAGAGCCTCCATCCTGCAGGAGGAGAGCTGGTCATTGCACTACTGCATGTGCCGCAGCAGCCACAGTCCAGCATTGCTCTGTCATGTCTGTCAAGGCAAGGGAGGATGATGTTTTCGCTAGGGTGGGCTAGGCTATACTCCTATAACCATACTCCCCAGACGCCATAAAGATTTCCTTTTGTGCCTATCACTCTCTCTGGAGGGTTGAGTAGCTACTTGTGGTAACTTAGGAGTTCAGGCTCCTTCAGTTTTCCAAAGTTGTAGTAAAAGGCAGAGATGGAGAAGAGAGGATCACACTAAGGACTTTAGGGTGCCATTTGCACGTTGTGCACCTGGCTTCCTCCTGCTTTCCACTGATGAGATCCATTCACATGGATACAACTTAATTGTGGGACCAATGGGAAATACAGTCTTCCACACGCCCAGATAGAGGAAGTGGGGTTAGTGAGCATATAGCTATTCCTTGGTTCAGGGATGTTTGCCCAGTGTCTGTGTAGAACAAGATCATTGGGTAGCATACACTGGCTAGCATCTAGAACCAAACAGAACAACTCAGGATTTTTCATGTGTTTATGAAAACTGATATTTAAAAATCTTTCAGATTTGTGTTTTCTCTAGCAACACTGACTTGCTCCAAAGTTATAAACATCTTCTTAAAAATGAAAAGCTCATCAATCATACAGTGTAAATTATATAGTGAAAGTAGCAAAGGAATATTTTTAAAACTGTCACCAATGCTCCATTCCTGACTTACAGTTTTGTATTTTTTTGCATCTGTCAAACCTGTAGCACAGATCCTGGGTAGGGGCATGAGGAGTAGGGGAAGTTTGTCCACAGACTCATCAGTCTTCACAAGGTGGTTGAACATTATTCCAAGGGCAATGGGAACTGCCTGAAGATTTAAGTAAGATGGTAACCCACTACATCTTATCTGGAATATGATCCCACATACAACTAGGCAACCTGGTCATTATCTGGACAGTCATTCAATCACAGTGTGTGCCAGAAATTTATTTGTAGCTGAAATCAAGATATCAGGCACATTCCTAATTATAAAAGTTTGACTTAATCCCCCCAATTTTTTTTTTGTATAACCCTCTTAATTGAGCTACTTCCAGAATTAAATTTGATCAAGTGAAACCACCTCCTTTCAACAGAGAACTTCCAAAATATCTGCTTGTCACCCAGTCCTCCTAACTCCCTTCCTCCTCCATCAATGGGTAGAGTTGAAAGTTTGACCCACTTCTAGGACAGCCTTTAGGAATCTCTTATCCTACTATAAACTGAAGAGTACAAAGCTCTTCCAACAGTGACTTGATGGCAGAAGAGAGGCCAGGTGAAACTGACAGAAGGCAGCAATGATTTCTGAATCGTAGCTCACTCAAAGTCCTCGATGATCTGCCTTCTCATGTGGGTCAGACTTAACTGAAAATAAATGTCACAGGAAGCCTTTCCATAACTTTTCCCTCCTTTCTCCCACTCCTGAGGCATTCTGATTGGGGAAAGCATTTCACTGATGTTCTTTATTTTTCTGCAGGCAACAAACGCCTGAGAGCAGGGGCTCCAACTTAGACATATTATGTGTGCCGCAGTATTTGGCAGAGCTCCTTGTCCTCTGCAGGGGATCAATAACAATAATAATTGACCCAGGCTTGCCCCAAAAGTATTTGTGGGACCTCATGGAGTAGATCACTTAACATGTTTTGCCCTCAACACTCTTATCTGAAAGTAGAAGAGGTTGAATATTCTCTAGACCCCTTCGAGCACTCACGCTCATGAATCCAACAATTTAGTTTTTTAAGGTGATCACGGTGCACTGCTGTCTCTGGAGTTAGGAAGATCCTGACTCTGCTACTCACAAGCTGCATGACCTGGACAAGTTATTTAATCCCCCTGAGAAAAACAATTTCCATTTTGCCACTTCATGTTGAGGAATGAAAGATATACAGAGAAACTTGTCAGCACAGGCATGCAACAAACACAGGTTTAATATATGAAACACGTAGTAATAATAGAATAATACTAGAAGTCTGCACGACAAAGAGTTCTAATGCAAAAAAAAAAATGATGTTGGTAGGAATATCTTCTTGTTTTAGGTACCGACTAGGGCCAGGCTCTGGTGTAGACACTGAGGTTAAAATATACATAAGTTTTGGCTGGGTGCGGTGGCTCACGCCTGTAATCCCAGCACTTTGGGAGGCCGAGGCAGGCGGATCACAAGGTCAGGAGATTGAGACCATCCTGGCTAACATGGTGAAACCCCATCTCTACTAAAAACACAAAAAATTAGCTGGGTGTGGTGGCAGGTGACTGTAGTCCCAGCTACTCGGGAGGCTGAGGGAGGAGAAGGGCGTGAACCCGGGAGGCGGAGCTTGCAGTGAGCCGAGATTGCACCACTGGACTCCAGCCTGGGTGACAGAGTGAGACTCCATCTCAAAAAAAAAAAAAAAAGATACATAAGTCTTTTGACAAAGCTGACAAACCTATGGGTAGAATCAATTATGATGAAAATGCAGCAGTGCTTTTTATTTGGGATGCTTCCTTCTGAAAGCCAAAACATAAGGCAAAAAAGAAAAGAATCCTGAAATGTAAGGACTGTTTTATAGAGAAATAAGCCTGAAAAAAATGCACTTTTAGATATTTGAACAAGACTTTGTAAGGCCTACCCTGGCCTACACCTCCACCATCCATGAAGCTGCTCATGCTGATGTGTGTCTACATGCATGTGTTTGGGTGTGTGCATGTGTTTGCATGCACACACACACACTTGCCCCTTTTCCAGCAAACATTCTCAGGCTTTGCAGACGGGCCCACTAACTCAGATGGCAACAGCATCAGCATCTGTCATCTTTTTACACCAAGAGCAGTGGAATCCATTGATGTAATGAGAAAATACGTCTCTCAATCAGCTCTGGGTAAAGGGTAGATGCCAAATAACTATATTTTTAAAATTGGGAACACTGTGTGCATCTTCCAAGTGATGCTGGTAAAAGGTTGACTCACTCATAAATACAAGGTTGCAGCTGGTACTGAGGGATGGATTTTCCCAGCAAGGGACCCCTAAATGGCAGCTGCCTGCCAGAAAAAAGGCATGTGAGGCACTGAGCTAATTTGGCTGTGTGTACCCTCTTTTGCCCTTTCATTTGGTAAAGCCCTGGAATGTTAACGCAAGCTGAGAGACAGCAAGCCACACATGGCTTTCACATACAGAGGGGCCAGGCATTGGAACCCACATTTTTGGACTGAATTGATGAGAATTATATATGAGGTCTTGGGAGATCGCCATCCTCACCACCCTCCATCTCTGTAGAGTGTGAGAATCTGTGGATCTCATGCCTTAGAGCCTTTGAATGGCTAGATAACATTTTGAGGCATTAATTTATTTTATTTGTTTGACTTCGCTGCCTCTGATTTTCCTTATTCTCTTTTCCCCATGCATGCAGGCTGTTTCTTCTGGGCTTCATCAGCACAGATAAGATAAGTGACAGGGCAGAAATCAGAAGTCACAGGCAAGAATAGCTGGCATTTTCCTTATAAGCGTTCACAGAGGGTTTGAGGGTTTTTGAAAGAAGTAAAGGTATGAAGGGTGGCTGAGGCAGAGTGACCTGAAGAGGCAGGAAACAGAATGGGACTCACCTATGTCCTCCCAGTCAGTCCACAAAAACCAGGGCTGCAGCAGGAGAGAGGCAGGGAATACAGGCCTCCTGGAGCATGGAGATCAGCCTAGCTTTCTAGCAGTATCCCAGTGAGGAGCCATGGTTTCAGAGAAGAATGCCATATGCCAGATGGATTGTCTCTGCAGGTAGGACCACAGGTGGCCTAGGCCAGTTACCCAAGGCCCCAGACAAACAAGGACAATGCATCTTCCCAGGTGTGCCCAGGACCACATACCAGATGTCTCTACCTGCCACCCGACCAATCCACCTGACTCCAGGAACCATGGCTTAACCCTGTGGATGACTGAGGTCAAGTTTCACAAGATGGCTAGGATCAGGAAAATGCTAGAATAAAAATTGGGCTGAACTCTATAAAATAAAGAGTTGTAATTTTTTTTGCACACCTGAATTTGTGAGCTGGCATTCCTACCTCCTACCCACGGATAATGAATATTTTCCAGATTAGCTGTTGGTGTTTGTTGTCTGTTTTGAGGCTGCTCTAGGAAACCCTGGGGCTGCCTCTGCACAGCTGAAGAGGAAGCCCCCACAGGAGCTGCAGGAGTTGTACTGGGACTGAGAGCTCTGCTGCATGATGCTTCATTTTTTCTCTTCCAAGCAGTGCTTGCTATTGTTAGTCAATTACTACTGTGCATCCTGAGAGTGCAAGGAATCTCCAGTTGCATCATCTCATCCAGTCTCTGTGACTTTCTCCTTTGATTTGGTCTCTGTGATACCAGTGCAGGGCAAGTGTGTCGGGGGGCGGGGGGGTGAGCTCAGAGCCTAGGATTGTTGTCTGTAGGATACAGAGCTTAGGGATCCAACTGTCTATCTTCCCTCTCCTTCTCTCCTTTCCTCTATCCCTTTTTCTTCCCTCCCTCCCTGTATTCTTTACTCTCTCCCACTATCTCTCCCTTTCTTTCTGCTTTTCTTATTATCTTTTTTCACATTCACTGAGTGCTCGCAATAGATCATACTCGATGTTCAATGCTGACAATACAATGAGGAGCACGATGGGCATAATTTGTACTCTTTTAGTCTATATTTTAATGGGGGAATCTAGAAAAGTGAAAAAGAAATTACAGTCCTAGATCACAAATGTTCACATATAGCATCCAGTGCTAAGAATCCCATAGAATGGGCAGCACATTTTGTCATAGAAGGTGGGAATCAGAAAAGGCTTCCTAGAGGAAATACTTACCAAAGAAATGTTAGCCAAGTATAAGGAGTTGGAGGGAGAAAAGGAGTGTTAGAAGAGAGGGAAAATGTTAGAGTTAGGGATAGAAGAAAGACGTTTGGTGTTAGAGGAATTGTATTATTTTAAAAAATCGATTTAACAAACCTACAGTGTTTAACATACCCAGCTCTATGGAGTAGATACTATTATTATCTGCATTTTAAAGAGAGGGGAAATGAGGCATAAGGAGGTTAAGAACCTTGCCAAAGAGTTCAGAGTGGCTTTCCCTGTGTTAGGATAGTTGTCTGCACCACAGCTTCACAGGCACTGTTGGTTTAGGAGCCAAAATCCCAAGTGGAAAGCAGGCAAATAGAAGCTACCAGCATGCTGTGGTGTGGATCACTGGGCACTTCTCGGTCCTCAGATCTTAGGTCCAGTCAGAGTCAATGCACTTCAAAAGCCTTCTTTGCTCCAAGCAGTTCTGATTTCCCTGAAACTTCTTTTATGTCAACCATTTGCTGAGCAAGGCTTTTGCATTGAGAGAATCTAAAGAGAAGTGGCTGTTAAGTCTCCACCTACATTATTACACATTTTGAGTAAAAAAATTCCTAAGAACAGCCCTTAGTGAGTTACAGATACATCATGATCCTCTCAGAAATTAATTAAATCAAGTATGTAGTTGGTAGAATGATAACCAACTCAAAAATAATTTATGTTTTAAATTGGGTAGTGATTGAACTCTACCCAACAGTTACAAATTTCTTCACGTTGCTTTGGTCTCATAGCTTCACTTCCTGCCCCTCTGCACGGAGCCGAGTCCTACCATATACTCCCTACTCCTCTCAGCTCTTTTTAGGAGGGAATTGGGTTTATAATGGCCATGAAGGGCCATCTTGAAGTCTTAGAAGGCAGTTGAGTATTATAGGCCACAGATGGACTTTGATGTGATGATAAACATTCACTTATTCCTTCATTTATTCATTCATTCATCCAGCATTATCAAGTGCCAACTCTATGCCAGTTCTGAAGATGCTTGCTCTGCCATTAGCAGACTAACACATGAGCTCTAACATAAATATATTTGTAATGTGCCATCTGTAAGTGTTGGTAAGGCTTTTTCAGAGAAGGAGAATGTTGGGTTGGCCCTTGAAAAAGAAGAAGGAGTAGCATAACATTCCAGACAAAAGGAACATGCAAAGTCATGGAGGAATAGGCCCATGCGTCCATAAATCCAGTCCCGGCCAGGACAGGAATCCTACTAGAGTTCCCAATCCACAAGCCCATGAAGTCTGGCATGAAAGCCATCATGCAGGAGCAAGCTCTGGGCATGGTTGAAGCCACTATTATGTATCGTCTTTTCACCATTTAAAAGCTCAGCCATCACTCACCAAAGTTAGGAAGCCTTCTCTGACCCTTCTGGGTTGTTTTAGACATATCCCTAGGGATTTCCACAGAACCCTGGGAGCATAATTCTATTATAGTACATTGTCTTAGATAATCTATAAGCAACTGTCTCCTTTGTGAGACTGTGAGCCCCTATGTAACAATTTCCAATACACAGTTAATCAACGAGGTAATGCTTATTAAATGAATGAATGAATAGATAATTTTTGTTGACTACCACCACTTGACCTTCACTGTTAAAATGCTAGAAAAATCTGCCTCCTGAGCATACTACTATCCAGTGGCAATTTTGTAAAGATCTGGCCCTGGACACCTGTGATTAGAAATTACAAAGGAAGCTGAAGGTAGGAGCAAGATTCCTGGTAGAATACTCACCTCAGCCTTTTGGCTCCTGCGTTCACAATTCTAGGCTTGAATTTAGAATGAAGCGAATGGAATGAGTCCTGTCACATGCTGACTGCATTCAATTGTAGTTCAATTATAATTTATGAATCATTTTGGTCATCATGGGCCATTATCATAACCAGATGGCATGGCCTTTTTATGGCACCTGAAGGCATTCATTTTGCAAAAATGGACAGTCAGACACTAAGTACCTGTGGAGAAGGCCATTCCCAACCTGTGCAGGCTAGTGGTGATCTCTGATTACTCTCAGATTATGTCTCTAGATTTACATTATAATTTGCATTCCTTGTTTAGGAGGATGATGACAACACATCCTGTTTTAGGATTTGCATATATCTTTTTAACTTTCCCAGTTTGTTTCAACATCCTTCTCACTTTCATCTAAGACTGGGAAAATTTCTTTCTCTTTTGCTTTTACTTGATCAAATTGTTTTATTTTTTTCCTCTTTCTTCTGCAAAAATCTGTTGAGTTATCAATTATCTTGTGCCCTAAATTTTATTGTCATTTTAAAATGGAATGTTTTGCGGGTTTTTTCTTGTTTAAAAAAAATGTGCAAGAACAAAAATGAAATTTATGAACTATCTAATAATATACATCAGTGTTACACTTATTTAAAATACTGTACAAGTTCTGTATTTACAGAGGGAAAACATCATTTAATTAAGAAATAAGGGTCTCTGAGAGCTGTTTCCTCCCTGTAAACATTAACAGATGATTTGAAATTTACATTCTGCCAGTTGATATTTCTGACTAAGTAGCTTTGCCATTCGAAAGACATGTCTTGTTCTGTTATCAGTTAAGATGTTGCAGTCTGAGGGTCTTTTTGCATTAGGCACTTTCCAGTCACATTGAACATGTTCCAGGAGGCCTTGTTTGGTTGTAAGGGAGAGAGGCTAACTTAGAATCCCTCAGGTGAAGGAAGTTGTATTTACCTTGGCAGGGAGCTCAGCACCATTGCACCTTATGGGAACAGGGACTGGAACTCACTCAACTTCACAGCCTCCTCTCATGGCACCTGCTTCTCACTGCACATCTGCTAAATGCTCCTCTCTCTACCAACTGGCATCGTCTTCTCCTGCTCTTTTTCCTTCATCTTATACGCATACATTTTAACTGTCCATGTTTTTGCCTCAAAATCATGAGTTTGCTTTACCATCTACTCCTACTTCTAACCCAGGGTTCTAATTACCTATATCCAAAATCCCAAAAATAAAACCTGAGTATCACAGCCCATCTTTCTGAGCCAGATCTCACAAGTCATTGGTCACAGACCGGCCTCTATGTGCCTCTCTTTGGGTAAAATACCAAGCCTTGCTCTAATCAGTTCTGACAAAAGGGGGTATCATATAATGTAAACATGACCTATTCAGGCAGAGGGGCTGCAGATGGCAAAGTGTCTTACAACAGGGAGTGGCTGAAATTTATCCTTAACATTTGTTTAGGCTTGAAAACAATGCTTACTTGGGCCTATATAGTTTTGTTTTGTTTTGTTTATTAACATGGGAAATGAGAACATATGTCATCAGTCACCACTTTTGATGGACTTCAAAGTCAAAATTTTCCTACAAGTAATCTCAAGAAACTCGCCCAGAAAAACAAACAAACTAGGACTCGGGGCTGACCTCCCAGCAATCCCAATAACTTGCTTGAAAGTGAAGGAACTGGATTTCAAACAAGCATAAGACAAGAGAGGATTTGATGCCCACATACACCAGGAAGAATCATGCTACAGCTGGCCTGAGGAATGACAGAGTTAGGACTGGGGTGCTCTCTGTCTGCCAAGACTCCTGGCCTCCATCTCTGGCCTCTGCATCACCGTGTGTTGGTCTCGTTGCTCTCAAACCGGCTTACCCTGCATGGAACACTTTCTCCAGGCCACGGCCTTATAGATTCACAATCAGAGATGACAGAGGCTTTCAAAAATCCTGGGAAATAACTCTGATTCACGTAGCTTGGTCACATACTGTATCAGAGTGCTCCAGAGAAATAGAACCAGAAGGATACATGTGTGTGTGTGCACCTGTGTGTGCACGCACACATGCATGCATCTGTGTGTGTAAAGAGATGTATTTTGAGGAATTGGCTTATATGATTATGGGGACTGGCAAGTCTGAAATTTGTAGGGCAGCCCAGCAGACTGGAAACTCAGGTAGAAGTTAATGCTGCAGTTTTGAGATAGGTTTTCTTCTCTGGAAAATCTCAATTTTGCTTTTAAGGTCTTCAACTGGTTGATGAGGCCACCCACATGATTGAGCATAATCTCCTTGCTTAATGTCAACTGATTTTAGATGTTGATCACATCTGTAACTTATCTTCATAGCAACATCTAGATGATTGGCTAATTAAATAACCGGGTACTATTGCCTAGCCAAGTTGCTACATAAAACTAATCATCACAGAAGCCCACCCTATGCGCCAATTAATGGGGCAATGGGAAATTGGGTACTATGATTGGAACAGGTGGGATTATTTGTCCACCCATATGGTCACATGTGGGGACTCTATTAACAGAAGTGAGATTAGTATAGATAGGAACACCTGTAAACCCATAAACCACCTCCTTGGTCTATACATGGGTACATGATATGGGAACTCATTCCTTGTCTGTTCCTGTACTCAGTTTCCACAGTGCCACATGGATGGGAACAGGGAAGTGAAAACTGAGGCTGGCCTGAATTAGGCAATTTGTAATGGTAACACAATTTCAATTTGTGTTTCTTTTTTTTTCACCCTGCCTTCTGACAATACTTTCATTCTCACAGTCCCCAACACTTAATGAAATGTGCAGGAGAAACAATACAAATGAATTTATAATATGAGGTATTTATTATTAATAGATAATGCATATAAAAATAATCAATTCAATTAAATGCTGACACAATTTCCAAACAGATTTTGTGATTCATGCCATCTTCCTCTTCATTTCACAGTTATTACTAATTCATTCCAAAAATATATTTTGAATATTGCAGTAACAGAGATGATTCTAGGTCTGGAACTACAGTGGTAGTGAACAAGGCAGATTAGATCCTGCTTTTGTTGAGCCAGGATCTCATTTAGTACATTTGCATTTAGTAGGTTAGGGGAGGGAAGTAAAAAAACAAAACAAAACTAAACAAAAAAACAAGCAAACACTCAAATGCCCAAGATAGCTATGGTGGTGGTGTCTCCTGAAGATAATAAACCAAACTCCATGTTGGAGCACTGTTAGGCAGAGCTGGGCTACCTTTTGTCAGGTAGCCCGAGCAAACAGCCTCCCTGGGACCACGTTTGAGCCATGATAGGAAAGGCAAGAAAGAGCTTCCCATGTAAAGACAGCAACTCCATCGACAACCCCCATGTCCATTTCCATATGTGAATATATACATATGGAAGCTTCTGAGTACTCAGAGTTTCTGCTTCCTCATATCTTTTTCTTACGTGTTGTCTGGATGCTCTCAGTGTTCTTATGTATGCTTAGATTCAGCTCCTACTACTGCTGGCTCTCGCTGGGTTGTGTTTTTGAAGTTCATCCTCCTGAGGGAGATAACCTGATTAGCCCCACTCACCTATTCTCACAGTTGCTGCCATCCAGTAGAGCGGTTGCCCTCATCACAGGCACCACCTTTAGTCCAGTCAACTATGGCAGAGGTGGACGGACTTTCACATTCAGAGGGGCTATGCATTCAGCAGGGGCCATGGGTGAAGTCTTTTAGTTAAAAAGTGCTCTTGAGTGCAGACGCCATGACTGAAATATCTGGAACTATGCAACCACTACATGCCAAATACCAGATTAGAGATAAATAAGATATGAAGTTCGCAATGACTGGGAAACTCCACGAAGCATCACTATCAACACGAAACCTTCTTGACCTCTCACGTTGTCCTAGCAGCCTCCTTACATATTTCTTTCCTGGCAACTTTTCCCCTTTATTGCTCATTTTTCTGCATTATCTACTTCGTTCTACTCAAAACTGAAACCAGTAGAGTTTAAGTGAATTGCCCAAGGTCAGGATCCTAAGTCCTGGACTCCCTGTTATGTGTGTACGGCATCCCGTCTCACCAATCACTCAGTATCTGCAGTGCCCTAAGGCAGTGATTCTTAATGGAAGATGGAGGGTTGTGGGGGAGTGGAGTGCAATTTTGCCCCACAGGAGATGTTTGGTAATTCCAAAAATATTTTTGTTTGTCATGATTTGAGTGGGGGTGATTCTATCAACAATCAATAGGCCCACATCAGGGATACTGTCAAACATCCTGCAATGCACAAGATAGCTCCTCACAACCAAGAATTATCCAGCTGAGAATGTCAGTGGTACTGAATATCAACCCTGCCCTAGAGAATCCTAAGCAATTGATAACCAAGATGTCTTATGATGACATTTTGACCTCTCTCTTCCTTCCGCACTCCCCAGATTATTAATGGCCTCTTAGAAATGGCAAAGTTTGCTTGCTAGACAGAGAAGAATCCTGATTTTGAACTTGATTCAGCAAAAGAAGCTGTCACTTGACAGCGGAATCACAATATATCACTTCACAGTCATTCATCATCTTCCTCATCTTTATTGTTACATACTTCATGAGTCGATAGCACCTCCATTAATATTTTGCATAGTTATGTTATACATTTAATAAAATACATGCCCTTTAAAAGTCATAATGTCCCCAAGGACTTGTATATGATACCACATAATTTTTCTTGAAACTGGGATCTGGCTTGGAGAATGACTTCAATTTGTTTTCCAGATGTATTGACATAAATCATTATTTCACCAAGTCTGATCACCAGACCGTTGCTGGCCTGCAATAAATGTTTTCCAGCCTGCAAACCTTTTACCACAGGAAGTTATTTTATTTTTAAAAGCTATAAACTGAAACGATGACCCCTGACAGGGAATGAGACCTATAACCTTATTTGAAGTTCTGATTTTTGCTATATTTTACCCATTAAATAAATAACTCAATAAAGAAAATGTGTTAACTAGTACCTGTTTCAGCCTAGTGTCCTTCAAAGCAGAATCTGAGGTAAAGGTTTATGAAGAGTTTATTTGAGAATGTGACTGCAGAGAGGAGAGGCAAGGATTGGGGAAATGAAACGTAAGGAGGGAAATCCAACACAAGCCTGCACCATGAGCTGGCCACCTAATGAGTGACTGGTCACCTCATACCAAGAACCTCTATGAACATGAAATGTATCTGAGATTCATCACACTTGGTAATAAAGAGGGAAGCATCTGTCTGTCCACTGCCAGACCTCACTAGTGAGGGTCACTATACAAGGTGTCTGCTTCTCCAGATTTCATTTGTGTGTACTAGCTGTCCCAGAGATGCCCAAGGATAGAAAGTGATGGGGGACATAAACAAGAAAATAGTAGGCTGCACCTGCAAGAAACATATAGAAGCCTGTGCAGAACCTGTCCCTGTAGAGGTAGCTGCAATGAGAGGTAAGGCCTGAGCACATGAAGAGGTAAGTGAGAGGTGTTAGAAACAATCCTTTAATAAAGATCAAAAATAAGCTTAGCCATATTATCCTTACATGTATAGTGTATATAATGAATATGTAGATGTCTGAGGCATTTCCTACATATCCATATATGCCTATATATTTCTCAATATATACCCCTGTCAGTATAGATAGATATGCACACACTTACACATATGTACACATACACATGTACACATACACATTATATACATCTGTAAATATTTAATTTAAATAACTACTTATACACGTGAAATACATATCATGTTTGATAATGGTAATGATAATAGAAATTTTCAATACTTTTCTCATCTACAGTTTAGTGCCACATAAGAAGTATGGCTACTCTCATTTTGGCTTCATTGGAAGGGAATCAGCATTTGACCTTGTAAGCATGGCTATGCTTATTATCAGAAGTGTATGACAAAGTGTGTCCTTCCAGTGGTCATTAGCATCTTGTTTTCTTTGGATAAGATATTCAAGATTGACTCTTTTAGCTGTTTAGATTGAAAACCTGAATTAAATCCCATCTACACGGCATCCTAGTCGTGTGACCTAAGCCAATTTATTTAATCCTTCTGTGCCCCAATGTCCCTAACCAGTAAAGTGGAGACAATCATAACACCTACTTAATAAAATTATTGTGGGAACAAATGGGTTAAACATGAAAAACACTTATATTGGAGTCTGGTACATAGTAGGACCTTTAGCAGCTCAGCTATTAATAACTAATATTAATAAATGTTAGCGATCATTATTATTTTCACACATGCATACCAAAACTGTATGAAAGGGGGTGGGGGGAAAAAGGAGATGGAATTAGTTGGCCTAATTTTTCTTAGTCATTTCTTAGTCATTTCCTACCAATAACCCATGTTGAATGTACTTGTAAGTAAGAAAAAAACACTTTGAGTTTCATTTTTAAAGTACTTTTCTTGTTTTCAGTTTTATTTAGAGATAAACACGTAAAATATTTTAGACAGCATTTAACATTTTATTTGAGAATTGCTGACTCAGACTGAGCCAGACTGGGGAGCTATGGAATGAAACAGAGTCATTAAAGTAAGAATCCAAGAAATGTTGAAAGGAAAACATGACAAGTGACTCTTGATGAGTGGAATTGGAAAATACATTTGCAGTCATGTGGCTAACTTAACCTGGGTAGAGGATAGGAAAACCCTCATATAATAAATCAAAAATATTTCCTATACATCCACCATGTACTAAGTCCTGTGGTAAGACTGGATGTGCAAAGTTAGGTAGAAAAGTCTCTAACGCAAGGGACTCATAGCCTACAACCTGCTCCTTAGTCTTTATACTGAAAGTATAAAGCAAGCATGTGAACCAAATGTTTAAGCCCGTTTTTAGGTTTAAAACAAAGCAAAATAAACAAATCAGCTGAAGATTTGTCCAAGAAGTCTCAGAAAACATTGAGCCGAAAGGATTTGACATAAAGAAATAATTGAAGAAAGATTTTATGGGATTTTAGAATTTGTTCTTACATAATTCAATCAAAACTGATACTTTTTGTGTAAATGCAGTTTCAAAAGGATCTGAGAGTGAGACTCACCAAAATAGTCATTATTTCAATTACCTGTTGCTATAACAAACCACCCCAAAACTTAGTTACTTACAATTATTTTATTATCTCTCAAAATTCTTAAGTTGGCTCAGTTGGGCTGGGCGGTTTTCCTGGTCTATGTGATATTGACTTTGGCTGTAGAAAGATGAGAGATGAACGGGGCTAGAACATACAAGATGGCTCATTCTTATGGCTAGTAGTTGTTGCCTGTCGGCTATGAGCTAGCTGGGGCTGTTGAGCTTACCAACTCCACATGGCTTTTTCACATGGCTTGGACTTCCCCTAGAAAGACAGATAGATTCTGAGTGAGCAACATAAAAATGAGCATTCTAAGAAAAAGAAAGCTGAAATGTCAGTTTTCAGTTCAGAAGACCAAAATATCACTTCCGTTGCATTCTATTGGTCAAAGTGTCCGTAGGGTCAGCCTAAAGTCAAGGAAAGGAAAAGTAAGTTTCTCCTCTTGATGTAAGGGGTGACATGGATATATAAGAAGGGGAGGATCTGGGGACTTGTCAATTTTAGATACCAGCTACCACAGGGATTTTAAAAGTAGAATTGTAATAATGAGGAAGGTCTTGGCATAAGACCTATTGTTACCAGCACTGATGGCTTTATAGGAGCTATGTTAATTTCAAATTTAAATGATGAATGTGGTATACTTTGGTGTTCTTGTTGTTACAGAGTAGGATAGTGTGTTAACCTCCACTCAAGACTTGGTTAAAGTTCTTATATTTATTATTTTCACTTGGTTTGTGTGTTATTGTCCATCTACCATACAACCATCAATATTAGCAAAGATACTGTTTTAGGCCCAATAACTCCCAGGGCCCTGCCTTGCTGATAAGGTGTGTGATATAACCTTGTTAATCACCTTGAGATTTCATGAGTTTTGGCTAACCATGCCTTGTTTCTAGCTCACTATTAGACATAAAAGGTTATATAGGAGCCCTGAGCAGGCCTCACCCCACTCCTATGGAGAAGGAACAATAGTCCTTGAGGATGAAGGTGGATGGGAAGATGATCTAGAGAAGAATGGGAAAGAGAATTGTAAATGAAGCACAGACATTCTATCTGTGTGAGGACAGATATATCCCATTAATTGAGCACCTACTATGTGTCAGACAATTTGCCAACCTCTTTACAAAAAATCATATCCATTTAAAAAGTAAGATTGCTAAGCTTCACAGAAGTTTAGTAATCTTCAAAGGTCATAACAATATTAAGTAGTCAAAGCAGAATTGTAACCCCTGCCTATTCCACATTCAGAACATCAGATTGCCTTTTCCTGTGGTTATGAAAAAGCAAACACCAGCTTAAATACACAGTTAACCTATCAGATCTAGTGCGTTAATTTCAATGTGAAGTCATCTGCTGTGACTCAGTATCAGCCATATTTGAAAGCTGGCAGTGATTGAAAATGCTCTTGATAGCTCAGAGCCATGAGTTTGACAGGGAAGATGCAACAGCTGGGACCAATTAGAAACATATAAAGTAAGATTTTTGGAAAAACTTAAAAATAGACATATCTTTTGTATAGCTAGCCATAGTTTGGAATGGGAATCACTTATTGAATCAAATAATTGGCTCTCAGTGTCTGTAGCAAGTTAATTACCTAAGGCAAATGAGACACAGTCCTCTCAAGAGAATTGTATCTGTTTATCCTGTCAAGTATACTTCTAATTTTGAGGCATCTTTCTTCCTACTCTCCTTTTTATTTAAAGGCTGGTGGTAGATTATATATTTATGATTTAAATTGACAATAAATAATACGAGGCAAAGGGCTGATCTTCTATTAATAGTAGCGATGTTAGGGAAAAACATGGAATGATGTGAATGAGGCACTTCATATTATCTCTGTCCCATGCTGCATAATGTCAGCCTAAGTCCACATGGTCATCTCTTTCCAGGGATATTGAAGATAGAGAAGAGATCCTGAGTCAGAGTCCTAGATCTGTCACTGCAATGTAACCTTGAGGAGATACTTAACCTCTCTGAGCCAAAGAATCCTTATTCAGATGTAACTCACATTTATTTTCCCATTTCGTAAGTGGCATGAAGTTTTACCTACATAATCTCATTAACTTACTGTATGCGTCCTGCACACATTCTGGCATGCTGTAGATTCTTCAGAGAAATAAACTAAGGATGAGTTTTGAGGTTATAATAAAGAACTGAGGTGAGCCAACCCCAGATTCCATGCACTGCCCATATGGCTAACAACCGTTGTAGTTGGCTGGGGTCTTCACCCTGGTAAGATTAGATGGTTGTGATTTCAAAATATGGAGCAATCAGCTATCAAGGCTGTTCAAATGTTAGTTTCTAGTTAGTGAACTTCGCTCTACTGGCAACCATCAACTACTTAGATTTAACTCCTCCCCTTCTCCATCATATCCAGTCTCCATCAGGGCACTTTGATTCTCTGTTCTAAACTCGCTTTACTTTTTCCTTCTATTCTCTACTCCTGCCTTAGTTCTGAGAGTGCCTACTAGACCTGTTCTAAAGCCTTTCCTGGGCCCCCTACTTCTTTCTCAACTCTCTCCCATTTATTCTCTTTGCACTATTGACTTGTTAAAAGCACAACTTTGGAGAAATTACACTTAATGAGTTTAACTGAGTAAAGAATGATTCATGAATTGGGCAGACTCCAGAAAAAAATCAGGTTCAGAGCAACTTCAGGGCTGCCACCTGGTTGCATAACATTTATAGACAGAAAAAAGAAAGTGATGTGCAGAAAATGGAAGTGAGTTGCAGAACAGCTGGATTTGTCCCCTTCTTATGGTAAAACATGACCTCCAGTGTTGGAGATGGGCTTAGTTGGAGCTATTTAGGTCATGGGGGCAGATCCCTCATGAATGGCTCAGTGCTATAATCACAGTAATGAGTGAGTTCTCACTCTATGAGTTCACATGAGATCTGGTTGTTTAAAACACTGTGGACCCTTCCCTGTCTTTCTTACATTCTCCTCCACATGATGCACTAGCTCCGCCTTAGCTCTCTGCAATGATTGTAAGCTTCCTGAGGCCCTCACCAGAAGCCAGCAGATGTAAGCACTGTGATTCCTGTATAGCCTGCAGAACCATGAGCCCAAATAAACTTCTTTTATTTCTAAGTTACTCAGCCTCAGTTATTCCTTTATAGCAATGTAGATGGACTAAAACAGAAAGTGGGTACTGAGGAGTGGGGCACTGCTATAAAGACACCTGAAGATGTGGAAGCAGCTTTTGAACTTGGTAATGGGCAGAGGTTGGAAGAGTTTAGACGTCTCAGTAGAAGACAAAGATGAGAGAAAGTTTGGATCTTCTTAAAGACTTGTTAAGTTGTTGTGAACAAAATGCTGATAGAGATATGAACAGTGAAGTCCAGATTGATGATGTCTCAGATGGAAATGAGGAAGTTATTGGGAACTGGAGCCAAGGTCACCTGTGTTATACCTTAGCAAAGAAATGGATTGCATTGTGTCTATGCCCTAAGAATCTGTAGAAGTTTGAACTTAAGAGTAATGACCTAGGGTATCTGGCAGAGTAAATTTCTAAGCAATGAAGCATTCAAGAAATGGCATGGCTGCTTCTAACAGCTTACGTTCAGATATAGGAAAAAAAAATTGGAACTTGTATTGGAGTTAAACTCCAATGCATGAAAGCGGCCACAGGGGCTCTACACTGCAAAGCCACAGGGGCAAAGCTGCGCGAGGACTTGGGAGCTCACCCTTTGCACCAGTGTGCCCTGGATGTAGGACATGGAGTCAAATATTATTTTGGAGCATTAACATTTAATGTCTTCCCTGCTGAGTTTTGGACTTGTGTGGGGCCCATTGACCCTTTATTTTGGCCAATTTCTCCCTTTTGGAATGGGGATATTTACCAAATGCCTGTACCAACACTGTATCTTAGAAGTAAATAACTGTTTTTAAAAAAATCTTACAGGCTGTTAGATGGAAGGAACTTGCATGGAGTCTCATATGAGACTTTGGAACTTACACTGAAGAGAAGCAGAGTGTAAAAGGTTAGAAAATTTCTAGCCTTGACATATGGTAGAGAAAGAAAGAGCCTTTCAGGTAGCAAATTCAAGCAGGGTGTGGAGCAATCACTTGCTAGAGGGATTAGTATGACCAAAATGGGACCAATTGCTAATAGTCAAGGCAATGGGTGAAAAAGTTCAAATGCATTTCAGAAGTTTCTGAGGCAGCTCCTCCCATCACAACCCCAGAGACCTAGGAGGAAAAAATGGTTTCAGGGGCCAGGCCTGGGGTGCTGCAGCCTTACTTAGCCTCAGGGCACTGCTCCCTACATCTGGGCTACTCCAGGTTCAGCCTCACCTCAGAGAAGCTATGGCCACCACTTCAGAGGGTGTAAGCTATAAGTTTTGGTGGCTTCCACATGGTTTTAGTCCTACAGGTGCACAGTACAGAAGACCGAAGGATGCTTGGTATCTTCTACCTAAATTTCAGGGAATGTATGGGAAAGCCTAGTTATCCAGGAAGGAGCCTGCTACAGAGACAGGACTCACACAGGGATCCTCTAATAGGGCAGTATTGAGGGAAAATGTGGGGTTGGAGCCCCCACATAGGGTGCCCATTAGGGCACTCCGTAGTGGAGCTGTGGTAAGGGGACCATCACCCTCCAGATCTCAGAATGAAAAAGCCATAGGCACACAACTCTAATCCATGAGAGCAGCCACAGGGACTATACCCCACAAAGTCACAGGCGTGCAACTGCTCAATGACTTGAGAACCCATGCCTTTCACCAGTATGCCCTGGATATAGGACATAGAGTCAAATATTATTTTGCAGCTTTAACCCTGCTGGGTTTTGGACTTCATGGATAGTTGGTGCTTTCTTACAGTAATGAGTGAGTTCTTATTCTATGAGTTCACATGAAATCTGGTTGTTTAAGAGCATGGCACTTACCCCCAATTGCTGTCTCTCTTGTCATGTGATACACCAGCTCCCCCTTTGCCATTTGCCATGATTGTAAGCCTTCTGAGGTCCTCACCAGAAGCTGAGCAGATGCCAATACCGTGCTTTCTATACAGTACAGCCCACAGAACCATGAGACAAAACAAACAAACAAACAAAGTAGAAAAGCCCTGTTTTCTTTATAAGTTACCCAGCTTCTGGTACTCCTTTATAGCAATGCAAAAAGACTAACACAACTGGTTATAGCTGGGCACTTGCCTTATTTGAACCTGCTCTGAACACTTGACTGTCTGTAGTTGGCTGAATCTTGGCTACTTTTTACAAGAGTAGATTGCAGTCTGTTTACACATCATGTTTGGCAAACCTTTAGGCCAGACTTAAAATATGCATGGAAACAGCTTCAGGCCAAACCATATTGAACTATTTCTCCCTTTTGGTCAACTTTCCAATTTTGAAAGATTGGCCAAAACTTTACGCATTCAGATCATTCTCTGTCATTATTATAAATGGACTTAGTCTCATTATGGAATTCACAAGTCATATTTGTCTCAGCTTCCATTTGTTTTGGGGTCTATCGGTGTCCTTAAAGTTTCAATTTGATTATGTCGCAGTGAGCACAAGTGGCTCCATTTCATTTTGGTCTGGCCTACTGGGGCATAGTGAAGGAGCTCAATCCAAAACAATGGCCTTCAATAATTATGTTTAATATTCTCTCCTTTTAGACAGGTTTTTGCCTAGGTGAGAATGTGACCAAAATTTAGAGCTTTGGCGCTACTCTCAGTTACCACCATTTTAGGGTTCTGGTCTCAACTCATCATTCATGGATTATTCTGTTCTCATGATTATACATTTCTTTGAGTTTTTGTCATTCCAATTGAAGAGAGGCCAGTTGACATTCTACAGAAGGCTTCATGCAAACATTTAAAACTTTTGAAAGAATACAGTGCACCAAGGAGACTACTATTATGACTATCAGAACCAAGTATTTGTTGTATGTATGCTTCATAGCTAGAGTCCCCATGAATAAAACCATCCAAATTTGAACAAATCAAAGAATGAGCCACATTAGGAGTCTACCCATTTTAACCAAGCAGCCTATCGATGAACTCTGAAACTGAGCCTCTGTAATAACCAATGTATTCATCCATGTGTAAAAAGAAGTGTCAGCAACTGCATAGATTCCTCCCTATTCAGCTACCACGTAATCTAGAACAATTCTATTATCTACTAAAAGTTTATCAAGAGAATGTAAAGAAATCTGTTGTGCAACCATAGCATTTGCAGTAAAATTTTCTATGGAGGCTATTATGAAAAATACATTTTAAATCATTGCCTCATTTATATTTACTCTAAGCCACGAATAAAAGGACCTAACAAATAATGCCCACCTAGAAAGTTGAAGGCCCCCTGTCAATGGTCTCTTAAACCTTTGACATAAGTAAACAGGAGTGGACCAATGTTTTGTTTATGACTGATTTTGAAGCAACAAATGTCTCATTAAAATGCCTAGCCTATAGTGGCCCTTCGTCTTCCATCCATAAAGCATAAGGTTGACCATGCTTTAGGTTAGTTGTGAAATCCTCTGCAAATAAAAGTATACCACATGGGTGAACACAAAGCCCTTTCTTTGCCAGTTGTTCATGGATGCATAAACAATAAAAAAATAAGGAGGTAAGAGTTTTATAATGACAGAAAAGTCTTTATCCATGATCTTAGGAAAGCTGTCCATGTTTAGGATGCTGTCTGCTTCTGGAGCGAAACTCCCATGTTTAGCTTTACCTAAGGTCTCCAATGGGTGTACAGTTCCAAGAGTTTAAGGAACCCTCTGAGATGTGAGATTCTGGACCCTAAGTTGGAAGCCCTGAAGTCTTGCTGCAATGTGTATGGCAAGGGCAGTCTTTCTCTGATGCCATTTCCAGAATACCCAATCTCTGAGTTCTAGATCATGAAGGGTCTGAATGTCCTCAATGGGTAGATCATGAAAGCCTTCCTTTACCTGATGAAAATACACTTGGGCATAATTCATTAAAGCACTTCAGCATTTAGTCATGTAGGGACATGGGCTTGACAGTGAGTATTTCATAAGGGATCAACTTATGTTTTCCACTGGAAGTATATCTAATTGTCATCAATCTTTAATACCTTTGACCAAGACAATCTAGTTGATTTAGTTAGCTTTGCCTAATACTATTGTATCTGTAATGCTTTATTTAACTATTTTGAAACTTTTTCAGTGAAACAAATACCTCTTTCACAAGAGATTCCTTCAGGAATGCCCCATGAAGGAAACACATTTTCTATAAATATTTTAGTTACTGTTATCGCATTGGCCCTGCTGCAGGGGAATGCTTCTATATAACCATAAAATATACACTTAAAATGGCAATTGAACAAAATCCCTCTAGAAATGTTCAAATGGCCCATTAGGTAGCAGAAATATACCTAAAGTTTTTATTGTCTTCCTAGGATTATAGGTTTGACAAAGCAAACATTGGTCATATACCATTTTAGCAATTTAGAACAGCCATTACACTACTTTTAAAACATATATATTTGTATCATTTTATCTCTTTCATCGTGAGACATGGAGTACAGAGCTTTTGATAATGGAAGTTTTAAGAACTCAGAAAGGGCCATGTGGCCATCCAGGATCTCCGTAAATCCGTGCTTAATATTGGGTTTATTTGTTCTTAAATACCAATTTTGTTTCTCCAATTCAGGTGTATGGCACTATTTATTAAATTAGTTTTTATAGGTCATTTAACTTGGATCATGAAGTTCATTCAAGATGCGTATCTTAACAATTTCAGTACTGGCTGGCTTAGCATGAAAATCTGCCAAAGTATTTTCTTAGTATTTAATTCATCATTGTCCTGCTTGGGTTAGCAGTTTTATAAACCAGTCAGTCCTTCAGTAGAGTTCTGGAAATTCTTACCCAGTCCAAATAATATGATCCTAAAGTTATAATAAAACTGTATTCAGGAGTGCTTAACAGTATCCTTTCCATTTTTTCCATGAACCACCTTGAAGACACAACACTTTAGGATTATAATATTTTCTAAGAAACTTTCAGAAAAAGCACAAGAATCAAATACACAACTGTGGACAACAAGATTTGAAATGATCATGGATAAAAACACAATTGACAAAAAAAAGGTCATTTCTGTGGCCTATAATAATTTAGTATAATAACCATAATTATGACTGATACATACAAGACATATCTGAATTTCAGGAATTTAATACAATTTTGAAATACATATTAGTGACATTCATATAAATATAACTTTAAAAAGGTTAAACATTATTATTTGACACTGCTTCCCATATAATTTAGTGTATGAACAAAGTCTGTTTATTACCTTTCTTTTGGATGCTTCAGGGGCCCTCAGTAACATCTCGAGTTAGTTTGAGATGAAAATACTTGATTTTGATACTGAAATTCTATTTTGGAAAGTTAGTCAAACATGCCAAAGGTTAAGTAGAATCACAGGTCATTGTGAAATAAAACCAGGTGATAAAAAATGTTAAAGGCACAAAGCACAAGACATTGTCTTGATAAAACATGGAATTTGTTTCTTAGGCCAGTTACCTAAAACGTAAAGAAAAGTGTCTCATAATTTTCTACTAAGAACAGATCAATGCTCCCAGAAAACTCGGTTGTTCCAACACAGGTGCCCAAACTCTAGCCTTACATCAGTGTACTTTTGATACTAATGCTCAATTTTTAGAAAAAGTTATAAATAATTCCCTCTAATTTTAGCCAGCTTGATCACAAATAAAATTCCTTTCCCAAGAGTGATCTCTTTCAAACCTCTACAACCTTTTCTCTTTCTCATTTTGGAACAACCAATCATTCTACTTTAAGACAAAGATTACCTATTTTTCTGTTTGCAGAACTAAAACACATCTTTTATGTAAGTGTCACTTACTAAAATCACATCTTACTTTGCTTACATAAGTTGTTTTAATTATCATATTAGATTTTTTAAAACTCAAGCAACATTAATTTCTAGTAAAAACCTAGGAGGTAAGCAATTTTAAACTGCAGCATTCAATTTGAACTATCAGCATTTTGCAGATAAAAAGTATTTTTCCTCCTAACACAATTTTTATAGTTTTTACTAGACCCGGATATAATTAGCTTCTCTATATTATAAAAAATCAAGAAGTCAAAGTATATGAACTTGAACATGTTTATTAATTAGTGTCTAAATATTTTAACTTAGAAATGACTCAGACATTTAATGAGTATTTATTAAATTAATATGATTTTAAGGTTTTCAAATTTCTGAAAAAGACTTTTGAAATGATGACAAGTGCATTTGTCATTTACACTCACCTAATTTACTCATTATTAACAATGATATTTGAATTGCTCATTGGTATGGTTTCACTGTGTCCCCACCATAATCTCATCTTGAAATGTAGTTTCCATAATTTCCACATGTTGTGGGAGGGACCCAGTGGGAGACAATTGAATCATGGGAGTGGTTTCTCCCATACTGTTCTCATGGTAGTGAATAAGTCTCATGATATCTGATGGTTTTATAAGGGGAAAGCCCTTTCGCTTGGCTCTCATTCTGCTCTCGTCTGCTGCCATGTGAGATGTGCCTTTCACCTTCCACCATGATTGTGAGGCCTCCCCAGTTGCGTGGAACTGTGATTCCATTAAACCTCTCTCTTTTGTAATTGTCTTTTGTAAATTGTCCAGTCTCAAGTATGTCTTTACCAGCAGTGTGAAAATGCAGGACTTATGCAGTAAATTGGTACTGGGAGAGGGGTGCTACTGAAAAGATACCTGAATGTGTGAAAGTAACTTTAGAACTGGATAACATGCAGAGATTGGAATGGTTTGGAGGGCTCAGAAGAAGACAGGAAAATTTGGGAAAATTTGGAACTCCCTAGAGACTTGTTGAATAGCTTTGACCAAAATGCTGATAATGATATGAACAATGAAATCTAGGCTGAGGTGGTAGCAGATGAAGATGTGGAACTTTTGGGAATAGGAGCAAATGTGACTTGTTATGTTTTAGCAGAGATCTTTGCAGCAGCCCCTCCCATCACAGGTCCAGAGGCCTACAAGAAAAAAATGATTTTGTGGGCCAGGTCCAGGGCCCCACTGCTGTGTACAGCCTAGCAACTTGGAACCCTGAGTCCAATTCACTCGAACTGTAGCTAAAAGATACCAAGGTACAGCTCAGGTCATGGCTTAAGAGGCTGCAAGCCCCAAGCATTGGAAACTTCCACATGGTATTGAGCCTGCAGGTGTACAGAAATCAAGAATTGAGGTTTGGGAACCTCCACCTAGATTTCAGAGGATGTATGAAAATGCCTGGATGTCCAGGAAGAACTTTGCTGTAGGGGTGGGGCCCTCATGGAAAACCTCTCCTAGGGCAATGTGGAAGGCAAATGTGTGATTGAAGTCCCCACACAGTGTCCCCACTGGGGTACTGCCTAGCAGAGCTGTGAGAAGAGGGCCACCATTTTCCAGACCCCAGAATGGTAGATCCACCAACAGTTTGCACTGTATACCTGAAAAAATTGCAGACCCTCAATGCCAGCCCACAAAAGCAGCCAGAATGGAGGCTATCCTCTGAAAAGCCAGAAGGGCAGAGCTGCCCAAGGCTGTGGGAACCTACCTCTTGCATCAGTGTGACCTGGGTGTGAGACATGGAGTCAAAGGAGATCATTTTGGAGCTTTAAGATTTGACTGCCCCACCGGATTTTGGACTTGCATGGGACCTGTAGTCCCTTTGCTTTGGACAATTTCTCCCATTTGGAACAGCTGTATTTAACCAATGCCTGTATTCCCATTGTATCTAGGAAGTAACTAACTTGCATTCAATTTTACAGGCTTATAGGCAGAAGGGACTTTCCTTGTCTCAGATGAGATTTGAACTGGACTTTTGAGTTAATGCTGAAATGAATTAAGACTTTTGGAGACTGTTGGGAAGGCATGATTGTATTTTGGAACGTGAAAGTGACATGAGATTTAGGAGGGGCCAGGGGCGGAATGGTATGGGTTGGCTGTGTTTCCACTCAAATCTCATCTTGAATTGTAGCTCCCATAATTCCCATGTGTTGGGGGAGGGACCCGATGGGAGCTAATTAAATCACGGAAGTGGTTTCCCCCATACTGTTCTCATAGTAGTGAATAAGTCTCATGAGATCTTATGGTTTTATAAGGGGAAAGTCCTTTTGCTTGGCTTTCATTCTGCCCTTTTCTGCTGCCATGTGAGATGTGCCTTTTACCTTCCACCATGATTTTTTAGGCCTCCCCAGCCACGTGGAACTGTGAGTCTATTAAACCTCTTTCTTTTGTAAATTGCCCAGTCTCTGGTGTGTCTTTATCAGCAGCATTAAAACAGACTAATACATTAATTAAACAAAGTTAGCCATTGAAGGAGTTCAGGAAATATCACCCCAAATTATGTTGCCTTAGTATCTTATTGCTACCAGTAGGTAAGAAGAGCTATACTTTTTGAATTCCCCTTCTCTGTCTCAAGATAGGTTTTTCAAAGGAGCTCAATTTTCATCAATCTGCTCCTTAGTGAGTTTCAGCAATCAGGAAAATTTTACTCTTATTACAGGAGAAAAGACTTCATCACACCCAGACAGATCTTGTCACAAACCATCAGCCATTATTATGACAGCTCATTCATCTTTCCCAAAAGACATTTACTCTGAAGAGTTTCTTATACACCCTGTCCATCTTACTCATGCCAGCAGGGGATTGAGCCAAGGGATTCATTCTTTTCTTGGTTGACTCATCTAGTTATTGACCTAAGTGACTGTTAGCTAGGTTGCTCTTTGTAATCTTATACTTTTTGAATTTTCAAATTTCTTCAAACTGGGGCAAATAGTGCAGACTGGTTTGGGACTCTGCAGTGTTGGGGGACCAGCATATATACCACTGGTCCATCCAAACATTGGTAGATTTAGCCTTGTTTTAACTTCATCACTGTCTGCTTATTTTATTTTTAAGAACCATCTAAAATATTTACCCCAAATTTTCATTTCCAAAAGGATGGCTTAGTTAAAAAAAGGTAGAAAATTTACATCTCAAAAGTACAGAGCTGAGGCTTCAGGCCTACATATCATCATTTGTCTAAATTTAAGAAGGAGGGTATATTTAAATGCTTTTAGGACAAGATGGCTGGGAAAATCACTGTAAACAGAGGTAAGAATGGCTATGTGAACTTTAACCAAGACTTTCTTCATTGTAAGAGTTTCCAGTAACACAATCCTTTCTCTATTCCAGAGAAAGTACAGAGAGGTACAGAGAGTCAGCCTTACAAATGGAGATTTCGTTTACAGATGGATGTGTGTCTCTTTATCCTTTATACATTGTCCCCTGTATAGATATAAGTATAAACACTTTACAGAAATGTTTCAAAATAGCCAGCTAAATACCAAAAAGGTGTATTTTGGAGGTGTAGTAATTCAATAGGTGGTCTTTTTAACTTAGCTTTTGTTTCTTGGCTAAAATTACTAAGTTCAGAGTGGAGCTTACAAACAGAGCAAAGAAAGCATTTTCTATGCCTGGACAAACATAAATGCTCTGAAAAGGAAGCCAGCCTACTTTACCTGAGAGCATACATTTTATAAACACTTTCTTCATTTTTTTTTTTTTTTAACCTTTGGGGTGGTGTTACCAGTTGAGGATGTCCAGGTTTTTGGCATTTTGAACAAAGAATTGGACAAAATGCACAAATTAAGCAAGGAAAGAATGAAGCAACAAAAGCAGAGATTTGTTGAAAAAGGAATCACACTCCACAGGATGGGAGTGGGCCTGAACAAGCAGCTCGAGGGCTTCAGTGACAGAATTTGCCGGGGTTTCAATACCCTCTGGAGGCTTTCAATTGGCTACTTGGTGTATGTCCCATGTAAATGAAGAGAATAAAGTCCAGTTATAAAGTCGTTTACTTGGTATGCACCCTATGTAAATAGAGAAGATAAAGTAAAGTTACAAAGCCATTCACATTCCTGTCATTGCTGAAGTGTTTCCATTTGGTTTAGTTCTAAGAAGTCCTTAGGTTCCCTGCCTCCAGGTCCCATTCTCCTGCCTCATTGGGATAATAACTAAGTCAAAGGTTTGCAGTTTCAATTTTTTAAAACCCATTTGTTGCTTAAGCTTTTTATTTGCCTTTTGTAAAGAATATTTTAAAAGAGGAAATAAAAATATTAGGCCGGGGGTCATGGTGGCTCACACTTGTAATCCCAGCACTTTGGTAGGCCAAGGAGGGTGGATCACCTGAGGTCAGGAGTTCAAGATCAGCCTGCCAACATAGTGAAACCCCATCTCTACTAAAAATAAAAAAGTTAGCTGGACATGATGGTGTGCACCTGTAGTCCCAGCTACTTGGGAGGCTGAGGCAGGAGAATCACTTGAACCCAGGAGGCGGAGATTGCAGCGAGCTGATATTGCACCATTGCACTCCCGCCTGAATGACAAGAAGGAAATTCCATCTCAAAAAAATAAAATAAAATAAAATCTCTTCAGAAACTTCTGCACATCAATAGGTGTCCTGGGTGAGCCTAATTTAAGAGACCTCAATTTTAGATGCACTTCTTAGAGTGCAGTATTGTTCATTTGGAATGCCTCACTGTAATTTTTAATTATCATTAGTAACATTTCACTGTTTTTGTGAGTGTTTGTGCTGCTTACAAGATCTAATGCTTGTACATGTAAAGGTAGGTGTTGCCAGAAGATAAAGCACCCAGATCTTTAGAAATTAAGGATCCCACTTTTAATTGAGTCTTGGCTTTTGTTCTTAGATATGCTTAATCAATGTAGCTAATAATATTCCTGTACCAGAATACACAAGAACAAGAAACAAAGGGGATAAAACACAAAATCCCTGAGAATTTCTAAAAGCTGGAAATTCTCATTTACTGCAGAAATTGCCATTTACTCCCAGTTTCTCTCTGACCCAGTCAGACATCTGAGTCCTCTAACTGGATTTAATCCAAGCAATTATTATATATAATTTTTATCCTAGACCAAGTTAAATTTTTGCCATGATTTCCAAGCCCCAAAATTTGCTCAAACAAACTCAGATGGCTCAAGACATGAGAGAAATAAACACAATGGGCCTGGCAAATACCAGGCTGTTTCATGCCTCTTTGCAATGATCTCTGTCCAGAACCCTAGTGTTACCTAGTTCAAGGAAGAACTTTTGTCATCCTTGAAAGATCAGCTACCCCATGAAAACTTCCCTCCTTTTGTTTGTTCTCCTCCTTACTAACATCCCACTTCCGCTTTTACACAAATCTACAACTCACCTGTAATTTACGATATATAGGGTTACAATGAGGAGTTACCTCTAACTTGGAAACAAGGGAAGAAAAATGATTATCTGAGAGAATCATCTCATCCCTTAACACTGACACATAAAGGATCAAGGCAGAGAAGTGCAAAGACATTTTAAAGAGATAGAATAGTTTCCAAGCTTGAAAGATTGAGTTATAACAAATCTGAAGCCCTTGGGGCCAGACTTGCTTTGGAATTTAGACAGTTGTTTTTGGTTTTTTCTTTTTTTTTTTTTACACAATAAATACACCGTATGTTATGTAACACCCTCAGCATAATTTTATGAAAATCATCAATGTTTCCGCAATGAAAGTATGAATCCCTCACTAAGCAGGATAAATAGTATAGCTTCACATTCTTTCATGTCAGAGTTGCTCTCAATTTACGAAAACTGTTGACTAAAAGAGTCAAACTCTGTGTAATCTTTGAAGGGATTTATTCTGAGCCAAATATCAGTGACCGTGGCCCAAGGCACAGTCGCAAGAGATCCTAAGAACATGTGCCCAGGGTAGTCAGTCTATGGCTTGATTTTGTATATTTTAGGGAGACATAAGACATCCATTAATACATGTAAGGTATATACTGGTTTTGTACAGAAAGGCAGGACAACTTGAAGTGGAAATTTTCAGGTCATAGGTGGATTTGAGGATTTTCTGATTGGCAATTGGTTGAAAGAGTTATTATCTAAAGGCCTAGAATCAGTAGAAAGGAGTGTCTGGGTTAAGATATGGGATTGTGGAAACCAAGGTTCTTATTATGCAGCTGAAGCCTCTAAGTAGCAGGCTTCAGATATTAATAGAATAGATTGTAAATGTTTCTTATCAGACTTAAAAAGGTGCCAGACTCGTGGTTAATTCTCTCCTGAATTAACTACTCCTGAATAAGGGAAAAGACCTGGAAAGGGAGAAGATTTTTCTACAAAATGCGGATTTTCCTCACAAGAGACAGCTTTGCAGGGCCATTTCAAAATATGTCAAAGAAATGTACTTCGGGGTAAAATTATTTGATTTCTTTCAGGGCCTATTATCTGTTACGTTGGTGTCTTATTACTATAAAGAGTCTGCTTTGTTAGTTTTAAGATTTCTGTTTTAATGTTAATGGTGGTCAGTTGTGCATGAATTCCAAAGGGAGTGATATGGTTTGGCTGTGTCCCCACCCACATCTCATCTTGAATTGTAGTTTCCATAATCTCCAAGTGTCATGGGAGGGACCTGATGGGAGGTAATTGAATCATGGGGGTGGCTACCCCCATGCTACTGACTTTGTGATAGTGAGTGAGTTCTCACAAGATCTGATGGTTTTATAAGGAGTTTTCCCCCTTTTGCTCAGCCCTTTTCCTTCCTGCCACCATGTGAAGAGGATTGTATTTGCTTCCCCTTCCACAATGATTTTAAGTTTCCTGAAGCCTCCGCAGCCATGCTGAATTGTGAGTCAATTAAACCTCTTTCTTTTATAAATTACCCAGTCTCGGGTATGTCTTTATTAGCAGCATGAGAACGGACTAATAAAAGGAGAAAAGTAAAATGAGACATGTTTGACACTCACTTCTCATCATGGCACTATTTTTTGAGATTTGTTTGGAATGCCTTTGCTGAGAGGAGGGGTTCAGCAGTCAAGTGGCAGGGCTTAGAATTTTATTTTTGGTTTATACTACATTGAGTATTTAGAGCTTTGCAAACTTCAAAATTGTGAATAATATGTTATGACCCTGCATATCTCTAAGCAAAACAATTATCAACCAGAAAGGAGAGAAGTCAACCATGCAAGTGAAGAAAAAGAGGGAGAAGCAGGGACTACATGTGATACATGTACAGTGAAGCACTGCCCAGCAAGAGGCAGGTTTTGCCTATTCTGAATTCATTGCCAAGGCAGCCGCCATTAAAAAAAAAATGCTGGACTCTGTCAGCCTGAGAGCATTAAACAGTTCACTCATCCAAATAGCCTCATTCTAGCCCTATACTCTCCCATACTACTGGATGCTTGTTAATTTTGGCATATATCAAATACCCGCCAAGGAGAATATTTTAAATTTTGTTGAGAATTCTTGCTACTGTGATATTTGAGAAATCAAAATATTTTACCTTCAAATATATTTTTGACTTATTTTGAGATAGCTGTCAGAGGACTAGCAAACAGAAGTTGCCCCCAAAAAACTGTCATTTGCAGGAGAAGTTTGCATCTATAGAAAATCTGCATTAATGCAACCAGGCCTTCCTTTGTCTGGATCTAGGAGAGATGAACTGAGAGTCTGACACTTTTAAAGATCTTCAGAGAAACATTTATTTTCTATTCTTTCTGAGGTTTCATCTACCTAACAAGACAACTTTTGCTAGCCAAATCTCCTCTTGTGTCTCTCCTGTCTTGTTACTGAAACCTGACTTACCACCATATCCTGTGTTTGGCCATACTCTGATCCCACATTCTTTCTGTAACCTCAAGATGGTAAATAAACCTCTGTACCCCTTTGGAGGAGTGGGTCTTCCTTCTCAAGGCTTCAGGGCCACATAAAACTATGATCAGCTAAATTTGTGTGCCTTTTCTCCAATTAATCTACCTTTTGTGACTTAATTTTTCAGTGAAACTTTAGAGGGCCAAGGGGAACTTCCCCCTTGGTACAGTCTGACACAGTGAGTAGGATGATCAAAGCCCCACTCTTCTGGAAGCTACAGTGAAGGAAACCCAGGATCTGGTCAGCCAGGGTAAGGGTGAAAACTTTTTAGCCAGGCTCCCAGCCCCTCTCTCTCTGAAATCTGGTTGAGTGGATAGTAAAATTCATTGTTTCCTCTATAAAATTTTTATTATGAAGAAAAGAATTTGTGTGCTACTAGTGTGCTACTAGTCTTGATGTAGCAACTCTGGTGTACTTTTTGGTAATTTGTAGTATGAATATTCACATTGTTTGGGTCCTTTCCTCCAAGAAAGTTTATTTGTTGTTGTTGTTCTGTCTTTGTCTTTTTGTGTTGTTCATAAAGAGGGGTAGTGAATAAAGTTCTGTCTTGCCTTGTTTCATGTTTTTGTGAGTTTCATTTGTGACCAAGTGGGATTGTAGCAGGACAAGCTGCAGATAAAACCCCTCCGACACTGAGTTAAAGAAGGAAGGGCTTTGTTCAGCCGGGAGGTTCAGCAAGACTCACATCTCCAACAACCGAGCTCCCCGAGTGAGCAATCCCTGTCCCTTTTAAGGGCTCACAACTCTAAGGGTGTCTGTGTGAGAGGGTCATAATCAATTGAGCAAGCAGAGGGTACATGACTGGGGGCTGCATGCACCAGTAATTAGAACGGAACAGAACAGGACAGGGATCTTCACAGTGCTTTTCTTATGCAAATAATCAATTAGGTCAGGGGTCGATCTTTAACTACCAGGTCCAGGGTGTGGCACTGGGCTGTCTGCTTGTGGATTTCATTTCTGCCTTTTAGTTTTTACTTCTTCTTTCTTTGGAGGCAGAAATGGGGCATAAGACAATATGAGGGGTGGTCTCCTCCCTTAGGATCACTCTCTCTTGGTCTTCATCATCCAGTGGGGATACTTTTCAGGTCATATGAGATGGTCAGTCTGAAAATGACTGGGAACCTGAGGATTTTTTGTTTTTGTTGTTGTTCTGAATGTGTCAAGTTCTCAGGAGGATTTGTCGCAAGGAGTCCCATCCATAAGGGCTTTTGTCATTTCAACCCTTGGTGCCTGGATAGTGCTGGGAAAGTCCAACCCCAAGAAGGCCTACCCAGTGTCACAGATCAGTGGGTCTGTGACTGGCGGGCCCCCACAAACTTTTGGGTTACCAGAGGCAAACACCATCCTTAACTACCTGTGGCAACAAGAGTTTTTTTTGCTATCTTAGCCTATTTCTGGGAGCATTTAGCAGGTTGGTGGGTGGGGAGGGAGGAGCTGGAATTAAAATTACATTCTGGGCTTTACATGAAGAGGCTTTTGGATTGAGTCACTATTAGAATAAGTACACTTTTCAAAATTTTGTCAATGGCTAGATGATGGATCCTTTAAATTAGACTCCTAAATTATTAAAAAACAACAACAACCAAAAACACAATGATTTTAGACATCTCTTATTCTAAACAATTGATAGAAAGATCAAATTTTTAGAAAAGACACAATAATGACATGGCTAGCCTTAAAAATTACCTTGACCAAATTAAAAAGCACTAATCTGACCTAAAACGATGTTTAAAATTATTTGTAAGCTCAGACTCCCTGCTTTAGATTGTCTGTGGGATTAACAATGAAGGCTGTTCCCACCTTGTAGTCTGGTAGTTGCCAGATTACATGGCATGGGTTTGATTTCCTATCAGGGAACCGGTTCTTTTGGTTTGATATTTGTGTGATTTGACTTTTTGGTGTACCCATTCATCTCTCTGGAAATGCCTCCTGTGTCTTCGGTTAAGCCATAACTTTGGTTAAGACTTATTAGTTTCATTTGGGGGGTACTTTTGGTTAAAAAATTAAAAGCCAGAAATACAAGCTGTTGGTCTTGACTAAAATATGATATTAAGATATTTAAAAGAATTTTTTTAAGAGCTCAAGAGCTCTCTGGTTAAAAGTCAGCTTAATTAAAAGCTTCTATCCAAGCGCTCTCTCTCTCTCTCTGTCTCTCTCTCTCTCTATATATATATATGTACATACATATATGTACACACATATATATAAATATTTTAATACATACACACACTCCAATCTGTATATATCAACCTCTTTATATATATAAAGATCTTCCTTTTTTCTCTTTTGTACCCTCTTTTAAAATGTTTTTCATTGACTGAAATGTGAAATTATGTGCTTGGTCCCCCTGTTTCTTTCTTTCTTTCCTTCCTTCCTTCCTTCCTTCCTTCTTTCCTTTCTTCCTTCCTTCTTTCCTCCCTCCCTCCCTCCCTCCCTCCCTCCCTCCCTCCCTCCCTCCCTTTCTTTCTTTCTTTCTTTCTTTCTTTCTTTCTTTCTTTCTTTCTTTCTTTCTTTCTTTCTTTCTTTCTTTCTTTCTTTCTTTCTTTCTTTCTTTCTTTCTTTCTTCTTTCTCTCTCTCTCTCTGTCTTTCTCCTTCCTTCCTTCCTTCTCTTCTCTCTCTTGTCTTCCCCTCCCCTCCCCTCCCCTCCCCTCCCTTCTCTTCTCTTCTCTTCTCTTCTCTCTTCTTTTCTTTTCTTTTGGACTCTTTCTCTGTCACCCAGGCTGGAGTGCTGTGGTGTGATCTTGGTGTACTGCAACTTTTACCTCCCAGGTTTAAGCAATTCTCCTGCCTCACCCTCCAGAGTAGCTGGGATTACAGGCACACACCACCATGCCCAACTAGTTTTTGTATTTTTAGAAGACACCAACATGGTGAAATCCTGTTCACTATGTTATTTTTGACACTTGCTTAATTTCTCTGTGAGCTAATGCCTTTGGATTTGAGCCTTTAGATTTTGAGGTCTAGACAAGTGGCCATGGTGAGACCTGGGTATATCTGGGCCCCATCCTCCCTAGTCTAGCTGTGTCTCTTGGCCACGCTGAGAGGAATTAGATCCTCCAGGCATTGTCTTCACAGCTCTGTCCTTTGTCCTGAGCTCTACATCTGGTACATACTTAAAATTGCTTACTTCCTAGATTTTTCACTAAAAATTAGTTACTAAGAGTTAGCATTGTGATTAATGTATGTGATTAAAACTACTAGATGTCAAAAAATTCTATATGCAAAATGTACAAGGAAAGTAGAATGTGTTTTTGGTGATAGGGGTTATAAGAAGGCAAGGGAATATGGTTTTTATTCAAGGAAAAGCAATTTTTGCCTGGTTTAGAGGTTTATAAAAGTTGATTTAAATGGAAAATATTTTAAAATGCTAGATAGAACTAAATGGATATAAAAAGTTGGTAAAGAAAGAGAATGGGAAGAATCGTAAAACATTGTAAAAGGTTTATGGAAATCTTACCTTCTGGTCAAAACTATTGGTATGGGTTTAGAGGTTTATAAAAGTTGATTTAAATGGAAAATATTTTAAAATGCTAGATAGAACTAAATGGATATAGAAAGTTGGTAAAGAAAGAGAATGGGAAGAATCGTAAAACATTGTAAAAGGTTTATGGAAATCTTACCTTCTGGTCAAAACTATTGGTATGGGATAGATTTGTTTATAAGGTTTTATTTAAATTAGCTTTAGTATTAACAATATACTAATGTAAAGGTAAAATTTGGTTTTCTCTTTTGAACTACAATTTTTGTGTCATATTAACAAGAGATAGTAAAGATTTTTGTTTAACTTTTGAGTAAAATGCAAAAACAAAATAGGAATTTGGAATTTTGATTTTGGAAATCTGGTCAAATATAAAAGGTTTAAAACACATGTTCAAAGTAGAATCACAGGTCACTATAAAATAATAGCCATTTATTTAGCCAAAGTGATACACCTAACTCGGTACAAGGTACCCGGGAATTTCCTTATTCTATTTAACTTTTTACATTAATCACACTTATTTTAATTATAACAAGTATCAGCTATTCTGCACAATTCAAGGTACAAGCTGTCAATCTTAATAAGATTAAGAAAATAAAATTAACTATAGAGCTTATTCAAGCGTGAAGCTTCAGGAGAAGCACCGACTCCAAATGAATAGGTTTCCAAAGTGAAGAGGTTAAAGTTTCAATCATATAGGCAGAAACAGAGAAGTTCCAGCAGTATTAAACATTTTTATAGTATACCAGGTATACACACCACAGCAATCTGAATGACTATAGACTGATACATTCCAAGGAATATTACTTTATTATTTCCTGAGGAGACGTAGTGATCTGAGGGGTTCTTATCTCTGGCATCTTAGGTATTAGTTATTTCTAGAAAAAGGAGAAAAAAGTGTAGAAGTTTGCAGTTGCATGCCACAAGGCTCAGGATGTTTAATGTTCCAGCAGCTTTAGGTTTAAATTACTTTAAGTTTGAATTATTTAATTTCACATTTCCCTCTTTTAATTGAGATCTTTCAAAGACAGCATCATGGATAAACTCAAACAGTTTTGGCTTGAAGGAAATAAAAAATATTTTACCCCAAAATATATTTCTTTGAAATATTTTGAGATGGCTGTCCAGAGGGCCTGCAGACAGAAGTAGTCCTGTAATGCTGTCTTTTGTGGGCAAGATTTTCATTTGTGGACACAATCTGCATTGTTGCAGTCAGGCCTTCTCTGAAGGCCTTCCCATGTCTGATCTAGGAAAGATTAATTGAGAGTCTGACACACTTAAAGATCTGAAAGAAACATTTGCCATCTATTCTTTTTGAGATCTGTTACCAGTGAGATTTCATTTGCATAACAAGACCACCTTTGCTAGCCAAGCTTCCTCTTCTCTCCCTCCCATAACCTGTCTTGCCACTGTAATCTGATTTACCACCATAATCTGTTTTGGGCCATGCTCTGAGCCCTTTCTATAACTTCAATCATGATGTGTAAGTTTCTGTATTCCATGGAGAAGGGGTAATCACTCTGTAATTCTTCCTGATGTGCACATTAATAATATATTTGTATGCCTTTTCTCTAATTAATCTGTCTTTTGTGAGTTGAGTTTTTCAGTGAACCTTCAGAGAGAAGAAAGGAAAGATTTCTTTTGGCCTCTACAGGCTCCTTTTATGTTCAGAAACAGTCCTACATTGCTAGAAAGGCTCATTCCTGGAGTGTCATGTCTTCTGGCAGGAGGAATTTATCAAGCTATAAAGCCGATAGGGCATAGGATAAATGTAAAGCAGCATGAGGAAAGTGACTTTGCGACCTGAGACAGGCTACCAGACTGCATCTTTAATTAATGCAATTTATTGGAGTAACCATTATTTTAGTTTCTTTAGTTGCATATCAACTCCATTGTGAACAAATGCCACAGCAGCAGTGAAGACAAAAACAGGACAAAACACAACAAATGATCATAATTCCTAGAATAAGTAAAAGCTTTTGCCACCAAGTTTCACAGTATCAAAACCAGTTACTTACCCAATCACTTGGAGAGAGTGTTGTATCTAAAAGTTTAGTTATTTGGGTTTTTATATCAGCCATTAATTTAGTGACGTTATCTGATTCATCTGGGACACAGGCACAACACTCAGTTTTGATCATTGTGCGTGTTCCCTCTTGGGCTGCAGTGAGTATGTCTAAAGCCACACTGTTCTGTAGTAGAGCCTTTCTTCATTGTTTAGTAACAAGATACCCATGAGACTATTACTAAGAGCCTTTTTTATATAATTGGTTAGGGCCCCTACACACCAAATGAAATCATTAATAACCAGTTGCAGCAGAAAAATGGAAGCTAAATAATACAGAAAAATTCCAACAAGATTGTAAATGAGGACAATTTGCAGGTTTTGAAAGGGTACAAACTTAGTCTAATATTCAGCAGTAGCCCCAGAGACACCATCCTAACCATCTTCAGGGTAGCTAGGCCCCTAGATTCATGGTGCACAGCTAAGATGTTTCATTTCGAGATAACTAATAAATAGTCATGCTACCCATTCAGTGGCATGCCAACCAGTACTTTGTCATGTAATGTTGTGGATACACTGTTGTTTGAATATCTACCCCACATCACTAGTGTTATTGGGCCATGTATCTTCGGTGTGATATTTTTTGTTCCCAACATAAAGGGGTGAGCTAAGTGAGGGGAAAAGCCATATTAAACCATCCCAGATTTGTTATACTATCACAGAATTGAGTTGTCCTATGTCTCGGTTGTGTTAACACCAGTGAAAAGGCTAAAAAACTGGTTTCGTTTACAAAAAAGCTCAACTCATGCCTTTTGCTTTGTGAAGTATTATGAATAGGTCAGTGATGTACATCATCTTTAGTCATGCAAGTACTAAGCACTGATGACTATTATAGAAAAACACATATATTTATAATACTCTATCCAATCTTGTCTTTGGAGAGGAGATATCCACCATGGTAGGTCACAAACACTAGAGAGGAGCCTGAGGCCACATACCAGCTTTAAAGACAACTTTTTCTCTTGCTTCAGTCACAGAGATTCACCTCCTCTTTTCAGAGATAAACTTTTTTCTCCATAACCAAAATTTTGAATGACAGAAAAGGTTGTAAAAACTCTAATGAGTCATTTCAAACAAAATCTGATCCTCAAAGAAAAATGAAAACCACAAATGTGCAATTAACGGACTCTCTAGTGAATAACAAATGAAATTCCTATCTCACAGTAGAGCTTTAATACCAATACCATCAAGTCAAAAATGTGTGTGGCTCAAATACAGTCTGAATCTTCAACCAAACCTGGGAGGATTTGGACCAAGAGGGGCCTTATCAGAGATCCCTGCTGACTTTGGTGAGGTCAAGTGAATGAAGTCATTTATGTTGAATGTCACTTTTTAAAAAACTTTCCCAAATCTAAGTAAGAGTTGCCATGATTCCCACCTCTACGTTCCCTGGACTGTCACAAAAACAAACAAAACCGTTTTGCAGGTTAAAGTATCTGTGGAGGGGTTGGGGGATCAGGGGAGAGTGTTGGTAGTCTCACTTACGGAAACAAGAAGTAAAGGTCATTGTCTGCAGCTGCTGTCACTATCATATAATGTCATAGGTCCTCTTTGACTTTCCATTGTCTCTCAACTACTTTAACCCTGGTGATATCTCAACTACCAAGGTTCATGAAGTCCCATAAAGGAGGGTGAAGTTCCATGAAGGAGATTCTCTTTCTTCTTGTCTAGGCTCCCAAGCCTGGGGTGCAAAGTACCCATTCCTTGAAGAATCCCATCAACCATTTACCCCATGGCCACTTTAGTTTAAAGTCTGTCACCCTAGATGTGCTGTACTTAAGTGCTTCAGGATGTTCTTGGAAAAAAAAATCTCTACGACCTTCATTTTTTATCTTGATGCTAAGGAGCTATTTCTCTTTTAAATCCTTAAAAGGATTTTAAATTCCTTAAAAAGTATCTTTTAAATCCTTCCCATCTACCATCCTTAGAAAATAAATCTAAATTATTTCAAGGAACTTAGGATCTTCAAAGACTCAGGGAAATTTCTATATTTAACCGTTATCTATTCTTCTTATGTCTTTGGAGGAAATGATCCTGAGAAGAGTATTTCATTTCTCTTATATGCCCAGAAATATTGTTTTACGCATAATCCCAGCAGGAAGTAGCTAGGCTAGTAAAATTATTATAATTTGAAGAATACTTAATAAAAGGATGATTTACAAAGTATAGCAAGTATGTCAAACAATCACAAAGTATATTAGTTATTTATTGCTGTATAACAAATTACTCTAAAACTTCGCAGCTAAAAACAACAAACATTTATTTCCTTATGATTTCTTTCAGGCAGGTATTCCGGCACAGCTTAGCAAGTTGTCTCTGGCTCAAAGTCTCATACAAGACTGAAGTCAAGCTATCAGCCAGGGATGCAGTCTCACTGAAAGACCTGACTGGGGATGAAGAAGTGGCTTCCAAGTTCATTCACATTGGTGTGAATAAGCCTTGATCCCATGCGGTGAGGGTTTCTCCACAGGGCTGTTCTAGGTCATAGGAGCTGGCTTCCTCTAAGGCAAGTGATCCAAGAGAGAGTGGCCAGGGCAGGAGTCAAAGTCTTTTCATAATCTTACGTCAGAAGTGACAGCCTAGCTCATGCTCTTTATTCATTTGTTAGAAGTGAGTTAATAAATTCCACTCACATTCAAGAGGAGGCAAATGATCCAAGAGAGAGTGGCCAGGGCAGGAGTCAAAGTCTTTTTATAATCTTATCTCAGAAGCAACAGCCTAGCTCATGTTCTTTATTCATTTGTTAGAAGTGAGTTAATAAATTCCACTCACATTCAAGAGGAGAGAATCACACCAGAGTGTGACTACTGGAAAGCAAGAATCACTGGGGACCATCTTAGAGGCTGCCTTAATTGTCCAGGCTGCTATAACAAAACTGTCACAGACTGAGGATTTAAACAACAACAAACATTTATTTCTTACAGTTCTAGAGGCTGGGAAATCCAAAATCAAGCCTCCAGAAGATTTGGTGTGTGTCAAGGTCTCACTTTTTGGTTCATAGATGTCCATCTTCTCTCTGTGACCTCACATGGTGGAAAAGGTAAAGGGCTTTCTTGGGTCCTTTTGTAAGGGCACCAATCCCTTTATGCACTCCACTGTCTTGGTCTAATTACCTTCCAAAGCCCTACCTCCTAATGCCATCACATTGAGGGTTAGGATTTCAACATATACATTTTGAGAGGACACAAACATTCAGTTCATTAAAGAGACTGCCCACCCCAAAAGGGGTGGTGAAGTATTCTAGGATTTGTTGCTGCTGAGTTGTTTTCATCCCTAGGGCAAAGGAGGGAGGGGTGAGAGAAGTTTCCAGAACCTGAATGATTAGATCCATGTGAGGAGGAGAGTCTTGAGAGACATCCTTGGGTCAAGGGAACAGATATTCCCACGACTCCAGAGAAGAGCTAGGAGAACAAATACCCTGACCACCTTCTCTCTCCCTTCAACTCTTGCTGGGTCTATCAGCTGGCAGTACCCAGTGAGATGCATGATGCCAGAGAGCACAGTAATTCAGTTCACACATACCAGCCTGCCAAGGCTGAGAGTGGCTACAGAGTGGGTCTGCAGGGCAGACAGAAGACATCCAACATATTATGCTTCTGTATCTGGAAAATTTCCTCCAAGGGAATCTGTGTTTAAAAGCCTAATTTGAATTATTTGGTTTTTAAAGTATGAGTTATATTAACAACTACATTATAAATTCCAAGTCAGCAGAGATGAAGACACATTCATCTTTGAACACACTGCATGCACTACCTTGCCTGTGCTAAAATAGGTTCTCAAAAATCACAACCGTATTATTTGAGAGCTGGAAGGAACCTTATAGATATTTACTTAGTAAACACTCTTATTTTAGGGATGAGAAAATTGCTGAGATGTTAAGTGAATTGCCTAAGATCACACAATGCTAAGCCCACATTTTCCAACACTATCTATAATTTACTAATTCCTTAACAGTAATGATAATAATAATGATAACAAATTACAAGTGCATAACATTTTATAGCTCACAAAGAGCTTCCACCCACCTCATCTCCCTTGACTTTCACAATAATCCTGAGGTACTTGAAAGGTAGATGTTATTATTTTCATTTTACCATGAAGAAAATGACCTACATAAAAGTTAGCTATTTTCAACAGAACAAAAAGTCACATAATAAGCACAGAAAATAATCTGAAAGTTTGGGGGTTTTCAGATTCAGTCATTCAGTCCCATCAGATAGAATCATCTTCTCTAATTAGCTAAGGCAGTCCTCTGATATAGGTACTGAGGGGCCACTCAATGAGAAACCAAGATGAGAACATCCTGTATGAAAGGGGTGAGTGCAGAGTGAAGTGGATCCCCATGGATTTCTAATGGGAGAAGGGATATAAAGTCCTGCTAAGCGGACTTCCTTCTCTACCACTCATGGAGCTGTTCCTGTGCTTCCTGGGGACACACCTATAGTGCTCTCCAGAAAAGGGGAATCTACACAAACGGCACACACACAAAAGCTCCAGCAAGATGTGGGGCAAAAGGAGGGTCTTGGGCACAACCCTGTAGAAGATGAAGCTTATACCATTGTTCTAGTTATCTATCATTATATAACAAACCCCAAACCTTAATGGCTTAAAACAATAACTTTTTGTTATTAGAGCTCACAATTTCAGGGGTCCAGAATTCGGGCAGGGCTCTGTTGGGCAATTTTTCTGTTTCACATGGCAATGACTGGGTTGATTCAGTGGTAGTCAGCTTGCAGCTGGTACAGTCCAGAGGGGTCAAGAGACATCACTCACATAACTGATGTCTCAGTGAACAGCCTGAAGGCTGAACTCAACTTTGCCCCCATCCCTTTCCAGGTAGTTTCAGGGTCCTCTATAAGGTATCTTCAGTGGGGTAGGTGGATTTCTTACATGGCTTCTTGAGACTCCAAAAGACTTAGGAGGAAGTTGTTAGCCTTTTCTTGGGAACTAGGCCTAGAAGTGCCCTAGCATTAGTTCGGGTGCACAATCTCAGTCAAAGAAGTTACAAGCTGGCCTGATTCAGGGAGTGCCATTAAACAGGCTCTACCATTTGGTTAGAGGAATGCCAAAGAATTTATGACCATCTTTAATCCATGACAACTTTCCTCCATAAACTGCTCCTATTTTCTAAATTCCAATGTTTATATAGTTACAATTTGAAGGAAATACCTAAGACACAAGCTGGGGTAATTTTTAGTTCTAGCAACATACATTTAATTGTAAAAATTTAAGACTCAGTTGGAGAGATAAGTTGAGACCACTGATCTCTCCAGTATAATTGGTATAAGTCTTGCTTCATCAACCTGAGTTTAAATAACATGTATTCACAATCTAAAAGATGAGTTCCTTTTTTTTTTTTTTCCTGAGACACTCAGCCTGGAGTACAGCCTCGGCTCACTGCAGTCTCTGCCTCCCAGGTTCAAACAATTCTCCTGCCTTAACCTCCTGAGTAGCTGGGATTACAAACTCCTGCCACCACGCCCAGGTAATTTTTATATTTTTAATAGAGATGGGGTTTCATCATGTTGGCCAGACATGTCTCGAACTCCTGGCTTCATGTGTTCCACCTGCCTTGGCCTCCCAAAGTGTAAAATATGATGTTCTTAATCATCCTAAACATCTACTTACCTTGTGTATTAGTTTGTTTTCATGCTGCTGATAAAGACATACCCAAGACTGGGTAATTTAGAAAGAAAAATTTGACTCACAGTTCCACGTTGCCGGGGAGGCCTCACAATCATAGCAGAAGGCAAGAAGGAGCAAAGTCACGTCTTACATGGATGGCAGCAGGCAAAAAGAAAGAACTTGTGCAGGGGAACTCCTCTTTAGAAAACTGTCAGGTCTCATGAGACTTATTCACTATCATGAGAACAGCATGGGAAAGACCTGCCCCCATGATTCAATTACTTCCCACTGGGTCCCTCTCATGACATGTGGGAATTGTGGGAGTTACAATTCAAGATGAGATTTGGTTGGGGACACAGCCAAACCATATCACCTTGCAGTTATTTACAGATTCCCCATTCCATGCCTGGTGGATCAGCTCATCATCTGTGCCAAAGGCTTCTCCAACTCCTATGCCATCAAGAAGAAGGACAAGCTGGAGCACATGGCAAAGTCCAACTGCTGATTTCCCCCATTACTGTCCCCCAAAAGGGTGGCCCCTCCCCCAAAAAAGAGTCCCAGGCAAGCTTATTATATCCGTTGTTCATCCCTCTCTGTCAGGAGCTTGGGGTTTTCCCTCTAAACAGGATTCTACAAGAGGCTTCTGCTGCTGTCACATCTCCAGTCTTGATGCTTTCTCCCAGACTCACCACCTGCAGTGATATCTTTGTACACATCATTAAGGACATTCATCATTGCTGCTATTTCAATCCCCATGGTGCTGTAAAGAATAGCTCTCCGTTTCTAAGTGAAAAGGACAAAGCTTCCTCCTTATTTTTCATTCTCACACAAGATGTATTCCATCATGAATCTGCTCAAGTGCCAAATGTTGCCATGCTTTTCATTCCTCTACACAGAGCCATGAACCCCAGGATCCCTAAAACAGTCAGAGAAGCTGGCACTGGATGCATTTCAGCACCTGCTGGGCCGCCTGCTATGTCCAGAGTTCCACTCACAGGCTTTGCTTTGAAAGAGCCACTTCACAGTTTCCAATGCAAGGCCATTGTTGTCTGCTTGCAGAATAGTCCTAATGGGCACCAAATGAAGCTTACCAATGTTGCGTTTAATTTTTGGAAACAAAACCATTAAATTAATTCCTCTTTGTTATCAATACAATACATATTCATGATAAAAACTGTGGAGTTTCCAGATAAGCTGTTTGCTTTCCAGACAAGCTGTTGCTCAAACTCTGTTTTAGAGTAAAGATAATATTAACAAGAGAGAGATTCTGTTAACATTTTGACAAATGGTTCCTCATATTTGTAAGGTGTATAAATAAATATGAATATATATGGACCATATTATACATTGTTTTACAAACAGCCTTTTCACTTGACAAACTATCTTGAACATTTTCAGTATTTATAATAATCTTGAAGATCATAATTTTAAATGGCTGGATAATATTTCATTTTGTGGATGCCAAAAGACTATTTCACCACTTATTTGTTGATGAAAGTGTAGGTTGCTTTCCTCTTTCACTCTTATAAATCATGCTATGTGGAAAATGCTTATAAATGTATTTTAAAATACATATTCATTTCTCCCTTAAAATCAGCCCTAAATCCCTTCATTTATAATTGTTGGGTCAAAGAGTTTGCAAATTTTTGGAACTTATGATACAAGTTCCATAGTAAAAGGGATTCAAATATTCTTGGACACTAGCAGCATATACAGTAGGCATTCTCATAATTTTTAACTTTTGTCGCCAGATGAAAAATTGCATTTTGTTGCTTTGTATGTCTTAAATATCTGGTTAGATGGAAACTTTTTCCACATTTTATTGATCATTTTTATTTCTTATTTTGTCAATTACTTTTTCATTTATCCACTAAAAAATATTTATCAAATACATAATATGTGTCAAATAGATTACTCCTTATCTCTTTTTCCAACCAGCTATTGGGATGCTTCTAAAGCTTTTAATAATTTGCATCAGCTCTTATATAGTGAAGATATTGCCTCTCCTAGCATACACCTTTTCCAGTTTTGCTTGTCTTTAATGATTTTATGTCTTTTTTTTAATATACAGAGAGTTTTTATTTAAATGTAACCAAATGCTAAAACTTATTGTGTGTGTGTGTGCCTGTGCCTGTGTGTGTGTGTCTTTATTCTTAGAAATGCCCTTACTATGAATGAAGAAATGAAAGAGAGCAGAATGCTTAGAATCATTAAGCTGATGTTATGTCCTCAAAGATTCTGTTATTAAATGAAATAGACTGGTGTGGCTACAATGATTTGGAATATAGTTCAAACATTATTACAATGTATTCTAAAAGCTGTTGATTTCTGATAGTTTGATGGAATCTGAGATTGATGCAATTAATATTAAGAACTTGTCTATATCACATCTTTGGAACCATAATTACATCTGGGTAATGTCTTTACCTTGTCAAAATCCCTCTGACAGCCTCATCTATTTCTAAATAAAATGAGAAAATGGAAGAGAATAAAATTACATTTGTAGTATTATTGATTATAGAAATAATGTATTTTAAACTTGCAATTCTGAGCATAATCTCATCATGTAAATGCCACTATCCAGAAAGCCTTCCATGACTGTAGCATGGATTATATGACTCTTGAACACTTTGTCATATCTCCTCATTCTTTTCTTCTCTTTCCAGTCACATACAGAAATGGTGACTTAAAATTACTCAGATTTGTGGAATCGCTGGTTTCATGTTGGCCTCTGCTATACCACAAACTCTGCAAGGGACACCTGTTTTGCTGATCACTTTATCCCCAGGACCTAAAAGAGCGCTGCAAGATGCTTGCAATGCAGAAGTACCGAATCAATAAACGAGCAAATGGACCAAAGAAATCCATTCTATGTGGGCGTGGGCTTTCCATCTTACCTTTTGAGTCACGTGGAAGGAAAAAGTGGGAAAGATTGACAATTTAGTTTTCTGCTTTACTTGAAAGAGAAAGAAGAGAGAATGACACACTAGTATGCACTGTCATTGTAACTGGCAGCAACTCTAATTAGACATGGGTCAGGGGAAAGCCACAACCTGAGGCCCTGGGTCAAATCTAGCCATGCCACTCATTTACACATCATCGATGGTTGCTTTCTGGCCAACTGCAGAGTTGAGTAGTTCGTCCGAATCACAAAGCTTAAAATTTTTATTATCTGACCTTCTACAGAAAGTTTGCTGACCTCTGCATTTGACAAGTGAGCACACTCAATAACATGATTCCCAATAGTTATATTAGCATTACTTTGCCATTGAGGAAATCCATGTCTGTGTGGCTTGAACCCTGTGTGGACCTATCTAATGAACAGGTCAGTGCTAACGTGCCAGCTCAGGATGCTGCTGACTGAGGGAAGCTGGGGATGAACTTAGTGGGTTCCTTCCTGGACCCGGACAGAAAGGAGAACTCTATGCAGTGCCATTAACTTTGTACTGCCTAACAGTGTACAGCAATAAAAGTCCAAATCTTAAAAATTCCACGTACTACATTTCTGATCATTTTAATGTGAGAATTTCCTTTCCTTATAGAAATTTGTTGTTCACGAAATTTGTTGTTCCAAATCTTGACAAAACTGTCCTTATTCTCAAAATAAAATGTTCTATCTGCAAATACCAGGGTCCTGAGTGCCATACATGAGGGGTTGTCCTTCTCGTTCTAGACACTGGTGACTTCTCCCGTGCAGGAGACTTCCTCCCCCATATCCTGAATACATCCACTAGAGCTGCTAAAACCCTCTCTCTCGTTAAGGATTTTAGATAGCCATTTCCAATGCTGGGCATCGTGGTAGGATAGCAGAATGATGAAATGGTACCACAATCCCACCATTGAAAATAGGTGAGACCCATGTGGCACAAGACCCAGAAAAGAAACCAGGGGAAAAAATTAAAAAAAAAACAAACACTAAGTAGCTGTCTGTTAGCTGTGCTTAAAAACCTAAACAATGATGCTAAACTCTGGTAGATTGAGGATGGACTGTGTGGCTAAGTCTAGAGATTCAAGGCTGTCTTCCTTGTCTTCATTTGAAAATGCCCCTCCACCTGCACTCCCAAAACAGTCCCGGAGGAGAAGAATGTAGAAACAGACAGAGCAAGAGAAAGTCCTGTGCTTGGCTAGACCTCAGCACCGCAGACGTCCATAGTAGGGCAGGAATGTCAGAGAAGAGAGCACAGGAGGGAAATGGCCCTGGGGTATCTGAAGTCGTGGGTATTAGGGCTGATTCCTACTCGGGCGACCTGAGTGTAGAAGGGAAAAGAAAGAATGAACTCCCTCTGACCTTCTGGTGCCCAGTGATTCCAGACACTAGAAACAAAACCAGGAATGTATCCTGGAGCCTGGCTTTTGAGACCAGTATTCCTCCTACTTGCTGAGTGGGCATGGGGAAGAGTTAAGGAGACAACTTTACCTGGCATGGATGCCCATGCTATGGGTCAGGAAAAGGCTACTTCTTTGGGCTAAAGTTGCAATGGGTAAAAGCAAAAGGAACTGGGCTTAATTTCCATCTATTACTCACAGAGACCTCATGGGGTAGGGTGGCTTACCAAAGACAGAATTCAGATCCCCTGGATACCTGAGACAAATGCTATGTATACAGCGCCCCTTTAGATGGGAGGAAAATGGGACACAGGACTAGAGAACCTCTAAGGTCCTTTCTCACTCTGATTGTTTGATAGCTGAAAGGTAGGTAGAGATAAGGAAACCGCCTTTAGAGGCAGGTACACTGAAGGAAGAGGCATATTCACAGAAAAATTGAACACAAAGGGGAAAGAAAATCTACAAAAATCAGAAACTCAGAAATAGAGCAGCTTATGACCATGGTGTATAGAATCTTATATTTTAAAGTAAATCCTGTGGGTCCACACATCAGGAAAATGAAGAGCCATGTTCAGAAAAACTTGCTTAAGGATGGAGGAGATTGGATAATGTACGTTAGTTTGTCATCAACTTTGAGCAAATCTGCATTTGAACTTTTTGGCATTCCAAGTTAATTTCAGTTAAGGAAGGTAAAGGAATTTCATCCTTTAGAAGCATAGTTTTCATGGATAGTACTTGGCAAAAGAGGTTCAAAATGAGATTTATGGTATAATTGCTCCTAAGTAGCAACCAACAGCTCACCAACAGTGGACCTGAAATAATTATTTTCACCCAGGGACCCCATGTTTCTTGGTAACTATTGCCAGTAGCAGGGTGCTTCTGTGAAACAAAAGAGCCAGGCAAAATAGATTTTTAAGGAAGAAGGAAGGTGATAAGGAGGAGGAAAAGAATTGTATGTTTACCTTAGGCAGGCAAAGTTTATTTGGAGTTGCAGTTCCTGTTTTTATTTTTTTTCTGTTTTAGTTTTTATTTATTTATTTATTTAGAGACGGAGTCTCACTCTGTCACCCAGGCTGGAGTGCAGTGGCCTGCCTCAGCCTCCTGAGTAGCTGGGATTACAGGTGCACACCACCATGCCTGTCTACTTTTTTTTTTTTCTTTTGTATTTTTAGTAGAGACAGGGTTTCACCGCGTTGGTCAGGCTGGTCTTGAACTTCTGACCTTGTGATCTGCCCGCCTCAGCCTCCCAAAGTGCTGGAATTACAGGCGTGGGTCACCACACCCGGCCTTTTCCTTGGTTCTAATGGGGTACTAGGAGATCAGTGCCCCACACCCCTCTTCTCCAGCCCGCCCTGCTCCACTGACTTCACTGCACAGAACCTCCCACTACGATTCTTCCTTGTAGCGTACTTACTCCAGCTTGGAACCAAGAGGCAGCCCCATCAGTTTAACTATTTCTTACACCAGAGACAAGAGTTGTATTTTTAAGGATTATCGTTAGTAAATTAGAGCCAAAAAAGAAATTGAAAGAAAATGTGATTAGTTTGGAGCAAATAGTTGTTAGAAGCAATCTGTTACTTAATTGTTCACAGTCCTCACTTATTATTCCTCCTCATTAGCCTGTCTGCAGAGCTAGAACCTCAGGGTATCTTTGGGAATTTCCCTGTTTCTGCTTTTATTATCTCCTCCCTTTCCCCAGGGTTGGTGCTGGAATTAGTTAAGACTTTTGGGGCTCTTGGGATGGGGCTGTTGGAGGGGTCAATGTAGTTCTCTCTGTCAAGCAAGGTTTTCAAAAAAACTCCTTGATTAGCGGGAACCTGAGGTTCATTACACACAGAGTCACACTCATTTGGAGAAGCAGCAGCTGTTAGAGTGTCACAGGCTAGGAGCCTTTGATCGTCCAGGCTGCTCACATGGGCAGAGGATCTTCTGGAAGCTGACAGTTGGGTTCTCTTGCATAAATATATCTTTTTAGCAATGCCTTTTGAGATTCTTTAATGGGGGAATTGATGATAGAACAAAAAGATTAATATAAAATGATTCTAGAATGATGCCCACATGAAATTTACTGTAACGAATTAAGCAGGATTATGCAAATTAAGAGAGATGTATTAACTTTAGTTTTCATTTATAATGATAATGTATGATTATAATAAAGCACTTTTATATATACAGAAAAATATATAAAATTTATCTGCAAATCTATCATGTTTAGATAATCACTGTTAAGATCATATATATAGATTGTAATGTATATTTTATACGTAATCTTCTGTTTTGCTCTTTTTCATTCAACACTTTAGCAATAGCATTTTCTCATGTCATCAAAACCATTAGAAAATATGACTTTGATTTCTAAAACCATATGGAAACTACCATATGGAAAATATCATAATTTAAAAAATAATTATCTTAGTCTTGAACATCTGGAATGTTTGCAAATTTATTATAAATAAGGATGAATTTTTTACACATTCTTCTTTCAAATCTATGATTATAACTTTAACAAGGGGTGAACTTGTATAATCAATGGTTATAAGTTGAAACAAGTTTTTAGAAATATTGTTCTAAATTTATTTTCAGTGAGGTTTTCCCAATTTGCTAAATTGCTTTTTAGCAAGATTTGACCCATTTGTATTCCCAACCTCACTCACCTAAGAGGGCCAGCCTCTCTACACTTGAATATTATTATTGCATTCACAAATACAATAACTCTGCTGGCAAAAAAAAAACAAAACAAAAACAAAAAAACAAACAAACAAAAAAATACCCATCATGCTTTAACCTGCATTTCCTTGATCCACATAAAGATTGAACATTTATTTTAAATGACCTAGTTGTATTTCTTTTCTTTTCTCTCTTTTCTTTTTTCTTTTTTCTTTTGAGATGGATTATCACTCTGTTGCCCAGGTTGGAGTACAGTGGTGCGATCTTGGCTCACTGCAACCTCCACCTCCTGGGTTCAAATGATTCTTCTGCCTCAGCCTCCTGAGTAGCTGGGATTACAGGTACAAGCCACCACATCTGGCAAATTTTTCTATTTTTAGTAGAGATGGGATTTCACCATATTGGCCAGGCTGGTCTCGAACTCCTGACCTCCTGATCCACTGCCTATGTTGGAAAAATTTCCAACACAGAGAAAAGCTGAAAGAAAATATAATGATCAACTATATATCCATTGCCTAGATTCAATAATTGCCAACATTTTGCTTCATTTGCTTTATCTATTTCCCTGAATTTTCAAGTTTCCTTCATTACAGCTCTCCCTTAGCCTGGGCTCAGAGCCACCAGATGTCAAAGCTGTTTGCAATGTTGTCCTACGCGGGCATGACTGTCTTCTTCTGGGGATCCCTGGTTGAATATTGTATTTGTTCAACTCAGGTTAGGCTCCAGAGTGGCCTCTGCTGCTTTCAGGTGTTTATTTTCCAACTTTATGTCAACCGAAACCTTTAGTAGTCTCTGTATTGTAGCCATGCTGTAGATATTGACTCTGCATGATTATTTGTTCTCAAAGTTGGCGGCTTCTTCTTCTTCTTCTTCTTCTTCTTCTTCTTCTTCTTCTTCTTCTTCTTCTTCTTCTTCTTCTTCTTCTTCTTCTTCTTCAAAATGTGAGAAAATATATTTAAGCAGCCACTAGTCAGGTACAGCAGTGTGTGCATGTAGTTTCAGTTATTTGTGCTGGGACTGCATGTGAACACCTCTGTATGCAGTGAGGCAGCAGGGCCACTTGAGCCGTAGAGTCTAGAGGCTGTAGTGCATTATGATCATGCCTGTGGTAACCATAACCTGGGCAATTTAGTGAGATCCCATCTCTTAAAAAGAATATTAAGCTGCCACCGTTATTCTATGGGAAACCTGGAAATGTCTGTCTTTCTGCTGATTTGTAAATGTCCTTTATACATAAAGAGGATTAGCCAGACATCACAAAGAGTACTCTTTCTGCTTATCTTTCTCTTTCTTTTTCGGGTTTTTTTTTTTTTTTTTTTTTTTTCCTGAGACAAAGTCTGACTCTGTCGCCCAGGCTGGAGTACAGTGGTATAATATTGGTTCATTGCAACCTCCACTTCTCAGGCTCAAGCCATCCTCCCACCTTAGCCTCTGAAGTAGCTAGGACTACAGGTGCACCACTACCATGCCCGCTCATGTTTGTATTTTTTTGCAGAGATAGAGGTCTCACCATGTTGCCCAGGCTGGTCTCTACCTCCTGGGTTCAAGTGATCCATCCACATCGGCCTCCCTAAGCGCTGAAATTACAGATGTAAGCCACCGCCACCGGTTACTCTGTTTATCGTTTCCTTGTAAAATTGTGTTAATAATTTAACGCATCAGACTTTTAAAATTATAATTTGTCAAATTACTATCAGATGTCAAATTAATGGGTACTTTTTAGTGAATTTTTAAATCTTTTACATGTGTGAGAAAGCATTTCCTGCTCAGAGATTAGGTCACTATTTGGCCATATTTTCTGCTGATTTTTTCTCTCTCTTTCATTTATAATCTTTTAAAGTATCTGAAGTATGAGTGGTCTATAGAATACAGCAAGAATCTTCAGAGGATTTTTCTCCCAAGTAGTTATTTTTCCACACATTTGTCACATAAAAAATTGCTTCTTCAGTGATTTATGATCTTTCTTTACTATATGATTAAGTTCTTATTAATGTTTACTAGGGTCTATTTCAGAGATATGCACAGTGTTGTAAGGTTATTTATTATGACATTATTTATACTAGTGTAAATTGGAAAAAAAAAAAAAAAAACTTAGATTTTAACTTACCAATTATGTTACCACCGCCCAATGTAATACTATGTTGCAAAAATAAAGTTACAGAAGTGTATGTATTGATACATAAGGTTGTTTAATTTGTATTGTTAGGGACAAATGCAGTTTTAATATGTCTATGTACGTATGCCTATATGTATAATCCTATGTTTTTAAACATTTATTTCTAGCCAGCTGTGGTGGCTCACACTTGTAATCCCAGCACTTTAGGAGGCCGCGGTGGGCAGATCACCTGAGGTCAGGAGTTCGAGATCAGCCTGACAAACATGGAGAAACCCCATGTCTACTAAAAATACAAAAAATTAGCCGGACATGGTGGTGAACGCCTGTAATCCAGCTACTCGGGAGGCTGAGGCAGAAGAATCAGTTGAACCCAGGAGGCAGAGGTTGCGGTGAGCCAAGATTGTGCCATTGCACTCCAGCCTGGGCAACAAGAGTGAAACTCTGTCTCAAAAAAAAAAAAAAAAAAACCAAAATTATTTCTGAATATTTACATACAGACATACAGAGGCAAAAATCTGGAAGAATACTTTCAAGCTGAAACTGTTATCATCTTTGAGAGCTGGAGTTCTGGTTAGATTATTATTATTCTTATCTATATTCCTTGATTTTTCTACAATAAATATGTAATACTTGGAAAGCAATGTTATTTTGTTTCTGTGAAGTAATCATAACCAGATTAACATTTTGCTAAATTTCATTCCTGTGTATAGGATTAGATTCTGCTTTGAGAATGTTTATAATCATACTTAATTAACCTCTGGATCTGAGGAAAAGGCTTAATTTAAGGCCTATTTTTGTTCAACCATAGAATTATTATGATAATGAGAAATAATAATTCATAATGAAATTGTCTATTTTAAAGCCTCAGCCAGGCGCGGTGGCATATACCTGTAGTCTCAGCACTTTGGGAAGCCTAGGCAGGAGGATCACTTGAGGCCAGGAGTTTGAGACCAGCCTGTGCAACACAGCAAGACCCATCTCTACAAAAAAATCCCACAAAAAATTAGCCAGGCATGGTGGTGCTGGCCTATAGACCCAGCTACTTGGAGTGGGAGCTGAGGTGGGATACACTGAGCTATGATGCACTCCAACTGGGGCAACAGAGCAAGACTCCATCTCAAGAAAAAAAAAAAAAGCATTATCACTAGGCCAGGGTGAATGAATGTATCCTCACCAATTTTGAGTGGAATAGACACAGTCAATTCAATTGGTTCTGGGGCTTTAGAGTGATTTATCTTCTCAGACTTTCCTAGTACATTGGGAGTGGTTCTCTTGATCACCTCTCAGGATAGGTGCCAGCGTCTACCATTCCAGCAAGGTCTTTGTGTTGGGTTTTCATTTAAAAAATTATTATTATTTTTGTCTGTGAAGATATGTCTCAAAGAACAGTTTTTTCAAGGTAAGCCCTCACATATCTAATAATATCATTCTGTTGTCTTCACATATGGAAAGAAACTTAGCTATGCACAAAATTCTTGAGACACAACCTTTTCCCTTCAGAATCCTGCAGCTGTTGCAGCCCTGTCTTCTAGTGGAATTGGCTCCCTTTTTAGATAGCCTATAATTTCTTTCTGGCAGCTCTTAAGAAAAAGAGTTTTATTTTTTTTAAACAAATCCATCTTATTCAAATATTCTGTGAGTATATATTTAGGTGTGCATCTATGTTCCTCAATTCTGTCTGGTATAAGTATAATATTTTCTGTCTGCATAAAACGAATTAGACTTTTTTGGTTCATTTATTTTTCTTGATATATTCTCTGCAATTACATGTTTGTTGCTTCTTTACAATGTCCTGGTTTCTTCCTTAATACCAACTATAATTATACATTGAGTCTATGCTTTTTGTTGGTTGCTGTTGCTTTTGTTTCTTTTGTCCTCCCTTTTTTTTTTTTTTGTCTTACCATTTCATTTGCTTTGTCCTGTCTCTGAATTCTGGGAGAACAGTTCAAATTGTCTTGTGTATTAATGATTACATTGACCTTAGCATCATTTATATTCTATCAGTGCTGATGATGTATTTATGGCTTCCTGTTACATATTTATTTTTCTGGGATTAATGTCTTACAGGATCCAGCTTGGCTTTTTTCAATGTATTTCACTGCTTTTTAACTTTGTTGTCTTTCTTTAGATGTTCTGTTCTTTCACAGAAGTCAAGGTTTTCTGATGCTATTCAGGAAGGTTTTTTTTTGTTGTTGTTCCATTCTAGTTCCAGTAAAAAATCGTGTAAATGATTAGAACACATGGACACACAGAGGGAAATAACACACACTGGGGTCTTTTGGAGGGTGGAGGGTGGGAGGAGGGAGAGGATCAGGAAAAACAACTCGTGGATGCGAGGCTTAATACCGGAGTGATGAAATAATCCATACAACCAACTCCCACGACACAAGTTTACCTATGTCACAAATCTGCACTTGTACCCCTGAACTTCAAACAAAAGTTCAAATAAAAGGAATCACATTCAGAGACTTTCTCTGGAGTGTTTAGCATGAATGAATTCTGCTTTTCCTTTTACTGCTCTGCTTTTATTTTTGTTTTGTTGTTTCTCCATAGGGGACATTATTTATCTCATGGTAGAGCTTACTGCAGAGAGGGTAATTGTTCTCAGCCCCAACATCTGTTCACTGAGGTGCTGATTTCATGCTCTCCCGAGATCTACAGCTGGATGGAAGCTTGATGGCCATGTTTCTAATCTAATTCCCGATATCCAACTGATCCTCATATTTTGTGATATTTTTAAATTGAATTGAAAAGTGTCTCTGGACTGCAGGTTACAGAGTTAGGCCATATGCTGTCGAAGTTTGTTATTTGGCTAACACAGTATTTTTGATCTGTTTCATATTATTCTTAAAGATTTAGTATTTTTATTTTAATTAGTTTAAATACATGAAAGGCAAAGATATGAAAGGCACAGTTATTTGAATTTTTATGTTTCTATACACGTTTGACCACTACTCAGGTGAAGATATAGGCTTCGTGCCTCTTCCCAATCAATAACTCTCTTTCTAGCAGTAACCACTGTTCTGACTTCTTTCTACAATCGGTTTGCCTGTTCTTGAGCTTTTCTAAAGTGGACTCACATAGGATGTACTCCGTTGTGTTTGACACTTAGAATTCACCATTATCTTAGGGATATTCAGTTATTTTCGCACATTTAGTAGTGGTCTGTTCTTTTTCATTGCTGTATAATATTGCATTGTTAGGAAATGTCACAATGTTTCTCTTATCTTCTGTTGGTGGCATCGGGGGGGTTTCCACTTTGGTGCTCTGATGAATAAAGGTGTTATGAACATCCTTGTATGTTTTTCATGTTGGATATTATCATTCACTTCTCTTTAGTATATACCTGGGAGCACAAATGATGCATTGGGAATGTGTGCACAGTAATTTTGTTGCCATTTTTAATTAAACTTTTAATTCTGAGATAATTGTAGATTCACATGCAGTTGTAAGACATAATACAGACAAATCGCAGGTAATGTTAATCCAGTTTCCACCGATGGGTACATATTGCGAAAGTGCAGCACAACATTACAACCCAGATTTTGACACTGATGCAGTCAAGATACAGAACTCTCTAACACGGAAAAGCTTCCTCGTGTTGTCCTTTTGTAGTCACACCTACTTTCCCCTCCTTCTCCCTCCTTAAACCTGGGCAACCAGTACTCTGTTCCCCATTTCAATAATTCTGTCATTTCAAGAGTGTTACATAAATGTATATGCAACTTCTCGTGGTTGGTCCTTTTTACTCAGCATAATTCTCTAGAGATTCTTCCAGGTAATTGTACTTGTTGATAATTTGTTGCTTTTTATTGCTGAGTTGTGTTTCTTGGTAAGGAGGCACCACAGTTTGGTAAACATTTGCCTACCGAAGGAAATCTGAGTTGCTTATGGTTTTTGGCTCTTAAGAATAAAGCTGTTGGTCTGGTGCAGTGTCTCACACCTGTAATCCAGCACTTTAGGAGGTCGAGGCAGGCGGATCACGAGGTCAGGAGATCGAGACCATCCTGGCTAATATAGTGAAACCCCGTCTCTACTAAAAACACACACACACAAAAATTAGCCAGGCGTGGTGGCGGGCGCCTATAGTCCCAGCTACTCGGGAGGCTGAGGCAAGAGAATGGCATGAATCCAGGAGGCACAGCTTCCAGTGAGCTGAGACAGCCCCACTGCACTCCAGTCTGTGCAACAGAGCGAAACTCTGTCTCAAAAACAAACAAACAAAAAAGAATAAAGCTGTTATGAATATTTGTGTACAGATTTTTGTAAGAATGCACGTTTTTATTTTTGGAGAATAAATGACCCAGAATGCAATTGCTGGGTTGTATGGTTTCATATTTAGTTTATTAAGAAACTGCAAAACTATTTTCAGGAGTAGTTGTACCATCTGAAACTCTCATCAGCAATGTACAAGTGATCTAATTTCTCCTTGCCAGCATTTGCTGTTGTCATTATTTTTTATTTTAGCCAGTCTGATAAATGTTTAGTGCTATCTCCTTATAATGTTAGTGTGAATTACCCTAATGGCTAATGACACGGAACATCTTTTCTTGTGCTTATTGTCATTTGCATATCCTCTTCAGTGAAATGTCCCTTCGGGTCTTCTGCTCCTTTTCTGTTTTTTAACTGTTGAGTTTTTTAGAATTCTAGATACTTGTCCTTTAACATATATACGGTTCGCAAATATTTCCTTCCACCCTGTAGGTTGTCTTTTTATCTACTTAACAGGGCCTTTTACTGAGCAAAAGATTTTAATGTTGATGAAATCCAGTTTATCACTTTCACCTCTTATGGGTCGTACTTTGGTGTCAAATCTAAAAACTCTGCCTAGCACTAAATCCTGAAAAGGTTATCCTGTTTTTAAATAAAATTTTATGGTTTTACATTTTACATTTAAATCTATGATCCATTTGAGTTAATTTTTTGTACAAGGTGTGAAGTGTAGGTCAAAATTCAATTTTTTCACTTATGGCTGTCCAGTTGCTCCAGCATTATTTGTTTAAAAAGTTATCCTTATAAGGAGTAAGGAAAGGATCCAGTTTCAGCTTTCTACTTATGGCTAGCCAGTTTTCCCAGCACCATTTATTAAATAGGGAATCCTTTCCCCATTTCTTGTTTCTCTCAGGTTTGTCAAAGATCAGATGGCTGTAGATGTGTGGTATTATTTCTGAGGACTCTGTTCTGTTCCATTGGTCTATATCTCTGTTTTGGTACCAGTACCATGCTGTTTTGGTTACTGTAGCCTTGTAGTATAGTTTGAAGTCAGGTAGCGTGATGCCTCCAGCTTTGTTCTTTTGACTTAGGATTGTCTTGGAGATGCGGGCTCTTTTTTGGTTCCATATGAACTTTAAAGCAGTTTTTTCCAATTCTGTGAAGAAGCTCATTGGTAGCTTGATGGGGATGGCATTGAATCTATAAATTACCTTGGGCAGTATGGCCATTTTCACGATATTGATTCTTCCTATCCATGAGCATGGTATGTTCTTCCATTTGTTTGTGTCCTCTTTGATTTCACTGAGCAGTAGTTTGTAGTTCTTCTTGAAGAGGTCCTTTACATCCCTTGTAAGTTGGATTCCTAGGTATTTTATTCTCTTTGAAGCAATTGTGAATGGAAGTTCATTCCTGATTTGGCTCTCTGTTTGACTGTCACTGGTGTATAAGAATGCTTGTGATTTTTGCACATTAAGTTTGTATCCTGAGACTTTGCTGAAGTTGCTGATCAGCTTAAGGAGATTTTGGGCTGAGACAATGGGGTTTTCTAAATATACAATCATGTCGTCTGCAAACAGGGACAATTTGACTTCTTCTTTTCCTAACTGAATCCCCTTGATTTCTTTCTCTTGCCTGATTGCCCTAGCCAGAACTTCCAACACTATGTTGAATAGGAGTGGTGAGAGAGGGCATCCCTGTCTTGTGCCAGTTTTCAAAGGGAATTTTTCCAGTTTTTGCCCATTCAGTATGATATCGGCTGTGGGTTTGTCATAAATAGCTCTTATTATTTTGAGGTACGTTCCATCAATACCGAATTTATTGAGCGTTTTTAGCATGAAGGGCTGTTGAATTTTGTCAAAAGCCTTTTCTGCATCTATTGAGATAATGATGTGGTTCTTGTCTTTCCTTACTCCTTATACGAAAATTAATTCAAGATGGATTAGAGACTTAAATGTTAGATCTAATACCATAAAAATCCTAGAGGAAAACCTAGGTAGTACCATTCAGGACATAGGCATGGGCAAAGACTTCATGTCTAAAACACCAAAAGCAATGGCAGCAAAAGCCAAAATTGACAAATGGGATCTCATCAAACTAAAGAGCTTCTGCACAGCAAAAGAAACTACCATCAGAGTGAGCAGGCAACCTACAGAATGGGAGAAAATTTTTGCAATCTACTCATCTGACAAAGGGCTAATATCCAGAACCTACAAAGAACCCAAACAAATTTACAAGAAAAAAACAAACAACCCCATCCAAAAGTGGGCAAAGGATATGAACAGACATTTCTCAAAAGAAGACATTCATACAGCCAACAGACACATGAAAAAATGCTCATCATCACTGGCCATCAGAGAAATGCAAATCAAAACCACAATGAGATACCATCTCACACCAGTTAGAATGGCGATCATTAAAAAGTCAGGAAACAACAGGTGCTGGAGAGGATGTGGAGAAATAGGAACACTTTTACACTGTTGGTGGGAGTGTAAACTAGTTCAACCATTATGGAAAACAGTATGGCGATTCCTCAAGGATCTAGAACTAGATGTACCATATGACCCAGCCATCCCATTACTGGGTATATACCCAAAGGATTATAAATTATGCTGCTATAAGGACACATGCACACGTATGTTTATTGCAGCACTATTCACAATAGCAAAGACTTGGAATCAACCCAAATGTCCATCAGTGACAGATTGGATTAAGAAAATGTGGCACATATACACCATGGAATACTATGCAGCCATAAAAAAGGATGAGTTTGTGTCCTTTGTAGGGACATGGATGCAGCTGGAAACCATCATTCTTAGCAAACTATCACAAGAACAGAAAACCAAACACCGCATGTTCTCACTCGTAGGTGGGAACTGAACAATGAGATCACTTGGACTCGGGAAGGGGAACATCACACACCGGGGCCTATCATGGGGAGGGGGGAGGGGGGAGGGATTGCATTGGGAGTTATACCTGATGTAAATGACGAGTTGATGGGTGCAGCACACCAACATGGCACAAGTATACATATGTAGCAAACCTGCACGTTGTGCACATGTACCCTACAACTTGAAGTTTAATAATAATAAATAAATTTTAAAAAAAAATAAATAAAAAAAATAAAAAGTTATCCTTCCTCCATTGAATTGCTTTTGCACCTTTGTAAAAAATCAGTTGGAAATATTTGTGTGGATCTATTTCTGGGTTCTGTGTTGTGCTCCATTGGCCTATGTGTCTATCCCTTTGCCCACAGCATACAGTGTTGTTTACTGTAGTTACTGCAGTTATATTAATACAATAAACCTTGAAATGGGATAATTTCTCCTACTTTTTTCTCCTTTTTCAAAAATTATTTTAGCTATACAAGTTCCTTTGCATTTTCACATAAATTTTAAAATAATCGTGTCTATATTTAAATAAAATTTTGTTGAGATTTGCATAAGAAATATGTATATCATTTTTGGGGCAATTGACATCTTCACACCATTGAATCTTCCAATTCACGGGCATTTTCATCTCCTCATTTATTTACATATATTTATATTTATTTCACCAACATTTGGTGGTTTTTAGAGTATAAGCCTTGCACATATGTTATTAAATTTACATCTAAGTTGCCTGGGTGCGATGGCTCAAGCCTGTAATCCCAGCACTTTAGGAGGCCAAGATGGCTAGATCACTAAAGGTCGGGAGTTCGTGACCAGCTGGCCAACATGGTGAAACCCCGTCTGTACTAAAAATACAAAAATTAGCTGGGCATGGTGGTGGGCACCTGTAATCTCAGCTACTTGGGAAGCCGAGGCAGGAGAATCTCTTGAACCAGGGAGGCAGAGGTTGCAGTGAGCCGAGATTGCACCACTGCGCTCCAGTCTGGATAACAGAGTGAGACTCCATCTCAAAACAGAAACAAAAACAAAACAAACAAAATGTACACTTAAGTATTTTATTTTTCTAAGCCAATACTATCTTAATTGGTGTTGTATGTTGAATTTCAATGCCCAACATTTGGCAATTTGGATTTGTTCACTGATAAATCTTTTTTAATATTGTTATCTTGTCTCTGTTTAAACAAATCTTTCAAATTTTCAAATTCTTTTTTGTTATGTTTTCATTTTTATACAATTTAGGTTACAAAAGTTGCCAAAATATTACAAATAATTCCTATATACCCTTCACCCTGCTTGCCTAAATAATAACAAATTTTTCATAATCACAGTACAGTTATCAAAACCAGGAAGTTAGCTTTGATATGCTACTGTTCATTAATCTACAGACTTTAATCAACATTTTCCAACTGTAAAAATTTAGTATTGTCCCACTACTGCTTTTTTCAGGATCCAATCTCGAATCCCACATTTCATTTACTTTTCATTTCTTCCCTAGTCTGGAAGAGTTCCTCAGTGTTTCTTTCCTTTCATGGACTTGGCAATATTAAAGGGTATTGGCCATTTAGTTTCACCTCTTGTAAATTTATATGTAAACGCACATATAACACACACATATACACTTTAACTGAAATATAGACACACGTATAGCTAAATATAGCACTCACAATCAATAATAAAGTAACTGTCCTTTGTTTTTTCTTTTATGGAAAATATAGGCTCTGTGTTCAACCTCAAGAATCTCTGCTTTTTAAACTTTAGAAGAAAATTTAAAATGTCTGTCATCGATCTCCTTTCTTTCTTCTTTCTCTCTGCATCCTTCCTTCTTTCCTTTTTTCTTTTTGTGTTTTCCTTTTCCTTCCTTCATTTTACAATATAAATCATTGCTTTAAAAATATAAAAGATTAATCAATTTTATTAGGACAATTCTACTCATCCATACATATTTAAGTGGATATATTGTCTACTCTCCTTCTTCTTTCACGTATAATTCCTTCATTTTTTATTTCTTTCATTTATTTTATTTACTCTGTTACACTGTTTGTTCTAGAAATGTTCCTGTGTTTTATTCTTTTAACTTTTGAAATGGAAACTTCCAACCGTACAGAAAAGTAGAGAGGATGGTATGATGAACTGCCAGATACTCATCATCCAATATCATCAATTATCACTATATTTTTCTGAATCATTTTAAAGCAAATCTCTACATATTATTGTACCCAGAATTACTTCCGTATGTGTTGATCATAGAGATTCTTTTTACCATAATTACCATATCGTACCTAATAAAAGAAGCAATACTTCTTTTATATCACTTAATATTTAAACTCCATATAGTCCATATTTAAATTCTCCAATTCTCTCAAAATATCTCTTTTACAATTGGTTTGTTTGAATCAGCATACATACAAATTTGACACAATGCATTTGGTTATAATTCTAATTCTTTCTCTCTTTTTTCTTTTAATGATGCCCTTGTTTCCCTTTGTGAAGCCGTTGATATTCTGCAGAAACAAAGTTATTCGTAGCATGGAAAATTCTACATTCCATAATTGGTTCATTGTATGATCACAGTATCGTTAACTCATTCCTCTATCTCTGTTTATATAATAAATTACCACAAACTCAGCAGCTCAAAACAACACATATTTATTACCTCACTGTTTCCGTGGATTGGAAGTCCAGGCAGGACCTAGAGAGATCAACTTAGGGTTTCACAAAGCTGCCATTGAAGTGTTGGCCAGGTCTGGGTTCTTACCTGAGGCTCAGCTAGGGAAGCAACCGCTTCTCCATTCGTATGGTTGTTGATATCGTTCAATCTCTTGCAGCTGGAGGATGCTAGCAGTTTGCTCTGTTGAGAAGTGTAAGAATGAGAGATTTTGGTTGCAGGCAATAGAGGCCAACTCTCAATAATTTAAGCAAAAGAGCAATTTATTGGTGGGATTTCGATGGTTAATAGGACTGACAGAAATCCTGGAATGAAGATCAGGTCAGAAACAAGGTAGAAACCAGGGCTACTCTCTAGCTCTGTGCACCAGGAATTGGTAACAGTCACATCACGGTGCTGATGCTGGAAGGAAGGAACTCCAGCTATGCCTTTTCGTCTCAGATTGCTCTGCTCATGCTCCAAAGCCCCCACATCAGAGCCTTAGCCTGGCTTGGAAAAGTCAGGCAGCGCGAGTGATTCGCATCCTCACCAACCTGGCACACCACAGCGAAAAGAAGGTTTCCTAAAAGGAAAAAGGAGTGCAATTACTGAAATGAAAATGAGGGGAAACAGAGTTGCAAAAAAACAGCAAAAGTCCGCTACAAACTTTTAACTGGCTATCTTAACTGTAATTGGAAGGAGCCATGCTCTGTGGCCTTGCTGAGTTGTCAGGGGGAAGTGCAGAGAACCAGTGCTTCCCTCTGGCATCCTTTGCTCCTATCTGTCTCTGCTAGCAAGTACCATTTTTTAACAGCTTGGATTGCTTTATGTGCAACCAATGCTACCAGTCAACATCTTGCACTCTGTTTCCTCTGAGTGCACTTCCTAGTGTACTTTCTGTATTTGGGGTTGTTACATAGTCAAGATGGACTCTGTTTTTTTTTTACTAATTTTTAAAGATTATCATATAACCATTATGTATATGTATGAAATACAATGTAATGTTTTGATCTATGTATACACTATAGGAAATATTCAATCAAGCTAATTAATATATTCATCCACCCCACCAGCTTATGTTTTTGGTGGTGAAGATGTTAAACGGTTATGATATATCTTTACATACCCATGTTTGTCATGTATGATCTACTGTCTGTGATGGCCAATGAGATCCTCAGATCTTTGATGAGATGTCCAGAAATGGACACGGGTGCTCACAACTCCCCTTTTCCTCCTTCAGGACAAATGTCATCTCCTCGGAAAGTCCTCCTGTGCCACAGTATCTAAGTAGATCACTGTAACTACCACCCCACAATGCTTAGTTTCTTTGTAACCTTTATCACAAACTGACAGCATTTTGTTTATTTATGTAAATGCTTATTTTCTGGCTCCCTCCATGAAGCCACATGCTCCTTTTTCTTACCTTCTATCCCTGGCATTTAGCAAAGGGCCCTGCACATTGGAGATGATCCTGTGACTTGAATGAATGAATGAATGAATGAGTGAGTGAATGAGGTAGGAAGCATAACTCTTGAGTTGCTGCTATAAAATGCAGGATTGAAAACATTTGCATGTACTTGCTGAGGTCATGCTGCCCTTCTATGTTTTATAAACTGCTGTCCATCCATTTATACGTCCTGGTTTTTCTTTCTAAATGCTGCAATAATTTGAGTTGTTCACTAAATAATCATAGTCAATAAAATAATTTTGACAGATTTTCTAACTGCACTCTGCACTGATTAAAATAAAAATAAAATGCTCTAACATCTTGGAAGGGTGAAATGTACAATATAGCATTCATTACTTAAAAGAAATAATGATTGTGACTTTAGTCCCACCAAATTACTGTCTGATATGGTTTGGCTGTGTCCCCACCCAAATCTTGTCTTGAATTGTAGCTCCCATAATTCCCATGTGTTATGGGAGGGACCTGGTGGGAGAAAATTGAATCATGGGGGCAGTTTCCCCTATACTGTTCTCGTGGTGGTGAGTAAGTCTCACGAGAATTGATAATGTTTATAAGGGGTTTCCCTTTCACTTGGCTCTCATTCTCTTTTGCCTGCTGCCATACAAGATGTATCTTTGTTCTTCCCTTGCCTTCTGCTATGATTGTGAGGCCTCACCAGCCACGTGGAACTGTGAGTCCATTAAAATTCTTTTTCTTTGTAAATTACCCAGTCTCGGTTATGTCTTTATCAGCAGTGTGGAAACAGACTAATACACCATCTCAGCATACTTCCCTAGATAAGGTGAAAATTGCTCACTGAAATTTAAATGGTAGTGCTCAACCTTTCAGGAGACAATGTAATGCATGTGGCTGATTCCCAACTACCCATTTTACTGGCATCCCCTACATTCAACATACAGAGAGCTGGGATGACAATGGAGCAACACAAAACTGTTTATGTGACAGGTAACTTCAGTTATGGTTATATACTCTCATGTTAAGGAATCCAAAGATGTGAAAATACAAAATTGTAGAATAAATCATAAATTCATTTTACAAAGGATAACCTCTATTGAAAACGGATTGCCACAAGAACTTCCACCTTCTCAACAACATACTACCTAAAATACATTTAGGTAATATGTTACTAACTTGCTAGAGAGGAAACTTACAAATGAGAAGGAAAAATGCATCCACTAAATTTTTAAGAAACAATGAGACCAGGTGTGGTGGCTCATGCCTGTAATCTCAGCACTTTGGGAGGCCGAGGCGGGTGAATCACCTGAGGTAGGGGGTTCAAGACCAGCCTGACCAACATGAAGAAACCCCATCTCTACTAAAAATACAAAACAGCGAGGCGTGGTGGCACATGCCTCTAATCCCAGCTACTAGGGAGGCTGAGGCAGGAGAACTGCTTGAACCTGGTAGGTAGAGGTTGTGAGCCGAGATTATGCCATTGCATTCCAGCCTGGGTGACAAGAGTGAAACTCTGTCTCAAAAAAAAAAAAAAGAAAGAAAGAAAGAAAGAAAGAAACAATGAATGTCACAAGTTAGAGGCTATTCATTCTAGTCAAGTAACATTATCTGAATATGAACTAGGTGCCAGGCACTATTAGAGTAAAAAATCAGATGTGAGATCAGTCATGGGCTGTATATATCAGAGGCACTTAGGAGAAATCTATGAGATGAATTTAGTAATATCATGTGCGAAAGTATGTAATAAGTTAGTAGTAAAGTTTGTTTTGTTTTGTTGGGGCATGTCACATAGAGTCCATCTAAATCTCAACTCAGAATTGCTACAGAAGACTAAAAGAGGCTCCTTCAACAGAAATGGGTTGAACACTAACAGATATCCCATTTTGTTGCAACAAAGTTTGGATTTATGGATGTTTCAAACTCATGTGGCTTACATTCTTCTTTTTCCCCTAGCACATGATAAAAATTTAGCAGGTCCATCTATTACTGAGCCCAGATATGTAAGTTGATGGCATTTTGTGATATGCTTTATGTGCATATATGATATGTGCATAGAGGCTCTAGGAGAGGATGTAAGTTGAACTAAGCTGTATTGTGGGTGTGAGTGCAAGTGTGCACATGGATGCACACACTTGCTAAATATCTTAGGATATTCACGTTCATCTGGAGATGATTCAAGATCTCCAGCATAAGTACCAGATGTCATCGGGTTCTCAGTACAACAAGAAGCAGAATAAATTGTTGAATGAGGTTGTTCAGTTAAGAAATTTTTTGTTTTACTTTGGTCTGTTTCATTTTACTTTGTTTTTCATTCCTCTTGAGCCTCTTTTGATAAAGGCTCCCACTGCTTAGTGTGGATTGTGAGTTCTCATGGCAATAAGAGATACCTTGATAAGGAAGGGATTAGAAAAGATGTTTCAAATTAGAGACAAGTTTAATCAGTATACATCTTTTAAGTATTTACTCCTTACAATTAAGCTTGAAACATCCCACCACCTCTTTAGTGCTGCTGGGTTATAACTATGATAATTAAGATTGGAAAACCAGAGGATATCAAGGTTATTTTTGAATGGGGGTTTGGGGGAATGCTTCATGGGGGATTTTCCTGACAGAGACCTCTCATTGCATTACAGCTGAAATGTTATGTGCAATTTGATTCAAAAACTCATTTGGTGCTAGCATTGGAAGGAAAATTATAGGCAGAATAGTATAACCCCTATAATTTTTAATAATGAAACAGAGCTATAGGAGGAAATAATGGCTTATCCATGGTTATAAGTAGTTACCAGTGAAGTTCTGATATTCTCTGCTATCATGGACTTCACAGCTATGTGGAACTAAAGTGAAAACACTGGTCATGGAAGAAAGAATCTGGCATCACTGGTGGCTTCCTCATTTTGTGTGGAGGGATTTACCTAGGATAGTTCCAGTGCGGTTCATTTCTGCTGGTGGGTAGAGAAGCTTCTGAATATGTCTCAAGAGCTACTAATGTCAGGAGCCTATTTTTACCAGACTTACTTCTTTAACAAACGTTGCTTTGAAATTATAACAGACATTTTTGCATTAATTTTCCTGTGTTCTTTTCATCAGAAAAAAATTATTGAATTGTAAATTTTAGAATAATTAAGATATACCCTGAGAAGGAAGATTTATGTTTTTGTCTGGCTGTTGAATTAATGCTTTCCATGAGAGAAAAGCTTTAAGTACTTACAATGCTTAGCAGGGCTATTCTATTCTTTCCTTCTTTTTGTTTTTTTAATTCATTAATTTACTTTATTTTTTAAATACACACCCTAGTTTGCTCACATGTGAAAAGCACTATGGTGGGTAAAGCATAATAATGATTAAATATTTATGTCAGAAAGTGCCTAGAAAGTTTTCAGCACATGATATTCAATAAATGCATGTTTACAACTCAAATTTTCCCTGACATATAACATTTGCTCATAGCACAATTTTTATTGCCTCCCTTTTATTCTGTTTTTCCCTGAAATTTACTCTTGAAATCTTCAAAATTATTTTATGGGTTCTTATATAAGATTTTATATATATATGTGTGTATATATATATGTGTGTGTGTGTGTGTATGTGTAGTCAGAATATATAATTATATAAATTATTAAAATGTTAATACAGTCTAATGTCTGCCAAACTATACAAGTTATTATTATTTCTACCTTAAATGAGAGACTGATCAATAATTGAATTCATCAACTTTTTTTCTTTTGTTTTTTTACAAAACTGTGGGATAGATAGAGATTTAAAGAAAAATAATCACCTTGAAAATGAGAAATTAGATAAGATTTGAAGGAGATTAAGTTTTCACGTGCCAATTCTATGCTGAAGTTTTTGGAAATCTGGATAAATGAATAAGTTCCTGGGAGAGTACAAATGACTACAATTGACTCAAGAAGGAGCAGGAAGCTTGCATCAATCAGTAAGCTACTGATACAATTTTAAAAGTTGCTCGTGGACTATTTCCAAAGACATGCTAGACTTAGACCATTTTGCAGGCAGACTTTCACATTGTTAAGGGATATATTATTTCCATGATATTTAACTGCCCAAAACACATGAAAATATAGCTTTATTTTGCATCTGTAGCGTAACTCCAATCCCCAAACCTGAGAAATGTAACCCAGGCAAAGATCCATCTTGCTTATGAATATATATGCCACATTTTGGAATAAAATACTAGCACATTAAATTCAGCTGTATGCAAAAAGGAAAAAAAAAATCAATGACTAATTCAGGGTTTGTTAAGTAATGCAAACATGATTAAACTTTAGAAAATCCATTATCCTAGTTATCGCATCAGTGGATCAAAGGTGAAAGTCTGAATTATAAATCAACTTACTAGATACCAAAAAGAAGACTGGGTAAAATTCATTCCAAAAATTTTAAAAAACTCTTAATAAAACAGGAATCTAAGAATATTGTCTTAACATATGAAAGAATGTCTCTTTTCAAGCCAAATAACGAAAAGCATACTCCCATCATTTCTCCTAAATCCAAGGTGAACAATAATAATCCAACTCAGTATGCCATTTCACAGAGTCTACATGAGGCCTCCTAACTACTTTCCAGAAAGAGCTATAAGCAGTTAATAGTTATAGACCAGAGGTGATACTGGAGATACTTTTTTTTTCCATCCTGCAAATGGTTTTGTATTCAGGGCAAGAACTAATAAACACAGATGTCATTATTAGTCTAGTCATTTAATGCTGTTCTACCAGCACTGTCCAATGCAATTAGACAAGAAAAAAAAAAAAGAGAGAGAGATAAATAATGCTAAAAATAAAGCAAACTTAAGCTTTGATTTGTTTTTGTATTTTTTTGCCAATAATTTAGTAATCTACCAGTATGACCTAAGGAAATAAACACAAAACAAGAAAATGAAATATTGTAGTTGATGATACAATTTGACTGATTTTAAAATATACACCCAATAAATTGATAGTTTGCTATATATAAGCAATAATTGCAATGACTTCTTAATACATCATATATATTAAGTGTAAATTGGAGTCCAGGCTTTTGGTAAAATCATGACCAGGATTCCCATGAAGAGCTGGGGAAAAGATATACTGTCCTAGTTTGAAGGGGATGAGCTTAATTAATATTAATTGTCCCTCAATTTAATAAATCATATTTTTCTACAATTTTGAAACATTTAATACATATGTGTGTGTATACACAGGTGTGCACACACACATACACATACACACCCCTACTTACTATCACAGTGCTATGTAGACCTGTATGACTCAAACTGAATCCTTAAGGTCAGGTGTAGACCTTTTTGGTTAACCCTTAATATTGTGAATGGCATACATTAGAGCCTAAATAAATGTTTCATTCTTTAATTAATGAAAAAAAGTTAATGTGAATGGGAAAATAAGTTATTCTGAAAAAAGTTATTGTGAATGGAAAAAAGTTATTTTTATCGCTTCCTGTAATATTTAGGCAGAGCTGTCAGCAAACATTTTGCAGGTAGTCCCACAAGTGTATATTGCTGTATCTACGTTTTGGGTGGTTTAGAAAGAGGCAGACTCCAGAGTAATAGAATAAATAACTAGGAACTTCAAGGTTTCCTCATACACATCTAGGATCCCACATGGATTCTTTTACTGTGTCTTGTGTTGAGAGGCATACTCTTAATAACCATTCACATGTCCTGTGTTAGTCAAAAGAAAGTTTAATAACTGTAAAAGCACTTTCATCTGCTATCTTCTCATTCCTGTCAGGCTTTATGAAGCAGTGTGGTTTGAAGAGGACATGCATCTTATATGAATGTTTTCTTTGGTTTTCTTTATTCCCTGTTAATTGAATTGGAATATCTATCATTTCAGAATTGTATCAGTTACACTCAGCGTAAAATGTGAACAGCTTAATAATAGGTTTATTAATCACAGATAAGAGCAGAGTCTAAGTTTAAGGTGTCCAAGGTCAATATGGTAATCTAACAATGCCATCAAGGATTCAATCTTTTTTTGTCTTCCTGCTCTGACATCTTCAGCATGTGGCTTTTATTTTGATACCACAGGATGATGGCTTTACTTCTATCCACTGTGACTATGCTTGAGGCAGAAAAGGAGAGGGAAGGGGATAGAGAGGTAACAATCGGCTTAAGGAACATGTCATCTGGGCCTGATTCTTTTCAAAACTTTCACATATATCTAATCCATAGGCTTAAGCATTCAATCTCATTGGCCAGAAATGGTTAGAAAAAGTGAAGAATATATGTTTCTTCCTAATCTGATTTATGAAATCTAAGAAGTTTAAAATTGCTAATCTTATGAAGACACAAAAAAGACTTGTCATGGTTTCCATTCTATGTCAAATTGGAAGGCTACTGAGAAAGGTAAGATGAGAAAACTCACAGGAAAAATAGCAAATGTACCAACCAATGTCTTCGGTCTTCCCTGATGAAAGTCCCTCTGTTGGGTCCCTTGATCACATGCCAGTCATAGAACTGTGTTGGGCAGGGAACAGAATTCTGGGAGAGAGCAGGCAAAGTCCGGCTCACGTAATCTTTGCAAAGGTTACTTTCACTCTTCAGGACAACTTCAGTGGGGACTTTATCTAGGTAGAAATAAGAAAAATAGTGAGGTCACATTTTCACAATGCATACTATGGGCAGGGTGTCTTCTCAAGGCTTTATGTTTACTAACTCCTGGAATTCTCAGAACAATGCTTATAAGATAGACACTATGATTGTCCTCATTTTACATATGAGAAGATAGGTTATTTAGGAAAGTTAAAAACTTTGCCTGGGACCTCAGAAACATCAAGTGGCAGAATGGGGGCTTGATTGTAGGTGATGACCACACCTTGGGAGTCTGGTGAAAACACACTTTATTCTCTGAAGGCAGAAAAGGAGGCTGTTCAACCCTTTAATGCCATGGGCTAAAATGTCTTTTACTAGACATTGAGAAAGTAGGAGTCTGGCCATTCCAGTCGTGTTATGCTGAACACTCCCATTTCCTGATCCTCCCCTTTTCTCCATCGAAAATTATAATAATAGGATGAGGTGGTATTTCATAGCATTATGGCCTTTAAGTTATAATTTTGTTATCTGACAGATGCCCAGAGATATTGGGTAAGGCCACACCTCAGACAGATGACAATTTATCCTACAAACGCAGACAAACAAATACACACCTAGACCTCCAACAAATGCAGGGCTTCCCAAGCCAGATCTAGTTATGTAATATTTAACAAATGTTTGTATTTAATACAAATAGAATTCGGTAAATATCAGAATTACTAGGTGTACTGTTCTTTGTCTTCTTCAGAAATGGCTCTTATTTAAGAGACTGAAAAAATATTTAGATCCTTCCTTCAGAAATATGTCATCTGCATTCATCTGCATTCATGTACATATGCATTCATTTTTCATAGAACCATAAAGACTCACCCAAACAGTTCAAGTTAAAAACTTCTGCTTTGTGTGTTTTTGAGAAGTTATGTATTTTATTTCTGGGATGATATAATTTTGGATTTTAATTCCTTTCCTCTTTACCAAATGTTCACATTCACCCTTATCCCCACATGTGTTTCTATGTGCAATAAATGTAACAACACATACACTGAAAAATGTTGCTTTGTTAGGTTGTTATCCAAAATAAAATAATATTAAAAAGGAAAGTCTTATGGCAATGCATATTCTCAACCCTACTAAAATAGTGACTTGTTTTACTTTTAGGATGATGATTTTTACTAATACTTGAGTTGGTCTTCTCCCTACATTTAACATGTCAGTGTTTCTGTTTCTGATATAATCATTACATTATTATTTCTCATCACAATATTAATACTTTGCCATGAATCAAGTTTTGGCACATCTATTTCATCCCTATGCTTTTAATTTATTCGAAATTCTATAAATGTTTCATAAAGGTTAGTCCTATATATTAGTACTGTCTGTAACAAAATGTAATGTAACATTTGTCTATCAAAATACAAAGAACAACAGAGCTGAAAAGTATAAAACAACAACAAAGGGTTTAGTTTATTGCTTGCCTGGTATATTAGTTTGCTAGGACTCCTAAACAAAGTACCATAGACTGGGTGGCTGAAACACCAGAATTTTGTTTTCTCACATTCTGGAGGCTGGGAGTCCAAGATTCAGGTAGGATCGGTTTCTTCTCATGTCTCTCTTCTTGGCTTGTAGATAGCTGTCTTTTCTCTATATCTTCACACGGTCTTCCCTCTGTACCTCATTCTCACTTAGTTGCCTCTTTAAAGCTCCTCTCTCCAAATATGGTCACATTCTGGGATACTGGGGGTTAGGAGTTCAACACATGGTTTTATATGGGGGTACGGGAGAGTACAATTCAGCCTGTAACACCTGGAAATGGAGAGAGTGTTCACTCGAGAGTAAGGTCAGTGAGTCACTCTGATTAAAAGTGGAAGGGCTAGACACAGGGTAAACAAAGGATGTTTCCCTCCAATAAGGCAGCATTCTGAAGGACATTATTCAATTGGTCAAGGAGAGGACTCTGGGTCTCCTTTGGGATGGGCTTGCAATTGATCTGGTTCACACCACAAAATCACAGGCACAGGTCTCAAGGAGGGTTAGGCTTTTTAGGGTGTACTGTCTTGACTCAGGCACTTTCATATGCACATGTTTGAAACTTGGCAAATTTTTTTCTCTTACATGTTAATGTAATTTTTGCAATTTCCTAATTGTAATTTCCTAAGGAAGTTTTGCAATTTCCTAATACTTGCCAAAACAAACTATCAAGACAACTTTGGCAAAAAGCAAACAATCCTTCTGTTTTTCCCCACAGCTGAACAAGGACTGGGAAATCAATTCGAAGTATCCAGCTCAGACTCCCATAGCATAGTGCTCTGATTAATTCATTTCCTTTTATTGGTATTGCATAGTTCCAGAACTAAAGCTCATAGCACACAGCAGTCTTTTTAATCTACACTGACAAAACCTTTGAAGTGGAGACTCTGATAGGAAATTTAAGTGGAAAAAAAAAGAGAGACAGAGACACAGAGGGAGATGTTTTATTCTCATTGACTTCGTCAGAATTTTGTTTTCAAGAACTTTAATTAATTGTAAGTGAAGACTTGAAATGTCACTAGGGATTCATTTTGCAAGATGGAGAACAGGGAAAAGAAGTAAGGAACCTATTTTTCAGTATGTCAATTAAGCATAAGGGATGTTATCTTCAGCCTTGACCCTCCCTTGTTCTTTCCCCATTTCCTAAACTCTGGGGTCAATATTGCAACAGGGAAGAATAGGGTCGCTGTTGTACAGTTTTGCAGAATCTTTGAGCCAAAAGTATAACGTACCTTTTAGGAAATTTTAGGTGGTAGATAAGATGCATCCTTTCAATAGGAAAAGATTGAGATTCCTCATGTCTCTAGCCCCAGCTGCCTACACAGCATCAGTCTTATGCGTGGTAAGTGATGAGCAAATATTTGTTGATTGATAGAATTCTAGACTTTGCTAACACTTGTCTAATGGTCTCCTCTCTTGATTCTCAATGAAGCTTGCAGCTCAAGGGAAAAGAGAAGGAGATGCGGAAATAAACGTGCATGGTATTCTGAGCAAATACAGATTTATCCTGCAGTGGATGGTCGGATTAGCCCATCAGTTAACAAGGAAAACTAGGGGAAGAGTCCTATAATTATTGATGTTTTAAATTTAAGTCCTTTATTTTTTCATAAACATTTTTGGATGAAATAAGCTAGTATAGTCACCACCTACACTTTCCTATTAGGAAATGTTTAGTATACATGTGACTTAAAAGCGCAAACTTCTGAATCAAATTATCTGTATTTTCATTTCTGTACAAATACTTGAAATGTCCTGAGTAGAAATGTTGGAAAGGTCTTGAAGACTCCAGCCAGGGTCAATCTAGTTCAGAATTTCAATGCAGACAACTTGCTTGATAAAGGAATCAGGCGCTTTATAACTGAGCTATAGGCCCCCAGGACAAAGGTTAGCAAGTGGGAGTCAAGACCAATTTTCTTAGCTTTTCAGAGGCTTGATGCTGTTAAAGGAATTCCTGGGGCAGGCAATAGTAGGAATAAAATCAAATGAAAATGTACTCATACTTAAATCAGATTTTATTTGAGCCCCCACATGATTATGTCTGGAATCACCCTTGCTGTTATGGATATATTTTCTTTGGCATGTTTGAGCCTTCTGCCCTCCACTGTAGAGTCCTCCAAATCTGATTACCATGACAACCGTATAAATATAAATAAAAATAAATAAATATTTGTATATATGTATGTATGTATATACATGGGTGTATATATATAAAATTTTTTTGGCTTGGAATGAGGGTGGAGGGGGAAATCCAGCAACCAGCCTGCAGCAGCCAACCTCTCTCTCCAGCCAATACTGGCACGTGGGAAAGGCCATCGTGTGGGCAAACACATGCCAATCAGAACAGCTATTTCCAACACTCCATCCATACCCTTTAAACATTTCATTGGAAAAGTAGCTTCAACAGAATTGAAAGTCAGTATGTTAGTAATTCACCTTTTGCTCCTAATTTGGGGGCAACACAGTCTTTAAATATTCACATATATAAATATTTATTTTAAATATTTGAAGTGTCCCTTTCTGTTTCAGATGGGTCTTAGTATGGCTTCTTTTCAGGTTAATCAGTTAATGTTGGAGACTGCCTATGCCTACCCTTCTATGAGTCTTAATTAGAAAAATGAAATAAGTAGTTCTGATTCATCTAAAAGAAGTGTTCTTCCATTGCCCTTGCAGTAGTCAGAGACAAACACTCTGAATTAGCAAAGCCTTATACTTGGAAGTTTAACTGGGTCCTTCTAGTTCTAGATGATGTATTTATTTATAGATATCCGAGGGACACAAAGTAAGATAGTTACTCAAGATATGTATATATTAGCCTGGCATTTAAGTGAAGAGGAGGTTGATCCTGCTGAGGTCTGTCTGCTCACCTAGGATCCAGGGTGATGGATGGAAGCATAAAGTTGTCCAAAGGATATTTTAGCAGAAAGCAAAACAAAATATGCCCCATAGGTGAACCAAACTTGATGTGGTTTAGAGTAATAGGAACTGTGTCTGTTCCCTCTCCCCATGGTGGAGGTCAGGCGTTGGGGGTTTGGGGCATACAGTACAATGCAAGTAGCCCATGGATGCTTCTTAACTCTGAGTGTCAACTTGCTGGTTAATCCTAAGTATCAACTTGATTGGATTGAAGGATGCAAAGTATTGTTCCTGGGTGTGTCTGTGAGGGTGTTGCCAAAGGAGATTAACATTTGAGTCAGTGGACTAGGAGAGGTAGACCCACACTTGGTCTGCATGGGTACCATCTAATCAGCTGCCAGCACAGCTAAGATAAAAGCAGGCAAAGGAATGTGGAAGGACTAGACTAGCCAAGTTTTGTAGCCTGCATGTTTCTCCTGTGCTGGATTCTTCCTGCCCTTGAACATCAGACTCCAAGTTCTTCAGCTTTTGGACTCTTGTACCTACACCAGTGATTTGCCAGGAGCTCTTGGGTCTTTGGTCAAAGACTGAAAGCTGCACTACCGGCTTCTCTACTTTTGAGGTTTTGGGGTTCAGACTAGCTTCCCAGCAACTCAGCTTGCAGATGGCCTATTGTGGGATTTCACCTTGTGACTGTATGAGTCAATTATCCTAATAAACTCCCCCCAATATATTCATTTATCCTATTAGTTCTGCCCCTTTAGACAACCCTGACTAATGCAATTCTCAAGAGCAGAGCTGAATATTTGATTATTTCTCTGTGTTTTGCTTTTGGTTTAAGGTTTGCTGTGATGCCACTCTGCAACTGATTTATTTCAAGAAGTTCCAGTTTATACCTATGGTTCTAAGTATTCAATGTTCATGCTTTGTACTTACATAAGCAACTCATAGGAGTGCATTAGTGGGAAACATTTAATCTTTTTATCTTTATTTATAAGATGTATTTTTCTCTTCCCTTTAAACATTGAGAATTTTAAAGGTGATGCTTCTAAAATACTGAGCTACCCACATTTGCTCTTCTCCAAGGTAGGAATGATGTATCTGATGCATGAAGTTAATGAGACTTTGACACCCATCTGGCCAGGCTTACCTGAGGGCTGGTTCATGACATAAAAAAGATAACATAGAACCATCTCTTTTTTGGCCCTCTCCATTCTGTTAGGGCCTGATATTTTAGAACAGACTGTGATCCTCAGCACAACTAACTGAGTAAGTGGACTGTGAGTCTGTTTATACCCAAGTTTTTCTTCATGTTTGCACAGAGTTCTGTGTTTGGTCTAAAATTAGGAGAAGAATGTAGGAAATATCCTTTATGTTCCTGGGTGTTCTCCATTTGAATATTACCCAAGAAACCATATGTTTAGGAGCTACTGGATCTTCATGAATGATGATGCTTTTATCTACATTTGGATGTTCTGCTGTATTGATTTTGCAATGGATAGAATCTGGCTAGAAGGAGACCTAAACCCTCCATTAGAACATAAAGACTCTAAGGAGTCCTCAGAAATAGTGCCTTACTCCCCAAACAGCAAGATGCTTCTAAATATATCATCAGTAGAATGGGAGTGCTATGATTTGAATGATGGTATCCCCTCCAAAATTCACGTTGAAACTGAATCTTAATGCAACAGTATTAAGAGGTGTGACTTCAGGTGGTGATTAAGTCATGAGGGCTTCACTCCCATGAATGGGCTTTGCCCCATTACAAAAGCAGTTGAGTTTAAAGGGAACTCTCTTGCCATTCTGCCCTCTCTGCCATGTGACGACACAGTGTTGGTCCCCCGTGGAGAATCAGCAACAAAGCACCATGTTGGAAACAGAGAGCAACCGTCATCAGACACCCATCCTACTCGCACCCTGATTTTGGAATTCTCAGACTCTAGAGCCATTAAGAATAAATTTTTGTTCTTATAAATTACTTAGTCTGTGGTATTTTGTCTTAGAAGCACACATGGATGAAGACAGAGAGGTTTGGTTGTAATTTCCTACTCACCAAAATTGCAGGAAAAGAATGGGTGTTCAAATCTAGAAAAAAGACTTTTGAGAATAAAGTGTGTGGACTCCTCATTAAATGTGCAACTTTCTGAGAACTAGTCATATGTTTTATTAATAGAATTGGACAGAGACTTGGGAGTTTCTATTTATTATTTATAAGTTATATTCAAACACACCTGTATTGTCAAGGCTTTATGCGCCTGGTGGCAAAAAGCAATGGAATAGGGGATGATTATTAGAAAAACCAGTGATTTCTTTAGAAATATCAGCCTTAAAATGAAAGATAATGACTCTCAAAATATACCCATTTAAAACGTTCTGTAATGCAGAAATTATATCTGTTTTACTTTAAAAGATGACTGGGTCTTGTGATTGAGAGCAGAAGAAAACCTAGGGAGGAAAAAAATGCTCTAGAAAGGATTTTGTTTCTTATGCCTTCCAGAAGCAATGAGAGCATGAACAATTGTACATCAGTCATCAGGTGTTACAAAAATTACACTGAGGCACCCCCTGCTGGAGGGAGGTGTTGCTCAGCCAGGGACACTGTGGGAAGACAGAACTGTCTCTTGCATTTCTCCTACTCTTGATGGACAGAGGGAAAGAAGCACAAAAGAAAATGACTGTAAGGGAAGAAACAATCAGAAAGAGATAACACCAGAAATCTCAAATATCTGAGCTGAAAGAAATGTTCTCTTAAGACGCCTGGGAAATTTCCATGTTGAGACACTGCCTCGTTACTGAACAAGCATTGTGCAGTCTTAGATGAAGCATTTCCTTTTGCTAAGCTGTTCTGCATTTGAGTAATATAATGGTGATTGTTGAGGGCTCAGGCTACACAAAGTGTGATGCTCTCAGGAAGGAGTCAGAGCACTTTGGTCAGGGGTAAATGTCCTAGAAGGAGCATGAGAGATGCCATGGTCCAAACCTGTTTTTCTGAGCAGACAGCACCGTGACTTTAAGAGAATAAATGATGGCACAAAGGAAAAAAAAGTGGTGGGACCAAAGGAAGAATACAGAGGTGCACATTGGGACTGAAATCTAAGTGTGGTTTTAGATCCTCTCAGCATGTGAACAAAATTGAAGAACTACAAATGATAGTTTGTGGGAAAGAATGCAAATGAAGGCTGTGGTTCATCTGTGGACTACTGCAGTCCTTTTTAAGACCAGTATTTACAACGAGTCCTAAAGGGCATTAAGAAAACTTCCTTGACAGCCATTAAGAATCAGAATAGGGAAGATGCAGAGTTCTGTAGTTTCATGTTTGTGTTATAAATTTGAAAATTAATGCACAACCTTGGGGATTCCATTCCAAATGGCTGAATAGGAGCAGCTCTGATCTGCAGCTCCCAACATGATCAATGCAGAATACCGGTGATTTCTGCATTTCTAACTCAGGTACCTGGTTCATCTCACTGGGACTGGTTAAACAGTGGGTGCAGCCCATGGACGGCAAACCAAAGAAGGGCAGGGCATCACCTCATCCAGGAAGCACAAGGGGTTGGGGGATTTCCCTTTCCTAGCCAAGGGAAGCCATGACAAATGGTACATGGAAAATGGGATACTTGCACCCAAATACTGCACTTTTCCAATGGTCTTAGCAAATGGCACACCAGGAGATTATATCCTGCACCTGGCTTGGCAGATCCCACGCCCAAGGAGCCTTGCTTACTGCTAGTGCAGCAGTCTGAGATTGACCTGCAAGGCAGCAGCCTGGCAGGGGAAGGGGTGTCTGCCATTGCTGGGGCTTGAGTAGGTAAGCAAAGTGGCCAGGGAAGCTCAAACTGGGTGGAGTCCACTGCAGCTCAGCAAGGTTGGCTGCCTCTGTAGTCTCCACATCTAGGGGCAGGGCATAGCTGAACAAAAGGCAGCAGAAAATTCTGCAGACATAAAAGTCCCTGTCTGACAGCTCTGTAGAGAGCAGTGGTTCTCCAAGTACGGTGTTTGATCTCAGAGAATGGACAGACTGCCTCCTCAAGTGGGTCCCTGACCCCCAGGTAGCCTAACTGGGAGACACCTCCTAGTAGGGGCCGACTGACACCTCATACAGGTGGGTGCCCCTCTGGGACAAAGTTTCCAGAGGAAGGATCAGGCAGCAATATTTGCTGTTCTGCAATATTTACTATTCTGCAACCCACGCTGGTGATACCCAGGTATACAGGATGTGGAGGGAACCTCCAGAAAACTCAACAGACCTGCAGCTGAGGGACCTGTCAGAAGGAAAACTAACAAAAAGAAAGGAATAACATCAACATCAAGAAAAAGCACATCCACACCAAAACCCTATCTGTAGGTCACCAACATCAATGACCAAAGGTAGATAAAACCACAAAGATGGGGAGAAACCAGAGCAGAAAAGCCAAAAATTCTAAAAACCAGAGTATCTGTTCTCCACCAAAGGATCGCAGCTCCTTACCAGCAATGGAACAAAGCTGGATGGATAATGACTTTGACAAACTGACAGAAGTAGGCTTCAAACAAACTTCTGAAGTTTAACAAACTTCTCTGAGCTAAAGAAGGATGTTCAAAACCATCACAGGGAAGCTAAAAACCTTGAAAAAAGATCAGATGAATGTCTAACAAGAATAAACAGTGTAGAAAAGACCTGAAATGACCTGATGGAGCTGAAAATCATGGCACAAGAACTATGTGACACATGCACAAACTTCAATAGCCGATTCAATCAAATGGAAGAAAGGATATCAGTGATTGAAGATCAAATTAATGAAATAAAGTGAGAAGAGTAGTTTAGAGAAAAAACAGAAAAAATAAATGAACAAAGCCTCCAAGAAATATGGGACTACGTGGAAAGACTAAATCTACATTTGATTGGTGTACCTTCCAACCAAGTTGGAAAACACTCTTCAGGATATTATCCAGGATAATTTCCCCAACCTAGCAAGGCAGGCCAACATTCACATTCAGAAAATACAGAGAACACCACAAAGATACTCCTCAAGAAGAGCAACCCCAAGACACAAAATTGTTAGATTCACCAAGGTTGAAATGAAGTAAAAAAATGTTAAGAGCAGCCAGAGAGAAAGTTCGAGTTACCCACAAAGGGAAGCCCATCAGACTACCAGCAGATCTCTCAGCAGAAACTCTACAAGCCAGAAGAGAGTGGGCGCCAATATTCAACATTCTTAAAGAAAATAATTTTCAACCCAGAATTTCATATCCAGCCAAACTAAGCTTCATAAGTGAAGGAGAAATAAAATCCTTTACAGACAAACAAATGCTGAGAGATTTTGTCAACACAAGGCCCATCTTACAATAGCTCCTGAAGGAAGCACTAAACATGGAAAGGAACAACTGGTACCAGCCACTGCAAAAAACATACGAAATTGTAAAGACCATTGACACGATGAAGAAACTGCATCAACTAATGGGCAAAATAACCAGCTACCATCATAATGACAGAATCAGATTCACACGTAACAAAATTAACCTTAAATGTAAATGGGCTAAATGCCCCAATTAAAAGACGCAGACTGGCAAACTGGATAAAGAGTCCAGACCCATCAGTGTGCTGTATTCAGGAAACCAACTCATGTGCAGAGACACACATAGGCTAAGAAAAAAGGGATAGAGGAAGATCTGCCAAACAAATGGAAAGCAAAAATGGTGATCCTAGTCTCTGATAAACCAAGAAAGATCAAAAGAGACAAAGAAGGCCATTACATAATGGTAAAGGGACCAATTCAACAAGAAGAGCTAACTATCCCAAATATATATGCACCCAATATGAGAGCACCCAGATTCATAAAACAAGTCCTTAGAGACCTACACAGAGACTTAGACTGCTGCACAATAATAATGGGAGACTTAAACACTCCACTGTCAATACTGGACAGATCAATGAGACAGAAGTTTAATAAGGATATCCAGGACTTGAACTCAGCTCTGGACCAAACAGACCTAATAGACATCTACAGAACTCTCCACCCAAAATCAACAGGATATACATTTTTCTCAGCATCACATCACACTTATTCCAAATTGACCACATAGTTGGAAGTAAAGCATTCCTCAGCAAGTGTAAAAGAACAGCAATCACAACAAACAGTCTCTCAGACCACAGTGCAATCAAATTAGAACTCAGGATTAAGAAACTCACTCAAAACCACACAACTACATGGAAACTGAACAACCTGCTCCTGAATGACTAGTGGGTGAGTAACGAAATGAAGGCAGAAATAAAGATGTTCTTTGAAACCAATGAGAACAAAGACACAACATACCAGAATCTCTGGGACACATTTAAAGCAGTGTGTAGAGGGAAATTTATAGCACTAAATGCCCACAAGAGAAAGCAGGAAAGATCTAAAATCAACACACTAACATCACAATTAAAAGAACTAGAGAAGCAAGAGCAAACAAATTCGAAAGCTAGCAGAAGGCAAGAAATAACTAAGATCAGAGCAGAACTGAAGGAGATAGAGACATTAAAAACCCTTAAAAAAAAAGCAATGACTCCAGGAGCTGGTTGTTTGAAAAGATCAACAAAATTGATAGACTGCTGGCAAGACTAGTAAAGAAGAAAAGAGAGAAGAATCAAATAGATGCAATAAAAAATGATAAAGGGTATATCACCACTGATCCCACAGAAATACAAACTACCATCAGAGAACAATATAAACACCTCTACGCAAATAAACTAGAAAATCTAGAAGAAATGGATAAATGACTGGACACATACACCCTCCCAAGACTAAACCAGGAAGAAGTTGAATCTCTGAATAGACCAATAACAGGCTCTGAAATTGAGGAAATAATTAATAGGCTACCAAGCAAAAAAAAGTCCAGGACCAGATTGATTCACAGCAGAATTCTACCAGAGGTACAAAGAGGAGCTGGTACCATTCCTTCTAAAACTATTCCAATCAATAGAAAAGAAGGGAATCCTCCATAACTCATTTTATAGGCCAGCATCATCCTGATACTAAAGCCTGGAAGAGACACAACAAAAAAGAGAATTTTAGACCAATATCCCTTACGAATATCAATGTGAAAATCCTCGATAAAATACTGGCAAACCAAATCCAGCAGCACATCAAAAAACTTATCTACTCCAATCAAGTCAGCTTCATCCCTGGGATGTAAGCCTGGTTCAACTCACACAAATCAAATAACATAATCCATTACATCAATAAACATAATCCATCACATAAACAGAACCAACGACAAAACCACAAGCTTATCTCAATAGATGCAGAAAAGGCCTGTGACAAAATTCAACAGCCCTTCATGTTAAAAACTCTCAATAAACTAGGTATTGATGCAACATATCTCAAAATAATAAGAGCTATTTATTACAAACCCACAGCCAATACTGAATCAGCAAAAACTGGAAGCATTCCCTTTGAAAACTGGCACAAGACAGGGATGCCCTCTCACCACTCCTATTCAACATAGTGTCGTAAATTCTGGCCAGGTCAAGGAGGCAAGAGAAGGAAATAAAGGGTGTTCAGTGAGGAAAAGAGGAAGTCAAATTGTCCCTGTTTGCAGATGACATGATTGTATATTTAGAAAACCCCATCGTCTCAGCGATTGTGAAATGGCCATGCTGCCCAAGGTAATTTATAGATTCAATGCCATCCCCATCAAGCTACCAATGACTTTCTTCACAGAATTAGAAAAAACTACTTTAAACTTCATATAGAACCAGAAAAGAGCCTGCATATTCAAGACAATCCTAAGCAAAAAGAACAAATCTGGAGGCATCATGCTACCTAACTTCAAACTATACTGCAAGGTTACAATAACCAAAACAGCATGGTACTGGTGGCAAAACAGAGATATAAACCAATGGAACAGAACAGAGGCCTCAGAAATAACACCACACATCTACAACCATCTGATCTTTGACAAACCTCACAAAAACAAGAAATGGGGAAAGGATTCCCTATTTAATAAATGGTGCTGGGAAAACTGCTAGTCATATGTAGAAAGCTGAAACTGGATCCCTTCCCTACACCTTTTACAAAAATTAATTCAAGATGGATTAAAGACTTAATTGTTAGACCTAAAGCCATAAAACCCTAGAATAAAACCTAGGTAATACCATTCAGGACATAGGCATGGGCAAAGACTTTATTACTAAAACACCAAAAGCAATGGCAACAGAAGCCAAAATAGACAAATAAGATCTAATTAAGCTAAAGAGTTTCTTCACAGCAAAAGAAACTATCCCCAGAGTGAACAGGCAACCTACAGAATGGCAGAAAGTTTTTGTAGTCTACCCATCTGACAAAGGGCTAATATCCAGAATCTACAAAGAACTTAAACAAACTTACAAGAAAAAAACAACCCCATCAAAAAGTGGGCAAAGGAAACCAACAGACACTTCTCAAAAGAAGACATTTATGCAACCAATAGACACTAGAAAAAGTGCTCATCATCACTGGTCATCAGAGAAATGCAAATCAAAACCACAATGAGATACCATCTCACAACAGTTAGAATGGCGATCATTAAAATGTCAGGAAACAACAGATGCTGGAGAGGATGTGGATAAATAGGAACACTTTTACACTGTTGGTGGAACTGTAAACCAGTTCAACCACTGTGGAAGACAGTGTGGCGATTTCTCAAGGATCTAGAACCAGAAATACCATTTGATCCAGCAATCCCATTACTGGGTATATACACAAAGGATTATAAATCATGCTACTGTAAAGACACATGCACACGTATGTTTACTGCAGCACTATTCACAATAGCAAAGACTTGGAACCAACCTTAATGTCCATCAATGATAGACTGAATTAAGAAAATATGGAACACATACACCATGGAATACTATGCAGCCATAAAAAGGATGAGTTCATGTCCTTTGCAGAGACATGGATGCAGCTGGAAACCATCATTCTCAGCAAACTATCACAAGGACAGAAAACCAAACACCGCATGTTCTCACTCATAGGTGGGAACTGAACAACGAGAACAGTTGGACACAGGGTGGGGGACATCATGCCCTGGGGCCTGTTGTGGGGTGGGAGGGTAGGGGAACGGATAGCATTAGGAGAAATACCTAACGTAAATGACGAGTTAATGGGTGCAGCAAACCAAGATGACACATGTATACCTATGTAACAAACCTGCACGTTGTGCACATGTACCCTAGAACTTAAAGTATAATAAAAAAAAGAAAAATAATTAAGGTACAGCTTCAATGGCAATGTTTCCTAACCCAGATACCTCTGTTTTCTGCTGTGTTTTCTGTTGTGTTTTCTGTATTCACCAATGTTCATGCAGTTCTTGATACAATGCCTGCTGTGCAAAAACTCAAGAATATTTGTTAATGAAAGAATGACTCAGCCAGGCATGGTGGCTCATGTCTGTAATCCCAGCACTTTGGGAGGCCGAGGCAGCTGGACTGCTTGAGGTCAGGAGTTCAAGACCAGCCTGGCCAACATGGAGAACCCCCATCTCTACTAAAATTACAAAAAAATAGCCAGGCGTGGTGGTGCCTATCTGTAGTCCTAGCTACCCAGGAATTTGAGGCAGGAGAATCACTTGAACCTGGGAGGCGGAGGTTACAGCAAGCTGAGATCATGCCACTGCACTCCAGCCTGGGTGACAGAGCAAGACTCCGTCTCAAAAAAAAAAAAAAAAAAAAAAGGAAAAGAAAAAAAAAAGGAATGACTCTCACAATTAAATATTTCACTTATTCATTTCCTATAGTAGTTCTTTTTTTATTCTAAGTTCAAGAAAACGTGAATTTTTCTAAATGGTAATATAGAAATAATAATACATTAGGGATTCTTTACTGCATCTAATTTTGAATTACCCATACCTGTATGTTTGGTGGAGCTGGAACTATTCAGATTTCTATTCATTGGGATACATTTAACCCAAATTACATGCTTCTAAAGCAAACACATCAAACAAACTGTTTTAGAATACGAGATGTTAAAGAAAAAAACTTGTCTCAAATCCTAGGCAAACGCAGCGCAGCATAAGAATATCTTGGATAGTAGCTTTCGAGTATAGCAGAATAGCATTAGGCATATTGCAAAGTTCTAGTATCAATTTCCAACAATTTCCTTTTTATCAGTTCCTGTGATCATCTCTGAGAAGCCTCTAGTATAATGTGTCTTCTGCTAACACTACTGGCACATCATTATCCACAGACTTTTTACATGCTAATCCTAGCCACAGACCTTGGGTGATTCTTTCCTTTATCATCCACTCCCTGGGCTCTTTGGTGTGGGACTTGAAGAAAAGAAGCCTCAGAGAAGCATTGCTTCTGAGGAAGAACTAGATACGTGGAGAAGGTGTAGTATGTCGGAGGGACAATGCAGTGAAAGGAAAAAATGAAACAAGAGGTGAAAATTAAGGATCTTGATAAAATGAAAGCAAAACAAGACACCTGACTGGTCTTCTGTGAACTGTCCCTCCTATCCGTTAAAGAAACTACACAGAGGGGAGCATAAGTGACAGAATCATGTGATTTTAAACATTCCACACTGTCAAAACTGTGAGTAGGACTAGAAAAAAAATCAGACTGCACTCATATAAAACTACTACAAAAAAAATCAGTAAATAGAAGTCTCTGCTGATTAAAAGCCTTTTCATAAAAGCATTCATGAAGCTGACGAAAAGGTGTAACACTCCAAACTGCTCAAAAAAGTTTGTGTATGGGAAAAAATTACTTTGACTCAGAAAAACAAGAACTAAGAACAAGAATGGAAAGACAACAAGAATAAATAAAAGGGAAATTAATTGAGCTCAGGAAAGAAATAGAAGAAAATTATAAATTTATGTCAGAAATGAAAGCACTTGGAGAACTAATGCAAAAAAATCAGGAAGCAAAATTTCACACATATCAAGTAGGAAAATACAAGAAAAATAATAATCATAAAACAGACTGTAACTCTAAGTTGATGATCAAATACAATCAAATATAATGAGTCATTCGAGAAAATAAAAAATCACCTTGAATTAGAAATTGTAGGCTGGGTGCGGTGGCTCATGCCTTTAATCCCAGCACTTTGGGAGGCCTAGGCAGGTGAATCTCTTGAGGTCAGGAGCAAAAGACCAGCCTGACCAACATGGTGAATCCCATCTCTACTAAAAAAAAAAAAAAAAAAAAAAAAAAAAAAAAAAAAAAAAATTCCAAAAATTAGCTGGGTGTGGTTGTACACACCTTTAGTCCCAGCTACTCAGGAGGTTGATGTGGGAGAATTGCTTGAACCCGGGAGGCAGAGGTTGCAGTGAGTCGAGATCGCATCACTGCACTCCGCCTGTGCAATGGAGCAAGACTCCATCAAAAAAAAGAAGGAAGGAAGGAAGGAAGGAAGGAAGGAAGGAAGGAAGGAAGGAAGGAAGGAAGGAAAGAAAGAGAGAGAGAGAGAGAGAGAGAGAGAGAGAGAGAGAGAGAGAAAGAAAGAAAGAAAGAAAGAAAGAAAGAAAGAAAGAAAGAAAGAAAGAAAGGAAGGAAGGAAGGAGGGAGGGAGGGGGGAGGGAGGGAAGAAGGATTAAATCTAAAAGCAGAAATGGACAAAGAAGAAAAGAGAAATATCAAAGAGTTGACTGAACTCAGGAAAGAAGTGGAAGAAAAAGACAATTTTCTGAGAAATGAAGAAATAAATAGCAAGTAGCCAAGAGATAATAGATTTGGATGGCCAGGTGTGGTGGCTCATGCCTTGAATCTTAGCATTTTGAGAGGCCAAGGCAGGTGGATTGCTTAAGCCTAAAGTTTCAAGATCAGCCTGGGCAACATCGCGAGACATGGCACTCTATATATCATAAAATAAAATGTAATAAAAGGTATTGAAGAAAGGTGAAAAACAATAAAAAATACAGTCATAACATAGAGAAAGAAGTTTTAGAAAAAAGTCAAAGAGAAAGTCATAGAAATGGACAATTGTTAGAAAAGCAGTAATATTCATATTATCAGAATACATAAAGAAGAAAAATAATGGAAGAGAGATAATAACTGAAATTATTGTGCACAAAAACTTTCCATACACAGTGAAATGGTTCCTTGTGTACCTGAGAAGATCAAAACTGAATGACCAACTTCTGGACATCTTCTAGTCAAATTACCAAAAATACAGATAATTTCCCCAAGGTCGCCAGGAAATAGATAATTTACAAAGACAAAGGAATTAGACTAATTCCTTTTAACATCCACTTGTAAAGCAAGGAGACAATGGAGCAGCACTTTCAGAAAACTCAGTGAAAGAAAATGTGAACCGGGGATTTTATGTACAGTCAAACTTCCTTAACACATCAACCGATATATAGTTTTCAACATACAAGAATTTAGGAAATACTGAGACAATCATTCCTTTCTAAGTAGATCTTCCTAATCTACTGGGGAGATAAGCTTCATCCAACAGAGTGATGACTGGGGAAAATTCAGATAAAGCATTGATACGAGTATTATAAAATATATATTATAATATGTAAAGTATATACACATTTATATATCAGTGAGCATTACAAAATATATAAATAAGATAAAGCATTATAAGATATATAAATAAAATAAAGTTTGGAATAAGTGTAGAAAAACAATATCCAAATGTTATATATTATGACAAAGTAGAAATAAAGCATTTATTAAAAAGAGAAGGGAGAGGAAATGAAGAAATATATGAAGCTCATTGTTACATGTTAATCAGTGGTATTTACAGATTCCAAACACCAAAACAAAACAAAAAAACATGTTATATCAAATAGTAAAGGTTAAATAAGAAAAAAAGGGGTGGATTAGGACACGTGAAAAACTATAAATGCAGAACTAGTTTATAAAACAAAATTACAAACATTCCTAAATGCCAAAACTGGAATACATATCTAAAACAGATATGCACATAAATATATAATATTATATAATAAAGGAAATATATGGAAAGTATATATTTATATCATCTATATTCACATGTCTATAAAGAATACACATCTTATATAGAGAGAAGCATACAAAATAAAATACACATAATCATAAAATATTTTGATAGTGAAGATGACATATATTGGTCATAATAAATCAACTTACCTATTACAAGAATAAGATGCTCAATGTATTTCACACAAAAATAATGTACCCCAACTCTGTGCTGTATTCAAGAGACACGAGGTAATTCAGAAAAGCTAAAAATAAAGAAACAAACTCATTTATACCAGGCAAATGGAAACAAAAAGAGCAAGGTAGCAATCCTAATGTCGGAAAAATAATTAAAGCCCAAAGACATCAGATGTGACAAAGAAGATTTTTTTTTAACACTAAAGGCTACAGTCCACAGTGAAGATAAAACACCTGTGGCTATATATATGCACAAATAAAATAGCAATCATCTTTATGAAACAAAACTACAGGGAGGACAAGGAGACGTACCTAGAAATACACTAATAATAGGAGACTTTAATATACTTCTCGCAGCATAAGATAGATCAACTGACAAAACAAATGAGATAGATAATTTAAACAATGTAATTGATTGAGCAGATCTTGTGGACATATATCAAACCCTACAACATGATGATACAGTATATATATTCTTCTCAGGCACACATGACATGGATCACGTGTTAGGAAATAAAGAACATGTCAGTAACTGTTAAAAACCAGAAATATTGGAAGACACACCTTCTGGTCACAAGGCAACAAAACTATAATTTGCTACAAAAACAAAACTAACAACAAAAGGGAAGTCTCTTCTACCTAGGCCTTAACAAAATTCCTATTATAGTAGAATGATTTATAATCCTTTGGGTATATATCCAGTAATGGGATTGCTGGGTCAAATGGTGTTTCTAGTTCTGGATCCTTGAGGAAGCGTCACACTGAATGTTTATTGTAGCACTGTTCACAATAGGAAAGACTTGGAACCAACCCAAATGCCCATCAATGATAGACTGCATAAAGAAAATGTGGCACATATATACCATGGAATACTATGCAGCCATAAAAAAGGATGAGTTCTTGTCCTTTGCAGAGACATGGATGAAGCTGGAAACCATCATTCTCAGCAAACTAACCCAAGAACAGAAAACCAAACACCGGCTGGGTGCCATGGCTCACGTCTGTAATTCCAACACTTTGGGAGGCTGAGGCAGGTGGATCATCCGAGGGTCAGGAGTTTGAGACCAGCCTGACTAACATGGAGAAATCCTGTCTCTACTAAAAATAAAAAAATTATCCGGACATGGTGGCGCATGCCTATAATCCCAGCTACTTGGGAGGCTGAGGCAGGAGAATTGCTTGAACCCGGGAGATGGAGGTTGCAGTGAGCTGAGATCTTACCATTGCACTCCAGCCTGGACAATAAGAGGGAAACTTCATCTCAAATAAATAAATAAATAAATAAATAAATAAATAAATAAAACCAAAGACCGCATATTCTTACTCATAAGTGGAAGCTGAACAATGAGAACACATGGACACAGATAGGTGAACATCACACACTGAGGCCTGTCAGGGGGTGGGAGGTTAGGGGAGGGAGATAGCATTACAAGAAATACCTAATGTCGATGATGGATTGACGAGTGCAGCAAAACTACATGGCAAGTGTATACCTATGTAATAAACCTGCACATGCTGCACATGTATCCCAGAACTTAAAGTATTAAAAAAAAAAAAAAAAAAAAAAAACTATTAAAAACTCCTGATGTAGGCCGGGCATGATGGCTCACGCTTATAATCCCAGCACTTTAGGAGGTCGAGACCAGGAAGGGAATTTGAGATCAGACTGACCAACATGGTGAAACCTTGTCTCTACTAAAACAAATACAAAAATTAGCTGGGTATGGTGTCACACACCTGTAATCTCAGCTACTCAGGAGGCTGAGCCATGAGAATCGCTTGAACCCAGGAGGTAGGGGTTTCAGTGAGCTGAGATCAGGCCACTGCATTCCAACCTGGGGGACAGAGTGAGTTTCTGCCTCAAAAACAAACAAACAAACAAACCTCCTGGATGAAAGGGAAAACACAAACTGAAACAACATATTTATAAAAATTCCTTGTTCTAAACACATTTTTCAATAAAAATGAGAGAAGACAAATAAATAAATTAAATTTTCAGCTCAAAACACTAGAGGAAAGAATAGCAATATAAATAAAAACAGGACATGAGATTGTTACCAAAATATTTCAGTTCTGTTTTTAAAGTTGTGTATGGGGGTGTCAGAGAAAATTTAGTTCTGAAATGCTAATCTGATCTTCTAATAATTTTTACTTTATGTCTTTGTTCCTCAAACCACCACAGCAATGGCATGAGCAACATTTACTCTAATAGTACTTATGGTTCTCAGCCTTTTCTAGTAAGACATTATCAGATGTGCTACTACTGGCCAGGAAGGAATAACTCTTTAGATCAAAGAAGGTATGAATGATGACATATTTGGGGGTATTTGCAATTAATTGAACTAGTATGCAATGGCTTCTAAGTCAAAAGGAAGAAGGGATTCAGAAGAAAGCCTTTTCCTGTGTGCTTTTTTTTTTTTCTCTCTCTCTACTTGTCTTGTAAGATAGCAAAGAGTCAAATGAACCTTTTCATATACTAGTGGAACTATCCAGGATTGAAATGACAACCAGATCAAAACTATCTCGGTGTAGTTATAAATTACAGAAGACAGAAGCAATGTCAAATATAGACACGAGGAACATCATCCAATGCAGAGTCAAAAAGAATTGTACATGCCTGATTCAGCACAAGGAATTCATTGTGCATGAAGATTTAGCCTGAGATCTTCTTGAAGAAAAAAATTCGTATTTGAAAAAGTCCTAAAGATGTGCCTTTCTCAGTTAACTTTGTATAAGTAACAGGAGGATACATTGGAGAAGGAAGGAAGGATGGGAGAGAGCAAGGGGAAAAAGAAAAGAAAGAAAATCTCTCTTTATATTAATTCCTCTTCTAGATGCTTTTGCATATGTCATCTTATCTAATGTGCACCCAAATAGTGTAAAATGATGTTATTTACCCTCTATTTTATATTTTAGGGAAATGACTCTTTTAGAGATTTACAAGGTTATTATGCTAATAGATGATTGAAGTGCAATAGAAGTTCACATTTTTCTGAATTCAAAGCAAAATCCTTTTTACATAACTCTGTCTTTGTTTTCCCCTGTGCCTCTCATTCCTCCTTCTTTCACTCCATAAATATTTCCTGACTGCCAGTGTGTCAGGTACTGTTCTAGGCATGAGGGGTGGAGCAATGAACCAGACAAACTCCTTGCTCTCATAGGACATACATTTTAATGGAGGAGACTGAACATGAACAGATGTATAAAGAAGAAAAGGACCAGATTGTGATACACAATAGGAAGATAATTAAACCAGTATAATAAGAGAGGGTGGTTGCATGACTGCTTTAGATTGCAAGACAGGGCAGATTGCTCTGAGAAGATGATGTCACTCCAAGGACAGATGTTAACAAGGAATGAGCTTCTGCGTTTGAGGAACAGAAAGAAGGTTAGTGGCTCTGGAGTGCAGGGAATGGGAGAGAACGATTTGAAATGAGGTCGCAGAGGTTAGTAGGAGCCTGATTGAGTGAGAACTTGTAAATTGCAGTTCAGAATGTGGGTTCCGTCTTGAAGGTGGTGGAAACTTTTAAACTGGAATTTAAGACCTACTTTAAGTCTTGATGTATCACATTAGAGCAGTGGGATCATAATAATGCAGATTTTAAATCCTCCTCAATCATCTTCAACCAAATGGATCACCCAGGATAGCAAAGGAAAAAAATCCTATAGACTATATTTTCAGCAAAATGATGGGCAAAGATTGTTTAATACCTTTATGGGCTCCAAGTTGTGGAAAAGGGCAAAAAAAAAAAAAAATTGCACACTGATATAGACAGGTCAGTGCTGTGATAGTCTAAAGGGCTTCTCTTTGCTCTCAAAATTATCTGGCAAAAACTTCCTCCCAACAGGTCTTAGCCTCACCTCATGAATACAGAATCAAAATGGAACAAGACAATAATGATGGGATTAAGGGAGAGAGAAGCCTAAAAGAAACAGATCCCAGTAAATACTGAGCAAGAAAATCATTCTATCTAAAGATAAGAGCACTGCCCAAGATGGCAAGGCCATTGGAGCTCTAGAAAACATAGGACTCCAAACACAGAAAACATCTTTGACCCAGATCCAGCTTTGAGAGAGAAAGAGAGAGAGAGAGAGAGAGAGAGAGAGAGAGAGAGAGAGAGAGACAGAGACAGAGAGAGTAGCCTGGCAATGCAGTGAGACTGTGTTCCAGTCCTTTTGGTAGCAGTAAGAAGCTCTTGAGCTATGAAGTTGTGAAACCACCAAGGCCCATCCCCTTTCTCTCACAGAAAAATCTAGTTGTTGAAACATGGAGGCAAAGAAGGAATATAATATGACCCCGTGCAGAATCACAAAAAGAGAAGTAGATATAAATATACCAGATGACATTCTGACAGATAACGAGAACATACCGGAAACAGGACCACAAAGCAGACAAAAAGTGTAACCATATTCCTAATGATTCAAAAGACATTTTAAAAATGGGGCTTTGAAAGGAGGGCGCATATCAGAACCAGAACAACTTGGAAATAATACGGTTAGGCAATACATATGAAATGATACATTTAGGCAACAAATATGAAATGAGGGACTGACATACACAGAAAAGGAATGAAATTCTGAAATAAAGCCCAAATAAGAAGGTATATAAGATAGATATCACGGAAAACATAAGGACAACATGGGAAATAAAGGAAAAAGGTGAAAATTGGAACGTAAAGGAGGAAGGAAATTTTTTCAAAAGAAATCAAATGGATTTGAGGGAAAGTTATACATTAAAAAAAAAAAAGTCAATTCGTTCAAGGATCTAGAACCAGGAATACTATTTGACCCAGCAATCCCATTACTGGGTATAGGCCCAAAGAAATATATATCACTCTATTTATAAAGACACATGCACATTTATGTTTATTGAGGCACTATTCACAATAGCAAAGACTTGGAAACAACCCGAATGCCCATCAATGATAGATTGGATAAAGAAAATGTGGCACATATATACCATGGAATACTATGAAGCCATGAAAAAGAATGAGCTCATGTCCTTTGCAGGGACATGGATGAAGCTGGAAGCCATCATTTTCTGCAAACTAACACAGGAACAGAAAAACCAAACACTGCATGTTCTCACTCATAAGTGGGAGCTGAACAATGAGAATACATGGACACAGGAAGAGGAACATCACACATGGGGACCTGTCAGGGGGTGGGGGGCTAGTGGAAGTATAGCATTAGGAGAAATACCTAATGTAGATGATGGGTTGATGGATGCAGCAACCACCAGGGCACGCGTATACCTATGTAACAAACCTGCACATTCTGCACATGTATCCCAGAACTTAAAGTATAATAAAAATAAAAATAAAAATAAAAGCCAAGGGAAGAAGGTCAAATATTCATATAACTGGTGACACTGAAGCACAGCTGTGAAAGAGAATAAACCTTAAAAAAACAGAGAATCTTTTCTAAAATAAAAGGGTTGAATTTTTATATTCAAAGGGCACATCATATATCTTGGAAACACAACCCCAAACATAGGACAGAGAGATATACCCCAGTAAAACTAAAGGACTTTAAGAAAAGAACTGAGAATCAAGGCAAAGAGCCATTATATTTAAAAAGAAAAGGAAATCATATTTGGATGATATCCTGACAGTCTTTTTTTTGGATAGAAATTTCAAAAATAGAAAACAATGAAAAAAACATGATTAAGGTATTTATTGAAAAATACGAAACAGAAATTTTATTTTCATTAAAAATATCCTTTGATTTTAAAGGCCACATACAAATACTTATGAATATGGAAAGACCCTGTGAAGACTGATCTAATGAACCCTTCCTAAAAAATCTTTTAGAGAAGGAGCATTAGACAAATCCATGTGATTGGAGAAGCTTCAACATAAAGTCTGGGAGTGATCATCGAATATATTTAACTATGGAACTCAACTGAAACACAGGTATCTGGTAACAAAAGTAGGTAAACATTTTGTGCTGTAACAATATAGAGATAATAAAATTAACAAAAATGTAGAATGTGAGGGGAAGGTTAAGTGAAATGTAAGAACTTATTGATTGTGTTATGTGTATTAGCTGGCAGTAAAAGAAAAGTCTTTGAAGCTGACACACCTAGTCATAGAAGTTAAATATGTTTAAAAGCACTCTCGTTAACACTAAGGCAATACTGGGTGACTAAAACAGTACAATGAGGGAGAAGGAAGGAAGGGAGAAAAACTTCACAGTAATTTCACTATTGGTCATAATGGAGGTATGGGAATGTGTGAGTTTAAAGAAAGGCGATTAAGTATATTCTGTAAAGGTGTTAGTAACAATTAGAATAAAATTACATTTTCTTTTTTATTTCAACTTTTATTTTAGATTCAAGGAGCACATATGCAGTTTGTTACATGAGTATATTGTGTGTTGCTGAGGTTTGGATTACAATTGAACCCCTCACCCAGGTAGTGATCACAGGACTTCATCAAGGAGTTTTGAAAGGAGTTTTAACCTTTGACCCCCTCTCCCCTTCTTGCAGTTGCCAATGTCTATTGCTCTCATTTTTATATCCATGTGTACCCAATGTTTAGCTCCCATTTATATGTGAGAACAACGAAAACAAACAAAAGAAAAAACAAAAATATATGTGAGAACATGTGGTATTTGATTTTCTGTTCTTGCATGAATTTGCTTAGGATAATGGCCTCCAGCTGTATCCATAGTGCTGTAAAGGACATAATTTTACTCCTGTTTCTGGCTGCATAGTATTTCATGGTGTATTTCTACCACTTTTCTTCATCCAATTCACTGTTGATGGCACCTAGGTTAATTCCATGTCTTTGCTACTGTGAATGATGCTGCAATGAACATCTGAGTACATGTGTATTTTTGGTAGAATGATTTATTTTCCTTTAAGTATATGCCAGTAATAGGATTGCTGAGTCAAAGGGTCCTCACATTTAAGTTCTTTGAGAAATCTCCAGATTGCTTTCCACAGTGGCTGAGCTAATTTGCATTCCCACCAACAGTGTATAAGCATTCACTTTTCTTTATGGCCTTGCCAACATCTGTAATTTTTTGACTTTTTAATAACAGCCATTCTGACTGGTGTGAGATATTGTCTCATTGTGGTTTTGATTTGCATTTCTCTGATGATTAATGATGCTCAGCATTTTTTCATATGTGTTTGCTGCCTGTATATCTTCTTTTGAGAAGTATCCATTCATGACGTTTGCCAGTTTTAATGGGGTTGCTTTTGTTTGTTGATTTGTTTAAGTTTCTCATAGATTCTGGATAGTAGACTTTTGTTGGATGCAAGGTTTGCAAATATTTTTTTCTCATTCTACAGTCTGCCTGTTTACTTTGTTGATAGTTTCTTTTGCTGTGCAGAAGCTCTTTAGTTTAATTAGGTTCCCCTTTCAATTTTTGTTTTTGTTGCTATTACTTTTGAGGACTTAATAATAAATTATCCGCCAAGGCCAATGTCCAGAAGGGTATTTACTAGGTTTTCTTCTAAGATTTTTATAGTTTTAAATCTTACATTTAAGTTTTTATTCACCTTGAGATAATATTTTGTATATGGTGATAGGTAGCAGTTTAGTTCCATTCTTCTGGATATGGATAGCCAAGTATCCCAGCACAATTTACTGAATACGGTATTTTTTTTTTTAACCATTATTTATTTTTATCAACTTTGTCAAAGATCGGTTGGTTGTAACTGTGTGGCTTTATTTCTGGGTTCTTCTTTCTGTCCCATTGATCTATATGTCTGTTTTTATATTAGTACCATTATGTTTTGGTTATTGTAGCCTCGTAGTATAGTCTAAAGTCAGGTAATGTGATGCTTCTGGCTTTGTTCTTTTTTGCTTAGGATTGCTTTGGCTATTCAAGCTCTTTTTCTGTTCCATATAAATTTTAGAATAGTTTTTTTCTAATTCTTTGAAAAATGACATTGGTAGCTTGAGAGAAAGAGTATTGAATCTGTAGATTGCTTTGGGCAGTATGGCCATTTTAAGGGTATTGATTCTTCCAATCTATGAGCATGGGATAATTTTTTATTATTTTGTGTCAACTATGATTTCTTTTAGCAGTGTTCTGTAGTTCTTCTTGCAGAGATCTTTCATTTTCTTGTAAAATTACAACACTTTCTACACACACACACACAGACCACACATAAATACCCCTCCTGAAAAAAGAGCAAAGAAAACGAACACACAGCGAAATATTTTTATTGTATAAATAAACATACATTATATTATCTCAGATCTTAAATAACAAGATTTGCTGACTAAGCAAAACTGAATGCTTTACATTACTCCTGAAATGTATCTAAAAAGAATGATTCGGAAAGGTTAAACACAAAAGGATGTTAAAAACTGTACCAGAAACATGTAAAGAAAAAGAAAGTGGAGGTCATAATTTTTATATTAGACAAAAACAGATTTCAGATCAAAGAACATTAAATAAGACAGAAGAGAGGCACTTTACACTTCTAAAGGCTAAAATTTATGATGAAGATAGAATAGTTACTAAGAGTTATGCACTTAGTAACAAAGCATCAACTCGCATAAAGCAAAAACTATAGGAAAAGAAGAAATACAATCAACACACTGAAAATACAGAACTTTAACACTATTTTCACAGAGTACTCTCACAGTTCAAAGACCAAAAAAATCCCTAAAGATATAAATATATAATGAATAATAAACCTTATTTTTAATCACATGTGAACCAATTATGAAATTGATTAATGAATAGGTCTCAAATAAAACATCAGTAAATTCCAAATTTTATATGTGTGTGTATATATATGTATATGTGTGCATATAGGTATATGTGCATACACATGCATACATACACGGCATTCTCTGATAATTATACAATAAAACTAGAAATTAACAATAAAGCAAGAAAACAAAAATGACCTACCACATGGATATGAAAAAGAAACAAATGACTAGCCTGGTAAGAATTAAGACTTTAGAAAATGAATGACTGTAGTGCATAGTTTGGTGATAGAGAAAAAGGATTTGCTAATGGATTGGACATGGTCAGGTACTATAGAGAGGTACCAGGACATCAACTAGATTTTGGGCTTAAGAAACTGGAACTAGTTATTGAGGTGGGAAAGACTGGACGAAAATATAGTAATGATAGAAATAAATACTCTATTTTGATCATGTTAAAAATGAGCTGCTTCTTCAACATCTATTTGAGAACTGAATATATTTATCTACCACCCCAAGAAGCCTATCAAATATTCCTTTTGACACACCCAGTAATTTCCCTGAAAGGAGTTCTGGTCAACACATTTTGTTCCATTTCATTACTTTTCCAAGACAGTATAGAGTTGCAATATTTCAGTGCCCCATGTATACTACTGACCTCAGTAACTGACCAGCTGTCCCACTTCTTGGTCTAACTCTCCAACTTCACTAGTGACAGAACAGTGGTTGGAACTCAGGTTTCCTGACTTTTTATCCATTTCCATGATTATGGCTTCAACTGAACATAGGCAAAACACAGACTTACTTTAAACAAGTGTAGAGCATCAGCTCTTGCTAATTGTGAAGCTCTCTTTCATTTTAAATACCAAACCCTTTATCCAAATATATGCGCAGTTGCCCTTCCTTCCTAACCTTGGCTTTCAGCAGTTGCTTTGACTTTTATTTTGGAGATGTAAAGACTCATGTTACATATATGCCGGTATTGGAAACGATAAGCTAAGATAAATCTCCTGTTCTCTCCCAGAGTTTGATACCTTTTCTGCTTTTCTTGGTACAGAATCACTTGAGTTTTATTTATTTATTTATTTGATACTTGATTACATTTTATCAAATTCAGTGCAGATTCTTATGCCAAGGATCTGACTGAAGGTCAAGAATAAAAAGCATAAAATATAAAAGGAAGTTCGCAGGATGATTACACAGGACACAAGTCAGACTCAATGATTTTCTTAAAGACTCCAGCGGTCTACATTGGGTCAAGAATCCAGGCCAATTACCTAGCCAGAGTGAGCAAGAACCCAGAGAAAAGGACAGGAGCAGGTCATTACCACGTCTTCTGCCCATCGTAAATCATAGAGTTAGAAGGAAGCTTTACAGAGAATCTGTTGACTTTATAGAACTAACTTATATTTTACAGATAAGATACTTGAGCCCAGACACTTAATTCAGTAAGAGACTGGAAGTCAGAATCAAAGACCAACTGAGCATCGTGTTTTCTGCTGGGTCCAGTTAGGATTGCCTAACTATTATCACGACTGCTACTGAGCTACGAGACTTACAGCTTCCCTGCAATAGAGGAAGTGAGTGAAAGAGACTGGTTGATTGGACTGGGGGAGAGAAAAATTGAAATGGAAAAGAGAAGAGAATAAAATTTATTAAGTATGAACTATATGGTATACTCTATGGTATATATTTTATAGATGCTATCTAATTTAATAATCACATAGATCCAGTTGGGTAGATATCATCCCCAATTTACAGGCTAAGAAACGGAAGTTAAGAGAGATGACGTAATTTACCAAGCCATAGAGCTGTGCATTTGTTGACGTGCCTATTACATTGTGCATTGTTTTGACCCTTTCCTATAAGTAGTGTGTTGTTTCTGGATTTTTTTCTTTAATTGATGCTTAGTCTAGTATGAGAAGTTTCAAACTAGGAAATTAATTTAATAGAAACCAAAACGAGTAGCTTAAGAATGAGTTCAAAAATCTGAATTAATATAACACATTTTAGAGCAGGATTTAAATAAATACACACGTATAAGAAATGTTGGAATCTCATTTTGAGTTAATTACTATTTTTCAAATTTAGAATTTCTTATTCAGTTTGAGACTCTGAAGAAACAGACATTAAGCCTATTAGCTTACAAAAATAATCAATATATTTTCAGTACTCAAGAGTGTGAGAGTCTCTCCATGTATTCATTTCCTTTTATGTCCCTCAGTAAATTTTGTAGTTATATATGTCATATATATTCTTTTTAAAATTTATTTCTAGTTTTTACATACATTATTGCTACTATAATTGGATTTTTCTTGTTATAATTCCCATTCCATTTACCTGAACTATGGGTGATATTAATTTTTCATATTTTAAAATTATAATCTCATTTATCATGTGATTCTTGGAGGTTTTTTGGAAGGAGAATTCTACGGTTAAATATAATATAACCTGCAAATTATGATAATTTTGTCTGTTTGTCACCAGATATGCCTCTTATTTCTGATTATTTTCATGTAGTTTTGGTTGGAAATGCAGGAACAACACTAAATGACTTGTGCTGAGAGAATTCATCTCATTCCTGTTTCCGGATTCTAAGGAAATACCTCTGTTGCATTTTAAAAAGTGATTGCTGGCTATTAGACTAAGGTTTTCTTAATTGGTTTTATAAATACTGTTACTTTTTTACTCATGTAACCAACTAAATAGTTTTCTTTTTTGACAAAACGATGAGATATTTGTAGATTTTCTAGTATTCAATCCTCTCTATGTTTTTGAAATGAAGTCAGCTGAGGCATACTGAATTAGTTATTTAAAATATTGCAGAAAGCAAGTTGTGATTGTTTTATTTATGACTTTTTTAACAGATGAAAGATGAAAGAACTCTATAGTTTTTCCATTTGGGAACAAAATTATTAATTAATTTTGTGTATTTAAATGTATTTGAAACATTGTATCTGTTTTTACATGGGGCAGTTTATAACAAAATATGTACTTTGGAGAAGATTAAATTGACTTAAACAGCTTGGAAATTCGGGTACTTTTCCTTGAGAGTGTTTTAAATTTCTTTCTCTGTTTTTGATCTTTGTTATGTTTTCTAGTTTACTCAATTTTTAGAATTCACATTTTCCTAGAAAATAATTCATCTCATCAAAATTTTGTGAATATGTTATCAAAACATTGACCATTACAGACTCATAAATGCTTTCAGTATCCTCCTAATAACTTATCTAATTATTCATTTCTAATTTGGTGTATTTATGCCTTTTTTCTTGTATGAACTTGCAATTATGCTATTTTTTATCCTTTTTCTAGTGAAACACCCTTAGATCTGTAAATTGCAATTTTATATTTTCATATATTATTTATCATAATAACTTTTCTTCTTCCAGTTTCATTAGATTTTACCATTATTTTTATATTTTGAGTTAAATTGCAATGGATTTGCATTGTTTCTTTTTAAATAATAATGGAAACATTTAAAACCAGGAATTTTATTTTTAACTACTAATTGGCCAAAATACATAATTTTTTTATATGACTTGCTTTCACTATTTGTCTTTTGATTTTACATTTGCCCTCAAAATGTGGAATATGTTTTATAAATATTTCTTTTTGGGTTGATTAATTTTATTTACTTAATTTTTAGTAAACTTTAAGCATGCTTTTTCTATTGTGTTGCAGAAATGTTTTTCATGTAATTATTTAATATAATAGCAATTGCACTGCAGAGTTTGCAATTTCACATAGACTCAGAAATTTGTTTGAAAGATACCTCATTAGGAACACACATGCTTTTACTATTGTTTGTATTATGTAAACGGAGCATTGGAGTCAAATGGCAGGCTTTAAAGTCTGGCTGATGACCATTGCACACAGGCCCGCCCACCCTCTTGCTATGGACCTTCACTCTTGTTTACTAAACACCTCTGAGTCTCAGTATTATCATTTGTAAGATGGGGTTAATTACACATATACAATCATGTGCTACATAATGATGTTTGCTCAACAATTAGTTACATATAAGACAGTGGTCTCATAAGATTATACTACCATATTTTTACTGTACCTTTTCTATGGTAGATATATTTAGAAACACAAACCCTTGCCATTATTTTACAGTTGCCTACAGTATTCAGCACAGTTACATGTGGTACAGATTTGTAGCCCAGGAGCAATAGGCCATACTATATAGCCCAAGTGTATCAGAGGCTACATGATCTAGGTTTGTGCAAGTATACTCTATGATTCTTGCAAAACAACAAAATCACCTATTGACACGTTTTTTGGAAAGTATCTTTGTTCTCAAGCAATGCATGGTTGTATCTTTAGCTAAGATAATGAAAGTAAAGCACTATGCATAAGCCCTGGTGCAAAGCAAATGTGCAAATAGTCATTCTTTTTCTTGTTTGCTGCCTTAATCATTCAAAAGTTGTAAATGATGGGGTAAAGTTTTCCTTTATTAAAAAAATGTTTGTTTTTCCTGATTTCTCCATATGCTAAGATTTTGTTTTATATGTTTCAGAAAGTATATATATATATTTTGTTTTCCCCTTATCAATGCAAATTAAACTCTATTCAGTTAGTAATATTTGCCTCGAGTTGTCTTTTTGCTAGTAGTAATATCACTGTCCCTGGTTTTCTCTGTGGTCACTTAACGATTTTTTTCTTTAATATTTTTGTGCCATTTTGTGTTACCTATACGTTGCTTACATTTAGATTTTTTAAAAACATGACTTTCTGTCATCTGTTAGAGAAGTTTTAACCATCTACAATTGATGTCACACAATATGTTTGGTTATATTTTTGTGAATTTATATTTCTGTTTTAATTTCTTGCTCATTTCTTTTTGTTCTACATATGAAACATCTGTCCTCCTACCAGGAGTGTTTTGAAAGTTATAATCCCTATGTATGTTAACTTTACCTTTAATAAAATTCCAGCATACAATACTCATGATTGAGAGGCTAGGAGGACCTGAGTTGCACACTTGTAATCTCAGCACTTCAGGAGGCCAAGGTGGGAGGATCACTTTAGCTCAGGAGTTCAAGGCTGCAGTGAACTATGATCACACCACTGCAATCCAGCCTGAGAGACAGAGCAAGACCCCATCTCAAAAAGAAAAAGAACAAATAAATAGTGATTGAAAATGTTGTGAAGGAAATAGCACCCATTCAAATGCTGTTATATATAGGCAAAGAAAATTAGCAACTTCTGAAAAAAACATTTTAATCAGAATTCTTCCAACATATTACAGAGTCTGTGATTATAATTTAACATTTAAACAGAGATGTCAAACATTCAATTATTATTTGTATTACATTTCTACACTCTCAAGAATAATTTGTCACATTTTTAATGTTTTATAATTATCTTGACAATAATTATTTTGTTTCAAGAATGAATTTAAATGATTTTTTTAAACTTCCCAATTTTTAAATAAATATTTTCCTAATTTTGGATTGTTTACATTAATTCTTTAATTCTATTAACCAAAATATGTTTGGTAATATTTTGGAAAAAAAAAAGGAACTTTTTTTTAGATTCAAATGAAAACTTATTTTCTTTTACACAGAAGTGACACCACGTCTCCTATAAAAATTGGGAACTAATGTTTTTTCCTTTCAAAATTGCATTAATTTTGCTCCCTTTTTTTGTACTTTTGTATACAAAGTTGAATCCTAAATGAATACGAATTCTTTCTTAAATAATTAATTTAAAAACATTTTTAATTTTAAAAGTTTTAGAGCATTTTTAGATTTACAGCAAAATTGTGAAGACAATACACACTTTTTACCCAGCTACCCCTATTATTAACATCTTTCATGATACACAGTTAACCCTTGAATAACACAAATTTGAACTGAGAGGGTCCACATATATGTAAATTTTCTCTGGCTTCTGCCACCCCTAAGACAGTAAGACCAACTCCTCCTCCTCTTCAGTCTACTCAACATGAAGATGACAAGGATGATGATCTTTATGATGATCTACCTCCACTTAATGAATAGTAAATATGTTTTCTCTTCCTTATAATTTTCTTAATAACTTTCTCTATAGCTTACTTTATTGAAAGAATACTGTATATAATACATATAACATATAAAATACATGTTTATATACTATACTGTTTTTGTTTCCACTACCTGGCATCTATTTATATAGTGTTTAACTCTTTATTTATTTCCTTTTAAATTATAATTTCATTTACTTTTTATTAATACATGATATTTGTACATATTTATTGAGTGCATGTAATATTTTGTTACATGCATAGAAGGTGTAATGATCAGTCAGGGTGTTTAGAATATCCATCACTTCAAGTATTTATCATTTCTATGAGTTAGGAACATTTCAAATTTTCTTTTCTAGTTATTTTGAAATCCACAATACATTGTTGCTAACTGTATTCACCCTACTTGGCTATCAAACAGTAGAACTTTTTTCTATTTAACTGTATATTTATACCCATTTGCCAACCCCTCTTCACTCCCACCTCCGACCCACACAACATTCCTGGTCTCTGGTAACTATTATTGTACTCTCTACCTCCATGACATCAACTTTTCAGTCTTTCACATATGAGTGAGAGCATTCAATGTTTGTATTTCTGTGTTTGGCTTATTATAGTTAACATAGTGACCTCCAGTCCATCTTTGTTGCACAAGTGACATGATTTGATTCTCTCTTAGGCCAAATAGTATTCCATTGTGTAAATATAGATACACCAGATTTTATTTATCCCATTCTTCCACTGGTAAACACTTAGGCCAAATAGTATTCCATTGTGTAAATATAGATACACCAGATTTTATTTATCCCATTCTTCCATTGATAACCATTTAGGTTGATTTCATATCTTTGCTATTAGGAATAGTGCTGCAATGAATGTGGGTACAGATATCCTTTGATATACTGACTTTTTTTCCTTTGGATAAATACCCACTGGTGGGATTGCTGGATAGTATGGTAGTTCTATTTTTAGTTTTTTGAGAAATCTCCATACTGTTTTCCATGGTGGTTGTACTAATTTACATTCCTGCCAATGGTGTATAAGAGATCCCTTTTTCCACATCGTTGTCAACATCTGTTATTTTTAAAATAATACTCATTCTAAGGTAAGATAGAATCCCAGTGTGGTTTTGGATTTGCAGTTCCCTGATTGGTGATGTTGTGTATTTTTTATAAATGTATTGGCCATTTGTATGTCTTCTTTTGAAAAATGTCTATTCATGTGCTTTGCCCAGTTCTTCAAAGGATTATTTGTATTTTTACTGCTGAGTTGAGTGCCTTATATATTCTCAATATTAGTCCCTACCAGATGAATAGTTTGCAGTTATTTTCTGCCATGCAACAGGTTGTCTATTCACTCTGCTGATTGTTTCCTTTGCTGTGTGGAAGACTTTTAGTTTAATATAGTCTCATTTGCATACTTTTGCTTTTGTTGCCTGTGCTTTTGAGGTACTAGTCATAGTATCTTTGCCTAGACCAATGTCATAAAGTGTTTACTGTACTTTTTTTCTAGTAGTTTCATAGTGTCTGGTCTTATGTTTAAGTCTTTAATCCATACTTGGTTGATTTTTGTATATGTTGAGAGACAGGGGTCAAGTTTCCTTCTTCTACATATGCATATCCAATTTTCCAGCATTGTTTATTGAAGAGGGTGTCCTTTCCCCAAGGTATGCTCTTGGCACCTTTATTAAAAATCATTTGGCTATAAATGTGTGGATTATTTCTAGGTTCTCTATCCTGTTCCATTTATCTATATGTTTTCATACCGGTACCATACAGTTTTGCTTACTAAAGCCTTGTAGTATATTTTGAAGTCAGGTAGTGTGATGTCTCTAGCTTTGTTTGTATTGCTCAGCATTGCTTTGGATATTTGAACTATTTGTTGGTTCCATATAAATTTTAGGATTTTTTTTCTATTTCTGTGAAAAATGACATTGGTATTTTAATAGGGATTGCATTGAATCTGTAGATTGCTTTGTTTAATATGATTATTTAAACAATATTAATTTTTCTTGTTCATAAGCATAAATTGTCTCTCCATTTGCTTATGTCCTTTTCTTTTCATCAGTATTTTGTAGCTTTTCTTGTAGAGGTTTTTAACTTCATTAGTTAAATTTATTTAGAGGTGGGTTTTTTTTGCTAGCTATTTTAAATATAATTGCCTTCGTGCTATTTTTCTGAACTAGTTCATTATTTGTATATAAAAATGCTACTAAATTTTTAATGTTGATTTTTGTACCCTGCTATTTATTGAATTTATTGGTCAGATAAAAGAGTTTTTGATAGAGTCTAGGTCTTTCTAAGTATAATATAAGATCATGTTATCTGCAAAGAAGAACAATTTGACTTTCTCTTTTCCAATTTGGAGGTCTTATTTTCTTTTTCTCCTGCCTGATTGTTCCGGCTAGGACTTCCAGTACTATGTTGAGTAGGAGTGATAAAAGTAGGCATCCTTGTCTTATTACTGTTCTTAGATGAAAGGCTTTCAGCTTTTTCTTATTCAGTATGAAGTTAGTGAATTTGTCAGATAAAGTATTATGTTGAAATAGGTTCCTTGTATACCTAGTTTGTTGACAGTTTTTATCATGAAAAGTTATTGAATTTTATGAAATGTACTTTCTGTGTTTATTGAGAAAATCATACAGTCTTTGTCTTTCATTCTGTTGATGTGATTTATCACATTTATTGATTGGCATATGTTAAACCACCCCTTATCCTGGGAATAAATCCCACTTGATCATGGTATATTATCTTTCTGATATGCTGTTAGATTCAGTTTGCTAGTAGCCTGTTTAGGGTTTTTGCATTCATGTTCATCATGGATATTGGCCTGTGATTTTCTTTTTTGTTTTATCTTGGGTTCAGTAATAGAGTAATGCTGGCCTCCGAGAATGAGTTAAAGGGGATTCTCTTCTCTTCAATTTTTTGAAATAGTTCGACAAGAATTTGCATTATTTCTTCTTTATAAGTTTGGTAGAACTTGGCAGTGAAGCCATCTTGTCTGGGGCTTTTCTTTGATGGGAGACTTTTAATTGCTGATTCAATCTCTACTTATTATTGGTCTCTTCAGGTTTTCAATGTCTTCCTGATTCAATCTTTGTAGGTTGTATCTGTCCAGGAATTTGTCTATTTCTTCTAGATTTTCCAGTTTGTTAGCATATTGCTGTTCATAATAGTCTTTGATGATCTTTTGTATTTCTGTGGTGTCAGTTGTAATGTCTCCTTTTTCATTTCTAATTTTGTTTATTTGAATCTTCTCTCTTTTTTCCTTGGTTAGTCTAGTCAGTGGTTTATTCATTTTGTTTATCTTTTCAAAGCACCACATTTTTGTTTCATTAATATTTTGTAATTTTTTTAGTCTCTATTTTGTTTAGTTCTGCTCTTTATTATTTCTTTCCTTCTACTAAATTTGGGTTTGGTTTGTTATTGCTTTTCCATTTTCTTAAAGTATACCATTAGATTGTCTATATGAAATCTTTCTACTTTTTAGATGTAGACATTTGTTTCTATAAGCTTTTCTCCCAGTGCTACTTTTGCTGTATCCCATAGGTTTCGGTATGTTGCACTTCAATTCTAATTTGTTTCGATTTTTAGAAATTTTCTACTTAATTTATTCCATGACCCAGTGGTAATTCAGGAGCATGTTGTTTAATTTATATGTAGTTGTACAATTTCCCAAGTTTCTCTTGTTAATGATTTCCAGTTTTATTTCATTATAGTCTGAGAAGATACTTCATATTATTTTGATTTTTAAAAATTTCTTGAGATTTGTTTTTTGTCCAACCACAATCTATCCTGGAGAATGTTCTATGTGTTGATGAGAAGAATGTGTATTCTGTAGCTGTTAGGTAAAGTGCTCTATTGATGGCTGTTAGGTTTATTTAACCTAACGTGCAATTTAAATCCAATTTGGTTTATTTTCTATCTAATTGATCTATATAGTGATGAAAATGAGGTATTGAAGTTTCCACCTATTACTGTGTTTGTGTCTATCTTAGTCTGTCTTATCCAATGCAAGTAGCTACTCTTGTCTGCTTTGGTTTTCATTTTCAGATATCTTTTTTCATCCTTTTACAGATGAAACATTATTCTTTTGTTTCCAGGTGTTAGGGCTCCTTAAGCATTTCTTTTAAGGCCAGTCTAGTGGTAATGAATTCCTTCAGTTTTTGCTTATCTGGGAAAGACTTTATTTCTCCTTCATTTATGAAGGATAACTTTGCTGGATATAGTACTCTTGTCTGCCAGATTTTTTCTTTCAGCATTTTTTATTTATCATCCCATTCTCTCTTGGCCTGTAAAGTTTCTGCTGAGAAATCCACTGTTAGTCTAATGAGGTTCCCTTTTAAGTGACTATATGCTTTTCTCTTGCTATTTTTAGAAATCTCCCTTTGTCTTTTAACAGCTTGCATATAACGTGCAGCTAGAAAGACCTTTTTGAACTGCATCTATTTGGAAATCCCTGAGCTTTCTGTATTTGAATGGCTAAAATTCTTGCTAGATTGGGTGAGATTTTGGCTATTCTTTGGTTAAATGGTATTTCTATACATTTGGTTTTCTCTTTGCCTTCTGGAACACTAAAAATGTGAATGTTTTATGGCTTTATTGTGTCTTGTATGTTATGCATATCTTGTTTTTTTTTTACTTTTTAAAAAGTTTTGTCTGACCAGGTTATTTTGAAAGACCTGTCTTCAGATTCTGAAATTCTTTCTTTTGCTTGATCTAGTCTGTTGAAGATGTTGAATATATTTTTATTTCATTCAATGAATTCTTCAGCTCCAGGGTTTCTGTTTGGTTCTTTTTAGTAATATCTATCTCTTTGGTAAATTTCTTATTTATATCTTGAATTATTTTTCTAATTTCCTTGTATTGCTTATCTATGTTCTCTTGAATCTTATTGACTTATTTAATATTACTATTTTGAATTCTTTTTCTAGCATTTCATAAACTTCTTTTTCTTTGGAATCTGTTTTCAGAGAATTATCGTGTTCCTTTGGAGGTGTTATATTTCCTTACATTTTTGTTTCTTATGTTCTCACATTGATAGCAGTGTACTTGCTGTAACAGTTACTTCTACCGATTTTGTTTTTGTTTTTTTGAATTTGCTTTTGTAGGGCAGGACTTTTTCCTGGAGATGTATTATTTATGGTGCTGAATAAGTACAGCACTTTGACTTTGATTCAGGGTGCATGCAGTAGTGTGGTCTGCATATAATTTCTTTGGCTGTAAACATCATTGTTGGTATCTGTGATTTCCTCAGTGGCTCAGTGTGCAGTTGTTAATGAAGGCTTTAGTGAAGTTTTGCTGGGGATGAGAATGCCAGGTAGGCCAGTTCTCAGGTCCCAGTGGTGGCAGTGGGCAGACCGAGAGTGTTTGTCCTTGTGCCCCAGGGTAGCATATGCTGGCACTGATGTTAATGAGTCCAGATGGGCTGATTCCTGGGCCTCTAGGCTGTTGCTCAGTTGTTGGCAATGGTAGTAGTGGGCCAGGTGGGTGGAAACACCCTCAGACCCCTGGGTGGCAGGTGTGGTGTGGGCAATGACAGTAGCAGTAGTAGAACAACCCTCTACCCACCAAGTGGTTCACACCGGTGTTGGTGGTGGCTGCATCAGGCTGGATAGGCCAGTCCCCAGGCCCACAGGTGGCACATGCAGGTGGGTGCTAGCTATGGTGGTAGTAGTAGATTAAGTAGATCTGTTCTCAGGCCCCTGGGAGCAGTGCTCAGGTGCCATCAGTGATCGATGGGCAGGGAAGTCTTAAGGCTCCTGAACAATGTGCACAGGCACTGAGGGAGCAGAACCTGATCAAGAAGACCTATCCTCAGGTCCACCAGTGGTGCATGTGGATGCTACCTGTGGAAGGCAGGGGTAGGGTCATCACCAGGCTTCTGGTGGAGGGCTTGGGTGGAACAGCAGTGGCAGCATTGTAGCCCTGCTGACAGAGAGGGCAAGTTTGCTTTGGGTGGCAGCAGCCGTAGGCAGGCAGCTGGGGAGCATGTGCTTCAACCCCAACTGGTGACTATAGGCAGGAAAACCTGGCCTCTTGGCATGTCCAATGTGTGGTGGCCCCTCTGCTATGGGGTTGTGGTCACTGACATTGGGGCTGTCTTTTGTACCTAGTGGCAACAATGTGCAGTAGCATCAGATTCAGGCATGGGAACTTGTCCTCAAGAAGTGTGAAAATGTGTGGCAGACATACTGCCGAGGGTGGCAGGGTTGCTGCTAATGGCTCATGATTTAGTCCTGGCAGCAGCAGCCAGCAGTGGCCGTGGCTGCCGGCAGAGGATGTCAATGGGGGCACCAGGGATATGAGGATGCAGGGGCTCTTGGGACCCAGGGCAGGATGCAGTCTGGCGGGGTCTGGGCTTTTAAAATGGCACCATACTATAGCTGGTTAGGATTCAAAGGGCTTGGGGGATCCAGGCTGAACCCCCTCTCCGAAGCAGTGCTGTTGCATGGTCTCCAGGCAATTCCCTGTGTTAGTCTCAGGGTCTGCAAGAGTTGAGGGCTAGTATGGCAGGAGTCCATGATTTCAATGTGACATTCTGGGGGTCTCTCACTCATTCCCCGCATAGGGAAGACTCTCCAGGCTTTTAGATAATCTTGGCTGTCAGGCTGTTTCGTTTCCCTCTCCTTCCTTGCCTTAGGTGTTACTTGTTGCTGCTCTGTTGAATTCCAGTGTTCTGTCTTAGATGATCTGGTCAAAGTGTGGTTATCTACTGCTTTTTTCATTCTTTGTGAAGGAGGTGAGTGCCAGATGCTTCTACTCAGCCATTTTGGAGCCATCAAAATTATCTTATTTATTTTTAATTTCTGAATAGTATTCCACTGTATGGATATACTACAGTTTGTTTACACATTCACCTACTAAAGGACATCTTGGTTTCCTCTAGTGTTTCATAAATATGAATAAAGCTTCTATACACATTTATGTGCAGGATTTTTTTATGGACAATGTTTTCAAATCCATCGGGTAAACACTTAGAGTGCAATGGCTGGATTGCATGTTAAGACTATGTTTAGTTTTGTAAGAAACTGCCAAACTGTCTTCCATAGTAGCTATGCCATTTTGCTTTTCTGCCAGCAATGAATGAGCGTTCCTTTTGCTCCGAATTTTTATCGATTTTGGTATTATCAGGGCTTTTTTTCTCCTTTTGTATTTTAACTATTCTGATATGTATGCAGTGATATCTTAGTGTTGTTTCCTTGTATTTAAAGATGTGTTTGGAATATTTATTTTCTCACAATTTAATTTTTTTCTAGGTATGCATGGAATTAAAAACTTTTCTTAATATCTAGATTCTCAGTTATGCTTTCAACTCAAGTGTTATTTAGTTATATATTAGTGTTTCCTGCTTCTATTCCAACTGTTTTGATTTATTTCTCAAGGAATTCATAATTCTGAAATTGTATTTTTATTCATTATCTTCCTATTACTATCGTCTTTAACTTCCATCCCCTTTTTTTGTTGTTTTCCCCTGCATCATAAGACAGCTTCTCAAATTTGACCTTTGTATCCCTGATTCAAGATTCTGAATTTCAAATTCTGTCTTCTAATGGAGGTTTTTAAATTCAGGTGCTGGATTTTCTTGTCTAGTTTCCTTACAGTCTTCATCTCCCTTAACATTTCTGTTTTTCTTTAATCTATTCTCTTATAATGGCTTCATGTTCTCATTTGTTTTTTAAAGTTGGTTTATTTTATAAAATGATAATTTTTTTGGAATATGATTCTCTCCAAGTCTTTAAAATGGGATGGATTTAGTGTTCGATGCAGTCACGTTTTGCAGCTTGGCTTTCCCTTTACCTAATTAGTGATATATTTAAAAAATATTTTTACTTCTTCTTTTTTTGGAAAACATAAGCCATTGGTAGAATATACAAAAATATTTGATGCGGGATGCTTTGTGGCATTTCCCTCCTCAGAACAATACAGAAAGCATCAAAGCATCACAATGTTTCACTTGCTTTGTCTAACTCATTGTTTTCTCAGGACTGCAATCTCTGAAGCTACTTGACTGAGAGAAATTTTGGAGTGGGTAAGGGGCAGTGTCTCACTACTTCAAAATAATAAGCTACTGCAGTAGAGAAATGGATTTCCCATTTGAGGCTGAAAAGGCTTGAGTTTCTGATTCACAGGCAAAGACGTTATGTGAGAAATTTTATATTCTTTATTCTTCAGGAAAGAGTATTTACTTTACCTCAGGTGAAAACCATATACCAATCTCTCTTTCACATTCTAATTCTCATTTATGTTTCATACATTTTTAATCAGTGAAAATGCTCCCTATGGTCTGGCAGTATGTTGACTGTCAGACTTAGTTTTAGATGTAGTTACAAATTATCATCATTTTCTGAATTCCCATAGGTATTCCACTGGGAATTGGGAGAAATTAAACATCAAATGGCTGTCTAAATGCTATAATGGCCAAAAAATCGCATTTCAACACAAATTTAGGATGTTTTCTTACAAGTATATCTTATAAGGTAAAGAATGCTTGAAAATACAGAAGAAACAGTATAAGAAATCATAGTAGATCATAAACAGATTATGTCATCAATAATTGCCTTCAATAAATTAAATTTATAATATATATTATAAATATATAATATAAATAAATCTGAATCTCAGATTTTAATTTTATTTATATAGCTCTATACAAGTATTTTTATGGTTTTCCCAGAGACTGAAACAGATTTTGAGATAAATAAGGAGAAAATAGAAAGAACTGCATGAGTAGTAATAAATAGCAATTTAGAAATCATAAACTAAGACTTTATAATAAAAAAATTAGTGGCCTCTAGACACCACAATTCACTTACCGAAATTATTAGGAAATAAGAAAAAGCTCTTTAATCCATTTTTAAAAGCTTATAGAGATAATAGAGATATAATTTTCATACAATAAAACCTGCCCATTTTAAATGCATAGTTTGAAGACTTGGTAAATGCATATAGTCATGCAACTACCATGATTATCAAGTTTAATCACATTTCCATCACCCAGAAAAGTTCCCTGATACCCCTTGACAATCAATACAGGCCACCAGCATTCATCTTGGAACCTCTGGTCTGCTTCGAGTCATTCCAGCTTTACCTATTCTAGAACATCATATGAATGGAATCATAGAGAATGTAGGCTTTTGCACCTGGCTTCTTTCACCTAGCATGATGTTTCTTAGTTTTCTCTGTATTATTCGTGTTTCAACAGCTTGTTCTTTCTCTATTGCTGAGTAGCAGTTCATTGTATACATAACTTACATTTTGTTTATCCACTCTGCAATTCATGAACCTGCGTTCTTTTCAGTTTGGGGTTACTATGAATAATGCTATGATAAACATCGCATAAGTTTGATTAGTGGATACAAGTGTTTATGTCTCTTGGGTAGTAGAATCATTGGATCATATGGTAAGTTTATTTTTGACTTTTTGAGAAACTGCCAACATAATTTGCAAAATGGCTGCACTGTTTTGAATTCCCTCTAACACCACATGAGGGTTTCAGTTGCTCCACAATTTGTCAACACTTGACATTGTAAATCTTTTTAATTTTAGCTATCCTAAATGTGAAGAATATATTCAAAGGCAAAAAGCATGTTTGCATGGCTCTTCAAGCTTGCTAGGTTCCCTGGAGTCTCACTTAGATGTGTGTTGTTTATCAGTCAGACAGGCATACATGAAGCGATTCTTATCTGTACTTCTATGAATCTCTTAGCTCTCATTTCCAAAATCTTCCTGTTAAACTTTTCACTGCTCTGCACCCAACTCCAAACTGACCCTACCCTCTATGCTTACTAAAGCTGTGGGTTTTAGTTGTCTGTTTGTGGAAGGTATAGAAATGGCCACAGTGTAAGACCTCAAGTAATTCTTAACCAATGAAATATTTGTGATTCCTGACTAAACACTTTCAAGTTGTTGCCTAACTTTGGACTATTACCTGTGCCCTTACATTTTATTAAAAATTTTTTTCCAGCTTATACTCATCTTGAGAAGAGAAGCATCCCACACCACACTACCACTACCAGAAGTAGCATCATTTGTTCATTTTTGTGAAGAAGGAAAGAGTTGTATATATACACATACACACATATACATGTACACACATAATAGAATGATGCAAAGTGTCAGATTGTGTCTTGTCAAAGAGCATGGCTGTGTCTAGAGAAGTATTGGAACTGAAAGTTTTCAGTGCATAACCACAGGTTTTATATACACCTGGTAAGGAGAAAGAGTAGACAAGGGAAAGTCACATTAAGGGTGAGTTTCATCTTGCACTTGAGAGAAGAGTAAAGGAGGATATGAAGCATAAAAATAATTAATAATTTAGTCATCTGAGGATGTAGTACATGTTATTTTAAAGATAATGATAGTCCGTTACTGTCTTCAGTTATGATTTTAACATCAAAGAAATGATGAAAAGTAAAATTAACAATGAAGAGAAATTTTCTTTGTTAAATATTTGAACAGGCCAGAGGAAGAAGTTATAAAACTCTCTTTTCTGTCAGTGTAGTAGAAGCAGAAAAAATAACATCATGGCTTAGAGGTTTGAAATCAAATTAAGATGAACCTGCCAAATGCTTGATACTATTTCCAGGTGTAAAGGACAATAATTAAGCTATAAATTATGATCATATTTTGGAGAGGTGTACATCAATAATTACTTAGAATTACTTCTAATATACAAGGTGCGACTATGATGGTGATTATAATTCTTTCTTACCTTCTCTCAGCAAATTTTGTTTATATTAATCAATTGATGAACATAAAAAGCATATTCTGTAATAGAATTTTTTTGCTACTCAAGATCATTAGAGTGTATTTTATAGCCATAGTATGGGCTTTATGATGAAAAAATTGTATAGGCAAAGCCTTATTATATCATTACTTATATTATCTACTGAGGACCTCATGTTGGTTTAGCTACTCTATTCCATGCCTTTCATAAAAGCAACTCTATATCTGAGTTAAATGAGTCTTCATGCATAGCCTAAAAATGAACAAATCACTAAGCACCCTGAATATTCTTGGAAGGATAAATGTTGCATGTAGCTCAAACAAAAAAGGAAAAATTGTATGTACAGCAAAAAATTGTCCATGAGGATAGATGTAAGCAAATCTAAAGGAAGCCATTCAAAATGGGCAGAATGGTGACTCTCCCACTCATATTTTCACAGTTCTTTGTTGTTTAAAGCTGGAGTTCTATTTTCTCACGTATATTTACAGATTTTTCATTTAGTTATATTAACAATACACCTAATTCCAAGCGCTTTACACATTTTGAAACATTTTCACTTAATTTGTTTGATCACAACAATTCTGCTATTCTCCTCATTATACAGATGGCTTTCAGAGGAGTTAAATAAGGTAATTAGCATGTGGCTGTATTAGTCATGATTCTATTCGGTAGCAAACAGAATTTGCACCCAGGGATTTTTTAAAGCCAAGTCAAATGTCATTTCCATCTCCTATGCTGATGAAATCTCTGGAGAAGATACAATTTCTTTGACTGTCAGAAAAACAGAGGCATTCAGAAACATCAACATGAGGTATCCTTTTTCTTAATTGTGTTGTTAGATCCAGACACCCTAGGAAGAAATTAACAGTCCAAGTGTTAAGTTCTGAATAAACATCCACAGCGAGGGGAGGTCATTTAGAAGATTCACGAACTTTTGTTTCTTGACTAGTCATATGCCACATAATGATGTTTTGATCAATAATAAACCATATACATGACAGTGGTTTCATAAGATTATAATACCATAATTTTAAGGTAACTGTTCTATGTTTAGCTCTGTTTAGATACACAGATACTTACTATTGTGTTACAGTTGCCTACAGTATTCACTACAAAAACATGCTATACAGGTTTGTAGCCCGGGACCACTAGGGCCACTCATACCACGTAGCCCAGGTGTGTAGTAGGCTCTACCATCTAGGTTTGTGTAAGTGCACTCTGTGTTGTTCCCACAAAGACAAAATCACCTAAAGATGCATGTCACAGAGTGTATCCCCATCGTTAAGCAACACAGGACTGTACTTTATGTGTACCAATTTAACGCCCTTGCCACTGTCTAATTTCTGTTATGGTTTTTGCATCATGTATGATTTTTTTTCCACTGACTGAACTATAAACTTACTGGAGGCAGGAGTTATATCAATTTTGTCATGAATCTCATGCAGTGCTTACCAAAACGTGTCACCCACTGTAGTTCATGATAAACGTTTGTTAAATGAATTAATCATACAGACCTATTCTTGTTGTTTGTGTATTATAATTATATTTCTTTGATCTTTTGACAATAACTATCAGCTGGATGTAAAGTATAAAAGTGGAGCTTTGACATCCATTAATGAATAAAGATGTATGGTTAAGCTAAGAAGGTGCCATACGATATGGTGAGAGAAAATAATGAACTAATGCGAATGGTGTGGAAAAAACGTTAGTTATGTCAGGGAAAAAAGTAAAGAAAGTCAGGGAGAACTCGGGATTAGCAAGAGGAAGAATGAAGTCAATTTAGAAAAAGCTAGAAAAGACACTAGCTAGACTTACTCTTGGCTAAATGTCCAAGGGAATTCAGGAGGGTGGGGCACCCACATAAGTAACTCCTGCAGCAGTCATCCTGGGAGAGCATTTTTTTCCTGAACCTAAAGGGAAAATATTATTATTTTTTCTTTATTTTAAAGGCAGAGTCTCTCTCTCTCTCTGTCACTCAGGTTAGAGTGCAGTGGCACTATCATAGGTCACTGCAGTCTCGAACGCCTGGGCTCAGATGATCCTCTTGCCCCAGCTTCCTAAGTAACTAGAAACACAAGTGTACACCACTACACATGGCTAATTTCTTGTAGAGACGGGGTCTCGTTATGTTTCCCAGCCTGGTCTTGAACTCCTGGCCTTGAACAATACTCCCACCTCAGCCTCCTAAAATGCTGGGATTATAGGCATGAGCACCATAACCAGCCCAAAAGGAAATTCAGAAAGGGTAAAACTTCTTCATTGGCCAGAGCATGCAAGGTATCATCCAGCTACGCTCCACATAGAAGCAGAATGGAGCGAATAAGAATTATCTCTCCTTTATTGAAACAGATGAAGATCAACTCAGTAGCTGTGATTTCAGCCATATGGAACAAATATTAAAACAGATTGCAAGAAATAAAGAAGAAAATTCTAGCTGAAAACAACAACTGCAAATTGAATAGGAAAACTTTTCCAAGTGCTTAAAGAGAAAAAGATGGTTTCCTTAAAAGCCAATCATACAAATCCTCTCACGGAGAACTTGGCATCTGTGAGGGGAACACCAGCACTAGGTCATAAAGATGAGGCTGCAGGGATAATGCTCATAGGCAATAAAAATGCTTTGCCCAAGACATTTACCAGAATGTTGAAGATGAGTGAGCTACACAAAGGCGGATGAAGATTCAGAGAGAGAACAGTCCTGGATATTGATGGGAGATTAACACTGGTGGCAAGAATAGTCAAGCTCTTTTAAGCCCAAGGATGTCTAATATACAATTTTAAGTAATTTGCTGTGCAATTACCATGAACCTTTAGTAAAATGTGTTAAACATAAGTTTGAGTGTAAGATACTTTCAGGAGCTAAATAATTGGGGGCTATTCATTTTGAGTGGTGAGGGATTATACATACATGTTATATAGGAAAAGAAAGACAAATCAGAAACATTTTAATAGAAGCTACAAATTGGAGTCAGGGGAAACCAGAGAAAATACTATATACTGCTTTGTTTCCCACTATATCATTAGGGCAATTGGAAATAATCTTATTGAAATCTTCATGGGCAAAGCGACCCAGAGAAGTGAAGAACTAGTGAGGTATGCAAGAAACTCAGAAAAAGATGGACTCATTCATTTACTACCTACTTGCTTATTGCATGAAGTACAATTTAGTTATGGGGGATGGAACTTATACTGAACTAACCATGCTAGTAAGAAAATTGTAAAAGAAACTAAGGAACACCTGGTTTATAAAGAGAGTGTCTGAAAACCTAATTTTCCTGTGTATATCACTGCCTGAAAGAAAGCCTAGCTTAAGAGTCAATGGACTAATAATAAGTCAATGAAATAATAATAAGTTTCTTCCAGATAAGTCAGAGAGAGACTGAAGTTGTGGGACCACATTTAGATCAGGTGGGTCTTCACTTCTCCAAGACTATTCATCATTCTGTCAGATATTAATAGATAAAGAAAATAAGGAATAAACAGGAAAGTATGGGTGAGTTTCCTGGACTTCTTAAAAAACATTTTGTTGTTTACAGAGGCAATAATTGAGCCACTGCAAATTAAAACACATCTTGCTAACCTCCAGTTATCTAAGTCCAGACAGGCCGGCCCCTTAGTGTGCTCACCAACCCAGGTAAGTACAAGGTGTGTGTGTGTGAATGCTAACATAAGCAGATTGCACTAAGGATAGAAATACATGGGACTACAAGGGGATAAAACTTCCTAATAATAACAATAATGGACCAGTCATCATGTTAAGCCCCTTGCAAATAGGTCACTGAATATGGTATCTGCTTATGATTTCCATAAAACCCTTTATTGTAAGATCTTGAATGTATAAATTCACAGGAGCATTTCTTTATTTTTATTTTGTTTATTAAACAGAGTCTCGCCGTGTCACGCAGGCTGGAGTGCAGTGGCATGATCTTGGCTCACTGCAACCTCTGCCTCCCAGGTTCACGCGATTCTTCTGCTTCAGCCTCCTGAGCAGCTGCGATTACAGGTGTGCACCACCATACTCGACTGAGTTTTTGTATTTTTAGTAGAGATGGGGTTTTGCCATGTTGGCCAGGCAGGCTGGTCTCAAACTCCTGGCCTCAAGTGATCTGCCCACCTTGGCCTCCCTAAATGCTGGGATTACAGACGTGAGCCACCATGCCCGGCCCAGCTTACAGGAGTGCCTTTTCTTTTTTCTTTTTTCTTTTTTTTAACATTCCACAGTGTCTATCTTTGGATTTTTTCATACTGTACGGTAATAACTGCTATTATTTATTAGGTGCATACTAATTGCCAGGTGCCTGTGCACACTGAAACTTATTTAATGCCCACCAATAACTCTATGAGGTCACTACTATTATCCTGTTTTTTATAAATGAGGAAACTGCAGCTTGAAGAGTTTATTTCGTAAGGTGAAATGTTAGCAAATGGCACATCACCGATTGAAGCCATAAAGATTTGACATGACACTTCATAACAAGAAAAAATAAAAGAAAAAGTGGTATTAGTAAAAGGTACCTGGAAAAGGGCAAAATGGTAGTGGCAAAGCTGCTACTGAAAGACTTGGCTTGCCTAGAAAATTAGCACCAGGCCTGGCCTGGTACAGGTAATTAGGCGAGGTGATTACTGAGATTTTAGTTCCACATATTCAAAGTAAGACTCATCTAACTGAAAGTGGTTTCCATAGAGGATTTTTTAGCCTCCATTCAGGTCAAGTTTGATAGCAAATAATATTTAATCAAAGGAACAGTTGGGTCAAGGAAAAAGTCAACACAGAATTTGAAGTCCCTCATTTCACGGATATTTTTATTCCCTTGGGATAAACACATTAGCAGTCTTTTCTGATTTCTCATCAGAAAAGACTGAGCGCTGAGCATGAAGGGCTTTTCAGAATTCAGATACTCTTTCTGTGACAGTACTTGAAGTTCAGATGATGGAAATAGTAGATAGTGGCCCCAGGCCAGAAAAGCCTGCTTCTGGGAAGAAAAAAGAGGGTACTGTGACTCAAAGCATTGTGAGCTTCAAGCTCAATTTCAGAGTTTCAACCCTTCTCTTTGCACAGGGAAAGGATTCAAAAACAGAGAACTAATAAAAACGAAAGGGAATCTGAAATTTTAACCAATTTTATAATCTGGCCTTCTAAGGCCTGGTGTACATCAATATCTCAGGATTCATTTATGCCCAGGACGTGCCTGTGAATTTACATCAAAACCAAGGCCATTGACAAACGTTCATTGAGAGCCTATTCCATGCCAGGCCCTTGGGGAAATGAAAGGGCACAGGGTAGATGAAACAGCAGCTGGCTTTTGAATAAGAACAGGTAGATTTGTAGTGCTAATGTTGTTTCATTACTATCCAAATGTGGTGCATGCTAAAACCACTCTTTTTTTGTTGCTGCATTCATTTTCCCATCTCCTTTTGCCATCTCCTTTTGTAACAGAGTGTCACCTTTCCTCTGGGCAACCTCTTCCCCACCTCCTCATTGTACAATATCTTCCTGGACTGGTCCAAGGAAAAGGTGAGTGAGTTACTCCATGCCCATCAGAGCTCTTCCCTGGAAGTTTCTAATTAGATGTGGAGGTACAGCGCCCCACTATGTGTGTCAGCCTATCTGCAAAAAAAGGTCCTTAGAGGGACAGGCAGAGGAGAATGAGGAACTGAGGGAAGGAGCTATCATCCCCTAGTAGCTTGGAGAGTCCTTAGGTTCTGTCTCTGAGTCTCTTGATTCCTGCAGCATTTCTTTGAGGATGTCTCTGTAGGATATAGAGGGACTAAAAGAGAGACTCCAAATTCTATGTTGACGTTTTTCCTGGCCCAGGAGTTCCTTTGACTGTCTCCACAGGATCTTCCACAGGTTGATGAGCCAATTCCACCCTGGCCCATAAGTCCCTCTTTTCCTAAGCAAGTGTTGATTTCCTATCTCTAGACACCGAAAGAATCTTAACTAGTATTATGACCTCAGGACAATTATTTAAGCTATGATTGCTTCATTCTCATTTTCTATGAGGTTAAAATATATACCTAATGGTGCTATTGAGTATTAAACTAGATTATACATAGGAAACACTCCACACATAGTAAATGCCCAATAAGTAAGAGCTCTGTTCATTATTGTTACTACCAATGCTGACAAGAGGAGGCTCTGGAAAAAAACACCAAAAGTTCCTATGGTGATACAGTGAATTGACATAATCCAATTTACACTTTGGTTTCATGGGTATCTGGTCAAAATAAATCCATCACAGAAGTGACCATCTCTGGGAGAGCTAATATGTATCTGGTTTGAGGCTAAAATATAAAAACCAAATCCTAGATTTGGGGACTCAACTGACATGCTGCCCATAGGTGAGCAACAGTTGGGGATTCCATGAGCAAACCTCAACTAGGTGTCATGAAAAATTATGTTGGAAAGATAGGATGGGCCAGGCTTGACTTTTGAATAAAGGGAATTTAGTCTGCTTTTTGTTTTTTAACCAGGCACAGGCTGTAACTCAGTAGGATTAATTTAGCTTAATGAAGAAGCAAAAGTGACCTGACTCATAATCCAATAAGATGTTGATGATAAATCTTTGTTCAGTTCCCTCTGAGAACCTGGAGACCAACAGTGACACAATTAAATGTGCAAACACTGATCTGTTGTATTTTGATAAATCCTTGATGTTCCATCTCTGAAGACCCTGCAAAGGTTAAGTCCCATGAGTTCTCAAGCTAGTTTCAGTGTTTGTGGAAGCTTCCTTGTCTTGAGAAGCAAGTCTCACAAACACTATGGAATGTTGTTCATGTATTCACTTATTTATGCCTCAAAATTCTATGATGTAGTTGTTTACATATCTTTCCCATTTTATAGATAAGGAAACAGAGACACCGAAAAGATAAGTGACTTTTGCAAATTCATATGGCTAATAAGACAAAGACTCAAACACAGACAATCTGGTCTAGTTCGTGTTGTTAGCTCCTATACAAACCCACTCAACTACCACTGCAACTAGTACTACTGCAGGGAAGCGAATGAACTCTGGAAAGATTGAAGTGGGTATAGTGATTGGCTAAGTTTTGGAAGCAACTGAAGTGTCCATCGACAGATGACTGAATTAAAAAAAAAATGTGGTATATATACACAATGGAATACTATTCCGCCATAAAAAAGAATGAGATCCAGTCATTTGTAGCAACATGGATGGCACTGGAGACCATTATGTTAAAAGAAATAAGCCAGGCACAGAAAGACAAACATCATGTGTTCTCACTTATTTTTGGGATCTGAAAATCAAATCAATTGAACTCATGGACATAGGAGAAGGATAGTTACCAGAGGCTGGGAAGAGTAGTGAGGGGTTGTGGGAGAGGTGGGGATGGTTAATGGGTACAAAAAAAAAAAAAAAAAAAAAGAGAAAAAAAGAATAATACCTACTAGTTGATAGCACAACAGGATGACTATAGTCAATAATAACTTAATGGTATAATTTAAAATAACTTAAAGAATGTAACTGGATTATTTGTAACTCAAAGGATAAATGCTGGAAGGGATGGATACCCTGTTCTCTCTGATTTGCTTATTTCACATTTCATGACTGTATCAAAACATCTCATGTGCCTCATAAATATATACACCTACTATGTACTCATGAAAATTTTAAAAAATTAAAAATAAATAAAAAATAAAATTAAAAATAAATGATTGGGGATAAGAAGGTGTCAAAGAATGACTTTCAGTTTTGCATTTGTGCAAGTGGTTGGTGAAAGGCATCACCCACTAAGATGAAGAATATTCTTTCTCTCTGGTAATATTCTCATTGCTCAGCCTGAGGCTTAGGCGTCTGTGAGTGTCAGGGTGTGAGTGGAGTTGTGGAGGGTAAGCCAGATGCACTGGGCAAACACTCTGGACTTGAGATATTTGTCCACCCACGTCTTTTGAGCTAAATTAGATCAGCTTTATATCCTGCTTCCATTTTGAAAGCAGGAACCATGTGGTCAAAATATCTTCTGGGTTTTGCAAGCCATGCTGGGCTGAGGACTTTCTGTTGGTGACTCCAGAGCTTGGATATTGAATGAGGTCGAGTTCCAGAAACATACCTCAAAATGAACATTGGCATTTAACATTTTTCCATCTCTCCCTCGTATATTCAGACCATCACCTATCTGTTGTAACATTCACTACACCCTGGCTACCACTTTTGGCCTTTGGTGGTCTATGTGACCGTTGCCATAGTCTGAGAATCCAAGGGTAATGTGTTTTCTTTTTCTGAAATTATTTTTGTACCTTTTGCATATGCTGCAAAAGTTTTATTTTAAGAAACAACTTGAGGTTTAAATTCAGCTTAATTTTTCCATCTGGTTTATCTCCATGTGTTTAGAAAATGTTTTTATGTTTTAGAAATCCAGGTTATAAGAAGAAATGACTAGTTAGTTCAAGAGATTTTCCTCTTTCTCTAAAAAAGGCTAGTTATTAACACAAACATGATCTTATTAGGGGAATTCGGGCCTTTTATGATTTAACCTTTGGGTACAGATAGCAAACTTAGGTGCAATAAATACCAGAACCATGCAGAATTCTTGATTCAGGTTCTTGGAATTCATCCACGATTTATTTCATCAACATTCATAGAATACCTATTCTATACTTGGCATCAAGTGTCCCCAGTCGTCAAGAAGGAGCATGCAATCTCATGAGAGCGCGAGGATAAAATGCTTGTGACTCTCCAGTGTACCTCAGTCATAACTTAAAGGGAATTGAGCTCTTATTTGGGGACCAGAAGAGAGAATCAGACAAAGAGGCTTCTAGATTGCTCTGCTGGAGTTGTTGACTTAAGATCCTCTTTCAAAATTCTGAATCAGAGTCCCAAACAGAATAAAACTTTGGCTGAGTTCAGGTTCAGTTTTAAAGATATTTTAAATTCTGATTCAATAGCTCTAAAAAATAGATTTCTTCTGGCTCCAGCTGGCTTATTACTTTTGGTGAAAAATTTTTAAGTCATTGAGGGGAAGAAGTGAACACTTGAGATTGTTACCAGGCTTCCAAACAGACAGCGAGTGCTACTGCATTTGTGTTTACAGCACAGGTTGCATCAAGCACCTGGTGGGAATGCAGGCATCTAGAAAAGGGAGAACGCTAATCGGAGCGAGCCCACTGGAGCCCATTGTTGCTGAGTTTGGCATACTCCCAGTGGGCGTGAGAAGGACGTGGAGAAAGGCAGCCAAATGAGCTGGCATAGAACATCAAAACTGGCTGAGGAATTTTAAAAGGCAGAAAAGGCTTTTAATCAGGAGGCAGTACCCTGAGGGAGATCAAAAGCCTGTTAGATACAACCGTTAAGATGGAATTTAGTGGTAAAAGGGCCATTTGGATAATTAAAGCCTCATATGTGATTTTTATAGCCTCTATCCTTAGAAGCCTCTGAAGAGAACAAAAGATCCCGTCTATCTTGATGGAGACCTGTCACCCTGCGGACACCAGCATAGAGCAACAGGGTTTGCTAGGTGTTGGCTGCCAGCTCTAGCCCAGAGGTCACAGCCTGGCAGCCCACAGGCCCTGTTCAACCTATAGAGAAGTGTTTTCTGCCCACACAATAGTTAAGATTTAGACAATTTTGTGGGGGAAAAAAAAATCAGTTCTCTGACTTCCCTTGGGACACCTGAAGACCTGAAAACTCCTAAATTCCCACTTGGCAAATTTTGGCTGAATCTGAGTAGCATCTGTTCCCTTTAAACTAGACATGGAGTCTCTAGTTTATGTCACACCTAGTACTTGTATTATTGCTTATTTTATCAACAATAGTCTCTACATCCTTATCTGCATTAAAAAATGAGAAACGAAACAATGGAAAACTAAACAAATCACCGGCCTGATACTCATCAACAGTGAAATCACACCCAGCTCCCTTGGCTCACCAATACTCCTCTTAATGATCAGGTAGCTTTCCTTCGGAGTTGCCTTCAGGGAGGGAATGTGCTGGTCAGGCTGGTCAGGCTGACATGAATATCTGTTTTGTTTGACAGCTATTCCTTACTGGAAATGAATAAATTGTGATTCTGGCTTACTCATTAGTCTTCAGTCTCATTAGTCTTTTTTTTTTAGCCTAAATCAGCATTTCCAAATCCAATTAACTTTGATACGTATCCAAGTGTGTTTTTATGAGCCTACGTGGCAGGGGGGCCAGGCCCTCAACATCAGTTAATGTAAGAAGGTGATTTCACTTTGAAAGGGTCTTTCTGTGTGACTAGCCAGCTTTCCATGACCTAAGCCCCATGTTCATGCTGTGCCACCTTTTCTCCATCTGAACCTCAAACCCTTTCTGAAGGTTAGCCTGGGATTTTACTATGTTACAAAGCGAAAATGTAACATAGTAAATGCAATGCAACATAGTAAAACAGTAAATGCAGAAAAAGTGTTAGTAAGTATGATGATCATGACTATGATTACATTGCTGTCACCTCACCCTATATCTTAAGTAGGCCTCACTCCTTTTTATTAAAGTTCCTGATGTTAAAAGATTATAATCCATTTAATATGGGTTGCTGAAGTACAGAGAATTCAATAGACTGTCTCCAAGTTTTAACTAATTGTAAGTTGCCCTGAAATAGCTCCTTTTCCCATAGGTGTCAGAATGTGCTTTTCTACTTACAATCATTTCCTTAAGAGGAGAAGGAAAGAGGATCTCAAATGTATTGAGTACTTACTCTCTTTCAGCATTGTTAGATAGAAAATAAGTCTGCCATGGTGTCTCCAAGTTCAGTTCAACACAGGGTACTCTCTCTGACCTAGACCTCTACTTCTTCAGAAATTTAAAGGTGGTGGGAGGGCAAGGAAACAAGTTTCTGCATCTTCAGGTTTACCTCTGGCCTGTTTTTTTCCAGGGCCTTGTACTAGTTTGGACTGTGAATCAGGGCAAGTCCAGAGGCATTGAGATGGATGCATTGAAGCCAAAAGCAGAGAAGAAACAAGATCAGATTATACCCCAGGGAGAATTTAGGAACTAAGACAAATTATACCTCAGGAAGAAGAAGATGGGTCAGGGTCTAATGCTAGCAACACAGCAGGCAAAGGGGAATTTAAATGAGACTAAGAACAGAAAGCATAGCAGATGGCAGCTTGCCATTAGCATATCTGAGATCTAAAGCAGTGGGGTTATCACTGTCAAAATTTGCTAGTCCTATGAGCAGCTAGTCGAGTATCTTAGAGCAGATTTGGATGCCTGGACTTAGGAGAAGACTTCAGTGATTCTCCCTAAGGAAATGTCAGCAGCAGGGGTCCTGAGAGAGCTAACGCAATGCTTTAAGAATAAATGAAGGTCCAATACGAGGAGAGCAGGCAGTGGAAACAATCCAAAGGAACCAATAAAGGGGTCCGGGAGGTTCATAGACCCAGGGACAAGGATTGGGAGGGCAGGCAGAGATAGAAGTAAAAGTGGTAGGAAGCCAAGGAGTGAAGAGCAGATAGAGAAAGGAAGGGAGGAGGATAGGCTGGCATTTAGAGTGGTTGATTCAAAGTCTGACTGGTGTGCATGACTGACTTTAGGGATTTGCAAATAGGACAGAGTTACAATGCCATGAGAAGCGGGAAAGGCACCAAGGTAAGCATCAAGGACTCGGGCAAATACATAATGATGCTTTTCTAATCCTTCATGAAGCTGAGCTCAGGATGGACAGATGAACTGATGGTGAGATGACAGGATAGATGGACGGAAAGCATCCACTACCTGTCCTGACTATTTAGTGCATCTCCTACTCTGTTGTTGCAAGGCATGTCCTGCATGGACTTCTCTGAGCCTCGCTTACTTCTTCCGTACCGTGACTGAGGCATAAGTCTCAATTATTTTGAGTGTATTAAACTAGTGTTAGGGCACATCTGAGAAAAACACGAGCCACAGACACATCAGTGGGGGCTCTACAGAAGAGATTTTCAGAGGTTTAGTATTATATACATTCCCTTAAAGCAGGGCGGGGGTGGGTATATGGGGCGGTAAGTAGGAAGAAGGGTAGGTAGATAGTAAGGTGTGTAGTTAGATTTCTGTGACACTTTAGTTAGTGTCCAGTAAATCTACATTTTACATAACATGACCATCTGAAGGGGAAAAAAGTGAGTAAAGGAAGAGTCAATTATGCAGCTGTCTCTGGGTAGCTGAGAATATTTTGTCTCACCTTGTCTTTGTTCCGCACCTGAGAAGCTAAGCTTATAATGGGCATTAGCAGTGTGGAGTTTTAGAAGCTAGACTTAGATTGTAGGTTTAAAGTTGCTATTGGCATGTCCTTGTCTAGGGGAGGCCAGTAAAGAATTTACTTATGAATAACCTGTGGGGGCAGCCAGAGGACTTTTATTTTTCCATGGGGTCTGGCTGATGTTAGTAATAGTATTCATTTGGAAGAGGGTGTTGCAATGAATCAGCCTCCTGGTTTGAGTTTCCCTTTTTCCTAAGAATTTGGGAGGTCCTGATATTTTTATTTTCCTTTGCACATCTAACAAGATGGCTACGACATCTTAGGTGTTCAAGAAGTGTCATTCACTTCCAGATATTCTTGGTATTCTTGGTGCTTCTTCGTGAAGACAAACCTGTGTAAACTGTAAGGCTCGGTTTTGGGGACACACTGGGTTCTACCAGTGCTCTGAATGCAAAGGCACAGGTTTAAAACCCTTGACCACCTCCAGTGGCTACAGAATAAAACAGAAACTCCTTACACACATTGGCCCTTTCTGCTAAGCCAGTCTCCCACTCTTCCCTTACAAGCTGATAGCACCATTTCCCAAACACAGCCCTTCTTTCCTGCCTCTATACTTCTGATCACACTTGTCCCATTTGGAAAGATTCTTCAATCTTATTTTCCTCCACTTACCCAAGGCCTACCCACCTAAGTCAAAGCTGCTTTTCCTAACTATTCACCCTCCATTCTTCTCTCTGCTTCCATTCCACTCTGATTTCACCTTTCCCATATCCTGTTTCCAGGATGCTTGTTAAAACACATTGCTGGTCCCATCTCCAGGTTTCTGATTCCGTAGGTGTAGAAATGTGCATTTCTAGTGAGTTCCCAGGGAATTCTCATGCTGCTCTTCTCGGGACCACACTAGGAGAACCGCTGCAGAAGATGCACAGTAATAAAATAGAAACAGCCTGCGTTTGGACCCAGGGCTTTCATTCCAGTTGTGCCACTTGCTACTGGTGTAACTTTGCGCAGTCTAGGCCTCAGTTTCTTGTTCTGTAAATTGAACAAATGCACGATTGTTTTGAAGCCTAAATTAAATAACATGAAAATGCCTAGAGCAGAGTCCTCTGCACAGAGTAGAAACTCGGTTATTGTTAGCTCCATAAAGCAAATGCAGTTTGTGCTACTCATAAAGACAATTTTCTGCCCTCTTCCTCCCTTCCTTCCTTCCTTCCTTCCTTCCTTCCTTCCTTCCTTCCTTCCTTCCTTCCTTCCTTCCTTCCTTCCTTTCTTTCTTTCTTTCTTTCTTTCTTTCTTTCTTTTCTTTCTTTCTTTCTTTCTTTCTTTCTTTCTTTCTTTCTTTCTTTCTTTCTTTTTCTTTTCTTTTTGTGGCCATGGCACATGTGTCCTTGATGGAATCAGTTGATGAATTATCTCTTATGTAACCCAAAGACTGAGAGGCAATGTGGTCAGCCTGCTCCGAAGACCGGTACCTGCTGCTTCATCTGCTTGTAGTCTGGTCACTATAACTTTGTTTCCAAAAAAGATCTTATAACTGCTCCACTTGGTTCATCTTTCCCTGGTCCTCAATAATAATAATTATTATTATAATGATAATAATAGGGATTGTTCCAATTTCAGTAGAAAGATACAATACACAGGATACTTTGCATATGCTACAGTATTTAAATCTAACAATGAGCCTGAAGGGAAGATATTATTATCTCTCACTTCCTAGAGGAGAAAACTGAGGTGTAGAGAGGTTAAGTATTTCAAGTTCCCAAAGCTACTATCAAACAACTGACATATTACCCTTTGGGTCCATATTTGAGTCATTCTGGGCAAAACCTACAATGACAGTGGTTATATTCAATAACCTCATGTAACACACAAGCCTTTTCCTTTTTCCACTGTCAAAAGTAGATGAAATTAAAATTAGAAGTCATAATAAAAATTAAATGAAATGGCCTGGTGCGGTGTCTCACACTCGTAATCCCAGCACTTTGGAAGGCTGAGGCGGGTGGATCACCTGAGTTCGAGACCAGCCTGGCCTACATGGCAAAACCCCGTTTCTACTAAAAATACAAAAATTAGCTGGGCATGGTGGTATACATCTGTAATCCCAGCTGCCCGGGAGGCAGAATCGCTTAAACCTGGGAGGTGGAGTTTGCAGTGAGCGGAGCTCACGCCACTGCACTCCAGCCTGGGCAACAGAGTGAGACTCAGTCTCGAAAAATAAATAAAAAATGAAATGGTTTAAGACAATGCTATATAATTGTCTGCACAGAAACAAGACACTTTGTTGTTAAAACAGGATAGTATCTCAATCACAGGTGAGGGAAATTCCCTACGCAAGCTCAATCAGGCTTTGTTGTCTGGGTCTCTGGCTTTTTTTTTTTTTTTTTTTTTTTTAAAAAAAAAAACAAACCTTTTTATTTTGAAATAATTACAGCAAAAGAAATTGCAAGGCTAGTACTGAGGGGTTCCCTGTACCCTTTACCCAGTTTCCTTTGGTGGTTACATTTGACATAACTATTTTCATCGTTGTGTAATCATAGTTCTATGCCTTTTATCACAGGTGCAGATTTCTGACCACTGCAATCAAGATTGAGAACTGTTCCATCACTACAAATATCTCTATCCTGTTCCCTCTTAAACTCACTCCTTCTTCCTTACATTACCCTTTTCTCCTGATTATGGTTTTCAAGTGCATTAGGCTGAGTGGGGGGGAAAAAGCCAGTCTCCAAGGGTCCCATACTATATGATTTCATTTGAATAACATTCCCAAAATGATAAAATTATAAATATAGAGGACCTCTGGCTTTTTAGCACTTCGTCAAAATACTCTTGTTCATCCCCTTTTATCCCCTTTCATTGTTTGGGAAACCTCTTTACAGTCTTGAAGAACCCAACTCAATCATTACCTCTTCTATCGAGACTTTCTCAGCACCCCTGGGTAGGAGTAGAATTCCCTTCCGTGTGATGCCATGGTCTATGTGACCCTTGGAAGATGGGGTAGAGATTTATTTATTACTTTTTCCTGTGCCTTACAAAGGTGTAGGGTCCATGTACTGGATGTTTGATGGAATTTCCTTTAGGAAACTGCCTTTTCCCCAAGGTCAGCCATATGGTCTGATTAAAACATAACCACTCTCAGCTCCAGAGATGACCAGTTGTCTAAAAAAGCAATGCATTTCATATCCAGCCACCATGTCGGATTCTGGAAGGGTAGGTAGTTCAATTCAGGTCAACAAGACAGGGGAAGACATTTGCTTCTAGAAGGCTCCAGAAGTGATTGAAATTTACTAGCTCTTCTGGGAGAGTCAATGGAAAAGATGGGTTCTCTTCCTCTAGAATCCCAACCCTCTTAGGTAGCCACCTAGAACTCTTCCAGGCACCTCAAACTCAACACCGACCAAGCAGAAGTCATCACTCTCTATTTTGCTTCTCTCCCATCTTTTCTGGATTTGTGGATAGCACCCAGACCACTCGTGTACCTGGAACCTTCTGGTTACCATGGGCTTCTCCCTCTTTCTGACCCCATAACTCTTCAGACAATAACTTGCCATTTTTCATTCCTAAACATTACTATAATTTCTCACCTTAGTTTTTTAAATCTACACTTTGTTTTTCCTCTTTTGGGCCCCCTTCATGTCTTGCCAAAACTATTTTAGAGATTCCTTTCTGATTTCCATTAGTTCAGCCTAACTCCACTCAATCAGACCTCAACATTGCATCTAGGTTGAAGTCTGACTATACTCCACTGCAGCTCAGAATGTTTCTGTGGGTCCTCATTAGATACAGGATAAATCTTAGCTTTCTGAAAATGATAAGCATTTCTCTTCATGATCTGGCGTCTCCTTACTCCACCCCAACTCTACTCCCTAATAATCTACACTAAGCAATACTGAATATATACCATATTCTTTCTTGTCCCAATTTCTCCCTATGCTGAGTCTTCCACTTTAGTGCCTTTCCTCTCCTTGTCTATGTGGCTGATACTTTGTTTTTCTCCCCAAATCAAGTCAAGTACAATATTAGCTTCTCTATGAACCCTTTCTTGATGTGGCGGGCAAATGTAGGCTCTCCTCCTGCCTATGCATCCAGTGATTCCAAACTTGAGTAGCCTGAAGTCTTTCTGCGTACTGAGGTCACCTTTGGTTTTACAGTCAATACTGCAGCCCTTCCTTATCAAACATCCTAAAATTCCCTGCAGAATGAACTGTCATTTGTATTTCAACATTGGGTCTGTATCTATTGTGGACAATCCTTCTACCATCTCCTCTCTTTATTGCTTTCATCAGTTGATTTTCTGGTTCTCTCCCTTCCTTTTGTAATGACATTGGCAGGTAGGGTACAGTCTTACCTTCCATCTCAACTCCTGTTTTCATTTTTAGAAACTTCAGTGTCTGTGTGGATGACCCAGTTAAGTCTCCGTGTTCTTAATTTCTTTATCTTCTTGTTTCACATAACTTTCCGTCACTTCACTTTAACCACACAATTTCAAGGTCACACTCTGGATCGATCATCAATACAAACTAAGCCACTGCTGGAATTACAAATGTGTTACCCCACTCTCTAATCACAACCTTGTAGCCTTCTGGCTCAATTGCATAAATAACACTGTACTCAGTTTTCACCTACACCCTTTATATTGATCTCCAAAGTACATAGAGTTTAGGAGCTGTAGGAGAAAATATTCTGGGCTGGGTGTGGTGGCTCATGCTTGTAATCCCAGCACTTTGGGAGGCTGAGGCAGGTGGATCACCTGAGGTCAGGAGTTTGAGACCACCCTGGCCAACATGGTGAAACCCTGTCTCTACTAAAAACACAAAAATTAGCCAGTCGTGGTGGTGGGCACCTGTAATCCCAGATACTCAGAAGGCTGAGGCAGGAGAATCACTTGAACCCGGGAGGCAGAGGTTGCAGTGAGCCAAGATCGTGCCACTGTACTCCAGCCTAGGCAGCAGAGTGGGACTCTGTCTCAAACAAAACAAAACAAAACAAAACAAAGAACAAGAAAATGTTTTGGACTGTGGGGGAAAAATATTCCAACTTCCATTTATTTTCCAACTCACCTTTTGACATAGTTTTTTTTTATTATATCCATGATATACCAGTAGAATAATTCATTAAAATAGTTTTACATACATAAATAAGAGCATGAACTTTGCAGCAAGACTTTGCTAGCTCTAATGCTGTGGCATAATTAAGTGTGTGATCCTGAGAAAGTTATCTAAGTGTTCTATGCCTAGCTTTCTCATTGGTAAAATTGTATAGCAATGGTTTCTACTTCATGAAGTTCTCACGAAGGTTGTGAAGCTTGAATGATGTAATATTTGCGAAGCACTTAGCTCTGTACTGGAACACAGAAAGTGTGTATCACTGCTAAACAGACAATGATACACCTGTGCTTGCTTATATAAGGATATATGCCTAAAATGTTTTAACTTAGAGAAAAAAGACCTGTTTAGAAAGTATGAAGGCAATTTCTCTTATTCATTCTTGAAATCATTGTCTTCTAACACTTCTTTTTCTTCTATATCCAATTTGGATAACACTACTCTGAGCTCCCTATCCATTCTGCCCCCTCACATGTGCTTTTACAAATCCAAAAATCTAGATGAATTTTAAAACTGCCACCATTGGGCCTACACTCACAGGCCAGTATTACTGGAAAAAAATTACCTAGGCAGGCTGAAGTCTCTCCACACTAACCATCACCAGCTCCAAATAGGCTTTCTACGCTACCATATGTTCTATTCAGTTCTAGGTGATCTGCCTCATTCATCAGCAACTATTTCACATCTCTTCCTCTTCAAACCTCCCAACCTTCCTCTTGCTGCTGTATTTTGAGCTTGCAACATGTACTTCTTCTTTCTACTGAAAATATCTGAAATCTTCAAAAGAGCTCTTCTTCATGGTAACACAACCAATTCTGGAGATCTATCAGTATCTGCTAGCAATTTTTCTTTTCTCCACAGTTTCTACAGATAAACAGCTCTTCCTTTCTCGAAGGTCAGCATGCCCCACTTGAGATCTGGACCCCTGCCCTGCCACCTGAACATGTCCTTCTCTCCTTTAATGCCTCCGTCTTTTTCCTTATACCTCCCCACTGTATCTTTATTATCTCCCTACTGGATCATGCTCTGCAGTACTCAGATAGTCTTTAATATTTCCCATCTTAGAAAGAAAGAAAGAGAAAGAAAGAAAGAAAGAAAGAAAGAAAGAAAGAAAGAAAGAAAGAGAGAGAGAGAGAGAGAGAGAGAAGAAAGAAAGAAAGAAAGAAAGAAAGAAAGAAAGAAAGAAAGAAAGAAAGAAAGAAAGAAAGAAAGAAAGAAAGAAAGAAAGAAAGAAAGAAAATATCTACGGCTCCACAATAAGCTTCACCTATTGCCCCATTTCTGTCTTCCCTTTTATCGCCAAAGGTCTTGAAACCTCATCTTGGTCTTTCCTTCCATTCAGCTGTGAAACAGCTCTATTCTGAATTTTGCTCCTGACCACACTGATACTGTATTTGAAAGATCAGTGGGACTCTCCAAATTAAATACATGTTTCTCAGTTTCCATTCTCCTTCACCTCCCAGCAGGATTGCGCACCAGGGACAACCCTCTATGGCTTCAACACATTATCTCTTGGTTTATGGGGCATATTCCCAATTTTTCTCAGACCCCTATGGCTGGTTTTTCTTTTTTTCTGAGTCTTCTAACTGTTTCTAAATCTTGAATGATGGAGAAACTAAAATCTCCTTGGATCACAGGTATAGTTTGCACCTTCTCATATTTTTCACTCTGTCTCCCTCTCCATTCTCTAGGAGACTTCATTTATTGCCCTTGACTTCCCCCTACCATATCTATATTCTTGACTTCCACATTTATGCCCCTCTTATAATATTATTATTGGATAATCCTATTGATCTAACTTCTCGAATAGGACTTGAATCTATTCTCATCTAGAATAAATCACCATAACATTTTACCTAACCACTGATATCATATTGCATTGTTTTCTCTGCTTCTTCTTTTGCCCCATTTTCACCCAATCTGTTCTTTAAATGGCAGTGAGTGATCTTTGAAAAGCATCAATTGCTTTAGGGTCATTTAGCTCCTCATTTATTTTATTTCAAATAAAATTTGCATTTCCTACCTTGCCCTGTAAGGCCTCTTACATGTTCTGGTCCCTGTCCACCTTTCTAATCATAGTTTGTGCCATCCTTGGCACGAGCTACAGTCACACTGATCTTCAAACACACCAAGCTTGGTCCAACACAATGACTGTACACTGTTATACTCTTGGTCTGAAATGCTCTTCCCAACCCTTGCAGCACAGCACCCCCCTCTCAGTTTTCAGGTTCCAGAGTAAATATAAAGTAAATGTAATCTCTTTGGGCCATTGCAACTCCTTTCTCTTTAAATCAGTATCACACCCACCTCATTATTCACCATTCTGATTCCCTGTTTGTTTCATTCTTAGGTTTTTCCTCCTTGCAATCACATGCCTGTTTATTATTTACTGTAAGTCTCCCACACTGTTATACATCCCTGCACAGTACACTCAGCTCTGAGCACAGTAGGGTCTAACAATTTTAGAGTCAAATCTTAGCTTTAGTATTTACTATCTGTAGAAAGTGAGTAAGGTTTTTGTCATCTCAATGTCATAGTTTCCACATCTGTAAAATGAGAATGATCAAATATAACTCTATTGGGGTAGTATGAAAATTAAGTAAAAGAAATATACGTACAGCATTTAGAACAAGGTTTGGCACAGAGTAAATACTACTGTTACTACTACTACTGCTATCACTTCTGATGGTGATGATGATGATGATGGTGATGATATTATTATTGGTAGTATTCAATAAAATTGCTAAATGAGTGAATAAAGATTTAGATTTATATTATTATTCAACTATGATGTGCCAGGGAACATGCTATTTGCTGTCACGTATGCTCTATTTTCAAAATTATGTTCTGACAACAACTTAATGAAATAGATAGCATTATACCAATGGAAAAGTTATTCAGACAATTTCAATATATGTATTAATTATACTGTTATATTAAGAATATAGTTGTGCTCAGAACACATAGCTCCAAAGTGATGGAACCAAAATTTGAAACCAATTTACCTCCAAGTCTGGTGCTATTTACAATAATCTTCTGTTTATGACAAGAGCCAATCTATTAGAACTACCTAGAATCTTTTAAAATAGAGATTCCTGGTGTCATCCCTGGAAACTGAGATTCTTTAAGTCTAATGTGGAATCCTGAACTGTGTGGCATTTTCAGAACTTTGGTGCCTCTGAAGTGAAGCTAAAATGGAAATTACTGCCTCTGTCTGTGGTTCTATGGCTTCGCCCTTTGGCTCCACAGTGACGGTACAAGCCCATTCGGTGAGTCACAGAAGAAGGTAAAGAGGTTCTCTTGGAAGGCCTTTCACTTTCATAGTCACAACCTGAACTGCCACACTGGCCTGAATGTGGCTGAGGATGAGCTTGTGGCTGCTTCACCAAAACCCACCACTAGGGGCTAGAAAATACTACAGTATCCCCATAGTGGTTTGTTTTTGTTTTGTTTTTTCTAATTTTACTTTAAGTTCCAGGATACATGTGCAGAATGTACAGGTTTGTTACATAGGTATACATGGGCCATGGTGGTTTGCTGTACCTATCAACCCTTCATTTAGGTTTTAAGCCCTGCATGCATTAGGTATTTGTCCTAATGCTCTCCCTCCCCTCACCCCAACCTCCCAACAGGAGCCGGTGTGTGATGTTCCCCTCCCTGTGTCCGTGTGTTCATTGTTCACCTCCCACTTATGAGTGAGAACATGTGGTGGTTTGTATTTTTATCTTAAATCTGGAGGTAAATCAAAAGCAACTTCCAGAAAGACTTGGAAGAAATGACTTTCTTTAAATTGGGTAGGAAAACAGTGATAGATCAGTTTCCAATTGGTTCATTTTATTAATTTGATAGACACCCCAGGAATATAGTTTGTTGTGGAAAGGTTTAGAAAAAATGATCCCAGAAGAGGCAGACAACCAAAACCATAGGGAAGTGTTTACAGAAAACTCCATGTTCAACTAAATAGAGGACCAGATGTTACCACAAACTGCTCCATGTTTGAAAACTTTATTCCAAGGGCTCTGGCCAAGAAAAATAATTGACATCTTCTTGCAAACATTGGTAGTTCATAGTGTTGGCAATTAGGTACCTCATTTTTTTTTTCATTTATCATGCAGAGTTATCACTTCTCTCAAGCCAAGTAGTAACAGGTTTGGCCACATTTCAATACAAATTTGGAAATGTTCAAAGAACATTGGGATTATAATCCCCAGTGATCCCCTCAGCTTCTGCTCTTGCTTCTATGACCTAAATTATCACCAGAAAATAAAAAATAAAGTTTTTATCCTTAACTGTATGTAAATCCAGAGACCATCCAGGGTGGGCTAGTGAAAACTTGTTCTGGAAACATAAGGTTTCTATGCAATTAGTTATTAAATCCTTTGGGAAAGAGTCAGGCTAGACATGAGGGAAGGGAGAGCTCTCAGGCAAGGATTCAGGATGAGGTCTGAGAGGAAAAAGGGAAACAGCGTTTGATATTCAGACTTCTGTGCCCAGCAGGGTACACAACCCATTGAAATGGCCTAGGGCTGCAGTGGGTAACATTTTCAGATTCTATTTGTCTAAACAGTCTAGTCTGTGCTGCAGTAACAACCCCCAAATCTCAATGGCCTAAAATAAAAGTAGCAAATAAAGTTGTAGTTTTTCTTCATATTACATGGCCAAAGCAGGTTGACAGTGCTGTTCAGCTCAGGAACTCCAACTGATACAGCTTCCATCTTAAAATATATTTCCCTGATCAACTCAGTAGAGGACAATAACATCATGTGCCTTGTACCAGCTCTTAAATTATTCTACCCAGAAGTGATGCATGTTCTTTCCAACCACATTCAAAGACCTTGGTACAGGGCCACCCCTATGTTTAAGCATGCAGGAATCCTCCATGTACCTGAAGGTGAAGGAGAACTGGATATTAGCAAAAAATAGTAATGGATACCATGTAGATCAAAAAGCTTAGCATCTGGAAAGAAAATCCTGCTGGCATTCAAGGGAAAGTAAATGAATATGTTGACCATTTAGGGGATGAGGGACTGCCTGGCCTTTGCCCATAGTGCAGAGCAGAAACTGTTTACGTTAAATAAAATGGTGAAGGCACAGATATTTCAGCAGCATGAGGCTCCTCTTCCAACCAATACGGAGTCTGTGACTGTGCACAAATCCCTGTTGATGTGGAGGAGGCAGGAATGTGAAGGCCATGGCCTGAACATGGGCAGTCAGGTGCAAGTTCTCTAAGGGGTGCCTTGAAGGGATTGAGTAGGGAGGCAGAAGTTCTAAAAATTATTGCAAAAATGAAGTTCTGGTGCTCTCATAATACTAAAGGCTGACATTGATTGATAAGTCAATGCCTATGTGGCTGCACCTTGTGGCCAAGGAAGTCAATGGCACAAACAGAGACTGGAAAAGCAGACAAGAGCCAGAACATGTAGAGGTCTTGCAGGCAAAGGTAGGAGAGACAAATTTTATTTGAAATGCAATGAGGAGCTGAATGACTCTAAACCAATTTATGCTTTTAAAAGATCACTCTCACTGTTGTTTGAAGATGGATTGGGTGAAAATGAAGCAGAAGAAAAGGTAGAAAAAGAATTATGATATTATGATAGTGGTCAGGTAAAAGGTGATGTCAATTTACTCTAAGTGAAAGATAGTTTCTTGCACAAATTTAGAAATTAAATCAATAGGATTTGCTCATACAGTGGGTAAAGGAGGGGAGGGGAATCAAAGATGACTTCCAGGTTTCTGACTTGAGTAGCCGGAGAGGTAACGGTGTTGTTTCTTTGCAATGGGGAAAGACCAGTAGAAGCCTAGAGATTAGAAAACATCAGAAGTACAATTTTGAATACTAAATATGTAATGGTTATGATAAATTTAAGTAGGAATATTAAGTAAGCAAGTGAATACCTAAGAATAATGCTCCAATTACTGCATAACTGAGGAAGCCAAGAACACAGAGACAGTATAGTCCTAAACATTTTTATTTATTTATTCAATATATATTTACTGATTGACAGAAATGTGCTGAATACTGGAAATCAAAAGGTAATAAACAAAAGGTTCTGGCTTTATGAACTTCACGTTCTAATGGCTTTATGCATACCCTTTAACCATCGGAAGCACTCCCATGAGGATTGTAGTATTAACATTCTCAGTTTATCAGTAGGGAAACCAAGGCATGAGGAGGTATGACACAGCTAATGAGAAGTGGGAGCCGGAATTTGAAGCTCCTCAGCATGACTCTAGAGCATAGGCTTTCAGCTCCTGAGGTATGCTGCCACTGCTGATGCCTGAGAAGGATAGTCATTCTTTTCTGTTCTCAACATATGAGATAACAGCACTTTGGAAAAGGAGGGTAAAAAATATAGGTTGAGTATTACTGTTAAGTCAGACGGAAAACACGCGTAATCTCAGTGCCAAATGTCTGAGTGAAATGGCCCGAGGAGCCTCAAGGCTTCAAAGTTTCTCCTACCTCTATCTGTTCCTTGCAGAGACAGCTATCCTCCTTCCTCAGATAGGGAAGTGCAAGAGTCTGCTGTTCCCAGGAAGATACAAATTGGGAGAATCTGGCTTCAGCCTCCAAGCCCATGTTAAGGCAGTGCAGGGAGCTGGCACCCAACGGCAAACGTTTGAATCCCACTCCAAGTATTAGTGCCCAGCATGCTGGGCAAGTCACACAGCCGTTTTGAAATGTAGGTTTCTCATCTGTAAAATGAGCACAATAATTGTATTTTCCACACAGTTTATGGAAGTTTAAAAGTGATAATGGCTGTAAGTAGAGTCCTGGGACACAGCATGCCCCCAATAAATTATTATCCACACTGTCAAATGGACCTAATACTCCTATTTACATAGGAGTTAATGGGATGTTAGCAGGCACCAGTTTAAGGAGTCCACAAGAATAAGGATTATCTGTGGAATGGGCGGGTGATTACAGGATTATGCAGACTGCCCTGCCCCTTCTTCTTTTGGCCAAGTAGAAAGTACTTATCCCTCTTTTCTCTCTAAAGTCTACTTTGTCAGGCTTCTAGCATTCACTTCTGTTCTAATCACATTTTGTCTAATTAATATCAAATTCCAATTTATAATTAGTACAGAGAAAAACATCCACCAGGCAAAACTTCTCCTAATCCCCAGTGGTGTGTGATTGAGGTGGGTATTTGCTGAGCCTGGGACATGTCCTGCCAGCCCAAGATTTAATCAAGGAATGTGGAAACTCATATATATGCAACCGAGTTACCATGATTAAGAGAATTTTCTTTCAAAGGCTATTGGTCCCCTGAAGGAGACATACCAAGCACTACCATAGAGGGAATTTAGGACAATTTGCTCTCAGAGGGCTCAATTATTTCTAAATATATTTTCAAATAAATGAGACTTACTTAAACCATTTGTCACCATGGCAACTAAGCTGGCAGGATTGGTAGGAGTTTTTGCTTCTACCAACTGTGAAACATGCTTGTTGCTGGCAAGTCTGTAGAAAAAAAAGTCCTAGATTGAATAAGAAAAGCAATAAAGTAATGAAGGCTAGCAGGAAATTAACAAATAAAAGAATGACAAGAGTATTTGTAAAGACATTCAACCTTACTCTGAGAGTTAAATAAATAACAATAACAATAAACGTCCATCACAGAGCAACTCATTATGCTCCCAATTTGGTTAGCTTTTAAGTAAAATAACTTTCTTAAAATACAAATGCTTTTCTCTAATAATAAGTCCTAGCCTATGTGGTGCCTAAAAAGCTGTAAGGCCTGAAGATCAAAAGACATGAATTTTTTTCTTGGTTCTGATGCCAATTAGCACTGTGGATTGGGCAAGATATTTAGCTGTTTCCTTTTCTAATCAAGGAAAGGATATTGGGTCCTATTACTCACTTAAAAAAAATGAAGTAAACACTAACTTTTTAAACTTCCCTGTGGCCTTGAAAAATACCTTTCCCTGCTTGCATAGTTGCAATGTACCTATGTACTTTTTAAAGTTCTAGGAAATACATGAGGTGTTCAGACTCATGGGCTATACACACAGGTAAGACTCTCACTTCACACTTGTCCTTGTGGAGTTTCAAGCATAATAAAGAGGAGGGAAAATTGACCACTGTAAGGCATTTGTGAAGAAGGCTAGAAAATGGATATTTACATTTAATGAGAAACTTTGTATTTATTGGCACTTGTATACATTATCTCCTTTAATCCTTCCATTCTCACAGGAATTATAATTATAGAGGTGAAGACAGAGAAAGTTTCACCTATTTGCTCAATGTCCCACCACCAGCAAGTGGTGTTGGTGGAGCTTTAATTCATGACTTCTTGACTCCAGAGTCTAGACCCACCAGCCTGCGCCTTTTTTGAAACCATCTGGTTCAAAGACACAAGGTAGTGGGAAAAGGCACTCTCAGGGAGTCAAGATCTGAGCTTTTAATTCTATCAATGTCATCTACTAGCTGTCTGACCTCAAACAAGTCCATCCTGCCCTTAGGCTTTAATATCTTTATCTACAAGAGACTGGTTCAAATGCAGTGACCACTTCTCAAGAGAGTGGCCAATATCAGATGAAAGAGAATGAGAAAAGTGTTCCAAGCTAGAGTTAGAGGGTTAGAGTTTCAGACCCACTGTGGTCGTGCGGAGTTACTGCAGGGAGGCAGGGTGGGGACCATCTGTGGAAGAGCAGGTTCAGCCTTTTGAAAGGATGAGTTGGGTAGCACAGGTTTTGAAAAGGTTCTTTCAGCATTCATAACTGGAAGTCAGATACTGACATAAAATAAGCTAGAAAAGAGCTTTCTGGCAACCAAAGCAAGGATTAGCTTGAAAGCAGCAGGCTGCATTCAGCTGTCTCTGTATGTCTCTGCAGGTGAATGACTTTCAACCAGACCTAATGTCCAGACTTGAGAAAAGCAGAATCTACTGCAGAGGAGACCTTGCTTAAAGATTTCAATACTATCTTTTATGAGGCTTCCTTTTCAAATTACCTCCTACTGTATTTATAGGGAAATTACATTTTCATTGGAATCACATAAGTATCTTTTCTATCCACCCCAAAGGAATAGTCAGCTTCAGTGAAGGGAAGAAAACATACCCAGCCTTCATCTCACTGCTGGCAGGTTTTCATTTAGGTTTAGTAACTTTATGAAACACAAGCATGGCCCTGGCTCCCTAATTTATGAATTGGAAGAGAAGTCTTAGATACATTTTTTGGATATCATCTGTGTTAGTCTGTTTTTGCATTGCTATAAAGAGATACTTGAGGCTAGGTAATTTATAAAGAAAATAGGTCTATAAGTTGGCTGACAGTTCTGCAGGCTGTCCAGGAAGCATGGTGCCAGCATCTGCTTGGCTTCCGGCGAGGCTTCAGGAAGCTTACAATTATGGTGGAGGGCAAAGGGAGAGCTGTTGTATCAGACGGCCAGAGTTGGAGCAAGAGAGACAGGGAAAGTGCTACGATCTTTTCAACAACCAAGTCTAGCATGACCTCATTTTCACTCATTATTGCAGAGAGAGCACCAAGCCATTCAAGAAGGATCCTCCTCCAGGACCCAACATCTCACACTAGGCCCCACCTCCAGCACTGGGGTCATACCTCAACACAAGATTTGGAAGGCACACACATCCAAACCATATCATTGTCCCTCTGAGTACAAGTAGAAGAAGGAATTTCTGCTTTAAGAAAACTAACATAGTAGCAAGGTCACAGATCTGGAGTCAGCTAGGGCTAGGTCCAATCCTGACTGCCTCACTTACTAGTTGCATGACCTTAATAAATTACTGAATCACTCTAAACTTCATTCTTCTCCTCTGAATGAGGTTAGGGAAATTAAACTAACAATTGTCCAGTTTCCAAGGAGTTAGCATGGAGATTTTATTAGTCGGTTCTTGCATTGCCATAAAGAAATGTCTGAGACTGAGTCATTTATAAAGAAAAGATGTTTAATTGGCTCTGATTCTGCAGGCTGCGGGGATGCATGATGCTGGCATCTACTTAGCTTCTGGGGATGCCTCAGGTAACTTACAATCATGGCAGAAAGTGAAGGAGAAGCAGGCAGGTCACATAGTTGGAGCAGGAGCAAGAGGAGGGAGGTGCTACACACCTTTAAATAGCCAGATCTCACAAGAAATTTCACTATCAAAAGAACAGCACCATTACGATGGTGCTAAACCATTCATGAGAAATCCACCCCCATGATTCAATCACTTTCTACCAGGCCCCAACACTGGGGATTACATATTACTATGAGATCTAAGTGGGGACATAGACCCAAATCATATCAGAAATAAAAGGAAAGGAAAAAGCAAAGAATCAAAAATGAGAAACTTAGTAAGAGCCTGGGGAATAAGACTCAAAGCACCATGGTATTTCAAGGCCAGAACACTGATGGTGTTAGGAGTCTGGGTATCCAGAAACTGTTCACTGTTATAGATAGATTGGCAGGAACTGAGAGCCCCATCTCCAGCCAGCTGCAGAAGTTTTGGCAAGCTGGTGCAGTGACTCTTCACATTGTGACCAAATCATCAAGACAGTAGGGGAGAAGAAGAAGCCAATTCTCAGGCTCTGAGGAGTAACAGCATCTAAAACAATTGCCTCAAATTCCATGATAATAAAAAGAGGACTATATGAAGGAGCTCAGGGGCATGGTGCTTTCTTTGTAACACTATTTAAAGCTGCATTCCAAAGGCTATGAAGGTGGGGAAGCTACACAAAGCCCTCCAATTCTTCTGCATGTTCTTCCCTTTGCTTTCATGCCAAGGATTCTGGCAATGACACCCTCACTGCTCTGACCATGGCATTCATGCAAGCACCCTTTCACCTGAACCCAGGAAGGAAGAAGGAAGGCATTGTGAGTGATGCCCTTCTGAAAGCAGCAGAATTGAAATGAGCAAGAGTAATTCTTCCCTCCACGGGAGGTGGCACTGTTGCGCACTCATGTATCCTGTGTTTGTGCTGGGCTGAGACACCACCAGTCTCCCTCCGCGTCTATGGCACAATGTCCTCAGCACCTGTACTCTGTGCCTGGGTGGCGGGGGCATAGATGTTCAGTGTCCTTCACATAAACCCAACCAGTAGTAAACCAGATGTATAACTGAGAAAGGAACTTGGAACAGTATCTGTGAATAGTCATGGATTATTCTCTTCCCTGTGGCTGTGCCTTATTCTTGCATAGTTAATAACCATACATCCAGGCTATTTCCAAATGGTTTCTTTAAAGAAAAAAAGAAGTATTACTTTGTATTTTTTAACTTTTGTTGCTAAAATAATTCAAAATCTACAGAAAAGTTATAAAATTCTTGCCTGTATCAAAACCTCTCATGTACCCCATAAATATATACATCTACTATGTGCCCACAAAAATAAAATTAAAAAAAAGATTTAGAAAATAATATAATATACTCACATGCTCACTTCACCCAGAGTTAGTTGCAAGAAGAAAGAATATGTAAAGAACTCCTACACACCTTTCACTCAGGTTCACCACCTGTTAACATTTTGCCACACTTGCTACATAACTCACTGTCTCATATGTAATCTCCTTCTGTATAACTCTGTCTCTATATATAAAATATATACATATATATGATTTATCCCTGAACTATTTCAGCATAAGCAGCAGGCATCATGCCTCTTTACTCATAACCTTTACTGTGTGTGTTTCCTAATAACAAAATATTCTCTTAACATAATTACAGTATGGTACAATATCAAGAAATTTAATATTAACACAATGTTACTGTATAATCCACAGTCCATATTCAAATTTGGCCTGTTAGCCTAATGATGTCCTTTATAACATTTTTTTCCTAGTTAGTTTTCATATGCTGCCTTTATTTGCCATATCTTTTTAGACACATTTAATCTGGAATTGCTCATTCATCTTTCTTGGTCTTTCATAAACGACATTGGCATCTTCAGAAGTTACAGTACATGGTACCTTTCTGAAAATGTTTCTCAGTTTCAGTTTTCCTGCTAAAGGCAATGCCCTTGTGGGTAGGATGATCACAGGAATGATATTGCTTACTTTTCTGTGTATCACAGTGGGAAGCACAGGATATTAGTTTGCCTCACGATTGAGGTGTTAACTTTGTTTACTACGTGATTTCTCTTGCTCCTCACAATACCATGTGAGAGTATGAATCAGTGGCACTCAATCCTTTTTGCACATTGGAATCATCTTGGAATTATACAACAGGAACGACCATAATCTTGAATGTTCAGCCTTCACCCTAGATTGGGGATCCCCAACCTTGGCTGTACATTGCAATCAGCTAGGAAAATTTTTTAAATGCTGATGTCTTGTTCCCACATTCAGATAGTCTGACATATTTCATCTGGGTGTGTGGCCTAGGCATTAGATTTTTTTTTTTTTTTTTTTTTTTGAGACAGAGTTTCGATCTGTCGCCCAGGCTGGAGGGCAGTGGCACGATCTTGGTTCACTGAAAGCTCCGCCTCCCGGGTTCACACCATTCTCCTGCCTCAGCCTCTCGAGTAGCTGGAACTACAGGTGCCCGCCACCATGCCCGGCTAATTTTTTGTATTTTTCAGTATAGACGGGGTTTCACCGTGTTAGCCAGGATGGTCTCGATCTCCTGACCTCGTGATCCACCCGCCTCGGCCTCCCAAAGTGCTGGGATTACAGGCGTGAGCCACTGCAACTGGCCGCATTAGAATTTTTTAAAAGCCCTCCATGTGACTGAAGCCAAGGAGGAGAATCACTGTGCTAGATTGATGATGTCATGTTTTCTGAGGGTGGGCACTGAAATGTTTTCAAGCCTCTCCAGGGAAGCGTGTTGTACAGCCACGGCTGAGAACCATCGGTGTACACCTGGAAGTTAAGTACCTACATGTCACCAGAGGAAGCCTGGGGCTGCACTGGATTTCTCAAGGCCTCACAGCTGACGTGCGGTGGGGCCAACACAGGCTTTCTTTCCTGCTGACAGTAATTCTTCTCTGAATGAGGCAGAACCCAATTAGTTAATATCTACTGCACCTGGAAGGGGACCAGAAGCGATATTTTTCTCTTCTCAACCCAGGGAGTCTCAGAGAAAAGTGGGTAGTTACGTTTAGGCTATTCTGTTACTAACTACATCCTTTCTACTCAAAGTATGATTCATGGTGCAGTTACATGGATCTGAATCTCAGGCCCCACCTCAGATCTCCTAAACCAAAATCCGAATGGCAATAAGGTCTCCAGGTGTTTTAAATGCAAATTAAAATCTGAGAAGCGCTGGGCCATACTACCTGCCATAATACAGAGAGTGACAAACTTAGGCTTTATGGGTCACGTTCTCTCTGTCACAACTACTCGTTCTACCTTTGTAGCACAAAAACAGTCGTTGACAATATGGAAATGGGTGGGTTTAGACGTGTTTATAGTAGTAAGTAGCAGGCTGTTTTCGGCCTGTGTGCCATAATTTGCTGACTTCAGTACCAATTTGGTGAAGCAGGATTGAGAGAAATGATTTGGGCTCACAAAATTGGGAATTGAAATTCAGATCCGGACTCTGGCACTCACAGGTTTGTGCCCTTTGACAAATTACTTAACCCCTCTGGGCCTCATCTGCAAAATTGTATAAAGAAAATCCTATTGCATTGGATTGAAAATGATCAAGTAAGACGGCATGTTAAATGTCTGGCTGGTAGAAGACACTCAGTGAATGCCAGTGTCCTTCTTTCCTTACAATTCTTTTTGTGTATAAATTCAATAAGTCTGGAAGTGTTTTCAACAGGGCACTATAGCACAAATAAACCAAACGTACTTCTGTCCAAAACAGCATTTTAATTTGGCTTCGGAAGGTTCTCCTATTTGTATTTGATTGTGAGAAAGTATGGCCATCTAAAAACTTCCAACATGTCTAATTAAATTATGATACCACACTATAAAAATCAAGCCTCAAAACACAAGAACCCATCACCTTTATCCTTCCCCCTTCCCACATTGTCTCTCCCCTTTCCCCTTCTCTACAGTTCATTCTCTCTAGAAGATGAAAGGCCCCAGCCTCAGCCAACCTCTTTCTCTAAGTTCAGGTCTGTCTGACTCATAACTTCCCTGAGGGAGAGAAGAAAAGAGAAGAAAATAGAAAGTGAAATTATTTTGCTTAAAAGACC